>NC_088799.1:91745296-92345296 GCF_011386835.1 Chrysemys picta bellii
GCCAGACCCCCAACCCTGGCAGCGCACCCTGGGTCCATCCCACCCGGGCTCTTTCTGTCCCCTATCCTTGGTCCCACAGACACGAGACCATCCCTTTTTCCCAGTGGAGGAGTGTTCCCTACAGTGTATTTTTTAGTGCCTTCTCCAGTCTTGTTTTAAATGACCCATGGCTGCTCACCACTTAGCTATTAGGTTCATTGCTTGTTCCACCTTAGTTTTTGGAGTACTCTGTTAGTTTTGCCCATTAAAGAAACTATGTGAGGAGGTAATTAGGAGCCCCAAAGGATATGAAATGAAGTAGATTTGAGTTATCTGTATTAGTGTAGTGATGCAGCCCCACAGGTATGACAGGGCCCATTGCATTAAGCTATCTTGGGTAGCCTGCGGAGTTGACAAGCTTGCAAATAGTACAGCCTACAGCAATGAGAAGTGTGAACATGCAATGGATTGTTCTGATCAAAAGCAAAGCATCATATATTGGAATTTGTTGTCTCTGCAGATTATGTCTTCCATTTTATAGATAAGGGCAGCCAGAGAGATGTCTCATGCAATAATCTGCCACAAACTTTACCTTTGCGTTTTAGTTTTCATCATTCCAAATAATATGTGTCTACTGTGACGATTACATCTACTTCCTAAGACAATTTGGAATATTACATATGTGGCCAAAAATCCTGTTTTACTAGGCTAGAAAGTCTGAAGGTTAACTGAAGCTTTCAGCGGTCCACTTTAAAATTTCTCAGACCTGCCTTGGTTACTGTCCCCCTGGTGATTGAGAAAACTAACATTGAATTAAGTCTTGGTTTTGGAGGGAATAAACAAATTTTAAATACTAAAGTGAAGAAAATATCTTTTCACCAAATCTAATTTCAGAGACTAGAAATGCTGCTAAAACACAAACTACTCAGGTTTTGATTATCTGTTTGGTGGGAGTAGCACAATAGGTTTTAATGCAGGCATGTACCTTTACAGGAGACTAAATGAGAGAGAGAGGATTGGTGAACTGGGAGCACCTGAAGTCTGGGGACTGTCACCAAAGTTTCCTGACCCAGAGTAAGTAATTTCTCGTGGGTTTTTTTCTCCTTCTGGAACTCTGGTCTAGAATCTTATGCTAAAATAGTATTGATAATAAATGTTACTATTACTTTACAGAAATGTTCTTGTTCTGCTTTCTTTATTCTTTGTAATTCAGGTTACACGTCTCCAAAGTTAAATCACTAAACAGTCATAACTGGATACGATTTTTCATATAATCCCAATAGAGGTTTCAGCATGTTGTAGATCACATAACAACTTGTGGTTCAGAGAGTGACTCAAATATTAGCTGTTTAATGGTTTCTTTCATTACTAACACAGGCTCTGAATCTGCAAACAATTCTACATGTGTTTGATTTTTGGATAAACAATCTGCACTTCAAATCATATTTCATAATATTTAAGATCTTTTTGTTTCTGTTCAGTTCCGATGAGCATACCCCAGCAGAAGATGAGGAGGCAAAATCTAAGAAGAGTAGCTCTTCAGATTCCAGTTCAGAAGGTATTTTGTTGTGACCATAGAAGTTGTTTGCACATTAATAGAAGATTGAGGGTTAGACTCTGTTCACCTTACTTACAAAGAACTCTACTGACTTGAGTAGGACTCTGTAAAGCCAGCATGATAGAGTTCCAGTAGAGGGGGATGCTAGCAGAATAAGATCCAAAAATATTAATGGAGTGCCAAACTATACTCATCTTGCAGGTAACATTCTCTTTTCAAATCTTTACAGAAGAGAAGAAGAAGAAGAAGAAAAAGGAAAAGAAAAGAAAGAGGTCCAAAAGAAAACACAGAAAGCATTCTGGGGACAGTGATAGCGAGTCTGAGTCCGACACCAGTGGTAAGAAAACAAGGCTTCTGTTAAACTATATGGTCTGAATCCTTCTATTGTATGTGTTATTTATAATCCTGTGGAATATTGCATCTGTTGGGTTGGCATTCTCACGACATTCTGGGATTTCGTACATTAGTTGCTAGTTATGGGGAAAAAAATCTGTGAATCTGTTGACTGCAGAATTCTGAAGACAAATTTTTCTCTTTTCCCAATAGCCATATAAATTGTAGTGAAGCTTTTTTAATTCCACTTGTACCTGTATTCAGCTCTAATTTTTTCAGACTCTATTCAAGACTAATGTTGAATGGTTTCCCTTTGTGCCCTTTTCCCATTCTCATCTCAATGCCACCTCTTGTATTTAGAATAGCCTCTGTTCTTGTGCACCAAATCACCACTCCCTCCACTCAAATGTCTCCTTAAAACACATCCTCTATGAAGTCTCTCAGCCCTAATCCACTTTGTGCAGGATGTGAAATCACAACATTCTAACCCAGAGGCAACATACAGCCTCTGTTGCTGAACTTCAATAGCCATTCCCATAGAAATTAATCAATAATCCTATAGTTTAAATTATTTCACTGTTCTGTTGAGTTTGCAGTGTCTCTTGTTTCTGTACATGGGGTTTGGCCATCAGTGAATGGTATCCTGAATTTAATCCATCAGGCATCTCAGTTCAGGTGGTGATAGTATATGAGTACATTGAATAATATTGTTTTGACATTGTTTGGATATTGTAAATTACCTGGAATTGAGACCCTCCCCTCTAATGCACGGTTACTCCTGGGGGAATTCTGCGCTCAATATTTTAGAATTCTGCAAAATTCTACATATTTTATTTGTCAAAATAACACAATATAATCACGCCAGTTTCAATTATTATGGTAATTTATTTAAAAATACTTGTCAGCAAGTATGTCTGTAACAATACAGACAAAAAAAAATATTCAGATAATGTTTTTTTGACCAATAGATTCCTTACTAGGCATATTAATACAGAACTTCAAGTAATTCATTTAAACTATAATACAGAAATGTATTTCCCACACCCCTCAGAAGCAATGCAAAGGCTTGGGGGAGTTGGGGTAATGGAGGAGCTAAGGGAGAGGGAAGGAGCCTGGGAGTGAACCTGGAGGGTTGGGTGTGGATGGGAGAAGTACAAAACATTGGGGGGAGGATTGTTAGGGTGTCGTGGAGCCTCCCCCATGCAGACCCTAGCCAATCCCAAGCCTCTCCCATTCAGTCAAGCACATTTGCCCCCATCCCCATGTGTCCCTGCACGCACCCCCTGTCCCTGTGTGGCCCTCCCATTCAGCCCCATGCTCAGGACTGTCACCCCACTAGCTCCTGAGCTCGTGCCCGGTCATTCTCCACCCCCCAGCAGCTTGATATGCCCCCCACTGTCTATCCTAACCTGGCGCCACTGGCAGGGTGCTGTGATGAACGCAGCTGGCTATTCTGGTGCCACAGCGGCCTGTGGTGGGTGAAAGACATAACTGCAGCACTTCTTAGCAGAATATATTTTCTATGGGGGAATAAATTCTGCGCTGGACATGAATTCTGCACGTGCGCAGTGGTGCAGAATTCCCCCAGGAGTAGTAGCTAATCACTAAGCCATTCTGGTGTAGGGTGAACTGAGGAATTCAGGGGCATTTCTACTTTTATCCCAGGTGAGTAGCTCAGTGTTGCATGGCTTTAGTTCTCTCCACCTTACTTTAGCTGCTGTTGTGGGGGTCGGGTTATATTTCCAATAAAGTTCGGTACTTTCTTCATTTTATTACAGTGGGTTTTTTGGTGATTGTATGTTGGATTTTTCAGATGAGGAAGATAAAAAGAAAACCAAGAAGAAGAAAAAGAAACATAGAAAGTAAGAGCAGTCTCTAAAATATTGCATTTAAAACACTGCTGTTTTTAAATCTGTGTCTTCCACTATTATGGTATTTCCCTAGCTGATGCGTAAGGAAGAGCCAACACTTCCGTGTCTCCTGTAGTTAAGGGGCCCACGGTATCATGTAATAGCCTCACCTCAGAATCTTCATGACTCTGCCTCAGACAAACTGAATTCTGGCTAATGAAGGGCCCAGTCCAAACTTGAGAGAGGAATCTGCCAAAGAATGGCGCATGCAAGACCCATAATGGTACTTGCTGGATCTGTAGAATTAAATGTGTTTTGTGTCTTATTGAACAGATAGATACCAATTGAATCCTCCACTGGGAAGCTGCTTGAAAAATGGATCAATTAAGCCTGGCCTCTAGCACTATTCCCTTTTCCCCATTAGGCGTATAAACATCTGTCTGTCTCGTCTTTAACGTCGTAACAGAAAGAAGTCTAAGAAAAAGAAGAGTAAGAGGAGTAGGAAGAAATCCAGTGATTCGAGTAGTGAAGATTCAGATGATGAAGCACTTCAAGGGGACGATCTCTGGATTGAGAGATCAAGTAGGTTCATTCTATTTAACACCTCTGTTATAACTCCTAGGTATTCTGTTCAGTAATATCAGTTGTTGATATGTTGATGTCCTGTGTAACTGACCTGACTTAGTCAGGTGTGTGACAGATTTCTGGAAGCAGAAGGTACAGCAATAATATTTGTGATTATTTGTATTGCAGAAAATACAGACACTGATAATTTAATTGGACCAGAAGCTCCAAAAATGCATGCATCTCAAGATGATAGGCCTTTGAAGTAAGTAATCATATATGATTTACACAAACAGATCAAATCAAGGAAATTAAACATGAAGGCTGCCATGCCAGATAGCCATGAGTGAAGGCGACGTTTTCTCTGACTTTCATTTGTTAGAGGCACAAAATCTGTGTTTTATTCTTAAACTGAAAACCTACTGAAATCAGCTAGAACTTTCTGTGTGTACCTGGTAACTTTTGTTACAATTTGTTACATAGTTTTCAATAGAATGGCCATGTTACAGTATTATTTTTTCAAATACTTTCTGCAGTGTGATGACTTTATCCCAACTTACCATTAAATCAACTTTTCCATTAGCTTAATCAAAATGAATTAATTATAATGATTTACAATCTCTCTCACTGATGGAAACTGCCACAATCAAGGAAGCACGTACGTTAACTGGAGAAATGGTGATGAATAGCGAGAGGTCAAGTGAGTTACTCTTAGTGACCATTCCACGCCAGCTGTCCCAGAGCAACAGTCATGCTTTAGTAACATGTCAGCTCAGAGGAAGCCAGTCCTGCAGTAAATGAAAGCTTTTGTTACAAACTTCCTTGCTTCAGTTAGTCTGGAAATCCAACATGGAAGCGAGTATTCCAGTGTGTCGTGTCCAAGAGGTTGAACAAACGATTAAATATGCTGCTGCTCTAGTTGCAGGAAATACATATCATTTAGCTGAGTTCCTAGTGCTAGATTTATCCGGTGGTCTCTGCGTTAGCTCGTGGTTTAATTACTCTTGTGACTTCTTCAGTCTGAAACTGATGACTTTTTTTTTTTTTTTTTTATTTAGCTATGGCCACGCTTTGCTGCCTGGTGAAGGTGCAGCTATGGCAGAGTACGTAAAGGCTGGGAAACGCATCCCTCGAAGAGGTGAAATTGGCCTGACCAGTGAAGAGATCGCATCATTCGAGAGCTCTGGTTATGTAATGAGTGGTAGCAGGTAGGGGTTTGGTTTTTTTTGATGATGGCACTTAGGGTGAGATTTACAACTGCGTGGGAGACCAAGTTGAAAGCACCAAAAAAAAGTTGCTAAGTGTGTATATTATGCAACAATCAGAAAGGTTAAACAGCCTATGACTACAAACATACTTGTTAATCTCTGCTGATCTACAGCAAGTTTGTTACATGTATGTTTTTCCCAAGGGCAAAAATACTCTGCAGCTCTCCTATCATCTTCACCTCAGTTTCCCCTCTGTAAAATGGGGATACTGATTCAGACCTCTTTTGTAAAGTTCTTTGAGGTCTATGGATGAAAAGCACTATATAAGAGCTAGGTATTATAATTGCACTAAACTGTAAATATAGTTTGAGTTCAGATCACTGGAAGCCTGATGTTCAGATAATAGAGATGGCAGTGTCGGTGCGTTCCAGATAGCATAGTGGATAATAGGAAAGGCAATGTAGGCTGTACAGTGGGGGGTGGGGAAATAGTCTCCCAAAGAGGGGAAGGGTAAATGGTTTTTTGCCTCCTGACACATGCAATGTTCTCCTCAGGCATCGCCGAATGGAAGCTGTGCGTCTGCGTAAAGAGAACCAGATCTACAGTGCAGATGAGAAGAGAGCTCTGGCATCTTTCAACCAGGAGGAGAGACGGAAGCGAGAGAACAAGATCCTGGCTAGCTTCCGGGAGATGGTCTACAGAAAGACTAAGGGCAAAGAAGACAAATAACCCCACCCCACCCCTCAATTGTACAGCACGGATTGTAGTCAATAGCGGCTAACCTCTTCTTGTTGTGACTTGGAAACAGCTGTAAAGTGCTGCAGTGCCTTCCGCCCGATGGGATGCGTTTCTCAGGAATGGATCGCTTGTATCAAAGAAACCATTACCCTTAGCAGGCTTTCTTGGACAACTCATTCACCAGCTGTAGGCAACTGCCATTAGGGGAAGTACAGAATCCTGAATGAGACTGAGGAGCACGCGGAGGTTCATGATCATACAAGCACCGTATCAGACCTCAATATGGACACAACAGGATACCATCAGCTGCTGCTGGTGAAATGAAACATAACCATCTTTCATTTATTTTGGTTAATCAGCATGGACAAAATCAGACTAGACTTCACCACCATGAACAGGCTACTACTAGTAGCAAAAATGAAGGAACTCCTAAATGTCCGTTTAGATTTGAATAGGACTGTTCATTTATGATGTACTTGTGAAAAGTTCTGTACACACTTTACATTTAGGGTTTCCTTTTAGTTGTTTTGAGGAAGAAAACTCACGTCATGTCTTGTGGTTCAGACTCCATTTGTAAATAGGAATATATTTGTAATTTAATAGATATTGGCTTCAACTATTTTAAAAAAAGATCACAAGCAGTGTATATATTATAGAAGTAGTAACATTAACGGTCTGGCCTAGAACCTCCAAAAGCCCAGAACATGAATGAAAGAACTAAAAGCTTGTCTGCTTCTCTACTTAGCTGTACATAGATATCTCTCTCAGGTGGGGTGCAGTAGGGACCAGTGTTTGGAAGTCCTGGAAATACATAGGTAATAACTGAGGATGGATTTTATTCCAGTTCTGAATTTCTTTGCTCTTGGAAATCTTCTAGATTAAACCCTTATTATTTTAACTCCTTGTATTTTAATTTCCTTTTTTTTTTTCAGTAGTATTAATCTCTTAAGATTTGAGGTTAGAGGCCTACTCCTGATCAATTCTCATCCAGTGTTCCCACATTGTCATCTGGCTTATTTCCAAAATGAGTATGCTTTAACTTATTCATTCTTAAATACTTTTTTTTTTTAATAAAGTAAAATAGTGTCTGGACGTACTTTTAAAATCCCTGGTTTGTAGTTCTGAGGGGTGGAAATACTTATACCCTGTGTAGGTTTCCATAACAACTTTAGAAACCCTGTTATCTACTTCTGTTGGATTTATAAACCTTATTTTAACATAACATTAGGCTTAATCTACCTCTCCTCATCTTTAAACTATGTATCTTGATCTTGTAACTCTTCTGCTAGCCTTACCCATGCGTCTGTGCAGAGCAAGTTGAAAGATCAGGTCCTTAAGCTGTCAATGTTAATGTCACACTAATTTAAAACTTGTGTGCAGAATGTAGTAGCCAGGTACCATTATTGTAGGATCTAATTCAGAAGAGCTAGTAAACGAGAAGGAAAGACAAAACAAAAAAGCCTATTGCAGTGCCCTTAGTTTATTTCCATACAACACCAACAGATTGTAGGTGCCCTTTTGAATTGGATTTAATCTGAAGCAAATGTTTATTTAGAAAGTTATACTGTCCATGAGAATCCTCTTGCTTTCAATGATGTCTTTGAGCCACTTTTCTCTAAACCGACACTGTCCTGGTCTAGAAAAAAACAGAACAAACAGATTAAGAACAAAGGTAGCAGTCAGCTGGAAAGAGGGCAAGCCTGTCCCCTGGAAGAATGAGGCTTTTTAGGCCTGTGTAAATCCATCACTAATTCAGTAGGCAGGAAATAGACACCCATGGAATATGTCCATGCTGGGATAAGGAACTATGCTAGCTCGGTGTGGTTCGAGTGGTGGGTTTTGGTTTTTTTTTTTTTTTTTTTTGCTTGGTGGGATTTTAGTGTGGTTTCCCTGAGTCACATGGACAGGCGTTTAAGAACTCTGCTATAGCCAGGTTTCAGAGTAGCAGCCGTGCTAGTCTGTATCCGCAAAAAGAAGAACAGGAGGACTTGTGGCACCTTAGAGACTAACAAATTTATTAGAGCATAAGCTTTCATGGACTACAGCCCACTTCTTCAGATGCATATAGAATGGAACATATATTGAGGAGATATATATACACACATACAGAGAGCATAAACAGGTGGGAGTTGTCTTACCACCTCTGAGAGGCCAATTAATTAAGAGAAAAAAAAAAAAAAACTTTTGAAGTGATAATCAAGCTAGCCCAGTACAGACAGTTAAGAAGTGTGAGAATACTTACAAGGGGAGATAGATTCAATGTTTGTAATGGCATTGAATCTAACATTGAATCTATCTCCCCTTGTAAGTATTCTCACACTTCTTAACTGTCTGTACTGGGCTAGCTTGATTATCACTTCAAAAGTTTTTTTTTTTTTCTCTTAATTGGCCTCTCAGAGTTGGTAAGACAACTCCCACCTGTTTATGCTCTCTGTATGTGTGTGTATATATATCTCCTCAATATATGTTCCATTCTATATGCATCCGAAGAAGTGGGCTGTAGTCCACGAAAGCTTATGCTCTAATAAATTTGTTAGTCTCTAAGGTGCCACAAGTACTCCTGTTCTTCTTTCTGCTATAGCCAGCTCACTTTCCTGCCTCTGCTGGAGGACTGTCCTAGAACTCGCTTGTGATATAAAAAGATAAATTTACATAGATCGTGTTCAAATGCTGCTGCCCAATGCTGTTGGGCTCCCAGTTTGTATAAGGCTGTGAGTTGTTACTCGCATTCCACATACACATCACGGATTAGACGCGTAACCCTGCTTCACCCGTATTGTGCCACGAAGGCCAGAAACAGCTTGGAACTCCCCCTGTTGGGAAGCTCCAGCATTTACAGAGCCACTGTAGTTGACTTATGTCACAAGCACTCAGCCCTGGTGGGGGGGTATGGCCAAAGCACAATATCCTCAGCGGGTGTAAGAGCAGCTAATAGCAGGGCAGGGCCAGACAGCATCCGCCTGCTGGAACTTACTCCCTGACGGGCCCCACCCCACCATAGCTGAGTGTATCTGTACCCATTTCTAATCTAGCTGGACATACCTGAAATTAACTGTGTTTTATGCAGAGTTGCTAGGGCCCCTCTACACTGGTTTGTTGCTTAAAAAAAAGCTACAGAACAAAATATACCTGTGAATGAGCCTATTTGACTCCAAAATGAAGAATACCTCAACCGGCAAGGTCTGCAATAGATGAAAGTGAGGGTAGAGATCAGACATTTACTAGAGTACAGGTAAAGTAGGCATTTCTATCCGTTACAATTCTCTCTTTAAATAGGTTGCATGGCTAGAACAATGTAATCTGTTATTTTATTCTAAGTCAGAGCAGAAGGTATATGTTTACACACAATTCTAAGTCTCCTTCGAGCCAGACAGCTAGACTTTACCCAGTCGCACAACAGCGTGGGAGATCTACTGGACAAACCACAGAATTGCAACTGAGTGAATAAGCAAAAACCATCAAAGAAAGTCAGATGATTCAGTGCAAACATCATTTATTTTGACATTTAGTTTTGTGATAGTTCTTCATAGTATTACAGCACATTTTGCAAACACTATAAAATGAATGAAAGTAGCATGCACTCTAAGGTTACATTTTAGCAGCAAAGGGGAGGAAGGCCAAAGAACTATAAATTTTAGTGAGGGTCTCAGGCTGTAGTATTCATAGCCCAGGTCTCTTCCTGGAATATTAGTCTCAGCACACGATAGGATGTTTTCTCATTTTTCAGAGAGACCAATTCAAACCAGAATTTTGACAGGGATCAAGTACTGATCTAATCACTTGTGCAGTTATGAACTTCACTTACTTGGACAAATTTGGACCCCACATCTTACATACTATAATAATTTAATCTACCACTTTCTCATTCCACAGAGTAAGTAAAGCGAGACTTTTACTCTCACATTTCAAAGGGAAAAATGAGATGGTTGAGTAATATTTTGAATACATACAGGTGGTTTAATTTTGGAGATCTCGATGATGAAATAGATGCATGCTGTTGCTCGTGGAATGGGCTTCCTACATGTTGGGATGCTCCAGCGAACCCGGTAATGGTACCTTCTGCTGTACTTCAGTTCTTCTTCCTGGAGGTAGTCTGACCAGTGAAGCCAGCTCTCATGAAACTCCCACGTCTGCTGAACATACACCACACTATAAGACTTCCACTCTCTAGTACAGCTGACTTAAGGGAAGTGGGAAAAAAAGAGATTGAGTTGCTCTTGTTTAACTCTGCCACG
This sequence comes from Chrysemys picta bellii, assembly GCF_011386835.1. Taxonomy (NCBI): domain Eukaryota; kingdom Metazoa; phylum Chordata; order Testudines; family Emydidae; genus Chrysemys; species Chrysemys picta. Next base: position 91,755,762 of record NC_088799.1, read on the forward strand.
CAAATCAAGATTATGGGGACGTGGTAAAAAGGAAATGCTACTTTTAAACACTGTCTAATCACAGTCTCCTCAAGAACTTACTTCTGCAGCATATTACTGGGGCAAATAGTTTTAACAAGATTCCTAGAAGATTCAATGTACTCAGAGCAGCGTTTGCAATAACAGAAGGCAAGTTAAAGTTAGCTGGGTTGTCATTCTAGTGCTTCTAAACAAAAGATTGTAGAGTTCAGAAGGATTTTTCTTCATTCAATATTGCATATAGTAGTTGACTAGAACAACAAGGAGTCCGGTGGCACCTTAAAGACTAATATTTATTTGGGCATAAGCTTTTGGTTTTTTACACGTGAAAGCTTATGCCCAAATAAATCTGTTCGTATTTAAGGTGCCACCGGACTCCTTGTTGTTTTTGTAGATACAGACTAACGTGGATACTCCCGGGCCTGGTAGTTGACTAGGTGCATTTCTAATTTGTGCCACTTTTCATATACAAAGCACCTGAAAAACCATAAACATCATGTGATGCAAGTGAATATTTTCCCTGTTTTCAGATGGGGACATGAAGACACACAACTTTAGGTCCAAGTTTTCAAAATGTGTCTCTAAATTTGGATGCCTCAGGTTTGGGGGGGGGGAGACAGTGTTGGACATCAAAAGCCTGGTTTTTCAGAGTTGCTGAGCTCCCTCGGCGCCAGATGGATGCAATGAGAACTGCAGGTGCTCAGTGTTTCTGAAAATCGGACCCAAGCAGTCTCAAAATTTGGGTGCCTAAAATTTACAGGTACTTACAAATATTGGCTCTAAAACTTGTCCCAGGCGACATGAAATCAGCATTAGAGATGGGATTTAAACAGGTCACTGCTGGAGGCAAGCAGTCTACTAGATCAGAGGAAACAGTGCTGTCTTCTGCTTTGGCATTTCCTGTATTCATATGGCCTTAGACCCTCAGCTGTACTTTAAGCTCTATTCGGGTTCTTGGATTTTTCATGTAATATTTGTGTAAAGCTGTCTAGTGAAGGTGACAGTTAAAAAGAACCCATTAGATAGTCTAAACCGAGGCCCTCAGAAGGGCTTAGTTGCCTAACTCCCATTGATTTCAAATAAATATCTGAGGTGCCGGGCCTAAGCTGCCAAAGACAATCTCACTGCATGGACATACTTCAGTCTCATCCAAAAGCCATTAGGACACTGAGTTTTGCAGATGGGAACAATAAGGAAATGGAAAGCACCCGAGCATGTGAGGAGAGAGGGCCTTCCGACCAATTGGAAAACCACCCCAGGGTGCCATTGAGTAGTTAAAGGGCCTGCTGAGGAAGCAAATTGGGGGCAGGACATGCAAGTGAAGCTTGGAATACAGCAAGAAGGGTTTCAAAAGGAGTATTTGGAGCTATCAGGGAACAGAACCAAGCTCCAGAAAATGTCCAAGCACCTTTCTGCATGACTCAAATGACATCTCAGTGGGTGTTCAAAGCTCTCATGGTGTTAGGCTGCCATCACTGAGAGTTAGGTGGAGAAGTTTAACCCTCCCCGCCCCCTACACACACACACACACACACTTGAGCAGTCTACCTTTACAGCGCCCCTTTACACACATATCTGGACAAAGGGTGCTAGGCCTCCGTTTGGAAAGTAGACTGTAGTAAGTACTACCAGCAATAAATAATAGATCATAACTTCGCTCATCAATGTCCGAGGGAGCAGGCCATGTTGGCTCAGTTCATTTTCAGCTATACTGAATGAAAGAAAGGCTCTGTCACTTACTGACATGTATTCCTCAATTTGCTGCTGTCCTCTTTCCACTGTAAAGTCCTTGCACGAGGCCCATTGAATGTTTTGGATGATGTACTCAGCTTCTGCAAACAGACAATATGCTGCTTAAGCCGCCTGATGGGGCTCTGACACGCTAAAGGAGTTTTGAATGCAGCCGGCTCTATATTTCAATACCTCTCTCTTTTTCTTGCAAATCTCGCAGATGCTCTTTTGCATCCCTGATTACATCCTCAATTAAAATGTGTGCTTTTTCCTTGATGGCAGCATCTTCATCTCCCACATCCATTATCATCAGCTTGAGAGAGAGAAATTGACAAGTTCACTAGGAGAAGGTCCATACATGAAACTTGGGTAGAGCTTGGCTTTCTCACCTAATCTACCCCCAACAGACCTTCAGCTGATCTGGAAAGAGATAGCAAAACAGCAGCTGCTTTCATTGGTCAATTCCCTTATAGCCCCTGACCCCTCATTTCCTGTATATACCCACAGCAAAGTCTAGTCATAAAATATCTCCCTGCTAATATTAGAAAGCAGCCTCTCTCTCCTACTCTCATAAATCAGATAGGTTTAGTGCATTGGACTGAGTTCTTTACTGCAGTACTATGCAGAGGGAAGTTCAGGGATTTAGCTGGCAGGTCCCATTGACAAGAGTGGTGATATTCCTGGGGCATCAGGTATGAGCTTCAAATGTGGCACTGAATTCTTCAGGTCCCAGGGGTAGACAGTAGAACTGCTCTCATGCCTACCTGTCTGAATGCACCTTACAGGTTTTTCCTTTAGTGCTGGGATCTGCTCTATCCCCTGTAGCCTGCAGATTCCCAGGGCTCATTAAGCAGCTGGCTCTCTGGGTTCCTTAAAAGAGTGTTTGCACACAGCCGTCACCCAGGCAACACTCGTGCCAGCCAATAGAAAAACAGAGTCTATGTACAGGCATTCCATTGTGTTTTAAAACAAGAAAAATAATTGCTTAAAGTTTAGCCGTTCAGCACCAGCCTCATGGCTGTGCAGATATTGACAGTGGCAAGAGGGGTCCCCGTTCTGCTCCCACTGAGCGGGATCAGGCCCTTAGACTGGAGGTCCATGGAGCAAACTCTGTCTTCCTCTATGTTTGTGCCACACCATGTATGCAATAATAATCCTAACTGGCAGCATTTCATCGGCCAGTCTTCATGGAAGAGTCCTGCTAGGGAACAGGTGGCCAGCATTAGCAGGAAGATGGATTTCAGGATCCAGCAAGCTTGTGGCATTACTGCCTTCTATGGCTGTGTGATTTACAATGAACACCTGCAATGGGTAAGGAGAGATTGTTCAATCCCTGGTTAGCCTGTGCAGGATTTCCTAGATTCCTTGTTCATAGCCTTAGTCTGAAGTCAGCAGAGGAAGATTGAAGGGGGTCAAATCTTGCATGGGTGTCCACTGGTGACAGGAAAGGGACTTGCTTGAATTCTTCACTATTTATTAGCTCTGATGCTCTGCCCTGTCATGAGCACCCCCAGGTGATGGCACAGTGGGACAACGCTGCAGTCATGTTTCCATTACCTTGTGTTTGCCTCCAGCCACAAAATGCCCTATGCACTGGCTGCTCTGTGTCCTCTGCATCATTCAGGCTAGGCCTGAGCTGTGCCTAGTGGTGCTAACTCAGTGGGGTGGGGAAAACTGTGCTTCTTTTTGGCAAACTTTCACCACAAAGAAAATTCATAACCATCCCACATAATTTCTCAGCCCAGAAACTTTGCTCTTCATTCCATTTTCACGGGTTGGCTGGCTTTGCATGGAAACACCCGACAGTCCTTGTGTTTGTCCATGTTTCCCTGTGAATTCACCACGGTGCGAGCAAAAATAAGTTTGAAAAAATCAAGATCTGCCTCCGAGACCTAGCGCTGGGGGAAGGGACCGTGGCTGTGTGACAAACCAAAGCAGTCAGCAAGTATGTCTGAATGAGAAATGTTGCTCGGCAAGGAAAGTATGAAGGGGAAAAGAAAGGGAAGTAATAATGAAGCGGGCTACAGCATGGTTTAGTGATCAGACCACAGGACTGGGCGTCAGGAGAGCGCGCTGCAGTTCTGGCTCTGATGTTGATTCAATTGGACAAGGACCAAAGGCCAACTTTTGAAAAGTGCCCTCTGAGTTTGGGTGGAGCAGTTTGTGGGGTGTCCAACTTTAGATACGTAGGACCTGTTCTTCAGAGGTGTGGAGGCCCCATCCTTCCACTTGGAATCTATGGGAACTACAGCTGCTCAACACTCTGACAATCAGCCTCTTGGGCCCAGATCCTCAAAGGCATTTAGGCACCTAACTCGCATTAAAATCAATAGGATTTGGTGCCTGAATATCTTGGTGGATCTGGCGCTTGGTGTCTAAACCAGTGTTGCCAACGTGCTATTTTCTTGTCAGTGATGCAGTTTGGCTGGGGCTGGAGCAAATGATGACATGAGAAGCTGCAGCCCTCTCACAAATTTCAGCTCTCCTGACCCCTCCACCTGGGGAAAACCCGCTTTGATTGGCTGCCTTCTCCACTTGCCCGCCTGGAAGAGGGAGCAGGCAGAGCCCAGCAGCACTATGTGGCTCCAATCCCGCCTCTCCTGTGAAAAATGGGTCAGTCTGCTTCCCCCTCCATCCCAGAAATACCAGGCCTGGGAAGGGGGTAACGGGGATGAAGAACCCCTGGGGGAACAGCAGTGAGGCTGGGGGGTCAGCATTGACTTGGGAGTTGAGGGGGCAGAACTGATTGCTGGGAAGTGTGGGGTTGGGGAGAGCCAGAGTTCGCTAATTAGAATTGTGGGCTTGGGGAGAAGCTGGAAGCTCCATCCAATCCATCAGGCAGCAAGCAGAGCTCCTGCAGCGAGGGTGAGACTCACCTCACTCACTACGTGTGGGAGAGTTGGCCATGCTAATTGGTACATGTGCCTGGGAAAGGAAGAGGGTTCAAAATCAAAAGAGAAGCAAAAATCCACAATAGATTTATAAAAAAAAAAAAAAATCCTCATGATTCCAGGGGGGGAACTGACTCAGATTTTGTAACTCTTGGGGTTGGCAATGAGACGGGCACCCAAATTAGAGGCCACTTCTGAAAATGTGAACCTAACCCCTTTTTGTAGCTCAGCCCCAGCTCCTCTGAGGATAACAACAATCCCTGTTGCACAGGGATGTTGCAGGGTGTATAGATTGATGTTTGTGACACAAGGTGTTCTGGAATGCTATTGTTATTACAATGGAACATGCCAGAGGCACAGAGAAAGCACGGTGCCCCTAAAGCAGTGTGGGGGTAGGTAGGGATGAGGGAAGACAGGAAGTATGGCTCAGTCATGGAAGCATGTGGAAACCTAGAGACCATGCCGTGTAGATTGTCCAGTCCACGAGCCAGTCCAGCAAGTACACTAGAGACTGTTCCTTGGAGTTGTGAGTAAGAAGTAAGAGGGACCCACCAGAGCTTAGTTTACTGCTCGGAGACAAGAAAATTAAATGAAAGCTAAACACCAGAGAGTAGTCAATGAAACCCTGCTTTGAACATTAGCCCTCTGTGTTCTTAAATGGTGTTTTGCTTCCTGCCCCTCATTCAATCACACAGGGCTGTGCCCAATACCTTGCACTAATCATTGTTTCTTTGTGTAGATTGGTCAGGAATGTAACAGCCCCATCTGTGTTCTTTAGTGGGAAATTGGATTTAAGGGTCCTGGCTGAACTGCAGAAATTGATCCATTCTAACAGACTAGTAGTTCTGCTAAGGCTGCAAAAATGGGACCTGTAATTCCCTCACTAGCAGTGGCAACAGCAGAATCCGTAGCATAAACAAGGGGCCCATTGAACTTAAGCAGCTTTACCCTGACATCATCTAACTCTCTTTAGAGCTCCTTAGATTAAAAGGCCAGATGAATGACCCTGACTTCCCAAAGCTTGATGCTAGGCAGCCTTCTGGAGGAGACCAGAGACCCTGAACCAAGATTCAGGCCAGACCCCAGCCAGTGAAGCTTGAGTGCATAGTGATTTTTGTTGAGTCGCCAATGAAGAGAATTCCAACCCCTTCAAAACACTGGGCAGGGGGACTTCCAGAGCAGGGAGTCCTTCACAGAAAGAGGGGGAGAGATTCTGAAAAGACAAGTGTTGGGAGCAAGAAATGTGGAAGCAGGAACAAATGGAACCAAGTGGAAAGTGCAGGATAGATCACACCAGAACCAAAGAGGGGGATAGGGCTTGTGACGGACAACCCAGAAAAACTTACTAGCTGTCTGGCAAGAGGCAGACCTTGTTCACCCTGCTGTCCAGACATAGGCTGTAGTATATCCATGGTAGTCATCAGAGAGGGAATATCTCCCGGTTCTCCAGCAAGTCATGCTCCATAAGGTGAGAAGAGTCCTGGCATTGGATTTCCATTATAAAGAGCCCCACCAGGCCCAAGGGAGAATATTGTCCATGGATACTGTTGCCACCTGTCCAGCTATTCCCATGATCATCCTTTTATTTTATTTTATTAGAGGTAGCTGTCCTGGAAAATCTGTACAAGTGCTCAGTACACACTGCCAGCTCCCAGTTTTATGGGCTCAAAATAATCCCAGAAGTCCCCCACCTTTTTTTTTTCTTTTTTTTTAACTTCAGAGGTGGCAACCTTATCCATGGAATGTGGCTGGGTTCCCCTGTGTGAACAGTCACCCAGCTGCTGTATTTTGGACCCAACCTTTGGATCCCACATGCTTCCAAGCTTCATGGGTCTGCGCAGAGTCTGGGCACTGGTTCCAAATCTGCCCTTTCAGGCATGCTCTGCTGATCTGGGGAATCTGCCTGTCCAATTTATGAATGATGTGAGATTATGAACTCTCTGTATGTGTCTTTACCAAGCTGCAAACTCCATTTTTAACATGCAATAGTTTGCCATCTCTTTGTCTCCCAGTTGGACTGGAATTCCAATGGTGGCTGGCAAAAGGATAACAAAAGAGGGGTGTTAACTTAAGTGCTTGACCATTGAAATGTAATAGCTCTAGACCAAAGACTGGCTCTCAGCCAGGAGACCTAGGTTGTCGGAGAGAAGTTGCCTAACAATGAAATCCTCTGGTAGGACTCTGTGGTCACCTGTTAAGGCTGACCAGGGAGTCACCTCTGAAGGGGCTGGAAGAATATAAAGGGCCAAAGCTGCTGTTTGTGCACAGTCATTCTCTCTCCAGCCATCTTTCACCTGTTTAAGGTAGGGGAAGCTGCTGCAGGTGCTAGGTGAGATAGAGGGAACCCTGCCGAGCCGACCTGAACACAGATGGTTCTCCAAGGAGTCCCGAGGGAAGGCTGAGCTACAGTGAGGGGAAGAGCATATCGGTTTTTATTATTTTTGTGTGGATCTGTATATATCTCTCGTGATTAAGTAAAGAGCAACTGCAGCGTAGAGCCCTGTGCAAAGTGACTGTGTGTGTAACCCAGAAGCCTCGCACCTTCAGTGGGCTTCTGGGAGACGGTGTGTTTAATTACTGAGGTATCTTGGGGGTCAGCGATGGAGGTGGGGGCATGAGGCGGGTGGGTTGAGGGGCTCCATTTCTGTGAAGGGGTAACTGTGAGAGTTGGTGCCCAGGAAATGTGCTACAGCCAATTAACACCCCCCTCCCCCGGAAGCTTACAACAGTGGGAGTTTCAAGAGGCTTGAATTCCTCTCTCAGCAATCTCGTGAGTGGCCAACAGAGGGCGCTGGATCAGATCTGTGACAGGGAACTAAAAGGATCTATGCAAGCACTCGGGGGCAGACCACTCCCTGAGTGGAAGTGTCTCTCTCCCAGTGCAAAGCAGAGCAGCATAGCACCAATGTGCTGGGCGCAAGGGAACCTGGCGATAGGCATGGTCCAAGCAGAGAAATTCACCCTGTTATCTATTTCTTTTCACTCCATTTCCTAGCATCTAAAGTCCCAGTGCCTGTGGTGGGGGTCGGAGGGAAGTCTATGGGCCAAACAGTTGATTTTCTGGAAGACTAAGGGTAATCGGACCCAAAGTGGCCCTGTCTGGCCTTTCACCAGCCGCAGTTTAGCTGGGATGGCGAGGAGCTCCACATCATCATCAGCAGAGGACTTGGCATCCTTTCCTTCTCTCCCTTGTGCCCGCCTGCTCAGTTTTCTCTCCCTGATCTTCACACACACAGTCCCTTTTTTCATCATCTGTCCTATCTCCTCCCTTCCCACTCTCCCTCCAGTGTTGCAACTGACCGGCTTGTGACAGGATCTTTGGGCTTTGTGTTTAATTGATTCCCAAGCTGTCTCCATCTTTCAAAAGATAGGCTGAGGCAGGAAGCGTCATGGACTGAAAACAAAGCCACGTGAGCTGAGTTAGCCTCCATGCCAGCTAACCTAGAACACCGTGTCCCTATAGCTCCCGCTCAGGGTGTCCTTAGAAACGTATTGGGGTCTCAGTGCTTAGCAACACAAACAATATTTTAAGACGCAGACAAGAGATGGGTCCACTCAGAGCCCCCTTCAAATGTGGGGAAATTCAGATCGAAATGTTGGGTCTAATTTGGGCCAAAGTTCTCCTGAATGCTGCAGGAGAGCCAGGGGAGTTCCATTTACTTGAGTTCATGTACTTTTATTCTCCACTCACACTGGCTCCACCCCAGTCGAGCTCCTCCTGATTTCCCCCAGGGTGAGCAGAGTAGATCAAATCTTCTGTTATTTAATGGCGTTTGTTCCCTGGTTTGCACTCTTGATGCCCCACAAAGGGGTCAGGGCTGTTTTTCTCTTTCCTTCCCTGCTTGCCTCTGCCTACAACAAACTCCCTTCCCTTTCCGTGGCTCTTTAATCTTCTTAGCCTTGTGAAGGCTGCCGTACATTTCTCACCAGCAATGGGAACAAATGTCCGTTTGTTCTTGTCAGGGGACAGAGAGCACCTGGCCAGCCTTGGCATTTGCCATACAAGCAGAGGCTTTGAAGGGAAAGTTGATAAGCCCTTTCAACTTTTTTATGATAATGTTCAGGAATTCTGACTCATACATCTTCAGCAGCTCCCTTGCATTTTTCTAGTACTAACTCCTATTTGGCTGGAAAGCAATTTTGTTTCGGTGAGTGAGTCTAACCAGAGTAATAGCAATTCAATGGAAAATGTCACTTCTAAAGGTGTAGATTGCGATCAGTGAATTTGTAGGTAATTTCACTGTGATTATGTAAAGAGAAAGTCATGGACCCTTCACATCTCCAGGCCACGGGTTCGTTCTGGCATCACTTACTCATGAAGGATTAATGCCAAAGAGCGAGCTGTTAGGACACAGAATGTAGGGAATGGATGGTCGGGGATTGATAATGAGGATATAGAGTCTTTAACCCATAGAACAGATTTGTTTAAAGTCCAGGCTGGTATTGGCCAAAAATGACTACAATCTGATAGCTGCTCAGTGACCTTTTACAGCAAAAATAGGGGTTAGTCGGAGAGCCAGCAGTCCTGAATGCATGAATGCGGAGTGGGTAGGGAGGACAAAGGCAGCAGAGAAGGATGGGTTACGTTTTTGATTTGCTTTCCTATAGAGCACCAGTACTAATAGGGGAACTGCCCTCCTTTCCCAATTAATGCTCAGTATATAGAGAGGGGCCAACTGTGTGAAGCTTGGATTCGGGGGGCTCAGCTCTAGAGGTTTGGTTTAGACCCATCTGCAGCAGAAAGCAGAAAGCTCGCCTTCTTATTCATCCCTACAGCATCATGAGTCGTCTTGGTCTCTACACAACACTTGAAGGACCAGGTTCCTGCCCTGAGCTGCTTACAATCTAACTCAGACCAACAGAAAACCAGGAACAACCCCAGCACAGGGAGGGTTGGAGACCCCTTGGCAAGGCGATTAACATAGGAAAGCAGGAGAAAGAAGTGGGTTGTAAGGAGGGAAGTGAAAGCAAAATACCCTTAGTTATTCTGAAAGATCCCTTATGCAGATAGCTAATAGCTAGAAATCACTGAACACAGCCCTCATTCAGAGGGCGTGTGCGCAAAAAGCATTCAAAACCCAAGGCTAGAAAATGAATTTGTTGAGGGTAAGTGACTCAGCAGAGCCCTGCTCCTCTTTCCTCCGTCTTAAACGTGGCTGCAGTCAGAGAGGATTTATTCTTGGTTCCCCCAGTCATGGCTCACTGGAGTCCTTCACTTCTTGGCTACATCGTCTTTTGGAACATTATTCGTTCACGTGTTGCTTTTCCAACAGGAGCCCCAGCATCAGCCTGTGAGAATATGATGCCTGTGCATATGGGGGTCCAGCCCCAGCCAAGTCCAGCCCCCTATGAGATCCAGATTGATGTATCTTCCTTCGTGAACAGGCAGCCGATTAATGGTAATTAAGTTCCAACGTCTTAACTGGATTGGTAAAATTCACTTAAAATCCATGATTTCTTCATAGTTTTGTTTGCATTTGGCATGCTTTCCGTGTAAACGGATCAGTATTATTAGTGAGCTTCTCTTTTTCACCATGTTTTCTCCCTAAAATGTGTTTAGTAAGTTTCTGTTTAGTGAAATGAATTAAAACAACTGTGAGCAGATCAGCAGGAGAGGATCAGGAGAAACAAACTGAGAACTACATGGAGATGAGAAGCTGACGTTACAAACGCTATGCAAGTTATTTTAAAGTCTGCCAGGTCTGTATGCCAATCAAGTAATCATGATATGGCTGCATTCTGTTATAGTGACGCTGATAATCTAGTGATGAATCAGACAAGGGTTAGGCCCTCAGAGGATGAATCCAGCATCTGGCAGGATTGGGCCAATGCCATGAAATCAGTGGATGATTTTAACTGGCACCAGATAGCTAAGGGAATTCTTAACTGGTGCAGGGCTATCACCGATAGTTCGGTGATTTGTTTCTGTACCAAGGAAGGCAGTAAGCAGAAATTAACATCTGCTAGCTCTTTGGTGGCCCATTTGAAATGAGTTGGTGGTCAGATGCATAACTGAGGCTAGAGAAGAGATGTGACCTTCCCACGTCCCATAGTCAGTGGCAGAGTTGGGAATGGAAGCCGGGAGGCCTGACTCCCTGTCCTGTATACTAGTAACAAGACCATCCTTCCCCCTGCTGACTCACGCCCGGTTACTTGCTTAGCGTACAGTTCAATGTCTTCTTCATTTCCTTTCAGTCCCAATATGTCTCTGATGTCTTTCTTCTTCACCTCTCGCTATGGCTACCATCTGACCCTCTCTGCCCTCCTTTTCCAAGGGCTCAGACTCCCTCTCTTCACTTCTCCCCCAGTCCATTCCTCTTCTGGTTCTTTGTTACCCTTGATCCTAGAACGTAAGAATGGCCATACTGGGTCAGACCAATGGTCCATCTAAGCCAGTATGTGGCTAGTGCCAGATGTGTCAGAGGACATGAACAGAACAGGGCAAATTTGAATGATCCATCCAGTTTCAGTCAGTCCCAGCTTCTAATAGTCAGAGGTTTAGGGACACCCAAAGCTTGCAATAGTGTCCCTGACCATCTTGGGTAATAGCCATTGATGGACCTATCCTGCAGGAACTTATCTAATTCTTTTCTGAACCCAGTTATACTTTCAGCCTTCGCAACATTCCCAGGCAACGAGTTCCACAGGTTGACTGTGTGTTGTGTGAAGAAATACTTGCCTTGGTTTGTTGTAAACCTGCTGCTTGTTAATTTCACGGAGTGACCCCTGGGTCTTGTGTCAAGTGAAGGGGTAAATAACACTTCCCAATTCACTTTCTCCACACCAGTCATGATTTTATAGACCTCTATCATATCCCCCCAGTTCTCCTTAGTCATCTCTTTTCTAAACTGAACAATCCCAGTTCTTTTAATTGCTCCTCATCTGGAAGCTGTTCCATACCTTTCATGATTTTCATTGCCCTTCTCTGCACTGTTTCCAATTCGAATGTATCTTTTCTTGAGAAGAGGTGACCATCACTGCCTGGCGTATTCAGTCCTGTCTCCTTGTACACCCTGGCTGCCTCCTGGAGGTGGAATGTGCTGCTGTTCAAGGCCAGGAAAGGAGGAGGAAGCCTTAGGTGCCGGCTCAGAAGTCCCAGGAGCTGCGAGAACAAGCGAAAGAGGAAAACTTGCTCCTTGTCCCTAGCCCTGCTTATAATCTCAATGGGAGCGGCACCCAGTTACCTGAGGGCAGAATTTTATCTAAAGCCTTTTTCACAGTCAGTCTCTGTGGTACTTATATTGCCCCAGGCCCATAGTAAAGGAGCACCTCACCCAACTTGCAGTCCCCTGTGAGACAGAGAGCTAGTATCATCCTTGTTTTGCAGATGGGGAAATCAAGGCACAGATAGACTAAGTGACCAGCCCAGGGTGCCATGGGAAGTCAGTGGCAAAGAGGGAATTGAGCCAGCGTCTCCTAAGTCCCAGGCTGGCACGCTAATCACTGGGCTAGTTTTGCAGACACAGCTGATGTGCAAAGATATAGCTGGTATATCTTTGGGGTTATTAATGGTAGTGACAGTTTGAGAAGCCAGCCCCAGCTATGGGTGACTAACATGCGACAGATGCATATACTATCTTCCAGTTCAGATTGTAGGGCCGGGATACAGAGGCCTGTTGCTGGAAGCTCGCACCTTTGGCTCCACTGCTGCACTTGGCACTTGGCAGAATCCTGCCAATAACACTAAGTTCTTACAGGTAAGCTGGGAGCTTCTCATTTCTAGCCTTATGGGGCATCGTGGCTTAATAAATACTGTGAAATTAAATGGCGCGAGAGAAACAACATGCAACAGCAAAGGCAGCTGGGAAACAGGAGACACGATGAGCTGTCCTGGGATCTCAGCGGTGGAGCAGGCAAGCTGGATCCCCAGGAAAGCAGCGTGCTCTGCCTCCCTCTCCCCCATACACACTGTGAGTTGTAGGAGACTACACACAGATGTGATGCGACCTGAGTAACCATTAACTCTCCCAGTGCTCGCTGCTTGGAAGGGCACAGAAGGGGTTACACCTCCATCCAGCTGGGCAGAATCCACAGGTTTGCAGGGCGTGGATTTCTTTCTCCACTGTTCCCTGTTCATATCACAGCTCTCTGGAGACCTCAGAATGGGGGATGGAGGGGCCGGTGCTTGAGGCCTGTGACTTCAGTGGAGCAGGGTGGGAGCATTTGGATTGATCAGGGCACGTTGCATGGGATGTCTATTACCCAGGCTTTTGATGAGGGGAGGGGGATATCGTTGCTAAGGAAACAGGGTTTTTTTGTTTGTTTGTTTGTTTGTTTACCAATTGATTGTACATGCACCTAGTGCAGTGGTCCCCAACCTTTTTCTGTGGTAACCCCCCCTCACCTGTAATGCAATCTGTCCCGTGGGGCTGGAAGCAGAAGCCACAGCCAGGAGTCAAAGCCATGGTCTTGGCAGGGCCAGGGCCGGTGCAAGGAAGTTTTGCGCCCTAGGTGAAACTTCCACCTTGCGCCCCCCCCCAGCCCTGCAGCAGCTCCCCGCCCCCCTCTCTGCCTTGAGGCTCCCCCCTCCCCCGCGGCAGCTCCCTCCCCCAGCTCACCTCTGCTTCTCCCACCTCCCAGGCTTGCAGCTCCAATCAGCTGTTTGGCACCGTAAGCCTGGCAGGGGAGGAGAATTAGAATGGGGGTGGCATGCTCGGGGAGGGGGTGAAGCAGAGGTGAGCTGGGGTGGGGAGCTGCCGCATGGCTTCCTGGGCCAGGGGGGTGGGGAGCCGCCGCGGGGAGGGGAGGGGAGCTGCCGCAGGGTTCCCCACCCCAGCTCACCTCTGCTACGCCCCCTCCCCGAGCACACCGCCCCCCGCCGGCAATGACAGTAATTGCATGGAGTGGCCGCTGCGCTGGGAGAGGGAGTCTGAGCCGCACGTGTCAGTGCGCCGCCGGCAGCCCAACCCAGGAATGCTGTAAAAAAAAAAAAATTGGGGGCACCGCTGTTTGGCGCCCCCCAAATCTTGGCGCCCTAGGCAACCGCCTAGTTTGCCTTAATGGTAGCACCGGCCCTGGCTGGGGCCGGAGTTGGGGGCAGAATGGGGTTGGGTGGTGTTCCCTCCCCACCCCCAATGGGGGCTGGTCCCAAGGCCCACTGCTCCCCCCGCCCCAAATGTTCCTTCTGTATCACCGCAGGGGAGCACTCTCCAGTTTGGGGATGTGTGTGACAGGTACACTATTCATTGTAACTAAACAAGTAATACATGGATTGATATTCTTTTTTTTTTTGCAGTGCTCTGGAAACCCAAAAGGTGCGATTACTCATTCTAACACCGAGTTAAAAACAAGCCTGACCACTTATACCTGGCTGCCCCCAATCTCTGGTTGCCCTGCCGTTATTACATTCATGTAAGTAGCTTCATGAGAGAGTTCCCTTTTAAATGAAATCCCCTCCCCCTCCAATGGACATCTCAAACACGTTTTCTTCTCTTTTCTCTACCTATACATAATACAGTCAAACAGTTCAGCCGTTTAATATAGGGCAGGATTTTCAAAAGCACCTGAGTGATTCCAGAGCATAAGCCCCATTGACTTTCACGATCTTGTGCTCCTAAGCCACTTAGGTGCTTCTAAAAATGTCACCCACAATACATTAGGGGCTCAATCAGCAGCAGGGTCTCCCCAGACAAGTGAAAGCTGCACGTAACTAATGAGCGCTGATTCACACCATTCGGATTACAAATGATCTTAAAGCAGAAGAATGTTGCTATACTGCAGGAATAGTATTCTGATCCTTTCTGGGAGTGGAAGGATCTTCAGTTGGGAAGCCTTCTGAAAATGTCAGCCGCAGCTCACTTTTCTGTGTGCAAGACAGGGTGGATTCCCTTTTCCATGAGGTTAGGCTTACATTACCATTTGCTCATGAATTTATGAGCAAAGCAGCAATGCCATCACAGAAGGGCTACAATGAGTTACTGGAATATCTTTGTAGGGTGGGAGGGGGAATTCTTCCCATTTTATAACCATGTTCCACTGTTCTGTTTCCTTTTGAACAGGGCAACTGTAGCACAGTCTCGTGAAGTTTATTGGCTCGGTATCAAATCCAAAGTGATCTGGAGAGGTGAGTAATTAGTGAATGTATCATTCCAATTTAAGGCAGCGGATTGTGTAGCTAACTGCCATTAATGCAAATAGGAGTTAAAGATGCATCAAGAGAAAAGCCACTGATGTATCAGAAATGCAGAGAGTGCTAGTCTGCGTGCAGAGTGCTCTGAAATTATTTTTCTTCACCATACAAGGGATCAGTTCAGTTCACTAAGCTGGAATTTACATATGTAGCTCTTTGTCTCTCCTCCTAAATCATTCACTCCAGCCCCCTAAACTTTGTTGCTCTTCTCTGAACTCCTTCCAGTCTGAGAATATATTTCTGCTAACATGGTGCACAGAACTAAGTGAAATATCCCAGGTCTCCCATGAAGATATGACTCGTATTATGGAGTAAAATGTCAGCCACTGCTACTGGCTAACGGGAGTCTTGCACAGAGAAGAAAAAATAGACTAGTTACTCTAAGAGCTGACTCTCTCCTCCATCTGGAAAGGGGTAAAAGAGTAACTTGCCCCACTAGGAATTTGTGTATGCAAATATCGAAGTCATCAGAAGGGTAGAGAGCTGGTTTTGTTTCTGGTTCTTCTAGGGAATGAGTATCTTCCTCTCAACTCAGCTAATCAGAAAACTTTAACTGCGTTGAGGGCCAAATGATGCATACTAATGTAACCCTACTGGAAAGGGTGCCGTGTATGCTGTTGCACAGCCTAGGACAAAAAATGAGCCACTATCTCTCTTTCAGTGTTAATTATATGAAGACTTAATATCTGCAGTTGCTCAAATCTGGGTCTCAGGGCGCACTTGTGGGAGCTCAGGGTTCAGCCAGTGGGGCTGAAGCCCCGAAAGGCACCTCCCATGGGGCTGAGGCCCCAAACCCTGGCAGGTATGCCTTGGCTCTTGAACTTCTGAAGATTGTTGTATGTGGCTCAGAGGCTCAGTAAATTTGGCCACCCCGGCATATAGCATGCTAGTCTCCAAGCCTGTTCAGTAACACAGCCTAGCAGTAGTGATCCAAACTACGCAGGAACAGACGTCTGCTAAAGTGGCTCCAACATAGGTATTAGGTAGCTCCAACATTGTTAATTAGGTGGCTACTTATGACACATTTGAGGCAGGGAGTGGGAATCAGGCCTCCTAAATTCTGTTGGTGACTCAGCATGTGATCATGGATAATTCATGTAAACCATGCCTCAGTTTCACCATCAGTAAAACAAGGATAGGCAATACCCCCCTCACACGGATACTGGGGCTTAATTAATTAATGTTTGTAATGTGCTTGGAGTTATTGAGTAAATAAAAGGAAGTAAGATACTGTTACCGCCTCTTCAATACAAAAACAAAAGCTCATTTTCAAGCTGATTGCTCATTAGGAAGAACAATTTAAAGGCCATTATTTTAGAGATTGTCTCTGCAACTTGCTTAGGGATCATTAATCCAGGGCTTTAGTGTGCAGTTAAGTGTTGTTCTTGTCTTACATAAGAGAAACAGTACTAATGACTTATAATCTGCCCTTACATGCAGGTGGCTTGGGTGATGGTAGTAGCCTGTGATATACAGGAGGTCAGACTAGATCAGGGGTTGGCAACCTTTCAGAAGCGGTGTGCCGAGTCTTAATTTATTCACTCTAATTTAAGGTTTCGCGTGCCAGTAATACATTTTAACCTTTTTAGAAGGTCTCTTTCTATAAGTTTATAATATATAACTCAACTATTGTTGTATATAAAGTAAATAAGGTTTTTAAAATGTTTAAGACGCTTCATTTAAAATTAAATTAAAATGCAGAGCCCCCCGGACCGGTCGCCAGGACCCGGGCAGTGTGAGTGCCACTGAAAATCAGCTCGCGTGCCACCTTCGGCACGCGTGCCATAGGTTGCCTACCCCTGAACTAGATGATCTAAGGGTCCCTGCAGGTCTTAAACGCTGACTGTATAGGGGAATTGTATAAGAGTTTGAGGGATGGTAGGAGGTCTCATTTTAAGTGGAAAAGACAAGCTCTGAAACCACAAATCATACTTAATTCAAATGCCTAGAGTGAAGGGGATTTGGAACTATTCCCACTGAGTTAGCTAAGGATCAAGCCTAGGTAATTCACCAGAAAAGCACTATCTAGTTGAAGTGCTTTGACACAAACAGCACAGGTAGTATCCAAATTTTACATTAAGTGTGTCTCATCCAAAAATCAGCTCTCTTTATTGGTATTCATTTATTCTGTAGCTGCTTGGTTTAACAGCAAGAACACTTTTGAAATGTAGTTAATCCGTTCTAGTCTGACTCATGGAATGACTTCCCTGAGACAGGAGCATTATATTTTAAAACCAACATAATAAATGATAGGATTGGCCCTATCAGTCAGAAAGGGATTCAAAAGCAAGACACAAAATGTCTCAAGTTATCAGTAAGGACACATAAGGCAACTGTACACCCTTTGAAAACCTGCAACTACACAGAACATACAAGGAGTGAGGAAGTCATTTGATATGGTTGTCAGATTAATAATCAGGGTAGTAGTATAAAATGGCTAGAGCAGGAGACTAGGCACTTGTCTCACTGTGCTCCATTTTGCAACTGACTTACTGTGGGAGCTGGAGCACGTCATACAACCTCTCTATGCTCTGGGTTTTCCATCTAATCTAGGTACAATGCACACATCTCAATCGTTGTATAAAACATGCGGTAAATACACAGTAGTTTGAAATGTTTCTTAGAAGTTAATGAATGTCCTGTTCATTGCTTCCACAATCAACTGTGCTTAGACTTTGTTAATCCATAGATGTTGGTTGTCTGAAAAACAACAGTGATTACTAGGTACTGCCACTGATTGTGAATAGGAAGTGAACAAGTGGCAACTACTCGTTGCTTTTTCCCTATAGTTAAAACAGGGTTAAAGGGGGGGGAAACTGAGGACCACACTAGTATCAATGTTGCCTCACCTGTGTAATGAAAACTAGTTCTAAATTGAAGACATTTATTTTGTTTTCCAAACTACAGATTCTAAAGCTACATGTGGTGCTGAGAAGCTTACATGGACAGTAATTATTGTGACAATGATGTCTTTCCACTTACTGCTTTTACCTGGCTACTTATATTAAGTGTTGGCGTTTCAGAGGATCTATTAAACGGCTAAGGAATAAATACAGACCATGTATACAATCACTGCATTTGCTCCTGCCATGAAGTGGATTCTGGAAGCCTAAGGCCTTTGTCTACACACGTTATACTGTTTTTAAACTATACCAATATAGTTAAAGTAATGCAGCCCTCTAGTGCACAGTTATACTGGTACAGCTTATTCCCTACAGGCACATTATATAAATAGAACAATGTCCTCTCTCTGGGTATTATTCTCAACCCTAACCAATGCCATTTTAATATTACATGATTTGTATGTAGACTAGGACTAAGGTTAAAGTTGAGTAGTACAAAGCTATAGTGAAATCTCAGAGCAGCTAGAACTGATCTGAAAAACAAAATTAACGCCATGCATTCTAAATTAGAACCTACAGAAGATCAAACTCATTTGATTTGTATAAGGAATGGTACACATCAGGATATCACTACTATATCTGTATACCTTTTCATTATACATCAATAGTACAAAACATCTTTCAGAATTAAGACAATGGCATTGTATTCGCTAATGGTACATTAATAGTAGTGGTACACTCCAGAAGTAATTTCTTAAAAGGCTGGTCATTTCTTTAAGTAATGACTGTATTGCTACTATTCTTTGCAACCTCTCCTTTTTAAGAAGGGTATCCTATAATTGATTATGTGACAGCAGAAGCTGATGCTTTTAACAGCTTTATAATGAATAAGAAATTAAGGCTTAGCATTACTCATTGCATGCCAATTTCATGAGGGGGGACACAATCTCAATAAATGGTTATTTTTGCTATTTACAGCAGCTTAGTAGTCTATTACTGTATCTGCAGAGAGTTATACAAGTTTCTGAAAATAACAGGTATATAAATAAAATAGATTTAACTCTCTCTGGCATGCCACTAACTTTCGTTGCAAGTTTCTTAGCTGGAAGCACATCTATAACTTTAGGGTAATTGCCTACCTCTGTTGTGTATTCCTTTTTGTATGTTTGACTGCAGAATGTTTATGGTTGGCTGTATTATTTTCAATATACACCTTTTAAAGTTATACCAATAAAACAAGTGCAGAAACCCACTTTCATTTTCCAGGTTTATGTGCAACATATAACACATTGCATCAAATATACATGCATGTTTACTGGAGCTAAACTGCTTCGTACAAGAACTAGGACTCTTCACTCAATGAGTTGCTTCTTAGTCAATGTTCTCCAATCCCTGAAAAATAAAAAGTGAAACACTCTTAACTATCCATACAGAATTTACACCAATCTCACCGCCCCGTTTACGTTTCTCAGAAAGTACACATCTTTTTCTAACCATAAATTCCTCAGCAGAATAAGAAGTTAGCATTGTCCAAAAAACATGCAATTTTTTAAAAAAATGGGGGAAAGAATCACAAAAGCACAATTAAGCAAACTCTAGTGATAGCATCACAGAAGTTACAAAGGGAAGAGACCCAATTCATCAAGGCAACCCTGTGCAAATTATACCATCCCTACATACCGTGACTGAAGGTGATCTGAAAAGGTTTTTCAAAGGAATGTTCTTTACATTAGACATTTAGGTCTTGTCTGCTCAGGAACACTCTATGCTAACTGCAGAACCAGTGAAATTACATCATTTTAGTGGAGAGTGAAAAGTTGAGCAATTCAGAGGGAAAGGAATTTTGTCACTGTTTAAAATTTGTGTTAACCCCTAATTTCACTTTAATGACTAAATAAGGCTTGGGGAAAGGATGTAACAAATTAAACATTCCAACCCCTTCTACTAATGCGACAGCTCATAATACACATGCTTAGAAACATCCCAGAGACCCCTAGAAAAAAACAGACCAGGCCATTTCTAATAAAATATTACAGGCTTTCTTTGTATGTTATAAAGCAACAAATACAGGCACTCAAAAAAGCCTTTTGCATGTCACCTTTAAGTACTAGCAGTAGCAAGTCTTCACTGAAGATATCAAGTGAGAATGAAAAGACACTAAATGCTAAAAGAGTCAGGCTTGGGGTGTGCACAGAAGATTGCATCCAGATTTGAACCCATCAAAGCAAGCCAGTCCACTGATTAGCTGTATGACAATGCATTAAAAATAAGCACTTGTTGTCTGCACCAGTTAGAAGGCTAAGTTCTACCCTCAGTTACCATCAAGACTGAAGTAACAGAGAGCAGAACCCAGCCAAGGGTCTAACTCAACTCAAACAATAGCTAGTGCTCAATGCAGAGACATACAACTGTCATTTTCAACTCCTGGTTAGTTGAATTTTGAGGCGTTTGGATTTTGCAGAGTTCAGCTGCCTTGTATTTATAGATCTGCTCCGTCCTAGGTCGGAAGGAATTTACCTTGGACCGATAGTATTCATTAACCCCCGACAGTCGCCTGTCTCTTTCCATCAGGTACCACTGGTAGGGATGGCGAGCGATTCTCTTTTCCTGCACACACAGAGCAACGTGTCACCGCACTGGGAGAACGGGGCTTGGACACGGCGCGGAGAGGGGAGCAGGATCGTGCCGCCTGGCCTGGACAGCGAGCTTGGGCTCGGACAAGGCCCCAAGTAGTTCCCGGGGTGGGGGAAGGGGAGCGGCGCTCTCTGCTGGACTCCAGCGGCTCGCTCTGCACAAGCACCGGGCAAGGGGTCCGTCCCCCGCGTCAGCTGCCCCCCCCCGCCCACTCCCCCCCCAGCACCCGCTCCCCTCCCCCGCCAGCGCCCGCTCCCCCCCAGCACCCGCTCCCCTCCCCCGCCAGCGCCCGCTCCTCCCCCAGCACCCGCTCCCCCCCCGCCAGCGCCCGCTCTCCGCGTCACCCCCCCGCTCCCGCTCCCTTTCCGTCCGGAGCCGGCCCAGCCCCCCGCCCCTCCTGGCTCCGCCCCGGCCCTGACCTTGCCCCCGTTGAGGTATCTGTGGATGTGGATGAGGGACACGCCGGGGATGGTCAGGAACAGGCCCATAATGGCCGCGCTGGGCAGGATCTCGTACCACATCCCGGCGTCCGCTCGAGCCGCTACCGACCGCTACGCTAGACAGCCGACCCCAGGCCTACAAACGCGCATGCGCAAGCAGCCCCAAGTCGCCTGCGCATTAGCCCCGCCTCCGGACTACCCACAGGGCACCGCCTACCCATCATGCATCACGACGGCGCGCCGCCGCCATTGTGCCGAGGCAAAGGCCGCTGAAGGGTCACGAGTGCAACAGCGATAGGGCGGAGCTAGGCCCCCCGTGACTGTGGCGGTGGCGGCGCTTGGCGTCCCACTAGGCCTGCCACGGCTGCCGGGAACTTCCCGTGGCCCCGACGACCTGCTGGGAGCATGCCGGGAGCGGTCGCCCCCGTTAGCCCCAGTGCATGCCGGGAACTCCCAGCCCCACAGTGCTGTATCCTTGAGGAGGCGCCGCCGGCGCCAGGCGGCGGTTCGTGGCCCTTTAAGGCTGTGATCCCGCGAGAGGCGCAGCAGCCAATGGGCGAGAGGGGGCGTGGCTCGCTGGCCGGAGAACGGGATGAAGGAGGATAAGGAGAACACTAGGCCTAAAGAGAAGCGGGCGCCCGGGGGCCCCCTGGATCTCAGGGGGGGCGGGGAGCCCGAGCGGCTCGAGCGGCCTAAGGACAAGAAGGAGACGCTCAGCAAGGTGAGGCTGGGGGCGGGGCCCTCGGGACCGCTGGGACTGAGGCTCCCTAGCTCGGGGCTGGGGCTGGCGGCGCTTCCCCCTCTCCCGTGCCCCGGCCTGCGCTCCTGCCGCCTGCCCTGGGCCCTGGCGGGCTGCTCCGTAGAGCCCAGCGCCTCAACCCCCGGACGGGGCCTCTGGACGCTGTTCTGGGGATGGGGCCAGGCAGGCCCAGGGCGCCCGGGCGAGTATCTGGCGGTGTCTCGTTTTTCGGTGCCCAGCCTGAGATGCCGAGATCTGATGGTTTGCCCAGGCAGGTGCTGAGCTCGCGTGGCGCTTTGAGTGTTGGCAGCACTCTGCAGAACCAAGGCCTGGGTGGCATCCGGACCCACTGGCCACCACGTGGGAAATGTTTGGCCCAAGTCACTTGCCCAAAGTAGCAGTTAGTGGTAGACTAGGGAACGGCGCTCAGGAATCTTGCCTTTGAATTCCTTGCTCTAATCACTTAGGGCCTGAGACTGCTCCTCCTGGGAAGTGAGGAGGAGTTTTTTCTTTGACTTAAGTGGGTGCTGGATCAGGCCCCCAGTCTTTCTGTGCTTTCTTGAAGAATTGTGATGTTTCTAGATCACTCAGTACTTAAGATATAAAAATGGCATTGAAGCCAGGCTGGGTGAAATAGATTTCCACATTCTTGACATGAGCCACAGTTGTTGACTTAGCTTTGTTATCCTATGGCATCTTTCAGGTAACCTCTGAAATAAAGTCGGGGCAGACAATAATTTTACGCTCTTAAAATTCTTGTGTTTAAGGTGGTAATTCGACGCTTGCCTCCTAGCTTGACTAAGGAACAACTTGAAGAACATCTTCAGCCTTTGCCTGAACATGACTATTTTGAATTCTTTGCTAATGATTCCAGGTACAACACTTCAGGTTTCAATTTTTTCATGTAACTCTAGTATGTCAATTAATGTACACTTGTCTATAGTGTGTATAGTTAAAATCATCAGCAACAAGCCAGCTTCATTTCCTTACACATTGCTATTTTTCTGTCCTTTTGCAGTTTGTATCCTCACATGTTTTCCAGAGCATACATCAACTTTAAAAACCAAGAAGACATAGTACTGTTCAGGGATCGCTTTGATGGTTATGTTTTTGTTGATCACAAAGGCAAGTAAACATAAAACTTGGTTATATACTAAAATGTTTGTATGTCAGCTATATTAAATGAGATTTAGGAGATTGTCAGGTAGTTTAGTCCCAATTTTTTTTTTCTTTTAGTGCCATAACTATACTTGGGCACCATATATCGAGATTAAATACGGGGTGCTTGCATGTAGTCTCTTCGATAAACTTCATGACACTTTTTGTAGTTAGATTTTAAATACAGCTTAAAATAATAACAATAAAATCCCCTTTTTAAAGCAATATTAGTGGTAAATTTTCTAAACAAACTGCTTAAGAGGAATTCTAGCCCATTAGTAACTTACATGTATATAATCTAAGTTTAGTTAACTGTTATTTCAATATGTTATGTGGTTTTTTGGGAGCATTCAGCACCTAATACTAAAGTCTTATAATACTAAGGCTGATATCCTCTAACACACACATTCTGGGTGAAATTCTGGCTCCATGGGAGTCTTGTGCACTGTTTCCAATTGACTTCCAGAATTTCACCTGAAACTCTTGTTTTATTTGGCTATTTTTATAGATATATATATATATATATATTTTTTTTTTTTTTTAAGAGAGATTTTACTTTTAATTTTTTTATTTTTCATCTTCCACCAACCAGTTGCTTTTTGTGAAATGGAGCTATGACAATTGAAGTCTCAGTTATTCAGAAGTGGCCAGCTTCATGTTCCAAGCATCAATTTAAATTACCTAGATTCTCTGAAACTACTTCTCTGTTCTGCATGGACTTTTTTTGTCAATCATATTGGATTTTGTCAAGAACAGAAATTTCCCCTTTCTCCATATTCCCATTTGAACACACAGAGCTCTCTCTCCCCCTTCCCCACCCCCCCCAGTGAATGAAGCAGGAATTGGGGGTTGGGGGGGGGACAGCATGTGATCATAATGCATAACTATCGGGATGCTGAATTAAGGTTGCCTGAGCAACCTTAGCTCTGGCATTTCCTAACTTTTGAGTATTACATTTTGCAACTTTAACTTTCTTTTAATGTAGTATTGTAAGTATTTTGTGTATAGGCTGGAAAGTGCTTTGAGATCCTCTTGCGATGAAAGGGTTATAAATAATGTTGTCATGTGGTCAGATATATAAACATAAATTTCATAGCTACTATCTATTTATCTGTTCTAGTATTGTTTCTTATAAACATGCCCCAGTGTCCCTCCCCCAATATAATACACTGTCAGGAATTTAGTGTGTTGTGTTTTTTTTTTTTTTTTACCTTGGTGATTAAACAGTTTGAACATTTTACATTTAACAGGTCAGGAGTATGCTGCCATAGTAGAATTTGCACCTTTCCAAAAATCTGCAAAAAAGAAGAATAAGAAAAAGGATGCCAAAACTGGGACTATTGATGATGGTATAACTACTAGGGTTGGTTGTTTGTATGCATGCATATGTGGAGATTTATGTGGTGCATGGTATCTAATAGAAATTTGAATTTATTTTGACTGTGTGGTGTCCTAGTGTAACAATATGTTTGATACTAAACACTTAACGTGCAACAATTACATTTCTGTTTTTCAAAATAACTTGTCTGTTTTACTATAACAAAAGTACTTAAGGTATTATTGATATTATTATGATAGTACCTAGTGGTCCCCAGCAAGGGATAGGGTCCTGTTGTACTAGCTAACACCCACATATGTAATGAAAAGATGGTCCTTGTCCCAGTTAGCTTTTGTAGGCTTGGTACACTAGAAGAAAAACAGACAATTGCAAAACCAATAAAATATCTTAATAAGCACACTATGGAATAAAGTTGTTAAAATCTTGCATTATTACTATTAATTGTGTACTTTACAAAACATAACCAGACATGGTTCCTGCCTCCAAGTTAGATTTAACTTGGCTAAAGATAAATATTGGGCAGCAGCTCGTAAGACTATATAACCCATTCTTGTTTGTTCATAAGTTTGAAAATGCAGAGTGACTATTGACATTCCCAGAAGAGGGGTCAGTATGTGTATTTTGTAGCACAAACCAATCTTTCTCTCCAGACCCAGAGTATAAGAAGTTTTTGGAAAGTTACAGTGCAGATGATGAAAAGTTAACATCGACTCCTGAAACACTACTAGAGGAAATAGAGGCAAGAAACAAAGAGTTAATAGGTATGAAAACTTGTATGTGAACCTCTTCTCACAGTATAGGAAGACATACGAAGTACAATATTTTGTAGGTTTGTGACTTTTGAACTTTGGGGACTCTACATTCCTTTTTAGATTATTTAGTATCATTAAGTCCTTAGAGTAATACTACTAGTGAAGATCTACTTTATTCATCCCTGTTCCAGTCCCTCTTCTTAGTTTAAATTGCATATAGTAATCTTCTCCGCTACCCATACTAAACACCTGTGTTATGTGCTGTTAAATTCCAGTGATGGGTGCATTGGCTCCTTTAATATTAGTACTGTGGGATGGGAAGTGATATATAAATGTAAGTTACGACTCATTTAGTTTAGCTAAAACATTAAATGAGGAGACATAGCCATTTATAAGTAAATGAAGAGTATACATTTTCAAGAAGAGAGAGAAGTTGTGGTACAAGTAAGACTGAAACCGAGCAAAATTTAATATAGACTGAGATAAGACTTTCCCATCTAACTTATGCAAACATATCTTGATATTTGTAAAGGCAAAAATATTTATGTTCTTAATGTTTATTTAGCTAAAAAGACAACTCCCCTTCTGAACTTCTTGAAAAACAAACAGGTATGATTTCTCTGTATAATCTATGTAGAATCTTTTTGGTTACAGTTTTTGATAACTTGCTCTTAGAACTTGTGTATGTACAGTGATGTCTGTATAGTAAAATTTTCTTTTGTGGTAAATGGATCTAAAGACCTTGTTTTAAATAATTCTCCCAGAGCTACAGAATTGTTCAGGTAGGTGGGAGCACTTCCTGCTTCCTTCTCTCCTCAGAAGAAAGTTGTGAAACTTTAAAAAAAAAAAAAAAAAAAAAAAGGCAGGGATGGGGGGAGGAAACGTCTTACAACTGATTGTTCTGCTACGGGACTGCATCCTGCTGCCTAACTGAATCCATGCTGCTCAGCAGATGGTAAGTGTAGTGGAGCAGATCTAGTGCATGCTTGCAGAGGAAAAATATAGTGTGTACAGGGCCTTAGTCTAATAATTATAATCATGTTTAAAATGGGGTGGGGTTTTCTTGTACTCTGTATCCCAAATACTTGGGTTCATGCTTAACAAACTGTGTGTTTTAGCAGGGATTGATAGTGGCTTCCAGAGAATTGATATCAAGCTATATTTCGCTTAACATGGTGGTTTAATAACAGTCCTTGTCACAGTGGAACACTGAGCGATGTGAGCTGCAGCTGTGTGACTGGCAAGCCATCTTCGGTGTAACATACTGTTTGCAGCTACCAGGATTTAATTTAATGCCCTCTTGGTGTTTTCTCTCCTATGAACCTATTTTTCTTTCAGATGTGTTTAACTTTTTAGGGTGGGTTCTGATGTGTGGGTGTTTCATTTTAACTTCCATTAAAATATGGAGTTAATGATATCTGAAATATACATAATAATGCTGCTCCAGTGAATTTTGAAGCTTTCAATAAGTTGCTTAAAAGTAGGATACAACGGGAGACACAAATGTTTTATAAAGCTGTATATTTTAGAGAATTTTGTGTCATTTTAGGACATGGTATCTTATGGAACTTTTAAAAGTAACTTTTTTTCTAATGTGGGAAATATTTTTTTTTTGTTTGTTCTCCCCCCCCCCCTCCCCCCCCTTTCCAGAGACTGAGAGAAGAAAAAAGAGAGGAGAGGAGAAGAAGGGAACTGGAAAGAAAAAGACAAAGAGAAGAAGAAAGGAGGAAATGGAAAGAAGAAGAAAGAAGGAAGAGAAAAGAAGCAGAAAAACTGAAGAAAGTTGATAAATGCCCAGAAAAAGAAAGGGATAAATCAAAGGACGAACCAAAGATTAAGGTACAGAACATGTCATTGTTATAGGCCGTTTTCCTCCCCCTTCCCTGTAAAAGTTGCATACAAAATGTGTTCACTGAATACTTATCCAAGAGTAATTCATGATCTTGAAGGAGTAGACTAGTTATTTCATAATGTTCATGTTTTTGTTAAAGTACAGTAAGGATTTGTATGTTGATTGTTAGTTGCTTTAGTTTTATCTTTAATAAACAATTTTCATTTGAATACTTGTGTATATGCTTTCATTCCCCAGAACATATGAATTTAATATAATCTGGGTAACTGGCTATATTTGATTACCATCTTCAGTATTTTATCTTGTTCTCATACTGTACAGGGAAATGAATCCTATTCTGGGATTGGGATCATTATTTTAGTTGTAGACATTACTACCTCTGAGCATAGGGAGTATGGAAATAACTAGTTACATATATGTATATTTCTCATGTTAAGCAGAAGTCACTTTGTTTTTCTTCACAGCTACTTAAGAAACCAGAGAAAGATGAAAGAGACTTGGAGAAAAAGGAAAAGTTCAAGAAACTGGAAAAAGAAATTGTGAGGGAAGAAAAGGCTGCTGGCGCACTAATCAGCGTGTCAGCCAAACGATCCGATGGGGAGACTAAAGAGGAGAAGGCAAAAAAGTTAGTATTCCAGTACTTAGTAGATGTGATTTACCAAAAAACCCCAGCCTTTCTAGACTAGTAATTTAAAACTTAGGCTGCGCTGTCCAGGAACAGCTTTTGAATTCAAATAAAGAAATGTCTCTGATCTGAATTGTCTGGGAGAGTGTACTCCTGATCGGGGAGTGGGGTGGGTCCATCTGGACTTGAACTATTTCATAGCTGTTCGTTTAATAGACAAATTTTAGTGTTTTATTATAAACACTTGGGCTTTCATTTGAAGATATTTACAAATGGAGCCCAATTCAGGAGGCACAGCCATTGGTCAAAGATGGCTTTAAGCCACCTCTGTGTCCTCCAAATTCTGGGGCTAGCTTTGGGCTTGCACAGTCTCTAACATAAATGAGAACAGCTCCATAGCCTGCACTTATAGCAGCTTCTGAGAGCATAGGGGTCACTTTAAGTCCACAATACTCATAATGCATATCCCTTTAGAGGCCTTGGCAGGAAGGAAAAGTATGGCCATTCTTATGCCAGAATGCAGCCCAGAATGACAACCATATACTACAATAACTAATCCTCACAACATCCATGTGATGTATACAGGTGTGGGTTTCCCCCATGTGTCAGAGGAATGAGGCAGAGATTTAAGTAATTTCCAAGGCCACAGAGGGAGTTAGTCAGCTATGTGACTAGAACTGTGGGACTTCCTATCTGTAGTGTTCTCGCTCATTATCAAGGTTTACATCCTCACTGCAGTTATTTCTGTATCTGTAGTAAAATATGACTGTAGGCTTCTAGGATATTTTAACTCTTGTCTAAAATCTACAAATCCGTGTCTGACAACATTGATGCAAATTTGGAGCTGTAGTATTGATTACACAGATCTGTGGTTTTGATTATCCAGTCTTCTAAGCTTAATTTCTCGCTCTGTTTTTCATACAGACCTGAAGATGAATATGGAAAAGATTACAGGGACCGGGAGAGAGACTTTGAAAGAGAGAGAGAATATGAGAGACAGCAGCGGGAGAAACAGAGACGCCAAGATGAAGAGCGTCGTAGGCAGAAGGAACGCTTTGAGAAAGAAAAAGTTTTTAGAAAAAGAGAGGAAGAGGTGAAAAAGGAGATAAACTCATTCAGAGAGAAAGGAAGGAAAAGTGAGCTTCCAGACTTTACAGGCAACACAGAAAAAGCTGAGAAAATAACCAAAGATGACAAAAAAGAGGATGCAGCTAAGAGAGATCGCATCAGAAATAAGGTGCTGGCTCTTTAAATTCACACCCATTCTATAAGGTCATGTTTGTGGTTTTATAGTAAATGTTAATTAAGGGGAAGGGTCATGCTATTTCTTACCTTTTTGAAATTTCTCCTTCATATAATAATTCAACTGTAAACTTTGCCATCGTGTATGAGGGGAAAAATAGACAGATCTTGTAAGCTTTGCTGCTGCTAAGATGAACTTAGTCTTGGCAAATTTCTTGTTGCCTTTGTAGGAATTATGTACAAGTCCAGCTGTTACTGGCAAGTTCTGAACAAAAGTTAATAAATGTCTGTCCTGGTTTTGCCAGCAGATAAATGTTGGTTTTTTAACTCTTGTGTCACCAGAGAACTGATCTGGTAGGACCAGATTCTTGCAGATGCTGCGTGTGGGTTAATGCCAGAAAGTACATCTCTGTAAGCGAGAGAAAATGATATAGCAAGCAGCCACCCCTATTATACCTTCTCCAAACACTGCAGAGGCTGCTGCATCAGGTATAAGGCACTGCTATGCAGTGTCATGGCACAGACCTCATGTTAATGTACTTATCGTTCTATATGCAAAATACCCCCAAAATATGTATTCCTTCCATTGATAGGAATACATCCAGTTTAGATGTGCATTAATTCTGCATTTGCAGCATCTGTGGGTGTGTGGGTGTGTGTGGGTGTGTGTGGGTGTGTGTGTGTGTGTTTTTTTCATGGTTTTTAGTTAAAAAATGTTCCTTGGGAGAAGCTTTGAAATTTGCTCATGTGCTTGAAGAGGACAAACTGAATTGTTCCTTAAAATATTATCCTTGTGAATGCTTCAAAATACTTGGGTGCATAATCTAAAGCAGCATTCTCATCTGTGCTATTTGAGCAGTTACTCTTCGTCATTGAACTTGTAATGTTGGGTGTCACTGAATAATTAATATTATTTTGGGAAAGTCTGAAGTGGTCTGTGTGGTGTTCTATTTGCCTTTTTTAGTATCATCCCTTTAGAAATTATAGGAATTTGTCTAATAGCCAAAGCATCATACTGTCTGATACCTTCTGATTTATTTCAGGATCGTCCAGCAATGCAGCTATACCAGCCAGGAGTTCGAAGTCGAAGTAGACTGTGTCCTTATGAAGACATGGTTACAAAGTCTGTGGACCAAGGAGCAGATAAACAGGAAAGTGAGACCAGTAATACAAAAGAAGAGGAGTGATTAGCACACAGGCCTTATGTGTTCTGATTATCGAAGCAGCCAAAGAGCATGTACTACGCAATCCAGAAGTGCCTTCAAAGAGAAGGAACAAAGGAAGAAGAGGGGACATTGTGCTGTTGGATGTTTCTGGTTAAAGAACCTCAGAATTTGAAATGTGTTCTCATTGTTATTGGAATTTATTTTCATAGCATCAGACTACAATGGAGAAGAAAATGTTTGCAGTTTGCAAAGTAGAAAAGCTTTTTGTGGCCTTACGTATGAGAAATGCGAGTCATGTGGTCAGGAGGATGGCACCTGGATTTAAAAGCAGAGCTTTTTTGTAAAGCAGTCCTGAACCAGTGTTTGATACACTTAAAAAGAGGAGCAAAGTTAAAGTTGCAGTTTTGCTCAAAAGCTAACATCCTATATTGCTATGCTGCGTGGTGTTTGAGTCTGAGACTACAATAGTTACAAATAAACAGTGTAATCCTAGCACTAAAACCGAGTTCTCAGACTATGGTAGCTGGGCCATCAGTGGTCTGGGGAAGCCTTTTCCTGGTTTTCTGCAGAACAGACCTTTTCAAGATAGAAGCAGTAGGAAGTTTGGAAAGTGGGGAGAGGCCTTATAAAGAATCTTCCATGTAGGAAGTGGATTACTGAATGAAGTAGTTGAACTAAAAGATTGCAGTGTAGGAATAATTTTGTTATTACTGGGTATTTCCTTTTTTGATAAATTTGTCATGTAATGTCGTCTGCCTACCTACACTGAAACAATTTTTTTTTTTTAAATTTTAGTATCGCTGTGTAGAGTGTCTGATTCTTTTCAAGCATTCCCTCTTTTTTTCAGTGTCTTAAAAGTAGGAAACTTGCCATTTCAATCTCTGCTTCATCTTTCCTAATCCATTGGAGTGTTATTTCACAGCCCAGAAGAAACTTCACCAATAATGATCCTCTTTAAGCGAGCAAGTTTTAGCCTTAGCTGTTTTGT
Organism: Chrysemys picta bellii; assembly: GCF_011386835.1. Lineage (NCBI taxonomy): Eukaryota > Metazoa > Chordata > Testudines > Emydidae > Chrysemys > Chrysemys picta. The sequence continues at coordinate 91,786,309 of NC_088799.1, forward strand.
ACTAAAACCAATAAAATATCTCAAAATATTAAAGATACTTTAACTTACTTGTCTTCAGTGAGACTTTTCTATTTGGGGGCATGACAGAGCTAGCCTTCTCATGAACTGTATTTATCCTTTATCAAAGCTTTTCATATTAATATTGTACATGAGTTAAGATTGTCAAATGGCCTCCAACTCCAACAAAAAAATCCCTGTACTCTGCTGAGAACAGCAGAGAATACTAAACTAATACATCACTGTAGCTAAATTACAGAGCATAATGTTACAGTAACTCCTCACGTAACATTGTAGTTATGTTCCTGAAAAATGCGACTTGGCTGACACAATGAAATCAAATCATACATTAATTCTCATAGTACATTAAAATCCAGCTCCTACACAGGGGAAATCAGTGTTCCAGGACCATACTGTACACTGGGCATGTGGGGCAGGGGGAAATGTCAACTTATAATCATTACTGTCCCCATGTTTTCCACAGACTGTGTTTATTATGGAAGATATCTTGCCGCTGAGGATGAGCAAGAAATCAAGGGAGGGTCTTTTCCAAGGGCTTCTGCCTTGGCCCTTATGCGGCTCACCTCTATGCAGCAATGCCCCTCCCCCGCCCCCAGTGACAGCAGAGTGGTGCAGGAAAGTTACCCTTAATAGGGCAAGAAACAAAGCCGCTCTGCCAAAGAACCTGTGGCAGCGGATTGCCCAGTAGCTCCATGAGAGTTTTGTGGAGATCTCAGAGGCAGATTTCCGTGAAGTGAGGGAGTCAATTAACACCCTGTTCTGCCGCTCACACAAGGCATGTGGTGGTACGCGCATCATACAGACACAAGCCTGCTTTTTGCAACCCTCCTGCCCCCATCCACGCACTTCACCAATTCCCAAAATCAAAGCCACTTACCCGGGCCCTCCCCTCCTGTTTGCGCTTTACTAAGCTACAGCAGCTCTGACTGGCTAGCCTTCTCCAGGGTAGAGAAAAGCTCCTGGCTGCATGCATCTCTGACCTCCTAGTCATCCTCTGCCTCTGGGTCCCGCTCCCTCTCCACATCCTTGTCCAAGATTTCCTCCTCTTGGCTCAGTCCAGTCTTGACTGGCATGCAAGCCACCGAGTATCAGAGTGGAGGTGGGGTTGCCACCGAGTATCCCATCCAGCTCTTTGTAGAACCAGGAGCTCATGGGCGCAGCCCTGGAGCGGCGGTTTGCCTCCCATGCCTTGTGGTAGGCGTTCTGCAACTCCTTCACTTTAACCCTGCCGTGTACTGTGACCCCGTCATGGCCCCTTTCTGTCATGCATCATGAAATCTGTTTGTAGGTATCATAATTTCTATGGCTGCAGTGCAGCTGGGACTGGACAGCCTCCTCTCCCTAAATGCTGATGAGGTCCAGCAGCTGAGTTTTGCTCCAAGCGGAGGATTGCTTGGTGTGTGGAGCAGGCATGGTCACCTGGAAAGATGCACTGTGACCACTGCTCACGGAGCAAACAGGAAGGGGACTTTCAAAATTCCCAAGGAAGTTAATGGATGGGGCTCACGGTTGGTCACCTGAGGGCAGGGCAGTTGAGTTCAAACTGATGACCAGAAAGGCGAGGACAGGCAGTGTGGGACACCTCCCGGAAGCCAATCGCAGCGCTGTAATCGACCAGGGTGTCTACACGGTAGCCCTGGCACAGAAAGCTGTACGCTTCTTGTTGGGGTGGGTTTTTTTACAGTGCTGCAACTGCACAGTTTCTGCACACTAAGTGGCTTGGCTGTGTGTACACCTAAGGAGTTACACCACAGAAAGCTGCTTTCCTGCGTAGAAACTTGCTAGTGTAGACAAGGCCTAAGTTTGCCCATCCAAATAATGGCGTGACCGTGCCGAGTTGGAAAGAGCTGATTCCACACACGTCCTGTGCCAGCAGCAGACGCAGCCCCTGCCCTGAGAAGTTCACAATGGAATGACAACTGTGTAAGGCAAACTTGCTAACAACTGCTAATGTATCCCTTTTATTAATTTCCACAAAAAAGCAGTTTTTTGAGGGTGACTTCTGTTATATTTTAAGAAAACCAAAGATTTACTCAAGAAACAAGAGTGCATTGAGGCCTTGTCCCCTCAAAACAACATGGAGAGTAATCAGCTTGGGGGTGGTTTGAACGAGCCAGATGGGCTCGGTCTTTGGAGCGGGTTACAGCGGCTGTGTCAGCGTGGGATCCGGCACCTTAGACGCTGTCTCTTTAACACGGAGCAGGCGCGGGGCGTGAGTGAGCGAGAGACGAGGCTGCAGTGGTCCCGGGGAGGCGCTGGGTGTCGCTGTTCCCGAGGCCGCCTCCCCATCACCCCTTGCTCCCTAGCCCCACCCCCTCCTTTCCTGCGCCGCCATTGTAGTGACTGGCCGGTCGCTCCGCACCATGGTGAGACAATCCAGCCCCATCCGCTGCCGCGCGGGCCGATCCGCGCCCGGCACCGGGGCCAGGGCCTGCGGGACGCCCCCCCCGGCTCTCCCCGCGTAGAATCGGGGGGTGGGACAGTCTTGGAGGGCGGGGGGTGTCTGGGCCAGGGGCCGCCCCCTTCCCGGCTCGGCTCCTAGCCGGGGCAGCCGCGAATCGCCCGAGCGGGTTCCTGGCGGGAGGCTCAGGCCGGCGAGCGAGGCCCCCGGTGGGGGTGGGGGGGACTGTCCCTCCCGGGCTGGAGTCACCCGCAGCGTCCTAGGGCCGGTGCTGCCAGCCCATGTCCTGGGCGCTCTCCTGGCCCTCGGTGCCCTCCTGCACCCCGCTGCTGCGGGGATAGGGCCAGGGGATTGGGGCCCATGGCTGGGCGATGCGGAGCCCCCCCCCCAGCTTAGTAGGGGAAGTAGGCTGGCTGGTGGGGGGGGGCACTAGGTTAATACACGTGGCCTTGATGGCTGGTGGGGGGGCACTAGGGTAATACATGTGGCCTTGATGGCTGGTGGGGGGGCACTAGGGTAATACATGTGGCCTTGATGGCTGGTGGGGGGGCACTAGGGTAATACATGTGGCCTTGATTCCTGGGGGGCGGGAGTTGAGCGCTCCCTGTCCAGTACATAGCGCCCCGCTCCCGGGAAATTTGTGGTAGCGTTGGCTTTGGAGCCAGGATTTGTGGTCTTTACTGTTTGTGATGGCCACTGAGCTCTGTGGAATGGATTCAGGTTACTGAGTCCCACTTAGCCTTGCTCCCTCTGAGTCACCGTCATCTCCATGTTTGGCACACCTGGTTGCATTAAGTATCAGAGGGATAGCCGTGTTAGTCTGAATCTGTAAAAAGCAACAGAGGGTCCTGTGGCACCTTTGAGACTAACAGAAGTACTGGGAGCATAAGCTTTCGTGGGTAAGAACCTCACTTCTTCAGATGCAAGAAGTGAGGTTCTTACCCACGAAAGCTTATGCTCCCAGTACTTCTGTTAGTCTCAAAGGTGCCACAGGACCCTCTGTTGCTGGTTGCATTAGTTTAAGTGTGAGACTAAATCTATTTAACTGAGTCGGTGCAGCTTTGAATAGGTTGAAACTGATGCAGAGTGTCCACACGCACAGTTGCACCAGTTGACCTCAGTCGGTTTACCCATGTCCCTTTAGTTACCACTGGTATTTCTGTGTGTGGGCAAGTTCTCACAGGCTCAGGCTGCATCTGTAGGGAGGTCTCTGAATGCAACTTGTTATAGGAGAGAGTGTCTCCAATGTCTTCCCTTTTCATCCTCAGTCGTCCCACAAGACATTCAAGATCAAGCGATTCCTTGCCAAGAAGCAAAAACAGAACCGGCCCATCCCACAGTGGATTCGCATGAAAACTGGCAATAAGATCAGGTAAAAACAGCTATTGCTTTCTGAGAATTCACAGCTTGCTGCCATACCCGATCAAAAAATATACACACTTCTGTTGGTTGGGATTGTGAAGGTCCATGTCTGACACAGCTGTACTGACCAAAGCCCCTAGTTATACTAGCTCCATCTACATTATGAATAGTGGCAGGTGGATCGAAGAGTCTTGTACTCATGGATGTGTTGTGAGGAAAACCCATCTGTGATTACCCTGAGGGCATCCATCCCCTGTTCCTGAAATACAGTGTCTGGGGAACCTTGCTACGGAAGAATTTCGTTGAAGGTCTGTGGATGGTGATGGGCTAATACATAAAGTTTGGACAATTTGTAATCACAAATCATTACCAGAATGCATATGTAGACTGAAATACTGTACTTGCTTTTGTCCACCGTTTTTCACAGATATATTGCATGTCGGTACTTGCTTGTGCTACATTAAAAATAAGTATACATTTTAGACAGGGAGGTCACGGCAGTCACAGATTCCATGACTTTACCAGACATCTGTGACTTTCTTCAGCTGGAGCCGGGACTGTGTGAACGTGTGTGCGCTCGCCCACCCCGTGGCTTTGCCTGGGGCTGTGTGCCCCCTCAACCCCTAGTGGCTGCACCCACTGGAGCCAGGTTTGAGCCCAACCCCCCCCCCCCCCCTTACTTTTTTTTTTTAGTAAAGTCACAGGTCATGGGCTCCTGTGAATTTTTGTTCAAATTCACAGTCCATTTTGGTCAATTTCACGGTCACCGGATTTTAAAAATCATAAATTTCATGATTTCAGCTATTTAAATCTGAAATTTCACCGTGTTGTAATTGTAGGGGTCCTGATCCAAAAAGGAGTTATGGGGGAGGGAGGGTGGCAAGGTTATTGTAAGGGGGGGGGCGTTGCGGTACTGTTACTCTTACTTATGCGCTGTTGCTAGTAACGGCACTGCCTTCAGAGCTGGACAGCTGGAGGGCGGCGGCTGAAGGCAAAGCAGCGCCAGCAGCAGCGCAGAAGTAAGGTTGGCATGGTATGATATTGCCATCCTTACTTCTGCGCTGCTGCTTGCAGAGCTGGGCCATCAATCAGCAGCTGCCACTCTCTGGCTGCCCATCTCTGAAGGCAGCAGTGCAGAAGGGCGGCATGGCATGGTATTGCCACCCTTACTTCTGCGCTGCTGCTGGCGGGTGCTGCCTTCAGGCCTGGGTGCCTGGTCACCAGCCGCCACTCTCTGGCCACCCAGCTCTGAAGACAGAGCAGAATTAAGGGCGGCGCCCCCTAATATAACCTTGCTACTCCCCTGCAACTCCCTTTTGGGTCAGGCCCCTTCCCTCCCTCCAGTTTGAGAAACGCCGGTCTCCCCCGTGAAATCTGGTCTTTTGTGTGCTTTTACCCTACACTATACAGATTTCACGGTCCGTGGCACGTTTTTCAAGTCAGTGACCTCTTCCTGACTTTTACTAAAAATAACCATGACAAAATCTAAACCATAATTGTAAATAAAACGTAATCTACAACAACACTTCAAACAAAACAGTCTGAGCATTGGCCTGCTAAACTCAGGGTTGTGAGTTCAATCCTTGAGGGCTCCATGTAGGGATCTGGGGCAAAAATCTGTCTGGGGATTGGTCCTGCTTTGAGCAGGGGGTTGGACTAGATGACCTCCTGAGGTCCCTTCCAACCCTGATATTCTATGATTCTATGAAGTGTATTTTTCTTCTATGCGGTCTTCAACACTTAAAGTGCCTTAGGTTTATTCATATCCTCAACTGCTGCAGGTGAAGTACAGAGCTCTTTGCAGGAAAAACTCCTTCAGTTCCACTGTATGTGTATATTTCTATATTTTACTTTTATTTTTTCTGCTGCTGGTTCCCCTTGTTTCTCTGAGTGAGTGTAGCTAGTGGTTAAAGCAGGAGGCTGGGAGTCAGGATTGCTAGGTTCTATTGCTGTCACTAATTTGCTCTCTGTTCTTAGGAAAGTCACTTTGCTCTGTGCCTCGGTTTACCCATTTGTAAAAGGGGCATAGTACCTACCTAGCTGTGTTCTAGGCATGTTGAGCATTAGGATTACTAAAATGCATAATTTTAATTATTTTTGTATTCCAACACTTAATGCACCAAAAGCATCAGTGTTCTGCCCAAAGTATTTGATAAAGCAGGCTGCAATTACAGTGCTTCATTCTGTGGGAGTACTGCCATTTTCCTGCTGAGAGTAATTCTGTTAATATTGCCTTTGATTTCACCTATGCATTGGTGAAACCGCTGATCATTAACATGTACAAGTATGACATTTATAGTCTTCGGTTATGCAGGTTTTGAATGAGTGCTTTAGTGGATTTCCCTGGAAAAGTGCTTTCTCCATGGTGCAATGGACTGCTCTTGTGTTCTCCAATTCCGCTTCTGTTTTGTTTTGGTAAAAATGGTACTAGTGGTGATGTTTTAAGAGCTAGCCAGTTCTTTACTGCCAGCATTGAACTCATGAATTCTAGGCTATCTGTGACTGTCTTGTCTTCTAAAAGTGGCACAGTGTATGTCCATGCCCAATGCTGCTGTCTTCTAGGTAAGTTTGCTTCTGGGAACTTTCACCTTTTTTTGAAGCTGCTGATATTATTACACCAATATGCGTTCATAGACCTAGTGAAAAAGGAAAGCAAGTATATATGGAAAATAGTTTAAAAATGAATATGAAGTAATTTGCTATTAACATAATTAATTGACAATTTCCCAACTAAACCTTTACAAGAGATTCCAGCTCCTTACTAGTGGGTTAATTCTGAATGTGATTGTGGTCTGCGTTACAGACTGTCAAGTGTGCCTTGCTTATTAAGTGTGCTGCTTTTGTTTTAGGTACAACTCCAAAAGGAGACATTGGAGAAGGACCAAGCTGGGCTTGTAAAGAGCTGCTCTAATGGGAACTCTAATGACATGTCTCTCCTGCGCCAAGACCTGAAATATGCATTGCTACAAAAACCACCACAGACCCATTTTGAAGCATTGAATCTTGTTGTTCTCCCCTCTCTCCCCCCACACGCCCAAAAACCAAACCAAACTGCAGTCTTGAAAGATGACTTTAATAGACTCTTTGGAATATTATAACTGAAAAATAAAGACTCTGTTCAATTAGTGTTCTTTATTTCTGTGCTCAAATATATTGACTTAATTTGTATTGCCAGTTTACAGGTTTGTTAATAAATATGAGCATTATTGATCCTTTGAATAAATGATTCTGGCTGAATTTATTACATGCATTGCTTGAGATGGGTGGGTAATGTGGAGAATAAAGACTGAAATTAATGTGTGCATTTATCAGTGTGTGATAAAAGATCCTGCCATCCCAATCTCTTATCTGTACTGTTTGAAACGAGCAGACAAAACTAGTATCTCCCTTTTGTAGCCTTTTGACATAATTATACATTAACAACCAAACTTGGGATCCAATTTAGAAATATGAACTTGCCTTTACTTAAAAGAAAATCTCAATCTCTATCGAGAAAGAGAGGTGGCTGAACTAGTCAGGATCACACTCATGTAGAATGTGCAAAGGACTCTACATGAATAAGTAAAATAATCAAACCCTTCTAAAGCAAACTGGAAAATCCCTAGTTCCCAGGAGGTTCCATCCTGTATTGTCTTGGTGGTTATAAATAGCTGTATTCATCTTATCTATGCCATCTTGCTAATATTTAACAGTCTGCCTAGTCGGTTTGCTTTATTCTGATACAACCCTTTTGTACACCAAGGGCCAGATTTTTCAAAGGTATTTAAGCACCTGTCTGCATCTTCAGATTCCTAAGTATCTTTAAAAATCTGGCCCCAAGTCTTTTTGCAGTGACTGGGATGTTGTATATTCTCCAAAATCGCAAGCAGTGTATATTGCGAAAATGAAGCATAGAGCGATCCACATGCATTGGCCACTTCTTCACATTCAGCTGGTGGTGACAAATTGTTTTTATGTCGCAGATCCAAAAGTGATGCATTACGAAAACCTTGCCCAGTCAATTTTTTATTCTCAAATAGCCAGATTGAATTTTGGAAATTTGCATTTGGATAGTCACTTTAATCCACACGAGATTTTGAAGGGGTATAAAAAGTCAACAGTGAGATGTTGGGGATGACTGGAGGTGAAAATCTTTCCAGTTAGGGTTATAAGTGACATTTAAACACTGAAGACTATCTGCTCTTCCTACTTCTGATCAGTTATCAGCACAACTGAATGATTAATGCTTCTAGTTGCAACATAATAAAAAAAACTGATAGTTTAAGAAGGGTGGAGGAGGTTTCTCTGTGGAGGTGGGGAGGAATAGCAGTTGGGAATATAATTGGTTGAGTCATCAGTAATACCTGCACTCTGCAGTAATGACCCTTAACTAGATGATGTTGCAATTACATGGCACCTTGCATGCAAAGAGGGAAGTTCTACAAAGATCTTTCTAGTGGGGGAACTGGAACAGAGCAAGATGATTTGCTCAAGATCCACACTGAGTACCACTGTCAGTAGGAACTGAGACCTGTCTTGATCCCCTGCTCTCCACCATGTGGGGTCTGGTATATACATTCTTGGTACCTGGAAATAGCTGTGGTTTTACTTCTGTGCGCTGGTGCGGCTGAGACCAAGCGAGCTTGGTGCTGAATGGAGCAGAGGAGTGAGCTGCAATTGCTCTCCCTTCTAAGGGAGTTTAGTTGAAACTCAGTTCCCTGGTGGCAGCACACCACATCCTGGGGAAGCTTTAAGCCTTTATCACCATGCCTGCGGGGCCAGCAGAGACGCTATCAATTTTTAAGAAGATAAAGAGGGTGGAGCTGATCTTTTTACTGGAGTTCATAGTAAGGCAGTGAAGGTGCAGCATGTGCTGAGCTAGGTCACATACTTGCTTACGGCAGCTTGTTGGGCCTTACACAACTACCTCTCTCTCCAAAGGCATTTTGGGAATCCTAGTTACCAAAAGCAAGTGAGGCTGGTGCAGCATTAACCAGGGGAGGGATAGCTCAGTGGTTTGAGCATTGGCCTGCTAAACCCATGGTTTTGAGTTCAATTCTTGAGGAGGCCATTTAGGAATCTGGGGCAAAAATCTGTCTGGGGATTGGTCCTGCTTTGAGCAGGGGTTGGATTAGATGACCTCCTGAGGTCCCTTCTAACCCTGATATTCTATGATCAATTGTGGCTACCACAGTTGCATGCAGCCGGCTGGGGCTTTTTGTGTGGCCGCAGCCTCCTAGGTAGTGACTGGGGGGGGGGGCAAAGCAGTGTTAACAAATATCGCTTTTCACAGAAACAGATATACTAGCTAGCAAATATTTAATAAAAAAATTTTAAAAGCAAAAGAAACAACAAAAAAGAACATGCAAAGAGCATTATTTTGTTTCTATTCTGTTTAGGCCTAGTAATGAATAGAGACAAAACTGTACATTATTTTTATTGAGTGCAATAAATGCCTACATAAAAAATTACAATCATTTGGACATGTCTATGTGCATATTTATTTGTTTTTTCTAAAGTTAATTAAAGTTATTTTACGAAAAATTGTCAGGGTGGCCACCAGCAAGAGTTGGTGGCTGCACTTTGAGGCCACCAAAAATGTCTAGTGAGACCCGTTGGGCTAGTGTTCTGTAACAGGCTTAGGACACATCAGTAATATCTGATCTTCCAGCAGCCCTTCCTGGGGATGTGTGATAGTCTAATTTCTGCATCACTGAGGGGAGGATAAGTCTGCAACAGAAGATGAGCACGAAGCATTAATAAAAATGATTCAAATGCTTCAAATCTAATGAGACCGTGTGCTGCAAGTAGTCTCACTCCAATTTTTTTAAAAGGAGCTTTCTCATGTTCAGAGGTCCTCCAGGAGCCCTGTGTCTGAAAGCTTTATCCACGGACTCTCTCATAAGTTTTCCTCATGTCTTTTTTTTGGTCTTTTTTTTTAATCCAAAAGTTTTTGTGAATCTTGAATTTCTTCTCTCTTCACAAGTACAACCACTGAGGAAGAGACCTGCTGTTTGAGGCTGCAGGCGTTTAGAAGATACAGCATTGAGGAAGGCTGAAAACCAACCCTGTTAGATCCATCAATCCCACCCCTCTCCTTTCTTGTTTGTTTCCTTTCCTTAACCTGGGCAGGAGTGATCAAAGCAATTATACCTACCAGGATAAGCTGCTGACAAAGTTTCTCCCCATCATGAGGGTCAGGGCTGGGATGAAACCAGTCACTTTACAATCCTGAGAGTAGAAGTAGACCAGGGGTCTCAAACACGCGGCCCGGGGGCCACATGCGGCCCGCGAGCTCCTCGCGCGCCCCCCCCACCCTCCCCCAGTGTTTACCTAGAGTGGCTCCGACCCGATGCGCACTGGGGGCGGGGCAGGGCAGGCTGCCTGCCTGCCCTGCCCTGCCCCGCGCCGCTCCGGGAAGCCGACGGAACCTGGGGAAGGAGGGGGCGCAGGGGTGTGTGTGGCTGTTGCTCCAGACACCGCCTCCAGCAGCTCCCATTGGCCACGAATGGGGAACCGCGACCAATGGGAGCTGCTGGGGGCAGTGTCTGAAGCAACAGCCCCACACACCCCTGCGCCCCTCCTTCCCCAGGTTTCATCGGCTTCCAGGAGCGGCGCGGGGGCAGGGCAGGCAGGGAGCCTGCCCTGCCCCCAGTGCGTGTTGGGCTGGAGCCCACCTCCCAAACCCCTCCTGCAGCTGAACCCCCTGCTGCACCCTGCACCCCTCTTGCACCCTGACCCCAGGCTGCACCCCGCACCCCTCCTGCACCCCAACCCCCTGCCCTGAGCCCCCTGCCGCACCCTGCACCCTGATCCCCTGCCGCACCCCTCACCCCTCCTGCACCCCACACCCCAACTCCCTGCCCTGAGCCCCTGCCACACTCCTCCTGCACCCCCTGGGAGCAGGGAGGGGGCGGAGTTGGGGTGGGGATTTCAGGGAAGGGGTTGGAATGGGGGCAGGGAAGGGGTGGGAAGAGGCAGGGCAGGGGCTGGGCCTCATGGAAGGGGTGGAGTGGGGGCGGCGCCGAGGGCGGCGGGGGGGGGGGGAGATGTCAGTAAATGCGGCCCTCGGGCCAATGTACTAGTCCTCATGTGGCCCTCGTGGTCATTTGAGTTTGAGACCCCTGAACTAGACAATCCTTTCAGAAGGTATTTGTGGCAATGCTGGTCCAGGCAATAGGTTCAACTGATTCTTTGTTGTACAACTATTATTAGATAATTGTCTAGATAATACTTAGTCCTGCCCTCAGTGCGGGGGACTGGACTGACTGGTCCCTTCCAGTTCTATGATTCTACTACTGTTATTGTGCTATTTTATTCAGACAGTGGCAACTTCCAGCAGGGAGCTGCCTTTTCCTTGGGAAAATAACTCCTTATAATTGTTTTGAAAACATTTCCCCGTTGAATCTTCCGTTTGATTCAAACCCTACCTTAAAGGGACAATGTCCAGACATATTTAGGTCCAAACTGGGGTTTGGTGAAAACAAGCTTGTACAGAATCTTGGCCAACGGGGCTATTTCCATATTTTAAATGATTATTATTTCAGTGGCCGCTTGCTTTTTCCTCGTCACTTAGATTGAAAGCTCTTAGGGACAGGGCCTGCCAGGTTATACCAAGCCTAACGCAATGGGGTTCTGGTCCAGGACTGAGGTTCTTCTGCATTATAGTTCAGTTAAATAAATGTTCCTCGGCCTCCTGGGAACCCAGACTTTGCAAAAATGTGCTAATGCACAAGAACCAGGAAATCAGGGCTGAGGTTTTCAAGGATGCTCAAGGAATTTGGATGCCCCAGTCCCACTAATTATAATGGAAACCAGGTGTCCAAGTCCCCTAGGCAACTTTGGAAATCTTTGCCTAAGTGGAGTAGGAACTGACCAGTCTGTTCTCATTATGTGTGCCGAGTGAAATGCAGAGTAACTTAGACTAGTTGGGTTTAGTAATCAAAGGTGCTGATGATAAAATAAGTCATTATTTCTATGAACCCTGCAGACCCAACACAACTAGGAGTCAGCTGGATTCTATCTCACATCATTGTTTACATAGTCCTGGTCAGTTACATTGGTGCAATCTCACTGAAGTCTACAATTGCCCAGGTGTCACTGAGGGCCTAATTTGGCCTGCAGGATCTTTATTACTGGTGATGATGCACAGCAAGGAAAGAAACTAGCTTGAGTCTCAGATCCCCTCTTATATTTCTAGGGCTGGCAGTTAGAAGAGAAACATTGTTCTCCCTTATAAATGGAGTCTAGAGAAGATGAGCATGGAACTCCAGGAGGCCATTTTACAGTCACTTCTCAAAGCAGAACCACACTATAAATAAATGGTACAGTTAAAAAAAGATCTGATTCTGTGTGAAACCGAGGCTGGGGCAGCTGTTAGTTTTAGGACATTCTAAGGCAGCCCCAAAACTTAAAACAAGTTGGGCAAAGTTCCATTTTTCTGATGAATAACATACACTTCAGACAGGTGAGTAGAATAGGATTTACCTTTTTAATACTTACAAATCTGAGCAGTGATACATTAGAAAGGGGGATTAGGAACCGCACCCTTCTTTGTCTCTCTGGAGTGTCACTTCACCTTGTGCCCTCTGTACCTTTGTTTGTTTGTTGTTCTTATCTATGTACTCTTTCCATTTCTTAGAACAATGTGTCACCCGCTCCTCCTTCCTTTAGAATCTGATCTAAGTTCCTTTCCTCTGCATGGAACCCACCTACACTAACTTCCGCCTAATCTGGCCCCCTTTCCCTCCCACCCAGAGCTCCGTTTATTAGTTTAAAATCTTCAAACCCCGGTGTAGAGAAGAGTGTTTCTAGCTCCCGTCCTTTCTCCACGTTCTGTCCATCCTTTGGGAGTGCCACAGCTACTTAAACAAGCTGTACCTCCGCACTCCACCATTTTCTCTGTGCTCCACCACCGGAGTCAAATTGGGGAGTTAAGCTTTGATTTGACCCAGCAAATAGCTTCTAGGAAAAGAAATGTGCATGATACTTCTCAGGACATTTCGAAGGCACAAGTAGTTTAGTGGCATTACCTGTTTTCTGTATTTTTCCTCCATGTTCTTCCTTAGCAGAGACATGTCATGAAAAGACGATTTTTGTTTTTGGAGTTTCAGCGGCTGCTTATTCCCCACCTGAAATCCAAGTCCTCTGTGACATCTCAGTGAGTCACCGTGGAATGTGTAATCACACGCTGCTAGCTGTCTGTCCAAGGCCCTCCGAGCACCCTGCAGGCAACAATCACGCTAATCTTACACCCTCACTGTGAAGTAGGGACGGGGCATTACCCTCATTTGGAAAAGAGGAAACTGAGGCACAGAGTGGTGCCCTGACCAAAGTCACGTGAAAAGCCTTTTGCATAGCCAGAAATAGACGCCAAGTTCTTCATTCAGTCCTGTGCTTTAACCACAAGACTGCACTTCCTCTGCCACTCCATCCTATGACCTGTGCCTTTGGGCAGAGAGACACAGTAAGCAGCAACAGCAGAAGAACTAAAGGTAAACCCGCACCTCTTTCCATCCTGCTGTTCTCAGGGACCGCGCTGGAGCAGGCGGGGAAACAATGTAAACAAAGCAGTGGCACCGGCACATCCTGCTGCTCTGCTTATAGCACCATGCCCTGGCCAACTGTGCAAACCCTGAGTAAAGGGGCCTGTGCGGGGCACTTGCAGGAGGGCTGGGATTGGCAGGCTGCACTTCTGGGTCTCCATTCATGCTGGAGAGGTTTGGCAGCAGGAGAAATGTTACGGTAAGAGGCTTCCATTGGACGAGCAGCATAGTTACTGCAGGGCAAATCCTGCCCCCAGCTACGCGTGCACAATTGCTAAAGAGCGGCCTGCCAGGGGAATGGTGCACAAATAGCTACGGGCAGGATCCAAGCCTGGGCAGGTTTGCAGACGCCCTAGCCAATGGCTCTTGGGTAATCTCAATGCACCAGCTGCCATTGGTTAGTCCCGGCTCAGCAAGTCTCCTGTACCAACCCTTTGCCACCCCACTGCAGCCCCCTGCTCTCCTTCGCTGCTCCCCAGCCCCAGCCAAGCTGCTCTTTAAAACTAGTTCACAGGCAACATCAAACTGATTCTTAGCCACAAAGGACAATTAAAGGTCTTGGAAGAATGAAAGTGCCTGTCTGAACATGCTCCTGAAGGATGGCAGTCTGGTGAACACCTGGGTCCTCCGTTCAGCACCAGAGCCACCAGCCTCTCTGGACGACATGCAGTTGTTGTTGGTGTTCCACACACCAAGCTGGGCCAGTTCTTCCTCTAAAGCCCCTGACAGCTCCTTCAGCTCCCTGGAGGCATCTGTTCTCAGGTACTGCCAGGCTTTGTGGCCGCTGTGGTCCCGCAGGCTTGTGTTGGCACCGTAGGCTCCCACCAACACCTTGATGACCATCTCGTGTCCCTGCAGGGCAGCCAGATGCAGGGGTGTCAGCCCACCGCTGGCTGTGGGAATGTTGACATCTGCACGGTAGCCCTTCTTCTCTGCACAGGTGATCACCTCGATCAGGGCCTCATGGCAGCCATGCTTGGCCAGCCAGTGGAGGGCAGTGAACCCTGTCACAAAATCTCTCCTGTTCAGCAGGGTGGGATCCATGTCTACCAACCTCACAATGCTCTCAGGGTCCCCCTGGGCCACAGTCAGCATCCACTCATGCTCGAGGGGGTCTAGGGCTAAGGACAAGTCCTCAGGGCTCTGTTCCAACCTCTGCTCCAGCTCTTGTTGCGTCCCCACAGCAGGGCTGCTGCTGCTGGCTATCTTCTGAGCAGTTGCAAGCCACATAGCTCCCTCGCCTCCACTGCTCTGCAGCAGAACCTCCTTCAGACCTCTCCGCCGCGCGCTGCCCCGGCCTATGGAGAGCCTGGCTGTGTCAGAGCTCACATCCCAGTTACCTGAACCTCTACTAACCCTGCCCATGCTCCTGATCAGGTCCCTCTTCTGTGACTGGCGGAGATTCACGTTCCCCACTGCTGCTGCTGCTGAGGATGATGATAATGCCTGGACTTTGGGGTTGGGCGCCCGGCTGTCAGTAAGTGCCTCTGCTTGAGACTGGGAGGCCTCTGGCAACACATGTGGCTTAGTGCCCTTTGGTACCTCCAGACTCTCTTCCTTCTGCATCCTAGCCATGATGTCTCCCGCAGCCTTCACCATCCCCAAGATCTGCTCCTGTGGCTCCCCCAGAGGCATCCGTCTCCCTTTAAGGCATGGTCGAGGCTTTCTGTGCTGCTGGGGTGTGGAGAAGTGGTTCCCTGTCCCGTTGAGACTCTGCCTCCGGTCTCCCCTCCTGAGCTCTCCGGCTGCAGAGCTTCCTGAGTCTGCCTTAGAAATGTCGCAAAGAGGAACCAGAATTTAGTTTCTGTGCTCGGGGGGAAGGCACTTGTTGTGAAATAAGTTACAGGCAGCAGCAGATTCTGGGCTGCAGGCAACACACCCTTCAGCTGATCACTGATTTTCAAAGACTTCACTGTCTGCCATTTATTTACCGAGGGACGCTAGAGCAATTTCCTCCCAGCCCCTCCTCTCCAAACTACCTGCTCCCTGGTTCTTAATATTCAATAACTCCCCAGACGGAGGCTGTGTTTTCCTCTCCTCTCCAGATTTTGGTGGCTTGTATGATAACATAGCTACATTACAACCCACTGTCCAGCTGGATCTGCAGATCCGGGACCCGTTTGACTTCCTCCTTCCTACACACAAATCAGTGATAACAGCAGCCAAAAAAAAAAAAAAAAAAAGTTGCTCAGTCCATTCAAGCTGAAAGCAGGGAGTGACTTTTTCACTGGAACGGCTGCCACTTACCTTTCCAATTGCTCCTGTGCTGGGTGGGGAAATAGAGCTCCGGGTGGGCAGAATTCCCAACCTGCCTCTCGCTGGGCACCTTGAGGGCTGCTGCCAGCAGCGGGGCCCCTCCTCCTCGGCCCGTGGGCTCTCGCCGCCTCTCCAGACGCACCAGCCTGCTCCTTGCCGAGTTCCTTTGTGTAGGTTGCCACTGGTAAGCTTTGCTGCATAGTAAAAGCTGTGGCGGGACCTTTGTCCTCCTTTTCTACGGAGACAGATTAAGCTGCGG
This sequence comes from Chrysemys picta bellii, assembly GCF_011386835.1. NCBI lineage: Eukaryota > Metazoa > Chordata > Testudines > Emydidae > Chrysemys > Chrysemys picta. The sequence continues at coordinate 91,802,129 of NC_088799.1, forward strand.
CATGTGACTTTTCATTTCTGCTGCAGGCCTGGCATTAACCTTGGCCATTGGGGATGTGAAACCAAATGCACCCACTTCCCAGAGAACAGAAAAACACGCACTGCAAAGGCACAACTGTGGGCCCCAAAAGAAGGGTTGCAAGTAAAACCAGTTGGGCCAGGCACTTTAAGGGATTCACCTCGAGCATAAACAGCCGGATGGTGCAATATCTCTGGAGTTAGCAATGCACAGGAATGAAAGTGAGAGAAACCTGTGTTTGCGTGAGCTCGAGGTAACTGTAGTCAGAAGGAGCTGGGCTAATCTACAGGCTGAATATTCCTAGGAGGTGCTGAACAGCTGGTAAATGGGGATGTCCTCGTTTTCCATTGAAAGAGACTCTAAAGATCAGTGCAAGGCACGTACTTCCCCTCTTGTGGAAACTCCCTGTGATGAAGTGTGACGTGCTGTGTGTGTGAGAGAGACACAAAGATTGTCTGACTGCCACCTGCGGGATGGAATCAGAACTGTTTGACTATGTGTCATAGGCTCTATACTGCTAGCAGCTAATGGAGATTCTCCTAACTCAAGTCCTAGTGGTTTGTGCTTTTGGAGCAGCAGGACCTGAGTCCTATTCCTTCCGTTGCCTCAAGTTCTGACTGGCCACTCTGTGCAGCAAAGTGACACCCCCAGCTATAAACACGCACATGCAAAAAGATCACAGGAAACACAGAGGGCTGCAGCTCCCATTTTAAGTCGCCCAGCAATCCAAAATGTATAATCGCTGGGGGATAGTTAATTTGCCTCCTTATTAAGCAGACCTTGAATGTGGCCAACAGTGTCCCATTGACAATAACCTCTCATCCTCCCCAAGGGGCTAGAAGTCCAGCAGCCATGCAAGCTCCAGAGAGCTGTCACCGCCCCTTTTAATTCCAGATTAACACAGAGCTGGATCTACACCATGAGCAGCGTCAGGTGCCGGCTCTTGACTCAGAGCCTGCCATACACAATGAGACCAGGCTGTGGCACACTCATGCTGCTCTCAGACAGTCCAGGAATCAGCTGACTTACTCTCCAGTGCCCCAGTGAAATCATGGCCAAGCCAAATGAATAAGCCCTTTTTGGGTCCCTCCTTCTATTGGCCTTTACTTCTAGTTCTCAAAAACGTCGCAGCTGTAAAGCAGTTGGTAAAGTGCGCGCTTCCCCACACGTTGCCCCAACACTGTGTCTCGACCCTGATAAGGAGGGACAGCCTGGGATGAGTCCAGCCCTGCACATCTACTGAGACTGCAGACGGGGGGGCCCCCAATAACGGTACTGGAGGTTTTGTGTTAGAGACACATGTCTGCTGGGAAATGAACCAAACTCACTTCACGGAGGCTGCCAAACAGCCATTGTAGCTGTTGTTATTAGAACTTACTTGTGCTGTGATAGCGTGTAGGAGCCCATTGGGCTAGGTGCTGTACAAACACAGGCAAAAGGATGGTCTGTAACAGGGCAGTCTGCCCCTTTAAGGGTCAGATGGGCTAGGGAGTAGCCAGCCCTGTTCTGAGGAGGAGCCCAACAGGCAGTTGCTTGGATTCACCCACCCCAGCTGGACAGCAGCAAGTGACTGGGTCTGATGAGTCCCAGCTAGGGAATATAAATGAAGGCCCCAACTCTGGGTTGGTGCTTGAGCCTGGGAGAGGGCTGGGAGTTGTCAGAGGCAAAGGAGGAAGAAGACAGCGATGGTGACAACGTGAGTACCAGCAGGCCCTCGGCTAAGGAAAATCCTGCCCATGGAGCTGCTGGAGGCCAGAGAGGCTTGGCTGGGAACAGGACTACTACTTTGTTATTGGTCCCTGGTTCCTTTTTGGTGCTGGGGAGTAAGCAAGGCTCTGAGGTAAGGGTTACCCACACTGAACCAGGGCGATAATCAGATCCACCACTCCTCCAAAGGGCTTTCAATCGGAGAGGGAAAGGCTCCCTCCTAACCTGGCCTGGGTTTGAATCTCTTAGCTTGACTGTCAGAGGCTCTGTATTTCTCTTTTGGTGGTGGGGAGGAGGGTTTGCAGAGAAACTTGCTCAAGGAGAGAGCGGCACACAGCGGAAGAGCTTAGGGTTGTCAGGCGTCCGCTTTTTGACTGGAACGTCCAGTCAAAAAAGGACCCTAGCGGTTCCAGTTGGCAGCGCAGCAGGGGCCCCAGGCTAAGGCAGGCTGCCTGCCTGCCCTGGCTCCGTGTGGCTCCTGGAAGCAGCCACCAGGTCCCTGCAGCCCCTAGACACACGGGCGGCCGGGAAGGGTCTCTGGTCCGCACGCTGCCCTCGCCCCTAGTGCCGGCTCTGCAGTTCCCATTGACTGGGAACAATGACCAATGGGAGTGCAGGGGCAGCACCTGCAGACGCGAGGGCAGCGCACGGAGCCTCCCTGACCACCCATCCGTCCAGGGGCCGCAGAGACCTAGTGGCCACTTCCTGGGAGCCGCAATAAGTGCTGCCAGGACCTGCACCCCCTCCCAATCCCCTGCCCCAGCCTGGAGTCCTCACCAGCACTCAAACTCTCTCCTGGAGCCTGCACCCGACAATCCCCCGCCCCAGCCCATAGCCTGCTCCTACATTCTAAACCCATCATCCCCAGCCCCACTCCAGATCCCTCACCCTCTCCTATACCCCAACCTCCTGCCCCAGCCCAGAGCCCTCTCCTGTACCCCAAACCCCTCAGCCCCACCCCAGAGCCTGTTCTTCCAGCCAGAGCCCACCCCAACCCCCTGCCCCAGCCTGGAGCCCTCTCCACACCCTGAACCCCTCATTTCTGGCCCCACCCGGAGCCCATACCCCCCTACATACCCCAACCCCCAGCCCGGTTAAAGTGGGTGGGGGAGAGCAAGCGACAGAGGGAGGGGGGATGGAGTGAGCGAGGGGCGGGGCCTCAGAGAAGAGGCGGGACTGTGGGTGGGGCAGAGGTGTTCGGTTTTGTGCGATTAGAAAGTTGGCAACCCTAGAAGAGCTGCGAGCCAGGCCACCTGCTATTTGATTTGCTTTTCGTTCCTTCAAAGACGGTGCCTCACCTTTGGTAAGAGATCAGCTGGCAAGCGGGAAATGAGCAGAACAACACAGAGTGGCCTCCCAAGGGACTTTATCCTTCAGTGACTGCTGAGAGCCCCACAACTCACACACGGGCCTGCATTGCTAAGAGCGTCTCTGGACCAAAGCCTGCTTCCTGCTCGGCGCAGGGCGTTACGTGAATCCTCCAGTCCCCACCCCACAGCATGGGCCAGATACCTCACTACTGCTACTGCGGCCTTAAGGCTGGGGCAGTTACTGCTGTTGCTGCCTAATTCTCAGCTCTTCTGAGGCTTTTCCATGCTGCTGTAGCAGACCCCTGGGAGAGGTACTCCCCAGACCAGGCAGAACAGGTCTAAGGACTCTGTGCTAGCCCTACCATCCGTCCCTGACAAGGGGGTCATGGCAAGGCTGTGGGCAGGAAAGGGGGTATGGCTGGAGTGCACTGAGCTAAAAGGGAGCCATAGGAAGCCGAGGGTAACTTAGTGCAGTCTTCGGGCTGCTCTAACGTACACCGTGGGCCCCTAGCAGCTCCACAATACAGACAGTACAAAGGCAGCTTAAAGCCACTGTCCCAAGGACAGGAACAGAGGTCCCTAGAATTGGGATCTGAAACAGGCCCTGGCTGCTGCTCTCACTTCTTTTAGATCCAGTAAGTAGTTCCCCCAAAAGCCAGGCTATTTGAATTAGTTATTTGACACAGAGCCAAGCTGCACGCCCCAGAACACACACAGCCCTGCCATTGAAGACACTGGTAGGTACGTGCCTGTAAACCATGGCAGAAAACATTGGCACACAAGGAGTGACCGATAATGAGCCCTTCTTTTGCCTTCTGTTTTCCTCTGACTCTTACTGGGCAGAGAGCACTGTGCTAACTGAGAGCGTGTGCTGTCATCTGGCTGATGACTTTGGCCTGTGGGTTTTAATCTCTGTCCTCTGGAGCATCATGACGTAAATGACAATCTGTGCTCTAGACAGAAGAGGTCAAAAATATCGGGGCATTACGAGCAGATGAGTATCTCTCCTGTGCCGTTAGGAAAACCTCTCTCATAAGAGGTAAGGGAACTGCAGGCAGCTGATCGCGTGCTGCACATGCAGGGGATGTCAGACAGCTAGTAGCAGAGGGAAATACAGCAAATCATCTTGTATTAGACACTGAGATCAGCATAGCTGGAGGGAACTCAATGCTTCCCAATGGAGCAGGGTGTTTTCAAAACGAATCCACTGATGAGCTTGCTGGGTCCCATAGGCTGCTCCAGTGACTCTCAAGTGATGTCACTGCGGCAGCTCTGTCCTGCTGCACCGCCCGATCGGTCTGTTGTGGCCAGCAGTATTACAGCCATTCGAGATCTCTCCTGTGCGTCAGCGACTCCATTTGTGCACGTCTGTTTGTCCCTTATGGGACACGTTCTGCTCTGCTCTGCCATGTGGTGTGGAGCAAAAAGGGGTGGGAAAACTCCAAAGGGAGGGAACTGCACCATCTGTGACCGTGGGCCCTGGAGAAGTCCCTCCACGTGACCCCAATGCAGTAGGGTTTGCATTGCTGTTCATTTGCCTCCATAATATCCACCCACCTGCCCACACACACCTGCCAAGGTCATAATATTTGAAAAATCAGAAGAGGAAATAATTACTCCGGTGAGGCTGCTAACATTAAACATTGATGTTTCTAGGAAAGGACAGGAGTATTTCCATCCATCGCTGTTCCACTTAGAAATAGTGAAGGCACTCCAGCCGCGTTAGAATGCCAAGTGGCGGTGACATGCACACGCAGGGAATGTGTGCTGGCTTTTATTCCCCGGGGCATTGCTGTAGCCATGGTGAGAGTAGACATGAGAGGTCGCTCTTGCTGCTCTGTGTTGCTTGAAGTAAATATGGTTAATGCATTTGGTAGTGGGACTAGTGGCTGATTCAGTCAGCACAGTAGAGAGGCTTCCTTTGTATGCAGATTTGCTATGCTGTGAGGGCCCAATCCTAGCTGTATTGGGAGCTCAGGATTTTGCCCACACTGACTCATCCAGTTTGAACTGTCCTGTCAGCCTCTCTTGGTTGCAAACTCCTTAGAGCAGACGCGGAGTCTTCCTCTGTGTTTTGTACAGAGCTGAGCATGCTCAAGGTGCTTAACAAATAATGAGGATCACCACAATAACTACACTGGCTGTTAAAGGGCGCACTCTTGCTCCCACGGAAGTCAATGGAAGTTTTGCCCTTTACCTCCATGGGAGCAGCGACCAGCCAAAATTCCCTCGTCTCTGAAATGTCACCGCTCCTGTTTTTTTTTTTTTTTTCCCCATAGGTCTCTATTGTTAATTACGTATTAAGTGCTCCTCATCTCAGGAAGGCTTTGATTTGCCCTGCTTTCCAGCAACCTTCCTTCACCCCTCCCCATCTCCTTGATCCATCTCATTTCTCCTCTTTCTTTTTCTGTGCTACAAAAAGGGCATTGAAGGGTGGCTGTACTTTATATTCGAGCTAATTCAGCCAGTTACCCTTTTTACTTTAGGTTACATCTCTAATACAATCTCACGGGTTAACATTCCTTAAAATCCTAAATTTAAAAAATGTAAGACTGTTTGACTCGCCTTTTCAGATGGCTGCCCAACCCCAGAGCAAGGCCATCTATGTGACCTGTCACTTGTGCCAACGGGATCAGATCTGGGGAAGGAATCTGCTGCATACAGAAAACACACTAACTTCTATACAGCTCATACTGCACCGACAGGCAGGTAAATGTGATTGTGGGAGACTGCAGGAGGCAAGCAAGTGTAACGCAACTTGAAGAATTACAACCAATTCTGATCAAAACATACTTGGCTCCTCAAGGGTTTGTCCTGGGGAGAATTGCCTCTTAGCCGCTGTTTGACTCACAGGCTGCTGGATTGAATTAACAACATGAGCAGTTTTCTTTGGCAGCTGGGCACACACTAAAGAAATTGGTAAAAAAGAGGGTTTGTATGTGGAATACTGAACTTGGAACCCAACAGAGATTGGGCAGCTAAGAAAGCCGTTTTGCAGAATAAGTTTAAACCACAGCAGCTCCAAAGACTATTAAACAAGGAACCAGACTTTGTGCAGACTGAAGCAAAATAGTGCCCATCCTGGGAATGCTGGAGCACCGTGAACAATGTACGGTGGGGCTGTAAAGTACTTCAGAAAGGTGGTACCCTGCCACCAATCTGATTCCATTGAGGGAAGCCATCCTTCTTACAGACAACCTCAACTATGTATTATGGTTGGGCCATACTGTGCACCCATTTTAGAGGCTATGTGGGAAAGCCTGGATCGTGTCAGGAAGCCAAAGCTAGTGAAGATTAAAACATAAATATCCATTGGTTTCCTCTTATGGAGCTGTGTGGTTTAGTCAGTGGCCTCTGGTGGTTAGAGAGGACACAGGGAATCAAGAAAATGGCAGCTGCTTGTGACAGGGCCGGCTCCAGGCACCAGCTGAGCAAGCTGGTGCTTGGGGCGGCAGATTGTTCGAGGCGGCATTCTGCCCAATCCTAGGGCGGCACGGCCGCTTTTTGTTTTTGTTTTTGTTCTTGTTCCGCTCCGGCCGCCCTGTAGGGGGCGGTGGTGCGGAGAACCAGAGCGCCCTGCTGGGCAGTCCTCTTCCTTCCCTCCCCGCCGACCGGAGCGGAGCCCTCGCAGTAGGCAGCAGGAGGCGGCGCAGCGGGAGGGGCCGCGTGGCAGCGCCCCTGCTGTAGCCCTGGCCGCCCCCTTCTCTCTCTCTCCTGCCCGCTCCCTCCCCCTCGCCACCCCCAGCTGGTCCCCCTGCACCTGCGCTCCGGTTGTTGTTGTTGTTTTTTTGCTTGGGGCGGCCAAAAAGCCAGAGCCGGTCCTGGCTGGTGACTCTGAGCTGGAGCGGTTTACCTCAGAGAATGGGCCGGGTATTCCATGCCTGTTGAGATCCACTGCTATGTTGGGCCCAGTCTCTAGTTCTGTACTCAAACAAGACTTTCATTGGCTTCAAAGGGAGTTTAGCACTCAGTGAGGATGGGAGTTTATCTCCCTTTGGTGTTGTCAGAGAAAGCCCTTTCCATTAGGAAGTCTAAATAGTTCTATTTCCTTAGAGCAGCAAATTTGCATAATCATTATCTATGAGATCCCAGTCAGAGATATGACACTGACATAATGGACAGAGGGACCCAAAGAGGAAGAGAAATGAGTGATACACAGAACTTCACTTCCCAGAAGGTCATTCTTGTTTCTGGCCGTCTCATTACTATCTGCAAAATATTACCCCAGAACTGTGAATGGTTTGATTCCATGCTATGCCGACAACTTCCCAGCAGAATGTGAGCTGGGAAAGCTGAATGGGTAGAGAAAGATGGTAAAAGCTCAATGTGATCTCTGCAAGATCATCAAACTAACAAGCTTCCTCTGGGGCCACATGAATATTAAATCATATTTGCACATGGTTAATTGTCTCTATATACTTTAAATCCCAGGAAGCTGTTTACTCTGCATGTGAATTCTGGGTCTGCTCCTCCTCTCATACCAGCATAATTCCAGTGACATCCACTGAATTACTCCTGATTTATACTGGTGTCTGCAGGGAGATGAGACTGGGACACAATCCTGTGAGGTGCTGAATGCCTCCTGGTTTATTCCGCTTTATTCATAGATTATAAAACCAGAAGGGGCCATTGTGATAATCTGATCTCCTGCCTAATACAGTCCACAGCACTTCCCTGAATTAATTCCTGTTTGAACTACAACATCTCTCTTAGAAAAACATCCAATCTTGATGTCAAAGTTTCCAGTGATGGAGACTGTCACAGCCCTGGGTGGGTTGTACCAGTGGTTAATCAGCTGCATTATTATAAATTTACACCTCAGTTCCAGTCTGAATTTGTTTAGCTTCAACTTCCAGCCATTGGACCTCATGATACCTTTGTCTGCTGTTGCATAGTTCTTTAGCGGTCATTGATTTTTATTGATTTCCAATTAATTACTCATGTAAAGAGCTGTGGATTGTAGGGGTCTAGTCCCAAAATAAAGATTATCCAGTTCTGTATCTGGTTGAGAACCCAATGTGCACAACAAAGACATACTGAGGGCAAAGCAAAACTTTAAGCAATTTTATTAGCACAATTAGTAAAGACACAAATGCTCCAAGCCACATAAAATGATAGCAGTAATATAGTATGAAGCTAATTTTTGTACCATTCCTTATGTCTACTGCCACCCTTTCTTGGGGAGCTGATGGTAAGAGGCAAAGGTCCTGCTCTGTCTCTAGCGTGCCAAAAGAGTCCAGTGGTACAGATCTCTCCTTTCATGGTTGTCTGCCTATTAAAGGGGCTACGGGCTGTCATGAATATTTATACAAATACCCAGCCTCCTTTGTCCATATCTAACTTCCTCACCTTAATAATGTTGCAGTATCCTTATGGTACAGATTAGTATATTAATAGTCTTGACCTATTAGCATACATGCATCAATTCATTGCCAAGGCAAGTTTATGGTTAAGCATCTGCCAACATTTCTGTCCTAAAATATCCAAGTCTAGTATCAATTCAATGTTCCTGATATCATTTTGTACACACTTCCCTTCCCTGCCTTCCCAAGCACGATGTTCCCAGTACCCCAAAACTCAGGGGCACTGTTGGGCCACTTATTTATGCTAAAGTTCAGAGGCCTCAAAGCCTTATGCTAACTGCTTAAACTAATGCCTTACAGGTTGTAGGCCTGTAGGTTTCTTATGTGACTGTTAAATGAAATGCTAAGCTAGTTCTATAGCATGGGTAGCCTACGGCAACCTATGGCACGCGTGCCAAAGATGGCACGTGAGCTGATTTTCAGTGGCACTCACACTGCCCGGGTCCTGGCCACCAGTCCAGGGGGCTCTGCATTTTCATTTAATTTTAACTGAAGCTTCTTAAACATTTTAAAAACCTTATTTACTTTACATACAACAATAGTTTAGTTATATATTATAGACTTAAAGAAAGAGACCTTCTAAAAACATTAAAATGTATTACTGGCACATGAAACCTTAAATCAGAGTGAATAAATGAAGACTCGGCACACCACTTCTGAAAGGTTGCCAACCCCTGCTCTATAGGCTACACTGAAGAGCCTTCTTATTAAACTTCTGTCCCTCTTATAGGTAGTTATAGCCTGTGATCAAGTTACCCTTTAACCTTCCTTCTAATAAGCTAAATAAATTGAACTCCTTTAGTCTTTCAGTATAAGGCATGTTTTCTAATCCTCTAATCATTCTTGTGGTTCTTCTGACTCTTGTGTATATGGCTCTCACTAGAAATGCACCCGTTCACTAATGATTCCCCATTCACAATTACATTTTGAGACCTGTCTGTTAGCTAGTTTTCAATCCATTTAATATATACCTTGTTGATTTTGTATCGTTCTATTTTTTTAATCAAAATGTCACACAATACTAAGGCAGAAAACTAAGTATGTTACATCAACACTATGACCTTTATCAACCACAGATGTAATCTCATCAAAAAGAAATCAAGTTAGTTTGGCAGATCTATTTTCCATAAACCCATCAACACTGATGGTCCAGAGAGCTCCTTGGCCTGGTCTTTTAAAACTCTCAGATGCAAGTTAGCTGGATCTGCTGATTTAACAATGTCTGACTCTAGTAGTGGCTGTTTAACATCCTCCTGAGTTACTGTTGGAATGGAAAGTCTTTCATCAACATAAGATAAGAATACATCATCTGACTTTTCCAGAAATACAAAACAGAAATATTTATTGAACACTTCTGCCTTTTCTGCATTATTGATAATCTTTTGGTTGTTTTTTGGGGTTTTTTTTTTTTAAGCCAGTGTAGCCTTCTGTCTCAGTTGTGGAATTGTGGCTTTTTGAGCACCTAGTAAAATATTCTTAAATAGTTTCCAATTAGCATTCACATTTTTTCTATTTAAATTTTCTCCCAGATTTGGCTCATAATTGTTTTCAGCTTTGTGAATCTGGCTCTTTGTAAAATACCAATTATATAGCTATTACTGGTTTGGGGTTTATTCTGTTTCCACATTACAAACATAACCAAGTCATGATCACTTGCACCAAAGTAACCACTAATTTTTAGTTCTGTGATAAAGATGAATTAATCTGTCAAGATGAGGTCTAATATAGAATTCTTCTGTTGAATGCAACACTTTTTGAATTAGGAAATTGTTATCTATAATTTTTAGAAATCCTGAGCATGCTTTAGTACTGGCAGCATGAGACCTGCAGCTTATATCACTCGGACTGATAAATATGAAGGACCAAATCCTTTCTTCGGATAAACATGCCCATAGAAGTCAATAAAAGTTGTGCTCTTAAGAATTTGGCCCATAGAATTTACTGAGATGGAAAAGGTCTATTTGGTTATAGAGGAACTATTGCCAATTTACATTAATGAGGTCTCTGCACTGTTTTAATGGATATTGGATCAGGCCCTTAGTCCATCCCCCACAGGGACCGAATGCTTTGTCCTCGCTGGTTTTGTGATACACTTCATGAGACATGGAAGTAAATAGCAAAACTGCTACTCATTAGACTGGGGAAAATAAAAGACTTTTCAGATATCCACTAAAAAGCCGGGCACGTTTTGCTTTTTCAATCTGATTAATTAGGAATGTGGCAAGTGGTTAAATATAAAGTTATGAGATGCAAAACTGGTTGGAAAACCATTCCCGGAGAGTAGTATTCAGTGGTTCACAGTCATGCTGGAAGGGCATAACGAGTGGGGTCCCGTAGGGATCAGTTCTGGTTCTGTTCAGTATCTTCATCAAAGATTTAGATAATGGCATAGAGAGACACCAAGCTGGGACGGGTTGCAAGTGCTTTGAAAGATAGAATTAAAATTCAAAATGATCTGGACAAACTGGAGAAATGGTCTGAAGTAAATAGGATGAAATTTAATAAAGACAAATGCAAAGTACTCCACTTAGGAAGGAACAATCAGTTGCACACATACAAAATGGGAAATGACTGCCTAGGAAGGAGTGCTGCAAAAAGGGATTTGGGGATCATAGTGGACCACAAACTAAATATGAGTCAACAGTGTAACTCTGTTGCAAAAAAAGCGAACATCATTCTGGGATGTATTAGCAGGAGTGTTGAAGCAAGACATGAGAAGTAATTCTTCCGCTGTACTCCATGCTGATTAGGCCTCAACTGGAGTATTGTGTCCAATTCTGGGTGCCACATTTCAGGAAGGATGTGGACAAATTTGAGAGAATCCAGAGAAGAGCAACAAAAACGATTAAAGGTCTAGAAAACATGAGCTATGAGGGAAGATTGAAAAAATTGGGTTTGTTTAGTCTGGAAAAGAGAAGACTGAGGTGGGACATAACAGTTTTCAAGTATGTAAATGGTTGTTACAAGGAGGAGGGTGAAAAATTGTTTTTCTTAACCTCTGAGGATAGGACAAGAAGCAATGGGCTTAAATTGCAGCAAGGGAGGTTTAGGTTGGACATTAGAAAAAACTTTCTAACTGTCAGGGTGCCTAGGGAGGTTGTAGAATCTCCATCACTGGAGATTTTAAAGAGCAAGTTAGCCAAACACCTGTCAGGGATGGTCTAGATAATACTTAGTCCTACCATGAGTGCAGGGGACTGGACTAGATGACCTCTCGAGGTCCCTTCCAGTCCTATGATTCTATGATGCAGACTTCATTGCAGATTCAATGTCTGGCATTGCTGGCCATGAAATTTATAGACTGAATGTTATGGTCTGGTATTTTCAAAGGCGCCTAAGGGATTTAGATGCTGAACTCCTCCTTTCTTTAGGAGTTGGGTACCTAATCCCTTTAGGCATTTTTATAAATTCTATCTGTAATCATTTGCATCAGACTATATTTAAACTTTAAAAAAATAAGAAACATTAATCCAGTGCCTAGGAAAGATCAAATCGTTTTGATAAACCCTGGACAAATATACAAATATGTAAATACTTTCTTTTAAATATCAAAGAATTTACTAAGACTCACAGATGTAAAATACTTAAATCCAAGCCATAAACTGTGATCCAGTCCCCGAGAAGTGCTTACAAACAACTCTGCATTAGCACAGGGTGCCATGTGTTATCCGGATTATAAACTGAGAATACACTTTTAACCAATTAAGTGGTTTTTTTCCTGCAAAAGTCCATAGTTTCTCATTGTGTTTGCGCGTTCTGTTAGTCCCTTGCTCCGCTGTGGGTAGCAACAGCCCACTCTCAGATTAACATGAATTTGATTAAACTTCTAAAAAGGGTGGATTAGGAGTTTTATTTAGAAGTATAAATCAAATATTGGTAGTATTTGTTAACTTCCACCAATGAGCTCAGTAATGTGTAAGACACAGAATGAAACGTGGGATGAAATCCTGGCTCCAGTGAAGTCACTGGAAATTTTGCCATTGACTTCAATCCCCCAAAGCTTAGATTAGACCTCCTGCAGTTCTGGTAGGTCACTTGCAGATTTGCATGGGCTTGATGCAGCCAATCATTACTTGTGTGAGTTGCCCTTCTGCATTCATATATACTAAGAATTAAGTCCAATTTTAATAAATCAGCCACAAAGTTTTGAAAAAGGAGTTGAAAAAGGAGTATCTCCTGATGCAGGCAATCTAGACAACATCTTTTGCAATGGAACTAGTCGCATTATAAGCATATCAGCAGTAGGGAAGGGTGTGCGGTCCCAAAAAAATATTGTAAGCACCTGATTGCATTCACTCAAAGGACCCTATGGTGTTATGAGTTAGTGATTCCCACAAGGAGATGAATACTTTCACTTTGCATCAGACTCAATGGGAGTTAAGGGTATTCAAAACATGACAGAATTGGGCCTGATCCTGTACTACTGAAGTCGACGGATACTCAGCTCTTACAAGGTCTCACAGGCTTAATCCTGCACTGGGCTCTGTTAAGGTGGGCTCTCTTGTGCCCATATGAAGTCCCACTGGAGCCACTAGGACTCTATACAGGCACAGGCTGAGATAGAGAATCCCAGTGCAGGACTGGAACCTCATTAAGGTGCCTAAGTGGGGATGTTGGTGCCTAAATTTAGCCACCCAAATTTGAAAATGTTGGCCCTGATTCCCAGACTGAGCAGAGAAATGGCTCCTACTGGCTCCTTGGATGGTCATGAAAATACTGTTTCATGGAAAGCATCAACCACTTTGCACAGAGGTCTGGATTTTGCAGGCTGGCAGCTGGAAAGAGTGGCTGATAATTGACGTGACAAATTGCAGGACTCCGACAAAAGTAAGGGACTAAATCTGCATCCTAGTGAAGTCATTGGAGATTTTGCCGTTGAGTTCAGTTGAATCGGGAATTTGCCCACAGACTTTGTTTTCGGGCTGCTCTGTAGGGAAACTGGACTTCCTAACTGACGTAACGTGTTAAGACACAAAGCTGATGATGGGAACACGTCAACATGGTTAACTTCCATATCTTTGCCAGTATTATCCAGACCCTTCCTTTCTCTTGGGGCAGGATTGTGCAGAGATAGGTTCCATCAAAACATGCCCCACTTGTTCTGCGATGGAGCCCAAGTAAAAGGAGGGCGTGTGCTGGCACTGTGAGTGAGTGATTCCATTTGTTCTCCCATTTAGACAAGAATGTTTGATCTGAACCATAAACAAGGCCAGAGACGCCCATCTTACACTGACCTGCATGGTGCTAACCTGTTTTATATTTTGTTCATGAAATGTACTGAGCACATGGATAACATTTCCTCCCTTTAGAATACTTGCCAGGTGTTTATTTGTCCTCTCTGGCAGGCGGGGGTGTGTGAGTGAGGGGATGCTCCTTCACAGACAGGGAAATCACTCCAACTCTCCCTTCAGAGGGGTGGCAAAATTTTAAGAAGGGGGCTGTTCATGGTTCCCACTTGCCCCTGCTCATGTGTGGGGCCCCCTGACTGTGATGCAGCTTTGCATAGGCCCTGGGATCTGCCAGCATGCATTTTATCACAGGATGGGGGACCTTAGTAGATGAAAGGAATATAGTTGATGTAATATATTTGAATACAGCATTTATACCATCTCTCGTGGACGCTGAATTGAAAATAATTCATGTTGGCTTGGGTCAGAACACTAGCACATGGACTGAAAAGTGGCCAGAAGGCGTTAAACCAAAGGTAACAATAAACAGAAATGTCATGGAGTGTCATTGAGATTGATGTTAGCACCAGTCATCAGGCTGGATCCTAGGAGCAGTTCCATGTTGGTGCATTCAGTGCCTAACCTAAGAGGTGTTGGGGCTCGAGAACATGTTTTAATTTCATAACTGATGAGGGGCTATGAACTGCCAAGCCTAGAGGTGTTGGGACTTACGAACTGCCAAGCCCAGAGGTGCTGCTGGAGCTATGAATTGCCAAGCCCGGAGGAGTGGGGCCTCAGCCCTGACACAAAATAACCAGTGGGTGAATCCCTCTGCATGGGCAGAGCACCACTGGGGTCTCCACCGACATGAAACTCATTGTAAGCTGGTGGCCTTATTTAACATCTTAATTAATAACCTAGAAGAGTGGAGTGAATTGTCTGTCATTGAATTCATCACAGATGATGCTAAATTGGGACTGAAGCAAGTTCAGAGAAGAGCAACCAAAGATAAGGGGTGGTGGTGGAGAGACTGAATATTGAGGAAAGGTTAAAGGAGATGCCCACCACCTAATGCAGCACATGCCAGCAGCCAGCAGAGTTTTTAAAGGGAGTAAACATCGAGCTGGGGCAGGAGCTATTTAGTGATATACCCAGGAGTAATTGAGATGAAGCTAAGGCAGGGAACAAGGCTTGAAATGTAGGAGGATTGAGGAGGGAGTCGGGGCAGTGCTGCAGGATCAGCGGGGGGAGGGATGTAGCTACTCCCAGCAGCAGGGCAGGGCTGAGATGGAGTCTGCATGGCCCAGGGGTGCAGGCGGCAGTGTGCATCGCCTGCGGGCAGGTAGAGGAGGAACGCATCCCCCCCAGGGGGAGCAGGGCGGGGGGGTACCTGGCCTGGGGCATCTCCCCCCGGCGCCGGCAGTGGTGCAGAGCTGAAGCTGGCTGTGCGTATGCGGGGGGGAGCAGTGGGGCGCATCTCCCCCCTCCCACGGCTCGCGCGGGGCGCTCCGCCGCCCAGATACATTGTAGCCGAGAAAAGAAGAACAGGAGGACTTGTGGCACCTTAGAGACTAACAAATTTATTAGAGCATCACCTTAGAGACTAACAAATTTATTAGAGCATCACCTTAGTCTCTAAGGTGCCACAAGTCCTCCTGTTCTTCTTTTTGCGGATACAGACTAAGACGGCTGCTACTCTGAAACCTTTCATTGTAGCCGAGAACTCGCTTAGGGCTCGGGCCGGACCATTCCGAGCCGGGGGGGGGAGGAAGTTCAGCAGCTGCCTTTTCGGGGCGCGCAGCGGGGAGGGAGCGAGCTCGGGTCCGGCCCGTGGCCGGGCGAAGGGGGGATGTCGGTGCGGAGGGGCGCAGTGCCGGGGGCGAGCTGCGGGGCGTGGCGGGTGGGGCTGCGGCGCCGCGGCTCCCCCCCCCCCGGGCGCAGTGGGCGGGTCCCGGGGTAGCTCGGGCTCCCGGCTGCGCGAGGGGGCGTTTCCTGTTCGGCTTCTGGCGGCGGCGGGGCCATGGCGGCGACCGAGATCGCGCGGCAGGTGGTGAGCGCGGGGCCGGGCTGCCCGGGCGGGGGCCCCCAGCGGCGCGGGGCCGGGGCTCGGCCGGGCCCCGGACGGGCGGGGGCTCGGCTGGCGGCGCGCCGGGGCTGCGGGGAACTGCCCGCCCGGGGAGCGATGCTGGGGCGTTGCCGATGCCGAATGAATGGCTGCCCCGAGCGGCTCCGTCCATCCCCGGAGCCCGGGCTGCGAGCGGGACTCGTGCCGCTCCCGTGCCCGCGGGCTGGGGCGGGGGAACGAGCTGCTCCCCAGGTCCCCGCTGAGCCCCCTAGGGGAGATGGGCGGGACTGGAAATTGTGCGGCTCCCTGGCCCCGCGGGCTCGCACGTCCCCATTGCTCCGGAGGCAAAGTTTGGAGGCGAGCTCTGCCACCGGGTAGCTCTATAGCTCTTCCCCCTCCTCTCCCGGGGATCTCGGCTTTCACACTCCCCAGGGGATCCCGGCTTTCACCCTCTTCTCCCCCCCTCGGGGATCCCGGCTTTCACCCTCTTCTCTCTCCCCTCCCCCGATCCCAGCCTTCACCCCCGCTCCCTACTTCGCGATCCCAGCTCCCCATCGCGGAGAGGGGCCAAGTGTGGCCCGTGTTTAAAGGGGAGAGTTTCTGTGGCTTCAGGGCTCTGCTGCGTTTGCAGCTCATCTGCTCAATGTCACATGTAGCGCTCTGTGCCACCGTGAAAGCCCAAGGGACTAATGAACCAGACAGGAAGGATGGGTCCATGGTTAGGTTGCTACCTTGGTGCTTGGGAGGCTGGGTTCAATTCTAGGCATGGCCACAGGCTTCCCTGTGACAAGTCACTGTGCTTCACTTCCCCCTCTGCAAACATGATAATAGCACATCCCTGCTTTACAAGGGTGCTGTGATGTTGCATACAGTGCTGGGGTGCTCTAAGTGCATGCTCTAGCTCAGTGGTTCTCAAACTTTTGTACTGGTGACCCCTTTCACATAGCAAGCCTCAGAGTGTGATCCCCCCTTATAAATTAAAAACACTTTTTAATATACTTAACACCATTATAAATGCTGGCGGCAAAGCGGGGTTTGGGGTGGAGGCTGACAGCTCGCGACCCCCCCATGTAATACCCTCGTGACCCCCTGAGGGGTTCCGACCCCCAGTTTGAGAACCCCTGCTCTAGCTAGGTGAGGGGGAAGGGTTCCTAGTTAATCCACCCTCTGCTGAGGATGAGAGGGAGTTGTATGCATGGTTCTAGTGGTGGTGCAACTAATACATCTTATCACTTCAGGGCAGGGGTCGGCAACGTTTGGCATGCGGCTCGCCAGGGTAAGCACCCTGGCGGGTCGGGCCAGTTTTATTTATCTGCTGACGCGGCAGGTTCGGCCGATCGCGGCCCCCACTGGCCGCGGTTCGCCGTCCTGGGCCAATGGGGGCGTCGAGAAGCGGCGCAGGCGAGCGATGTGCTGGCCGCGGCTTCTCGCCACCCCCATTGGCCCAGGATGGTGAACCGCGGTGAGTGGGGGCCGTGATCGGCCGAACCTGCCGCGTCAGCAGGTAAATAAAACTGGCCCGGCCCGCCAGGATGCTTACCCTGGCGAGCCGCGTGCCGAACGTTGCCGACCCCTGCTTCAGGGTATGTCTACACAGCATTTTTGAGCCCACAGGAGCAAGCCCTGCAGCCCGGGTGGACCAACTTGGGGTAACAAGACTCATGCTAATACTCTAGAAATAGCTGTGATGATGTGGTTTGGGCTCTGGAGCCTAGGGAGGGAGATGGCTGTTAGAGCCCAAGCTGTATCTTTAAAATGCTATATCTCTACAGCTGTTCTAGCACAAGCCCCACTAGCCCAAGTCTGTCAACCCAGGTGGGGTGGCTTGTTCCCACAGGCTGCAAAACACTGTGTAGATATCTCTTAGAGGTTAGACCTGAAGGGCCTACGAGGTCATCTTGCCATAGCTGGGCACTGGAATAGAAGGCTAGTGTGGTATTACCAACAAGGAATATCCTTGGTTGATCCTGTAGTTATTTTAAAAATAATGTGGCTTTATGACTAAAACGAATTAGCGAATTTTCTGTTGATTTCTAATATTAATGGGAAAGTCTTGTGCAGCTTCCATTGCTGTGAATCCTTGTTTACTTGGCATTGTTTCCCATCCATAAAGAGCCATACTTGACCATTTTTGTTCTTTGCTTATTAACAGCTCACTTTGCTAATAGACTTTTGAATCTTTCCTGCATTGCAGACATCACTTAGAACGCAAACAAGGCTCTTCCACGCCCGTCTATCTTGGGCCGCTCTTTGCGTGTCCCTGTGCTATTAAGCGCCATACGTTTTCTCTTTCTGAGTAGTATTTGATTTAGCTCCTTTTGCATTTTCCTCCAGCTGCTCATGGCACACCTGCTCTGGCTTCATTCTTCGCACATGTCCCAAATATTTCCATCTCCTTTTCTGGATAACTCTAGCTATAAGGGGTTGTGGAACATGGATGAATCTCTGCATTTGTTATAAATTGATTTAATTTAATACCTAGTATTTTTCTATGGCATTTACTTTTGAAGGCATTTAGACATTTGTCTGTACTTTTGGCAGATTTCCAGCTTTCATATCCATATGTTAAGACGGGAATAACATTTGAGTTGAATATTTAGTTTGGTTTCTAAGCTGGCCACATCTTGGTTAAACTGGTGTTTGCAGCCTTGCCTTGCCAGTTGGTGACATTATTTCCTTCTGGACATCCCCCTTGGCATATTGTCATGGTATGAAAATTGGCACACTTCTTGTATTTCTTTGCCTTCTAAAATAAAATTCAGCATTGCATTCTCGTAAAGGGCTGTTGCACAGGACTGTTAAACACTCATGTGATGTGGCATGGCTACTGTTGCAAGGCAATGTAGACAGCTAGCTATTCACATTGTGTGATTTAAAAAAAAAAAACTTTTTTTTAGACAGACAAAAAATGAATGTCACGAACTGAAAATGTCTTTATCCTGATAGAAGACTCATGCTGTCGTGGGCCCAGACTTGAGGCAGTGGTTTGTTGTGCAGTCAGTCGTAGCATGGTGGAGAAGAAGAGCACTGTTATCTTTTGAGAGCATTGTATAAGAAGGGTGGGAGTTGGATGGCACCAGAGATTTGTTGTGGGGATACATAACCTTTCGTCCCTATGTTGTCACTTTGATACCAGCCCAGGTCAGTAGTAATGGAAAATTATTACCATTTAATGGCTGTTGAGTAGTCTCTAGGAAATAAGTGTGGTATCGATCCAGTTTCCAGGGAACATGTATCCACAGCACAAAAATGATTGCTGTTATTGTCAGCCTCTGCGGTGATGCAAAGAATGAACTCCCCCCTTATCTCTAGAAGGCAGTTCTTTCTGCTCATGGTTGAGGCACCTTAGCAGCGCAGTGTAGATGGAGCTTCGGCTACTTTCTCCGTAGATGAATAGGTCCAAGTCTCAGTTGTTGTGAATCTGACACCTTTCACGAGCAATAAAATCCTGATCCTGCAAGCTGATCAAATAGGTCCCACGTAGGCATTAGGCTTCTGCCCATGATGAAGTCATTGGGTCTCTGCTTGGATGAAGGGGTTCATGTTGCAGAGAGGCGGTCAGCTTGCGGGTCTAGATTTGCATAGGAAGCTGTCATATGTAATTTATATAGTATAAAATTGAAAGGAATGGGCGGAGGGGTGCTGACTGTTTTTTCATATCCTATTTTTTTGGTGGAGGGAATTTTTCCTGGGAAAATATCCAAATAGTCTGACATCTCGGCAACCTTTGGCAAGGGCATCAAGAAGTGTTATTAATGCAGCTGTCAGAGTCTGGAATTGCAGAAGCACTTGACTGTTCTTGGATGTTGAATGGATGATCGGTGCAATCGAGTTAGAGGAGACTGCCATCGTTTCTTCTTGGTGAATTCAAAACCACTTTTTTTTAAATTAGCCTACTGATTTATTCAGTAATAACTGGGAAAGGAAAAGAAACATGAAGCCCTTTTCCTTCACAAATGTAATGCAGGCATCTGAAGTATAGCTATTTACACTGCCCATCAGGGATTTCTGTCATTGCATAAAAGAACCACATACTTGTACAAGTCAGAAGTAGTCAGTGAAAGTGCTATTTTAGGCTGTCTTCTGATCAGAGCCAACTGGGGTCTAAATTAAGTGGGTATCATAATACAGAATCTTGCTCCCAGAAAGTGAAGTTGCTCCAAAATTCTTCTTGCTTAAAGATGAAGTGAAAATCTTTTTATCTGTTAAAAAGTTAGACATGGTTATCAAAGGACAAACTTCTTAGAAGAAACCGATAGTGGCCTTACCCAAATAAGCTCTTTTTTTGTACAAGTTTCTGGACAACTTCTTTGTTGAGAAAATTAGAAAATGTGTGACCCAGATTTTACATCCCAGAGTCTACCTTAAAATTCTTATTGAGGGCAGTCCATGGCAGAAGCTCTCGAGCGCATCCAAGCAAATGCAGTACAAAATACTGCACCGACTGAAATATTTTCCTTCAGTTTTGAGCAAAATTAATTCAGGTCTGCATTGAAGCACTCAGTATGATTTGTCACCCTCACTCATACCTTGTTTATGACCTAGACATTACATGTCGCAATAACCTGAGGACTGAGCCTTCATTTTGTACATTGAGGCTCTGGTCCTGAAAACGTGTATTTGCATAAATAGGCTGTGGGCAGGCAGAACATTTTTTGTCCATGAGTCTCCTCTCCACACAGATTTTCTCATTTCTGATGATTTTCTGGTATGCCCCAAGCAGCCTGAGTCTAAACCATTACTTTCCAATACATTTCACTGCTTCTTATCTCTCAACTACTGGACTAAAGTGCCAAGGAAAATTAGTGGAGCTTTCTTAGGTGAGCTCCACTATATTTCATAGTGATGGGTTTCATTTTATGACTGTTCTAATTTCCATATTTCAGGGCTGTTTATTGTTACAACTCTCCTTCCTTAACAGTGTATAGCAGCTTGATATGCCAAGTTATTTTACATAGTCTTTGTGTTTTAATGGGGGAGGTTAATGTACTATGATTAAAAAATCAGTTATTTACACAGTATTTGCTGCTTTGTCTGTAACGGATGTGCAGTGTGGTTTAACAGCATTTTAAAACCACAGGTGACTAGAGAAGAGTGAACAGGAAGTGAATTGTAGATAGAGTTCTACTTGGTGAAATGTGCCTTGCCTCTTGTTCCATCCGTATCACATTTATATTTAGGGATGAAGAGAAAAAATATGTTCTGAATGAGAGCCTATGCTTCCACCCACATTCCCGGTAGCAAATCGGGTTGGATTCTTAGAGTTTCAGTGTTTTAGGTAATGTTCCAGCGCTGCAGATTTAAGATTTGGTATTGAAAATGCACTTGATATTTCTTCCTGTCTCTAGTTAGAATCCTGTTTATGATTCCTTCTCTGTTGCTTTTGTTAGTGCTCATCAGTGGAGTGTTTCCACTAGGTTACTGAGGTAGTGACGCACACTTAGTGGAGACAAAACAGTGCCTGAGATTATTCTGTTGGTTTTTATTTGTGTGCATGTGTGTGTGTTACACACAGCCTTTGCAAGCATAAGTTATTACAATCTGATTCACCTCTTCTTCTCCTGTGTACAATATTCTCTAATTGTTACTCCTTTTTGAATTACTAGAATGCAGAGCTGCATACTCAGAAAGCCTTTGAGATAAAGGTGACTAGAATGGATTCCTCTTATAAACATGTGATTTGGAGGCAAGGTGCTTTGGAATTCATCAAGCGCCATATTTGGTGAACATGTTGGCAGGAGGAAGCAGCCTCGCACACAAAATATGGCTGGGGGAACATATTTACACATAACAAGGCTGTAAATATGGCTAATGGCTGGAATGTATTGTGGAGCCTCAGATTAAAAAAAAAAGCATCTATGTCTTAGTTTATTCCAAATGCATTTCTTGATAGCATTTTCCCTGTTCTAAAATATAGTTTAGTTCAATGAAAGAAAAACACATTTTATGGCCTTTTAAAAAAGGATTTTAGATATGTAAAGATATAAATCTGAGACTAAAAAAAAGTGACATTGATGCATTCTCTCACACTGGTTTTGGCCACCTGATTACTGTAATACTTCTGACAAACTAATGATGCGTTTAAAAAGCCGAATGTGAATTTTCTGCACTGGAGAGTGAAATGCCTTATTTAGGGAGATGCCTTGAATGAGAGAAATGTCATTGTGGGGGGAAAACTGTTCTTGCTATCACATTTGCATGCAAATATATGAAATTAACACTGAAATACAATTTTGGATGAGTCAGACTTGGAATATGAACTTTTGCAAGTAGTTGAGGTATTTTTATGCAGATTTCTAGCTTGGGTCCAGAATGGCTTATCATAAGTTGACCTTTGTGCAGCAGCCAGGTGGACATTTCAAAAAGGCTGACCGTGAGAAGTGAGCCACCTGTTTGCTGCTCTGCGTATCTGGGATGGGGGTGGGATGGATAATCCCTTTTGTTTCACGGGCAGGTGTAGGAGTCGGAATAAGGACCTGCATCCTTTCACTCCTACCCCCTCTGCTGAAGCGCCTGCATAGCTGTTGGTAGTTTGTTTTGTAGTAGTGCTGTTTGTGGCCCAGGAATGGATGGAGCCTTGGGCAGCCACTCTCCCTGTATTGTTTCCAGCTGGGAGTTGCTGCTGTTTGAAAGTCTCTTCTGGGTTTGACCCAGTGCAGCCCTATGGGGATTTAGCTACTGGAACCTAGGCTGCCAGATGTTGGGGGTGGCAGTGTGTGGCTGAGGAGCCATTGTTGATGCAAGACTGTGCGACTCTAGGGGTTGGGATTGTCCTTCTCTACAGATCCTCACGATTGAGATGCCGCACTCATGCACGTCCCCAAATCTCTTCCATCTGGGAAGACTAACACATTTCTAAATGCTAAACTCAGAGAGTTTTTCTGGACAGTCTGTTGCCTCTTGTGGATAAATGTGCTGGAAAGTACATGGTCTGCCAACAAACACTAATTATATATAGTATTGTCTGTAACTTGGACAGCAGCAATCCCAGAAGTATAATACACCTCTACCTCGATATAACGCTGTCCTTTGGAGCCAAAAAATCTTATCGCGTTATAGGTGAAACCGCGTTATATTGAACTTGCTTTGATCCACCGGAGTGTGCAGCCCCGCCCCCCCGGAGCACTGCTTTACCACATTATATCCAAATTCGTGTTATATCGAGTGGCGTTATATCGAGGTAGCGGTGGATCTAGACATGGAAAAGACCTGTTAGGCCATCTAGTCCATCTGTCTGCAGTGTGGGTTTATTCCCTGTTGGTCCCTGCAATGATGGCAATTGTGTCTATTGCTAATTGTCATTATTAGGATTTTACTGAACTTTAATTGGTTAACTAAGATGTTTGCATTTGCAACGATACAGAAAATGTTGCCATATTCAACAGCTCTCCATTTAGGTTGTGTTGGTAGCAACAGTTGTTACAATAACAAGTCACGGGAACCAGATGGTATTAACTCAAGAGTTCTGAAAGAACTCAAATGTGAAATTGCGGGACTATTAACTATGGTTTGTAACTTGTCCTTTAAATCAGCCTCTGTACCCAATGACTGGAAGATAGCTAATGTAACGCCAATATTTAAAAAGAGCTCTAGAGATGATTCCGGCAATTACAGACTAACGTCAACACCGGGCAAATTAGTTGAAACAATAGTAAAGAATAAAATTGTCAGACACATAGAAGAACATAAATTGTTGGGTAAAAGTCAACATGGTTTCTGTAAAGGGAAATCATGTTTTACTAATCTATTAGTTATTTTAAGGGGTCAACAAACGTGGACAAAAGGGATCCAGTGGACATAGTGTACTTAGATTTCCAGAAAGCCTTTGACAATGTCCCTCACCAAAGGCTCTTACGTAAATTAAGTTGTCATGGGATAAGAGGGAAGATCCTTTCATGGATTGACAGGGAACAAAGGGTAGGAATAAATGGTAAATGTTCAGAATGGAGTGGGGTAACTAGTGGTGTTCCCCAAGGGTCAGTCCTAGGACCAATCCTATTCAACTTATTCATAAATGATCTGGAGAAAGGGGTAAACAGTGAGGTGGCCAAGTTTGCAGACGATACTAAACTGCTCAAGATAGTTAAGACCAAAGTAGACGGTGAAGAACTTCAAAAAGATCTCGCAAAACTAAGTGATTGGGCAACAAAATGGCAAATGAAATTTAATGTGGATAAATGTGAAGTAATGCACATGGGAAAAAATAACCCCAACTATACATACAATATAATGGGGGCTAATTTAGCTACAACTAATGAGGAAAGAGATCTTGGAGTCATTGTGGATAGGTCTGAAGATGTCCATGCAGTGTGCAGCGGCAGTCAAAAAAGCAAACAGGATGTTAGGAATTATTAAAAAAGGGATAGAGAATAAGACAGAGAATATCTTATTGCCCTTATATAAATCCATGGTACGCCCACATCTTGAATACTGCATACAGATGTGGTCTCCTCATCTCAAAAAAGATATACTGGCATTAGAAAAGGTTCAGAGAAGGGTAATTAAAATGATTAGGGGCTTGGAACAGGTCCCATGTGAGGAGAGATTAAAGAGGCTACGACTTTTCATCTGGGAAAAGAGGAGACTAAGGGGGGATATGATACAGGTATATAAAATCACGAATGGTGTGGAGAAAGTGAATAAGGAAAAGTTATTTACTCGTTCCCATAATATAAGAACTAGGGACCACCAAATGAAATTAATGGGCAGCAGGTTTAAAACAAATAAAAGGAAGTTCTTCACACAGCGCACAGTCAACCTGTGGAACTCCTTGCCTAAGGAGGTTGTGAAGGCTAGGACTATAACAGGGTTTAAACGAGAACTAGGTAAATTTATGGAGGTTAAGTCCATTCATGGCTATTAGCCAGGATGGGTAAGGAATGGTGTCCCTAGCCTCTGTTTGTCAGAGCGTGGAGATGGATGGCAGGAGAGAGATCACTTGATCGTTGCCTGTTATGTTCACTCCCTCTGGGGCACCTGGCATTGGCCACTGTCGGCAGACAGGATAGCGGGCTGGATGGACCTTTAGTCTGACCCAGTACAGCCATTCTTATGTTCTTAATACTTACACTTTACAGCTATGTTGTGTTTCAGTTGTCTGATTATTGGGAAGGCTTATAACTTTGTTACTAATTCTTTCTAACCCTCAAGTTATATTGACATTTTATTACAAAATAGCTATAATTACTGATGATTAACTTCTGTTTTCCAGGGGAGGGTCATTTGTGTTGCTTCCATTATAGGGAAAGGCTTGAGGGTCCCATGCAACAAAGCTATAATAATTATAAATAAACTGTATACACACATAATTGCAGCTGTTTAAACATAGTTCTCTAATATATTTCTGTGGCAAAGCAACTTTGCAACACAAGAGGAATCGGGTATTTTGTTTGCATTATCTGGAGCCGTTTATTAAGCAGTGAGGGAAGTATTTGACAAGAAGAAAAGATTTACAATATGTACAGATCTGTTTTTGGACTGTTCAGCAGAAGGAAGAAGTGACACATTTCTCTTGGGAGGTCTTAAAAAGTGTCTATCAATTAGAGTGTTGTACTTAGAAGTAACTTCTAAAAATGTGTTTTAAATCATTCCAGGGTGAAGGTTGCCGTACTGTCCCTCTTTCTGGACATGTGGGATTTGACAGTTTGCCTGACCAGCTGGTTAATAAGTCAGTTAACCATGGCTTCTGTTTCAACATCCTGTGTGTGGGTGAGTATTTATTTCCATTTTGGGAGATTGTATTGATGAACAAGGCTGCTCTGCAGCCAGAAGTCATGTGTAGGTAATTGGGTTAACAAGGTAGCTTTGATTTATTCAGAATGCAATTTTTTTTGTCATCTGATCCATTTTCAGTAACTA
The DNA here is from genome assembly GCF_011386835.1 of Chrysemys picta bellii. Taxonomy (NCBI): domain Eukaryota; kingdom Metazoa; phylum Chordata; order Testudines; family Emydidae; genus Chrysemys; species Chrysemys picta. The sequence goes on from NC_088799.1 coordinate 91,827,618, forward strand.
AATGAGATTTACAGGCACTCTGAGAAGTCTGCTGCTGAAATTAGGGGAAATGTAATGTGCAATTCTATTGAGCAAAAGAACTGTAGAAATAATGTCTAAGATCCCTGGCTTTTTTGTGTGTGGGGGGGGAAGGATTTTTTCCCCATATTTTAATGCAATGCTTTTAGTAGAAAATAAGATGTTCAAGTCAAATAATTTGATACGAGGCCTTCTTTGGATTGTCAGTTATTAAACAATAATTGTACTGGTCTTAAAAAGCAAACAATGTTTTTTTGGTTTTTGTTTTCTTTTTCCCTATCCACTTTCCTTCTGTATGTGTGTGTGCGTGCGCGTGTGTTTGCACGGGAGTTAAATTAGTGTTTGGACCAGGCTTTGTGTGTCTCAGCATTGTCTAAGCTGCCCTCACACAGATCTGTCAGGGCACCTCAGTCATGGTGTGCAGTTACTGTATGATTTTATCTTATCACCATAGTATCTGATGGAGTCTATATAGTCTTTCATGGGATTACAGCACCAAATGGCCCTTTCTTAGCACAGGCTGAAAACTATATGAAATTAGGTACTGGTGTCAGTGTGGATAAACATTCTTTAATAACTAATGGAGCAAGACTACCATACTTCTGCTGACTGACCTAAGCCCAGAAATAAGTGTGTTTGCTGCTTTACTGCTGCTGTTCCAGGTAGACTGCACATGCAGATCTCTGGTTTCAAGGTACTGTTGATAGACAAGGGCAGAGGCAAAGGAAGAGATGATTCTAGTACTTAATAAGAGCAAAATTTCCCCCTCAAATCCTAATGACCTGTCTTGACTCTGACAGTTGGTGCTCACTCTGTGTGAAGTTCTCTCCAGGTTTGTCTACACTGCAATAGAACACTTGCGGGCCTGTGTCCGCTGATTCGGGCTCGTCAGGCTATAAAATTGCAGTATAGATGCTTGGGCGGCTCTAGCCCAAGCCTGCATGTCTACACTGCAGTTTTATAGCCCTGCAGCCCAAGCGCTATGAGCTCATGTCAGCTGACACTGGCCAGCTGCAGGTGTCTTATTGTAGTGTAGACAGACCCTCCTTGTCCATGAAAGATCCATGCATGCAATGCAGTGTGTGGCACTTATCCGCTGTGGAGTTCATAGAGAGAAATTCAGACAGGAAGAGCAGAATGGCAAGAGTTGAGTTCTGCCAAATGGAGCTGAGAGGAAAACTTTCTCTTACAATGGAATTCCTCTGAGAAGATAAACTTCATTAACAAATGGAGGTCATTGTCTGGCTCAGTTGTGATTCCAGTGCATGTGTTTGATATACCCTGTTTACATCATAGATAAAACACTGTTCCCAAAGATGGAACTCCAACAGTATTTTCTTTGCTGTTGTGTTGTTTTACTCTTCTTTCTTTTGCAGTTAAGGAGCATGTTTCCTCTAACATATAGGCGTGACTGCAGGTTTCTCATTAGATTATGTATTCTCCTTGATACGTGGAGAGCAGTTGAATACTACTGCTTGTTTCTTTCCTGTATGCAGGACAAAACTTTAACATACCAATCAAACATTAATCAATATGAATAACAAGGGTTCATCAAGATTAATATTATCACAGTGAATGTTACAGGTATTAATAACACCGCTCGTATAAATAATCATTGCAGAACAGACACTTCTACTATCTTAGTTTCATTTTCTGTAATTAAATTTTTTTAATTAACTTTACCCTAGGAAAAATTATATAGATGACTTGGCAAAGGGCAGACTATAAACTTTCTTCGGCCTTATTTGAATGGTTCATGTTGTTAAATGTTTGTATTTCTTATAAGTGTTTGGGTTAAATTCATGTTAATAAAATCAAACTCTTAAACATTTTGAAAAAATAACTTTCACCTCTCCATTTGTCAGGTTTAATTAACATAACAGCATCGTCAGTTTTTCTCATCCAGAAAGTCTTCCAGGAAAGTAGTAAAGACATGACATTTTAATGCAAAAACACAAGAAGGGAAAGAATAGGCTTAGTTCTGTGCTATTTTGATACATCTTAAAACATTTAAAAAAAAGGCACAAACTAATTCCCACTCCCCCTTTTTTACTAACCTCTTTTAATACACAGTATTTACAGAGAGATAATTCTTTTAACAGGAAACGGTTACTCAACTGGTTTATAACAAATTGCACAGTAAGACAGTTAAATATGAAAGAGCAACATTTAAACACTTCAATCACAAGTAACCTTTGTTGGAAAAAGGAGACTATGTAGATATTTTTAATAGATACCACATTGGTTGTAAGCCTGTTATTCTGCTCTTACTGAATCCCTTAATGTGATTACATTTAATTAAAGAACGATTTGGAAGTGACTTTTAACGATGAATTCAGATTAAGGGCAATTTTCAGCTGTCTTCTGCTGAAATCGATCTTTGATTTGAGACGAAAGCCAAAAATGGGGAGTGAAAAATAACTGAGCAACCTACTAGAAGCCATGAGGTTCATGAACAGAATCCCTGATAATTATCGCTCACTGTAACCGTTTCGCTCCCATAGCTGTAGCGATAAATGCTGGTTGCCTTCCACTTCAGGGCATTACTTGGATTAATATTTTGGTGCCTCAGACTGTTTCCTTTGTGCTGTCTACATTATTTAGTGACATGCAGAGAGATAGTAGAATTGGGTGGCTGAGCTTCAGTGAGTTTTCTCAATATAGGCCAGTGCAGATTATGGTCATGTTAGACTGGTATTCCACTGTACACAAGTGGTTCCTCCCCCTCAGGGAATCTTTAAAATGAAAATATCTGCTCCTCTTCCATTTGGAGCCATGAGAAACTGACAGAGCCCCACGTTGGTACTTGATCTCATCGTTTGTGACATAGCCACTCTGAGAAAGGAGACCCAGCTCCAGCAGATAAGAATGGTCTCTAATTTCTTCACAAACTGTGTTTCCCAGTTTCGCAAGCCTACGCTTCTCGTTATTTGCATGCAGTGTAGTTGTAGTCTCGCTATTTGACAGCTCTGTACTAAGAAGTGAAACTGTGTTCATGTTTGTAGCCTAAATTGAGCCCTGGTGTTAGAGGTTCTAGTCTAGGTACCATTAACAGTTGTGCTGTTGGATGCCGGGGCTGAAGTTGGTTCATGCTCTGTCTAGTGCTTTTGGGATGATGTGATCATTACAGTTCTCAATTGCACTGTTCCCAAAGAGAACACTTTACTTGTCTGAAGCAGATTTGACAGCAAAACTGGGTAGATTCAAAGGCGTCTGGCTGACATGTCAATCTATGGTGTCAAGAGACTGGAATCACCCTAGGTGCTTGCAGTGCTTGATGATAACAGAGCAGTAATGTTTCTGAGCTGTGACTTTGAAGGGGCCACTGCAAAACTGTAATACCTTTAGATCTGTGGTCTTGATCAGAATGGGTTCAACATAAGGAAGTTGCTTACAATACAACAGTGCTCCTGAGAAGAGGAGAGGAAAGTATATTGTATGGAGTTTTCTGGATTTGGGGGTCAAATTCTGCCTTCATGGGCACGTATGCAGCTTCTGTTGATTTCAGAGGAGTTGTGTGGTCATAACTCACAGGAGAATTTGTGTCATTGAATATAAAATTAGCTTTTGAGCCAATAGTAGTACAGTCTTTGTCTCTTTAAGTCGCCTGAAAACCTACTGATAGTTGGTTTTTTGTTTTGTTTTGTTTTTTTCATCATTGTTTCACCTGCCTGGAAATGGCCGCTGCCTGTCACTTGATGGCTTCAAAGTACCTCCTTTGAAATGATACTCTCTTGAAATGATTCCTCTTTTGTCCTCAAGCTCCTTAATGAAGCAGAACCAAAACCGCACACAAATTACAAGGGATCCCCTACCACAGGCTGGTATAGAGATTGTCTGTGTGGGAAGATTTCCCAGCACACCGATATTATTTTGTTAGAATGGAACTTTGGAAGTGGAGTAAATATTCTAGAATAAAATCACTTTTATTTTGGAATAGTGGCCATCTAGGAGCTTTATACTAGCAGCTATAGCAAAATAATTGTACCAGGTTAGCTATGCTGGGAAACTTCCCCACGCAGACAAGCCCTAAGGGAACTATTGTTTTTTATATATATATATATATATATATATATATATATATATATATATATATATATATATATATATATATATGTATATATGTATATATGTATATATAAAAAACAATAGTATATATATGTATATATATATATATGTGTATATATATATATATATATATGTATATATGTATATATAAAAAACAATAGTATATATATGTATATATATATATATGTGTATATATATATATATATATATGTATATATATATATATAAAAAACAATAGTATATATATGTATATATATATATATGTATATATATATATATATATATATGTATATATATATATATAAAAAACAATAGTATATATATGTATGTATATATATAGTATATTCAAAGTCATGTTGCTTTTGCTTTTCAGTAAAAGCAGGCTGTCAGAGCTTCCTGATACAGCAAGTTACAACAATGGCAGGTCACCACTACCTCCCTTTCCTTTCCCTAAACTAATTCCCAGACATGCATTCGGGGTGGAGGGGCAAAGACTGCTATAATATTGCATGATCCTTAGATACATCTTCCAGTACTGAACTCTGGGTGTGTGTAATCTTGACATCAGGCAGCAGCTTCTCCAGTAAGGATCCTCTTGTTAGTATTTTCACACTGTAACACTCACAGTAATAAACCTCCCTTCATCCCCATCCATCGTTTCTGTTTTCTGGAGAAGATTCTAATGCTGTCAGCTGGAATGAGCCCATACTACTTTGCCTCTTGTCCTTTTTACCATACCATCTGTTCCATCTGGACTTCTTTCTCTGTATAAGAAGCAATTGGCACCATTCACATCATCTTGCCGGCTGAAATTTCCCTCCATGCTGGGCAGGAACTCCTGAGATCCAGTAATAATCCTTCACTTTATCCCTTGTTCATTTTAAAATAGCTTTGTTCCCTAGTTTCAGTCAGGCATCTTTTAAAAATAGCAGAGTTCCTTAAAAACTGAAAATGATTTGAAAATCTCATGTCATTTTTTACATTAATGCTGACCCCTTGGCTCATCTTTTATATTTCTCCGATCTTACACCAAGAAATTCATTTCTCTCTTGTTTATAGTCAGTTGTGCTTTCAGATTCTTAGTGCTGCAGTGTTTGGGTTTTTAAACATGGCAGGGAAGTATTTATTATTTTAAAAACTTAAATCTTCATTTTATTTATACACACACACACTCTCTCTCTCTCTCTGTCACTCGTGGTTTTGGTTGCAGCATTTCCATTGGTGTTAGTTTTATCGTAAATTTGGGTTAAGTTTTATTTGGTGGGTGTCCCTCTTGAATCAAAATACAAAAATTGTCTTAATTGGGATTTGAAAAGAAAACCTATGGAAACCGATTTAGTCACTTTCACATTTATAAGATTTTGTTTTTACAAAACCTAAATTTGTGTGGATCTAAATTTACTTACATTGTCCCTGCTTAAAGCAACTGATATATGATTTTATGCTGCACCATTGAAGTCCGTGGGAGCTTTCCCATTGATTTTGATGGGTTCAGGATTAGGCCCTGTATTTCTCTCTTCTTTTTTTATCACTGAAGACACTGGCTTGAAAACATGCTCTTTTTAAGGGGTCACCTGCTTCTTCTCCCACATGAAGTCACACTGACATTGCAGTCCTGTATCTGTTGTGTTGCAACCAGATTATATTGATTTTAGGTGAGCGGTAATTAGCGGGTGTAGGCTCTATTGAAGCAAAGTTCTTGTTTTTGTGCAAAGCCCTTACTGCTAAAGAGTGAGGGAAGGGAGACGGCAAAAAGGGATGACTTAATATCAGAATTATTTCTAAATGGTTTTCCAGGGGCACGGTCGGCTATTTAAGGTTTACCGAATTTTAGACATGACCATTGCTGGTACACGAACGGGGAAGTGCATAGTAGGAAAGTGTGCACAAACCGGAACAATGAATGTGTTTCCTTATTTTTCATACACTGTGTTCTGTATGGGCACAGGTTCCGTCTAGTTTCTCTACTCTCCCGATCCTGAGTCGCCCGGTTGAGCATGTTCCCATTGAAGTCAGTGGCAAAATTCCCTTTGATTTCAATGAGAGCAGGATTCAGCCCTTGTTTGTTGTACCATGCATGCTTCCTGACTCCGAGATTTCTCAGGGAGACTGGCATCCATCTGAACATGCATGCTGCTACTTCACCATTCTTATCCCACCAGTAAACGCAGTACAGCTTGGCAGGAATTGCTGGAAATACCACAGCCTTTGCAAAATCTGTTTAGATTTTCTTTTTTTAAACTACCATCTTCCTGGAATCCTTGAGAAAGTCCTCGTGGGGTCATAACAGGCATCTATTTGTGCTTTCTGCTGTCTTCGCTCTCAGCGGATGTCTTGAAATCCTGATCTAAATTCTGGAAATAGTTGCTGCGCTCAGCCATGCTTTACATATTTGCTCTCTGTTTGGCTCCTACATTGGGGCTGGGCAAGCAGGTGCCCACAGAGAAAACATTCTACTGCAGCCTGAGTGAAAATCTCCTATCTGTTTTCACCCCATGTGATCCGGCCCTTTCTTTTGGGCACTCCTATTCTGCCCTCAGGCTGATGTGATTGTCAACCAAGCAACTCAGGGAGCAGCTGCACGCTCAGTTGTAGTGCTTTGGTTGCCCGGCGCCCTGTTCCTTTAGGGCAAATGGTCTTTGATCTGCAATACCGCAAACTGTGTCAGTGCATTAATGTAGCACAAAAGAGAGTACTAATAAAAATGTGGATGGCTACAACTGGGATGTTGTGTTTTAGCCCATTTTCCTTTTGATTTTTGCGCTAATTCTTGTCTAAGGTTAGAATGTGACCAACAATCAAATTCATGAGCAATCCTGATACTTATCTTTGCATGTACTGGTAGGTAGGTATATGAGGGAAGCTGTTGTTACCGCTCTTTCTCTCTCTCCAGTAATATTTATACACACACTCTTTCAATTTTAAAGTTGTAGTGAATTCGGGTGTTAGAGCTATAACCCTGGAGATCAAAGGCCACTCTGTCCTCAGAACAGGTAGAGTGTGGTCACAGCAGTGAAGGATTTTCTGTGCTGTCTTGCTAATATACAGCGCTTCAACTATGTTCTGGAGGAGTCGCCTTCAGGGCTGCGAAGGTAATTGCAGGCCCTTAGTAGGGGGTGGCATACAGAGGTTCTTTAAGGAGGAAAAAACAGACAAGTAACATTAAATGCAAGTCTGGTAGCAGGGCTGCAGCACACTTACTTCCAAAAACTTCATGGCTTTTTAAAAGTGAACATGCAGAAATTAGGAAGCATCTCCTTCTCCTGAAGTGAGTTTGGTTTTTGGTTGTGGGGCATGTATGCGCGTGCCTGCCTCCCTCTCTCATCAGAAATGCCCCAGCAGCAGAACCTCAACCTGTCTGGCTCAGCAGTGAGCCTTTGCCACGGTGCCACAAAGTGGGCAGGGTCAGGTAAGCTGCTGACATGTCAGCAGATGCCAGTTGGCAGGCACAACTTTCTCTCTCCTCTAATTCTGGAACACCTGAATTTAGCTTCCATTCTACTGTTGGATAGATGCGAACTATAAGGAATTCGGGGGGATGGAGCGGGGAGGGAAACCACTTTGGCCAGAAAGCTGTGTGCATCTAAAAACCAGTGGGAGTGGGGTAATAATGGAAGCACTTTTACCATCAGAAGAGGCTATAGTAGAAGTGTAGGCTACCCTTGGAATTGAATGCACAGTTCTCTTGCTAGAATGCGTGGTAGATAAGTTTGGGTTAAACTCTGCACTACAGCCAACTGGGAGTTGTCTGTGCTCTCCAGGTAAGGTAGTGTGCTCAGGTATTGGTAGACTGGATCCAAGTTGCTTTTCAGTATTGTTCCAAGAAGCGTGGAAGCAGGTTTCAAAGTATTATTTTTGTAACTTGTACTGCCACCAGCGTGTTAGGACCAAGGTACAGCAGGCAAGGTCCCTGGCCAGGCAAGCACCCTGATCCTGCCACTGGATCTGGGTAAATGCATGAGTCTAAGTATGTAGATCACATGTGGACTTTAATTCTACAAGGGGTGGGTTTCCATACTTCCCTGTAGAGGTCTCTGCAGAATCTACAATTGACGTGACCAGAGCAGCTGCATGCTGGAGAGGATGCTGCCGACTGGAGAATAGTCTTCCTGTTTTGGAAATGAAGTTTCTAATGAGCTCTGTGTTTGACAGTGACAGTCTCCTCTATGCTACAGAAGAGCTCAGTTCAAGGCACTGTGCCGGGACTTGTGCAGGGTCTGAATGCTGCTTCCCCTTTTCACCTCTTTCATGTCCAGGTTTTAATGATCTAAATGACACTCTGCAGTCCAGTGGCCAGCGAATACAGGCCTCCCATTGTATGTGACTTTCTGCTCACTGGACAGTTCACTTGGAGCATGGGTTCTGCTTCCATTTGTTGAAATTTCACTCCGCTAACTTTTCTGACACTGATGGGCTGAACTGTCAACTCTGGTAAAATGTTTTACCACTTGTTCTCTCTCTCTCTCTCTCTCTCTCTCTCTCTTTTTTTTTTAAGGGGAAACTGGCCTTGGTAAGTCCACGCTGATGGACACCCTTTTCAATACTAAATTTGAAGGTGAGCCAGCATCTCACTCGCAGCCCGGAGTTCAGCTGAAATCCAGTACCTATGACCTTCAGGAGAGCAATGTTGGTCTGAAACTGACCGTTGTGGGCACCGTAGGCTTTGGGGACCAGATCAACAAAGAAGACAGGTAAAGAAAAGGGGATGAGCTTTGTTTGTAAGTGGGTGTTTTATTCTCTGACTTAACCAGACAGAGGTTCCTCGTCTGCTCCCTAGCCTGGCTCCACCCAGGCTGGTCCAGGTGGCTTTGAAATGGAGTTGCCTTCTCACATCTTAGGAATCACATTTTAAAACCCATCTGTGCCCTGTTGCTTGTGGCTGTTCGGAATGGGATGGTGGAGGGCAGGCAGTTGGCCTTCTCAGAAGCCTACAGAATGTCCACGATGCACGGAGCATTGGCCAAGAGACAGTGCTCATTTACTGCAAGCTGTGTCTACCCGACTCACTACCTCCCCCTCTCCCCCCTGCTGCATCCCGTCCATTGGATGCCTGAGCTCCACCTGTCTAAAGAGCAGAGAGAGCTGAGGCATTTTCTCACTTGCTGTCTTGTGCTCCAGCGATGCAAACCACAATTACAGTCCAGTGTCTGCTTGTCTTCGTTGGTTGCTGGCAGTGGTTTTTTCAAACAAGGTTATGTGATGTGCCCCTAATTGAATGCTCTGTGAGAACTGGTCTGGTCTGTGGCAGCTAGCTTCCCAATGCCCATAAACAGAGTGGTACAAGTGTACATCCATTTTTAGGATTTAAGAGCACTAGAGCAGTGTGCTGATCACAGAAATACCCTCCTCCTAAATTGTAGCTTTGTACAGAGGCTCTCTGGATGGTTTTACTTTGACATGATTTTTTTAAATAAGCACACCCTTTCCCCATCTTGGCCATTAAGTGATAGTCACTCTCTTCATGTAGTGTGTCCGGCACTCGGTATTCCAAATCGCTTTACAAGGACACTAAAGGAGAGCATGTTGCGGGAAATGGACTTCTTGCTGTAGGAGGACTGAACGAGTGGTGGTGTTGAAAGCCATCCCAAAAGAGTAGAAGTGCAGTTAAACCCACGGAACTCAAGGCCACATGACCGTAAGGAGGCCAAGACCTTATTGGGATTCCAAAAAGGATTAGACATTTATATGAATAAGAATAATATCCATAGTTATGTGAGATAAGGATATAAACCCTCATGCTTCAAGGCATAAGTTGACAGACCACTAAGTGCCATGGGTAAGAAAGGAGCTTTCCTGTAGGCAGGTTACTCCATAACCATCCTTTCATGCGGTTTCTTGCACCTTCCTCTGAAGCGTCTGGTACTGGTCTCTGTCAGACAGGGTACTGGACTAAGAGGACCATTTGGTATGGGAGTTCCAATGTCCTAGCACAATGCAAACTGCTTACAAACGAGCAAGTTTCACAGGAGATTAGGTGCTGCACTGTGGGTTAGTAACCAGTGGATAACTTTTTTAATAATGGAGCGTAATAAATGGACAATGCTCTGTATTGCAAGGTGTACAGTTCTTTTCTCCCCCCCATAAAGCTATAAGCCCATCGTTGAGTTCATTGATGCCCAGTTTGAAGCCTACTTGCAAGAGGAACTGAAGATAAAGAGAGTCTTGCACAACTTCCATGACTCCCGTATCCACGCCTGCTTGTACTTCATTGCACCCACAGGCCATTCCCTGAAATCCCTGGACTTGGTAACGATGAAGAAGCTCGACAGTAAGGTAGGGGGCAGATCACCACAATCATCTATTCCTTTTCATCTGGTTACTCTTCCAAACGATGTGAAACCTCACTAATCTGTCACGGGGCTCCTTGCCACCTCTCCATCACTCATGCTAGTGCAGATTAGTGGGGTCCCACGTAATATCCTGCAGCGTTACTGAGAAGGCTGCCTAGTACACACTTGAATTCTTCACGTGTACCTAAGTTTTGTTGCCAGACATGGAAATTGCTCCTTTCGTGATTGTGACTGAGTGAAGACCAATCCCTTTTATCCCTGCGTTCCTTTCAGGTCAATATCATCCCTATCATTGCCAAATCTGATGCCATCTCCAAGAGTGAGTTGACAAAATTCAAAATTAAAATCACGAGTGAGCTGGTCAGTAACGGGGTGCAGATCTACCAGTTCCCGACAGACGATGAATCGGTGGCTGAGATCAACGGGACGATGAATGTAAGTAACAGAGCAGCTGTGATTCATTCAACACAGGGCTGATTTTGATCTCCACTTTCTCTTTTATTCCACTCTGAAGAGCAATAAGAAGATGTTGCTGCAATTTTATATTTATAGTTCAGTTCAATCCAAAGTGTGTTGAACAGCCAACTCTACGTCCAGTCTCTTGTGCTGTTCTAATCCACTCGTTCTCCCAGTTGTCCCTGGAATTGCAAGGTAGATACAGCTTGAATTTCTAATATTAACAAAACAAGCAGAATCCTCTCTTCCCTCGAAATATCCTTTAAGGCCAATTTCATACTTCCCTTTAATGTCTTATGTTAGTTTAAAATGTGCTGATACTGTGTGTTATTTTAAGAGATGCACTGTTTTGAAGGTGGGGAAGGGGGTTGGTTTTGTTCTTAAAGTGACAGTTTGGGCCAAATTCATTTGTGGGGGGGAATTCCATTGTCTCAGTGTAATTTCACCAGGGATCAATTTAGTGAGTGTCTGTCTGTCCTCCTCTTCCCCCTCCCCTCCTGCCCAGGCTCAGTAGTCTGGTTGCTCCAGATTCAGCGTGTGATGGGCTGAAAGTCTCTCCTATACATTCTGGCATGGGGGGATATTAAAATCTACCCCTCCGTCCTGCCCATCTGACTCTAGTCAGCTGTCCCTGCACTCTGCTAACATGGCTGGATTGGTAGATGCTCCCCGTAGATGTGGGGTCAGGGGCTTTGTTGGTTTCAGGCAGTTGGTTCCCTGAAGGCGGGTGCCTCTGCAGGAATGGAGCGAGGCGTGTGAAGTGTGTGTCACTGGATGTTAGGGGAAGACCAGAGGGGTCCATCCTCTGTCTTTTCAAAACAACTCCTCTCTCGAGTTACGTAAACTCATCCCAGGCCAGCAGAATCCCATGCTTTATTTACCATCTCTCTGACTTGCCGGTCACAGTTGGAAATAATGCATCCTTTTAGCCCCTTCGCGGCTGTCTTGACGTGCATGTGCTGCAGCTGCTGACAAATAAATGGAAGGTCAGGGCAGATGGGTAAGTCTTGCCCTGCTACATGAGTGGAGTTCTGGGATACGCTTTATTCAGATCAGTGTTGTCTATGTTAGACACAGTGATGCATTCATATCCCTCTGCGGTTCTCCACCCCCACCCCATCTCCTGGGTCTTTTGCCCAAGTGGTTGGTACTTTTGTATTCTTGTTTCTTGCAGAGTCGTATATTCCTTTGGGTCTTCCTCCTCATGTAGCCACGTCTTTGCACAGCAATAACTCCCCTTGCTGGCTCTGATCGCTCTGTGCTATGCCTTGATGCTTTCACAATCAGAAGCTCATCTGGCTGGGTGGTCTAACTGCCCTGCAGTGGAGGTGCTTTGATGAAGGTGGCAAGTTTTTGGCCATAACAAGAAGACAGAGGGACTGTTGTTGGGACTAACAGTCACAACGGTTCCCCTCTCCAAAAAGGGCGTGCGGCACGTTAGCTTTGTCCAAGTAACAGCTCTTTCCCTGTGGCTCAGAGAGATTCTCCTGTGCAGCTCTGGATTTCCAGTGTAAAACACCATAATGCAGAGAGGGGCCAAACTTTTAAAAAGGCAGCCCTACACTGCCTCTCATGGGCACCTCCTGTACCCACAAAACTTGTCTTAGCAGTTTTTGTGCTTGCGGTTGAATTGTGGCTCAGACACGAGAATCTGTCTGAACGCAGGGCAAACTGTCCCTGTAAATACCTTGGCCCTCTTGAAAACTGACACCCTCATGTTCTCGTCTCCTCGCATCTCAGTCATTTTCTGAAGACTTTTGATGGAAAAGGCATTTTCTCTCTAAAGGTATTTGGACAATATTTTCTCTGGCTTTATCTAAGGAGAGCGTGTAAAAGGGAGCCAGCACTGCAAAGGGTTGGAACACAGGACAGGACGTTGGGGAAACCTGGATTGTGGCCCAGGCTCTGACACTGGCTGCTTCGTTATGTTGGGTGTGTCACTTAATCTCTGCCTCACTTTCCCATCTGGATAATGTCTACCTGGAAAAATGTGATGTGAAGTGCTAAGAATCTTTATTAGATGGGTATGCTACGTACTGTGGCTGCTTTCTGTATTTTCTGTTGTGGTTTGATCCTGCCATTTGAATGGTTTTGCTGTTGGATCTCACTCTAAGCACTGATCCTCTTGCGATGTAAGATTTGAAATAATGTTGGGAAAAGGTAGACTCTGAGACTCTCGTGATTGACAGAGGAATAGCCACCACTTTCTTGGTAACGTGAAGGTCCATGGTAAATATCCATCCATCGGTCCCTTGGTCATTTATGTTTCTCTTGAATGGGAGTTGCCATCACCGATTTTAAATACACTGGAAATTGCCAGTGGCTGAACAGAGAGAGAATCCCATTTAAATCCTCACATTAAACTGATAGAAATCATAATTTCCAGGTGTATGAAGACTAATGACTATACAGGAAAGAATCCAAATTTGATTCAGGTATTTTATCAAACCTGGGGAAGATGCATTCTAATAATCTATTTTATTAATTGCATAAAACGAATCTGCTTAGACTTCAGGTGCTGCAGATAACCTGGCAGAGTGATTGAAACCCATAATAATAGTGCATAAGGCAAAAGCAGAGAGATTCTTTACTCTTAGAACAGAAGAAGATGAGCCTATTTGAAAGACTTCTCTAAAAGAAGGGGAGGCTTTCTATTCCTTTTCTCATTTCTTCCCAGACCTACATACCAAGGGCCGAATTAAGTTTCTCTTTAACTACCAGATCATTCATATTTGTGCAAATCAAAACCCTCCTGAACTGGGAGAATCAATTCATCTTTATATCAATGCTGTTGCTGGGTTACTTGATTTGATCTGGAGGAATTGACAGGGCTTTTTGCTTGTTTAGTGTATTTTTAAAGGATTGTGTCAAGAGTGCCAGGAGCCTGGCATGGGCCACTCTGTTATGATAGTTTGTAAAAGCCCAAATCAACTAAAATTAGAATAGCGAAGGAAGCTACTTTGCTCTTAAGATTAAAATAACAGCCAGATGATAAAATAATTCAAACAGATGGTGTTCTGTCTTGGTGGGCAGAGCACAGGATTTTGAGCCAGAACTCTTGGGTTGTATCCCTCCTTCCAGCACACATTACTTTGATGACTTTAGAAAAGCTACGTTAGTTTACTGATGTGTAGAATGGGGATAACACTTGTGTACTTCCTAGGGATGTTCTGAGGCTTGATTGTTTGTAAAGCGCTTTGTGTTACTCAGATGAGAGAGAAGTTCAAAGGATTTTAGTTAAGGGTATGAGCATCCAGATTTGGTAGTAGGCAAACTTATAAAGCCTCTGGGTTTGTTATCAGAAAGCAAAGAGCCAAGAAGTTAAATGTAAAGCACTACTCTGATGAGAGAACATTAGATCTGAAAGATCCAGGATATCCTGAGAATGTCCTTGTAAAACAAATCTGAAGGCTCATTGGATGAATATTAAAATCTTTCTGAATTGACTCTTTCCAAGAAGCCCTGTGAAAAGCTGGGAGCCAGCTCTGAGACTTTCCAGGCTCGTAAACTACTAGCACTGTGCAGTAATTGCAGTTTATAAACCAGTCATTGTGAAAGAACAACTCTGACTGGTGGCTCGAGAGTCTGTGTGTTTCCAGCGTAATTGCACAAACTGGCCTCAGAACACTTCCTCTAGTCAGTAATGTACCTCGAGCATTTGCAGCTTGAGAACCACACGTCTCAGGTGGCTGATGGCACTTGGTCCTAAGCCTGGTGTTGTACAGCATGCCGGGGAACTCGTAAGAACCATGTGCCACTGCTTACGTGAATGGCAAGTTTTAAACAGGACTTGGGGAATTAATAGAGGTCAAAGTCATGTCAGAGCAAAAATAATCACCGTAGCCTGCGCTACCCCGGTGAAGAACATTTAATTGGCAGACATTTATAGAACTATTGTTTAGCCAAACTGGTCTCCTTCAGTTATCCAAGTCTCTCTAAGCTGGATGTCTCAGTACTTAAGTTTTCGATCAGCTATTGAATTGGAAGCTACGGATCTAATGCAGCTTCACACATACTATGCCACAGAAGCACAGGAATTCAGACAGAAACTCGGTATGCTGGCGCTCCCAAGTAAGGTTCTCAAAATCATCAGGAAACGATTCTAAAAACAGCCAACCCAATTCGTCATCAGAAGATTGAACCTGCTTCAGAAAGGGTGATCAATATCCAGCAATGCAACGCCTGGACTGTAAACATGTCCTGCGTGGTGCCCAGCCAGACCTGCTTGATATCTGAATGTCAAGCAAATTAACGGCAAAAACAAAGGGGTGAAAATAGGCCAAGTGAGTGGTGGTTATGAAGATCCTAAAAAGCCAAAAGCACAGGTCCAGGAATTCTTGTGTAGCATCCACCAGGCTGGGAACAACAGAAATGGAAGAAAAAACTCAAGATGGGAGCCAATAGACAGTCACAACCTAAAATAACTAGTGGGTTATTGAAGGGAAAGGGTCAGCAGCTGGAAGCACGCCAACTGTAATTTATTATATACACATACACACACACACACTCTCTCTCTCTCTCTCTCTCACGCTCAGAAATAGACAGTAACCAAAAGAATGACACCAACATGAGAATCCACCTTGTCTTCATGGCTAAACTCAGGCCAGCTGTCCAATGGAAGGCTCTTAACTGCCTAAGAGATGGTGTCACAGTCTCTGGAAGGAGTATTTTCTAGTCCTGGAAAGACACCTGTAGTCTCTGCACTTTAAGTACAGAATTTTCTTTGACAATTTCTAACAGTTGTACTTCAATGTGGACTGACGATGACCCATACCACGTCGACAAACACAGTGTAAATGCCTAGATAGGCTGAATGCCACATTCTGTTCTTAGTTACGCCACTTACATACCTGCAGCAACATCATCAAAGTTATTCTTCATTTATGGTAGTGTAACGGAGGGCAGAGTTTGGCCCTTGATCTACCTTGTTAGTCTCTTTTAGTCCGGTTACAGTTTTATCTTTTCTTTCAAATATTTTTTTTGGAAGCTGTTTGGCTCTTCCTACGCTGTGCTATGGGAAACAAATTTCCCATTCATAACCTTGTAGGTGGTAATATCCTGTTTTTCTGGGCAGTTGCTAATATGAATTCATTCCACTTCCGTGTGTAGATGTTTCCCCTGTAGGTCTCTGGACTCTATGTGTTTGTGTGTGTGTGGGGGGGAGGGCGGGGGGGTTGTAATTTTTCTGTCTGAAAAGCCAAATACATTTAAAATGAGGACACAAATGAGTAACTGTTTAATTGTTTTCTTTAAATGTACAGCACTGTATTTCCAGCCCTTCATAATTAGCTGATTTCCAGCAGATGTCTGCTTTCCAGCTGAGAGGCTGAATCCTTCCCTTGGGCCACTTTGCTTCCTAAAGCTCTCTGTACCCTCATGGAGAGGGAGTTAAACCTAAACATAATGGGCCCAAGTCTGTGCTAACTTATCCCCAGCCCGCTGGTTTCGGTGGGAGTGTAGAGGTGACTGCCCAGAACATCCTGAGGGTATTGAATGATTGCATGGTCCAGCGGAGCTGAGAGTCTATCTCAGTACTCAGCCTTTGTTTTATACAGTACACCTCTACCCCGATAGATCACGAATTCGGATATAACGCGGTAAAGCAGCACTCCGGGGAGGTGGGGCTGCGCACTCCGGTGGATCAAAGCGAGTTCGATATAACGCGGTTTCACCTATAACGCAATAAGATTTTTTGACTCCCGAGGACAGCGTTATATCGGGGTAGAGGTGTATATTCACGTCTTCACTATTCTGACTATCAGGATGAGAGCAGTATGGCCCGGGAGAAGGCCGCGTGGCTCATCTTAGTCTGTCATGGATGCTCACAGGCAGTTTCATAGTGTTTGTTAGTTTAGTTAGTAGCCTGGTTTAAACCCCAGGGTTGTATTTCCTATGTCACTGACATGTGCCAGTGGAAAATAGCTTCTAATCTTTGTTTGATGCTCACAGCATTAAAATGACTAGGAACTGAGTCCTGCTCCACTCGAGTCAATAGGTGAACTCCCATGGCAGGATCAGTCACTAACCTACTAGCTGTTCTCCGTGCACCACTGTGCCTACCCCCACCTTTCCTGGGGATCCTCAAGGTGCAGAGATTCCCCCCCCCCCCTTCTTACCTGCTCACTTTCAAAACCCTGCGTCATGTCTGACCATCCTTCAGGTCGACTGGGGCTGGCTCTGGAGTCTGGCTCCCTTTGGAATTAATGCTTGACTCAAAAATGGTGCCAGAAAATGGGGGGCTGGTGCTCCCTCCCCTTCTCTAGTCTGCTCC
Organism: Chrysemys picta bellii; assembly: GCF_011386835.1. Lineage (NCBI taxonomy): Eukaryota > Metazoa > Chordata > Testudines > Emydidae > Chrysemys > Chrysemys picta. The sequence continues at coordinate 91,844,721 of NC_088799.1, forward strand.
CCCACAATGCTTGTATCTCACATCGAGGATTGAGGGGCAGATCTCCGGTCTCAGGCTCTGTGTGTCAGTGAGTGGGATAGGCTGGCTCTAATACAACCCTGTCAACTTAAAGCCAAATCTCTCCACATTCCCCTGTCTTGACTCTTGTCACTAATCCAACAAATTTTCAACCTACTTGTGAGCTTAAATCCTTATTCTTATTCCCGTGAGCAAAGCCAAGGTCATTGATCTTACTGGTGTAATTGGTATCCCAAGGCTACATTAATTACTCAGAATTCAGTGCAGCTTAATGGCTCTTACTAGCAAATGTCACTGCATGCTATCCAGCATATGGGGCTGGGGAGGGGGAGGAGCAGAAGAGCTGGCTGCTTATTTTAAACGCTGAAATCCAGAGTGTGATTTGTTCACTGCTGTGCAGAATGCGCTATAATTCTCTGCCCACCCCCCGTCCACCCACCCTTCAGATCTAGTTCGTCACACAGCAGACAGAATAATGTACTAAGAGAGCAGCATTTTTAGTTCAGCTGCCGAAGTTTTTCTGGAAGGTTTTAGAGAGAGAGGGATGGAGTGTACTCACAAGCCCCTGACTGGTGACTCTTAATGTTTATAGAGCTCTTTACATTTTTTAACCTTTCATCCGCACGGTGACCCTTTGAGGTTGCGAAGTTTGGTCCCTATTTTACAATGGGAAGCTGAGACTGAGAGGTTATGTGGCTTGCGCAGGGTCACCGAAGAAATTGGTAGCAGAGCTGGGGATAGACCCTGGAAGTGCCTGGTTTCGAACCCTACACTCAGTCTACTAGGCCATGCTGTGTTCTATTACTCATGGGATGCCAATATCCCAGAACGAAAAGATGGGTGAAATACTCAGATCTCTCAGACTTGCTGCCTTGGGGTGGAAAGCAGCCTCCATTAACCTTTTTGGACACCTGGGCAGTGAGGGAAAAACCATGCTCCAAAGCCTGAAAACCGGCACAGCAAAGACAAATGGCCATGTAGAGAGGATCATTCTGAAGTTTACAAGATGTGCAAGTGCAGGGAAAAATGTGCATTCTTTGAAGGATTAGCAGGCAAACTGGATGCAGTTTAGGATTGCTTTAGCTGGATTAATCCCTGTATTTTTCCAAGCCAAGTCCCAGAATCCATGTGCTTATAGGCAAATTGAGTTAATACATTCCAGCTAATCAGAGCACCACTTGGGTTCTCCCACCTTTGTGCTATTCCAAAATGTGTCTCCTTGGTTTGTCCCCCTACCTTGATCTGGGAATCTCTTCTTCTCTAGTGTGGAGTGAGTCAGTTGCTGCCAATGAGTTCATGAGGTGTGTTTATGAAGCAGTCAACGGCTGAGTGAACAGATCAAAAGTTGTTAGAAAATCTAGTTTGATCAGAAAGCTCTCGTGCGAGACTGGACCGCTCTGAGGATTGGTGATGGGCAGAGCCTTTTATTTCTAGGTTGCAGATTCAAATGCCATGCAGGCCACAATAACTGCAGGTAGTTGCCATCTTGCTGGTTTTATGTCAGCTCCCAGTAGCTACTTACCCACATTGAGACAAACCACCACAACTGGCATCTTGGCTGGCAGGCTTAGTGCAGAGGCTGAGGTACGAATGGGAATGGAGACTGACCTACCCCCATAGACATGAGGGTCCCTTCTGGTCAGGACTGAGACGTGTCGGCAGGGAAAGCGGCTTCTGTTCTATGGCTAAGGCGCCACAGAACAGCCTCCGGGACTTTTAAGATGGTCACGTTCACTGAGTACCGAGTTGTCTCTCTCATGTCATTCACGCGAGTGTCTTAAAGAGGGGAAACGTGTGAGAGCTGAAGAAAGCAAAGGAGGCTCTGAGAGGTCTCTTGCTGCTTCCGCACCCCCACAGCACTAACTCCTCAGGCAGAGCAAGCCTGTTAGGACAAAAGCAGAATTGGTCACAATGCAGCTAGTTCAGCTTGCTTGAGACTTGGGGAGTGTATGTCTGGCAGGAGGAGCCAGGCAGTGAGTAAACATTAACAACAGGGGTCCCAAAAGCCCTTCTTTGTCTTGGCCCCGGGGCCACTGCCCCACCCCACTTTAGCGACTGGGCTTATGGGATGGAGGGGAGATTGATCTGGTGTCTTGGGGCCTGTGTTCAACAACGTCTCGCTTGGTAGCTGTGGGTAATCCGGGCGGTTTAAGTAGCCATAGTAAAAGGTGACTAATACAGACCTGTTGAAATGTTTCAGGCCCACCTGCCGTTCGCAGTGATTGGCAGCACGGAGGAGCTGAAAATAGGAAACAAAATGATGAAAGCCCGTCAGTATCCGTGGGGCACGGTGCAGGGTGAGTGCTGCTCGCTGGTGTTTCCTGGGTGTGCTGGGACCATTCTCCCCAGAGTCAGTGTGATCTCGTAGGTGGAAGCACGACTGAGTCCCCGTCAGTCCCCTGCTATGGCTCTGCCGCTGACTTGGGCATCTCCGTGCCTTGGTTTCCTGTTAGGGATTAGCGTCCATATCTCTCATTGTTATAGCTTTGTGGGGCTCCTCTTAAGAAGTTGCTTTTAGTGAGAAAAGGTTATTGAAGTCCCTTCATGGGGTTGTGTAAGGCTGAGGGGTATGTGGAGAAGACCTGTGTGTGTCTCTCTGTGTAACTCCTTCTCACAACTCTGTGCAGTTGAAAATGAAACTCACTGCGACTTTGTGAAGCTGAGAGAGATGCTGATCCGCGTGAACATGGAGGATCTTCGCGAGCAGACCCACACGCGCCACTACGAGCTGTACCGGCGATGCAAGCTGGAGGAAATGGGATTTAAAGACACTGACCCAGACAGCAAACCATTCAGGTACAATCCCTGGAGCACTGGTTGTAAGAGAGAAAGGAGCTGGAGAGAGACACGGTGGGCCCTGGCAGGAGGCTGGCTACTGTATAGCACCGTGTTAGTGCTCTGTGACCTGGTTCTCCAACCTCCTGAAGTGTTTGATCTTTGGAATTAATTGGGCTCTGTGCAGCCCGGCTGATTTCCCCTCCCTCCTGGTCAGTAATGAGTGGGAGAGCAACCACCACAGCTAGTTAACCCCTCAGTGTGGGCCCAGCTGAAGTGAGAGAAAAGTGGGGGAAGTAAACGAAGGGAGGATGCAGATGGGGTGTGAGTGAAATGAGGGGAGGGGGGTAGGCGAGGAGAATGCTAGAAGCAGAGAGAACTATGGGAAATAATCTCTTTATGAAACTGAGGAGTCTTTTGCCCCATGGGAGCCCCTGCTAGGCATGATGTGGTGGTTTCCCTTTGAACAAATGTCCATCTGTAAACCCTTTGGCCAACTGATTTGCCAGTCTGCTCGCGCCAGTGTCCAGAGGTGGTCTCTGCTGTTCTTTTCCACGGCTAAGCTAGACCTCTCCTACAGGAACAGCAGAGACCTGGGGAGAGGCTAGAACAGGGGTCAGCAACCTTTCAGAAGCGGTGTGCCGAGTCTTCATTTATTCACTCTAATTTAAGGTTTTGCGTGCCAGTAATACATTTTAACGTTTTTAGAAGGTCTCTTTCTATACGTCTAAAATATATAACTAAACTATTGTTGTATGTAAAGTAAATAAGGTTTTTAAAATGTTTAAGAAGCTTCATTTAAAATTAAATGAAAATGCAGAGCCCCTCGGACCGGGCCAGGACCCGGGCAGTGTGAGTGCCACTGAAAATCAGTTTGCGTGCCGCTTTTGGTACACGTGCCATAGGTTGCCTATCCCTGGACTAGAGCAATCAGGTGGTGGTCCTTGGAGGTAGAAGGCTAACCAACTGCTGCATCAGACAGGATCACTGTGACTTGTTAATTAAACCATGAGGCTGGAGAGCCCATCCATTCAAGCCCTTTTAATATATGGCAGTAGTATGATAATGCGCAGAGCTAATAATGACATGGAAGGAAAGGCCCTTGGAGACGTATGGATTAGTGAGCAGCGTATGAAGGATTTGATGGTGAAGGTCTGAGCCAAAGCCAATTGAAAGCCTTCCATTGACCTCAAAGGGCTATGGACGTGGACCTGAATGGAGAAGTGGGAGAAGGAAAATAGGACTGGGTGAGGAGGAAGGTGGGGCAGGGATGGAGGGAAAAGCAGCACAAGAAAAGTGCTTGACTTATAATGGGGATGTGAAAATCTCCTAGAATTGGAATGTTTGAAGCACTCCAACTTCTCTGAAGCAAAGTCAGTGCTCCTGCTCCCAGCAGGAGGCCTGAGGAGCGTGTGGTACTGGGGCATTCATGGGGAGATGACCCGATGGTTCTTTAACACTCACTCAAATTGCAAAATGAGGCAGACCTAATCTGCCAAAGTTGGATCCAGAGTCAAACTTCCCCGGAGTCCTGCGGGTGTTGGGATGTGGGTTTTGAGTTGGCCCCTTCTCTTAAGATGATTGATGGCATTAGAGCAGCATGGTCAAATTCTGCACTGTCATGTGCATTCACCCCAGCCATCACCCTCATGGATTTTAATGGAGATGCACAAAATGAGAGCAGAATTTAGACCACTGATTATTGGTTGTTTTTTTCCCCCCTCCTTAGCTTACAAGAGACTTATGAGGCCAAGAGGAATGAGTTTCTGGGGGAACTGCAGAAAAAGGAAGAGGAGATGAGGCAAATGTTTGTCCAGAGAGTCAAGGAGAAAGAAGGTGAACTTAAAGAGGCCGAAAAAGAGGTAAAGGCAGCTCTGTCTGGCTCCAATCTCATCCGCTGTTGGGAGCATTAAATTTACCTCAAAAAAGTTGGTGCTGAAATTGCCATTATGTGTAGAGAACGTGGCCTTGCTTCATGGTGACTCTCAGTAAAGAGAGAAGGGTCCAGATTTGGCTCAGGAATGGAATGTGTTGTGTACGTTTTATGGGGGAAGAAATCAGGTCATTACATTTGCATGCTGTAGGAAAATGCAACATTCTTCCGTTGTGATGGCTACCAGACAATATCACAGTACCATAAATAAGTGCACCACTTTCACTGTGCTATGTCTGCGTGTCTGGCCTAGGGAGAACTCAGACCCCCTAGTTCAGTTGTGATCCCTGGTCCGTTCTCCCATTTGCTCTACTGAACTCCCCTCCACACTGTGTGAGTGTGTGCCAAGATGCAAGGGGTGAAACTGAGGCCTTGAAAGAAACTGAATCCTCAGTTTGTTTTCTCCATGTGCAGGAATTTAAATAAACAATTCCCTGAGCCTCATAAGGGGAATAAATGCTGTAGTGTGATGGCTTGTGAGAATAAAGTATATGGCATGAAATAGCTGTAATCCATTTCTCGCTGTTAGAGCCTAAAGCCTCTAATTAGTTAATTAGGTACTTAAGACGAATTTAAGAAATAACTAAGCGATCCCATTAGAAAGTAAAATAAATGGATTAAAATTAAGAAACAAAAGTTGACTGCTACTTTTTGTAACTAAACAGTGCCTACCACTTATCCCATCCCATTCATACCTTTCTCAGTGACATATTAATAAAATATTGCCTAAATTGTAAACATTTTGGGGTAAGGACTGTTTACCACTCTGTTTGTGTAGCAGAATGGGAGCCCTAGGCATTACTGTAATAAGCATGTGATTTCCATGGGCTGTATAGCATGTTGTTATGAACCTATGATGACAGTCTCATAGGATCCTAATCCGTTCCCGCAGGGAGAGTCAGATGAAGGAAGAATCAATACTGTACTTCAGTGTTCTCTGGAATAGAATGGCTGCTAATGCCTTGTTTTCCTTTGATGATCTGCCCCTTTTCGTCACTCTAGCTGCACGAAAAGTTTGATCGTCTCAAGAAGCTGCATCAGGATGAAAAAAAGAAGCTGGAGGACAAGAAGAAATCTCTGGACGATGAAGTCAATGCGTTTAAACAGAGGAAGACGGCAGCTGAATTGCTCCAGTCTCAGGCCCAGCAGGCTGGAGGATCACAGACTCTTAAAAGGGAAAAGGAGAGAAAAAAGTAAGTGGCTAACCTGGTGTTTGCTTCCTGGCAATGATTTTCCTTTATTAGTTTCTAGAGGTGAACTGGGTTCTCTTCATTTAAACCTCTCTCAGTACCATTTCTCACTTAGTAGAATACGGCATCCCTAAGGGGCCAACTTTTCAGTGAGACAAACTTTCAGCCTGTAGTATGGCTGAAAAATACCTTGAAGCTGTTGACCATCACATTTCATCTTGAAGAGCAAAGAACCCAGTGCTAACTAGGCGAGGTAATGTTGTGATTGCCACTAGCCAATGGGTGCCTTAAACCAGGCCTAGTCGGGTCTTTCTTTTTTGGGGGTAGGATTCAGCTGTCTTTCCCTCTATCTATGCCATGTCATTCAAAAAAATCCAACCTGATGTGATGCTTGTTCAGGGACCTCCCATGTTGGCCTGTGGACAACATGTGAGCACCATGACGGGAATGATCTCATGTGGTCTAGAGAGGTGCACGATGATGGGTCTCATACAGAGCTCAGTTTGCTGTAGTTAGGTATAAAAGCAAGGAGAGCCCTGTAGCCACTTGGAGGTATTCTCCATCTAGAGCTGGGTTTGAGCGGTGGATGTATCGAAAGATGAACAGAGGAGCTTCGCTTCTCTCATTAACCTGTTTATTTAACTCCGTGATACTCAGACTGAGGCTGGGGAGCCGCAAATGGCTCTTTAATGTCTCCCGCGGCTCTTTGCAGCACATGATATTAAAACACTGTGTGAGTTAATTATTAACCACTCTAAGTTACTATGTTGTTGACCAATTGTAGAATACTTGGTCAGTCATCTTACTGGTAGAATAATAGCTAGTAAATGAAACAATGAATTCACACTACTGTGGCTCTTTTGGGTAATGTTGATCGCTAATTTAGCTCCTGAACCACTGAGGTCTGAGTATCACTGATCTAAGTGAAGGGAGAGCTGAGTTTTCCCTTGTCTGGAGTTATTCCTATAGCTCCTGGTTACACTGTGGACATTTTCCATTGAAGCTAATCACCTTCGATACATACATGCAGATCCTAGGACTTGTAGTTGTTACTTAATAAATTCTAGCTGCTTCAGAACAACACAAGCCAAGTAATATTTTTTCATGGAAAAATGTAAGAACCTGGTGTCTGACTCAAACTAGGTGAAGAGATTAAGTTGAAAGGAAGATTCCAGTGGTATTACTTTGGTGGGAAAACTAGTGTAACAGAGTGGAGAATTGGGTCCATAACCTGTAGTCTGCAACCACTAGAGAGCAACATAGTTGTGCATATTTAAACAGCCTGTCATTCCACCCAGAAGTGAGCAGCTATTATTTCTCTGTGATGGTATATTACCTGAAACAGAGTTCCACTGCCATCTTGTGTGTGTACTAGTAGCATTGTGCATATAACTAATGTGATCTGTTTTTATAGTTTCCATGATTGACACCTGTCTAGACCATCTGTGCAAATGCAGAGTAAATCTTGCATGCAGTCAGCAGTCTTAAATAAACCAATTAGTCCTATTAATATGAAGAGTACAGGAGATGCCTGAGGAGCCGGATGAGAATGCTTGTCACAACAGGATGGCCCCTCTTTGTTTGGATTTTATTTTTGTAGCTGTTTCATCACTAGTTCAGCAGTTAAGAACCAGGTCCAGCAGTTAAGATACCATTTTAGGTTTCAGTTTAGTTCTTCTAATCTGCTACAATCTCAGTATTTCTCTAGGCTGCACAAGTCTTGTAAAGCTGTGGCTGCCGACTAATTAGCCTTTCTGTCCTTTCCTCCTTTGTTGGTTCCTTCAGCCTCCTAGTCATTTTTATTTCTGTTTTGTGCTCCCTTCAGTTCCTCAACAACTTTGTTACTGAGGTGACCAGGACTAAATGCAGTGATCTAGAGGGCAAAAGTCCATCCTCCAACCTGAGTCTCACCTTGCTGCATGTTCTGCATGTGTTCCACATTTAGAACTCGCTGACATCCATAGAAATGTTACTTGCAGAACAGGAACAGTGATCTGCACTGTGGATTGAAGACCTTGTGCCCTAAGATTGATCTTGCCAGAGCTGTATAGAAAGAGAGATTATCTTATTCCATGACATGATGTGTGTCTACAGTATAAACAGCTCCAGAAGCACCCAAGTGTGCTTTGTGTATCTGAGTTCAGACCCGCCCCGCCCATGTATCATTCATAGAATTCAGCTTGATCAGGCCAGAAAGGGTTAGTACTATCTTCACTGAAAAGTTTAGGGGCCCAGAAAAACACCATTGAGCACTGAAGCCAACATTGGGTGGGATCAGAGTGATTGAGTAAGAGGGTTCTTGGCTCTCAAATACAATAGCTGTCTTTAAAATGTGATATTGTACTTTGCTGTCTACCTAAATCCTACAGTTGATATTGTCCTATATGTTCAGTTACAGTATTTAGATCGGAAATCTCTCTAACAAGCCATGGATTATATACACAGTACTTTAACTCTTTCATTTCATAATGGCTGAACATAAACTAGCCCTTCTCTTTCCCAGCACTTCTCACTTCTTTGTGTAGTTCAGACTTCATTAATTGCGCTAATTCATGACTTGATTTCCTTTTTTATTGTCATTCCATCATCAGTAGTTCTTACTTGTGTGCTGTTTTACAGTTAACTGCTGTTTGCTGCATGGTGCATGAGGTACATTGTCCTGGTAAGCTTTATTAACTAAAATAGACCTTGCAGTGGGGTCAATTACAGTTCTTAAAAACAACAAAAAACAAACAAACCTAAAGCCAGTAAATTTTCTCGCCCTCTCTCGGCACTGTGGATGTATTACCAGTCTGTTGTTGTGCATACCCTGTTACAAAATGACAATGCATAGGGGAAGTGTGTATGTTCTTTGAAGATGCTGCAAAGTAATGTGCATGATTATTCCTATAGAACTGTTTTGATTTGTAATACTAAAAGTCAGGACATTTCCTTTTGAGCTTCACAGCCATTTAGCTTGTGTCGCTAATTTAAAAGTTGTGTTCTTTTCTTTTAGCCCTGTAGAGTTATAAATTATATTCTTTAAGCTTGTAGGCCTCTCAGATACTATGGTAACAGTTGCTATAGAAATGCATATGGTGATAATAGACTCAAGCTAGCTGGTGAAAATTGGCTTTGTTTTAATCTAGGATGCTCTTTGAGCTCTGGTCAAGTGAAAAATTATCTCGTGGTTAGAGTGCAGGACTTGGTTTCAAAACTGAGTTTTATTCTTGATTCTGCCACTGGTTTACCTGTGACCTGGGGCAAGTCACTGAACTTCTCTGAGCCTCCATTCACCTCTAGGCACCATATAATCACAAAGCATTATTTTTTTAAATCAGCTATTGTCAAATAAGACAAAATCCAGTTCAGGTTGATTATCTAAAGCGATCCAGGATCACAGGTTGCAGGCTTCCATAAGTCAGATTAAGAGGTCAGAAACCTTATTTATGCTTTGTATATCGAGCAAGAGGTGCTAGTAGTCTTTAATAGTAAACATGGGATTTTTGGCAAAAAAGATTAGCACCCCAGATACAGTCAATCTTCTAAAACCCTCCCCTGTAAATATGCACGGACACATGCCTCTCTGGGCCATGCCGTGCACACTCAGGATTAAGGTAGTTGGATGCTCCTGCAGAGAGGCAACAAAAGTGCTTCTTCCTTACATGGGTCAGTACCTTAGTCCTCAAGGAATTTTTACGAGCCTTGCAAAACTATTAACCCTGCATAAGTAGGTTTGTCTTGACTGCAGTATCATTGGTCATTGGTCTCTTCCGTCTCTAACGACTATTCTTACCACATGCGTAGCATGGAAACGTTGTGGGCTGCATAGCGTTAGGGAGGCTTCATTGTCTACATGAGGATGCATGTCCTCCAATGCCGAACAGGGTTAATGTAACTTGCAGTCAGCAAGTGCTTTCAGCATTCAGGGTCTATGTTGTAAAGGGGAGGATAATTTATATAATGACAACTTTTGAGAAACGCACTCGTCTGGCTGAAGGAGACAGGGAAAGCCACCCACATCTCTCTGGGCTGGATGAAGAATAAACTGATGTTTACAGCTGTCTACTTACTTTTCTTAGAGCTGGGATGAATAAGCGTACATGTAAGTTTTTCAGTTTCCTACTAGATAAATGGTGGCGCATCAGTCCTGTCAACATTAATAGAGGCTGCATGCACTGCTGTAAGAACATGCCCTTAAAATCATAATATTTACCTACTTTTTATAAAGAGAATCAGAATCGTATCCATTTGGACCATCATACACACACTTACTAAAACCTATTTAAAATAAGTTCTGTCTTTAGGATCTAGCTATTAACAAACCCAGTCTGTTCTTAAACAGGGAAATAAAAGCCAGTTCTAATTTTATTCAGAAAGGGAGGAAACAATCCTAATTAGAATAGGAAGTAAATGTTTGTTTGTAAGTGAGGCATTTGAATTGAAGTTAACGTGTTTACCAAGCTCCACTTAATGGTAAGATCTCCAGAAGTGTCCTTTACTGATTGAAATACACCAAAGAAATCTCTCGAGCTGTCTGACCAGATGAGTGTTCTTGCTGATAACAGTGTAAAACAAAGAAAAGAACAATTCTTTGCTTTTCGGGATCTGAACATGAAAAATAAGCTCAGAGAACAGCTATGTTCATTCTAGTGCAGATTACAAAGCCCCCAGTGCTAAAATGCAGTTGGAGTGAACATTACTGATTCTTGTTGGTTTTGGATTGCTTTTGGCAGTCCTTGTAACTGGTCGCTGTTGTGCACTGGGCTCTGAATCCAATAAAGTTCTTTTGTTCAAAATACACAATTGCAAGACAGTGCCTTCTGAATGGGTATTTGTCCTTGCTGAGCTTAATATGTATATCTGGTACTTTTTCAGCCATTCAAAAACTACTCGCAATACTTACTGATCCCTAGAGTACTACAGGGTGTCACTGTTTTGCAAGGGTATAAATGATCCACCGATGATAGATTCTGCAATCTGCAGAGATCCAAAAGGATTGTTTTAAAAAGAAGCCTGGTTTATCCCACTGCTTTGTGTGCCTGTGTGAAAAGCATGTCTTGTAATCAGTCCAATTAAACTTTATTAACACGTAGTAACATTTTTCATTTGTTTTGTATGTTAAGAACCATATTATTTTTTATTTTTAAATTAATCCATAAAAACATTAATCTGCCTTTTTCTTTCATTTTCAGTTCGGGTTTCCTGTAGAACCTTTCCCTTCGCACCAGAACCGAATGCTCCCACATTCAGTTAACATGCAGTTACGCCACTGTGCCTATTTGCCCATCTTTACCCCCCCACTCCCTTCCTCTTCTCATCACTCTTAAAAAAGCAAACGAGTCTGCATCCTTGGCTGTCTTTTGGTGAAGAACCCAGCAATAACCTGTGTGGAACTGACAAGAGATGCTAAACGCTGCTATCTGTTCCCTAAATCAGTAGCACGTTTGCCAAGCGCTTTCAGAACTAGCGTTCTCTGTCCTAAATTGTTACGATTATTTCTCACGTTTGTGTCACGGCTGCATGGTAAGAGAGCACGGCTGCTTGTTGGTTCCATTTAGTGCCATGACTTCCTGAGCCCTATCCCGTATTGCCTGTGAATGCTGTAGTCATGCATCTTGGTGAAATGTGGCTGCCTATAGATAGAGGCTTTTTTCTTTTTGTTTTCATTTCATGTATAAATATCTAATCCATCATTATTTAGATGTGCTTTGGTTAATTTGAGTAATTTAAGTGACTGTTACAAAACTTGCCGTGCTAGCAGGGATGGGCCTGCGCCAAAACCCAGAGGATGGAACAACCCTCCGCCCCAAACTTTGGGAAAACTCAAATCAGGATCCAATCTTTGCAGCAAAATCCCTGTGATTTATTCCCTTTCCCAATGGTGGACTGAACCAAAACGCCAGATCCAAACAGCTGCCCTGCCCCCCTTTCTGGGAGGTTTAGATCTGATTCAGTCTAGGCTGTCCACTTAATTTTATTGCCCTATGACTGCGATGGGTTGAAACAAACTCTGGATCCGAACTCAGGGAACATTGATGGCTAGGGCCCATATTTGCTTGCTAGAACAAACTGGTGTTTATGAAGAAAGATATGTTGCAATGTTTCCATGTGATTTGTTCTTCAGGACCTGTCAATTTTTTTATTTTCAATACATAAAGTATTGCCTAGAAAAGATCAGCGTGTGTTTCTAAGCAGATGCTGCCAAGTTGCTTACTTTTTCTATTCAGCAAAATATTTTTTAATGCGCGATTTGCACGGAAAGGGTGGGACTCTTGCCACTGACTTCAGTGGGGCCAGTATTTCACCCCATGGCCAGGTACACTTTGACCACTAAATATACATTTTACCACAGTCTGCATGTAAGTGTCTTGTATATTTCTTGATGGGGAAATGTTTAAAATAGTCTTCCTCAGACAGTGAATTCTGGTTAACGTTACATTTTTTTGCCCTTCTTTTACAGTAATCCATGGCTCTGTACTGAATAGTAATCCCTGAATACAATGGGCTGGAATGGACCTTCATTTACTTGTTAAATTGGAGGTTCTAATATAAACTGACAGCTTCTCATAATATTTCAGTCCTGGCCTTCCTATGCAAAACTGCTCTCTTAGATATCTTCATCATGAGTCTGTCTTTACTGTGTACTGATGGTTATTGCTTTTATTAAATCATGTAACATAAGTCAGTAATGAGGTTTTTGGACATTGTAATTTTAAATCTCAATTTTTTCCCCTACGTTTAATGGACACTCCCTCCCCTCCATATTAAGGGATGTGGAAATAAATTCTGTGCTTATTTTTTGTGCTGTCAAAATAACAGTACAGATTAAAATATATTTATTGGTGAGTTTAAGAAGACAACAGCACCTAGGTTTGATTATGGCATGACTGAGAGGTTAAGAACTTTCCTTGTATCTTGGATGCTTTGTATAATAGCTGTAAAATATTAATTGTCTTTCTCATTTGATTGATTTCCCAAGTCACAGTGCCTAAAAATGGACATTTCAATACTCATTTGAAATTCTTACTGGCCCTGATCCTGCAGTCGGATCTGTGTGTGCTGGGCTCTGCCTGGTTGCAGGGGTCTGCAGGCACAGATCCCATTGCAGGATCAGGGTCCGTGTTGGCAAATATCACCTTTATAACACATTTAAACTTTTTAAAACTCTGTGTAAGATAAGCACACTTACATTGTCATTCTGGGTGAAAAATGATCTTTCTATGCAGAGTTATAGGCTGAGAGAAAATTTTACCTAGAAAGATCTGAAGTTTGCACATCTTACAAAGTTTGAAACAAATATCCCTCTTCCCTCGTACCCCTCCCCCTACCCCCTTTCCCACTCAAATACCCTTCTGGTTAAATGGGAGCTGGTTACTTCAATGCGTGTGTGACAGTTCTGCTGTTGCCAGAAGATTAATCAGTTGTCTTCACATGCTCATTTTAAAGCTAAGTACTGATTGACATTGATAGATACCACTCAGGTAAACTTTTCATTGTTTCTACTCAATACCATGATTTTTATATTCAGGGACAAGCTTTTGGGACACATACTGCCCCAAATCTTCTGGAAAACTCCTGGCCCTAGGGCTGTATATACACCTCTACCCCGATATAACGTGACCCGATATAACACAAATTCGGATATAACGCGGTAAAGCAGCGCTCCGGGGGGGCGGGGCTGTGCACTCCAGCAGATCAAAGCAAGTTTGATATAACGCAGTTTCACCTATAACGCAGTAAGATTTTTTTGGCTCCCGAGGACAGCGTTATATCGAGGTAGAGGTGTAGTCCTACATTCTGAAGTAGTTAACACTGATACAAGGCGTTCCAAATAGTATCATTCTAAGGTTGGCATATAATCTGTTCTCTGTGATATGCATTGATGTTAAGGGGGAGTTGAGTTTAAAGCACTAGAGTGGTGTGTGTATTTAGTCATCTTTCCGTCCATATAGTCACTCAAGTCAAGTGCTCAGTTAACCTTGTGCAGTAATCCATAACTGAAACTAAGGTGTGGCCTCGTTTTAGAAATCAGGACTATTAAAACTCTTGATTGCAATTTATTTATATTTGTCTCAGGTATCCTGTTTCACTGTAAAGACAATCCCCCCCTCCTGCCCCCCCCCCCCCCAAAGCGTTGGTTTCTTTTTTAGAAGTTTAAATATTTTAAGCTTTTGCTTCTTTCTGCTCTGTGGAATGTAAGCATGTTTTCCGAAATCGGTCAGTTTCACTTTGTCAGGGGTTCCAGGGATTAGCTGAAAGGGGCTTTTCATCTTGCTTTCACTTGCTGCATTGCGGGTTGTTTTAGATCATTTTACTTTTTTTATAATGCTATTAAAAGTATTTTTTAAACGAGTTTTAACTTGTCTGGTTTTCTTCAAGCACTTTAAGCAGCCCCCTGCGGGATCCGTAATTGCCTAGAAATGATGCATGTGCCCATCTCTCTCCTATTGTTTTCATGTTGAGTCTCTATTTCTTGCTTTTTTGAATGTCCTTCTCCTTTTTGATAATCTCCTGTTTTTCTCTCTTTCTGTAGCTTTTTTTAAATCTGTCCTCGCCAGCTGCACTGTGTCTGAGGGAGAAGACTGCCACTTGTAGAAGAGTTAGGGATCCTATAATGTCGGGGGGAAAAAAATCTTCAGTGTTAGTGTCTTGGAAAGAAGCTCTTTTCTGACTTGCATGGTATTTAAAATTGAAGTGTCTTGTATTTTGTGTGACAAGACCGCACAATATTGGGGAAAGTTGATCATGTACAAAAAACGTGGAGGAGCCACAGAAATGTGATGATTAGATTAACGAGTAGCCAAATTTTCAAAACGTTGGGTTACAACCATGTTTTTCCCTCTAATTTGGCCTAATAGAAGGGTCATGGACTCCCCTAAGGATCTGTGGAAGCCTGATGGGGTGTTTTCAGTTTGTGAATTTGTTGGTTTGTTCTGAAAACTGTTACATTCGATGTCAAAGGAGATATAAACAAGGGGTGATTTGCCATATTGACAGCCACAAAATACTTAATTTTAACAAGGAAATAAAGCAAAACGAAATGTTTCCATTAGTGTTATTTGTGCCTCCACCACCTTATTAAACTGCATCACCTGATTGACTACAGGTTGAGTGAGTTTTTTTAACGTGAAATCATGTATTGTGTAAAACGCTCCAAATAGTCTAACCTCTCCCTGTGCGCTTTAGTTAGAGAATGATCTTACACTTAGAGTTATTGAAAGGGAAGGGGCGAAGCTGTCAGTGGCTGGTGATACTCCATCCAAATACCATGTGAGTAGGGTGCAGTGTCCTTAAAATGCATTTGACGCCTGTCTCGGTTTTTTTTGCTTGTCTCGTTCTCCCTTGGAACATTCACTGCATGTTTTTCCAAACTGCTTTCTACTGTCTCTCTCCTTTATTTTTTTTTGTTTCCTTTTTACAAATGGAAGTGTGAATAACTGCACTGCATATATATTTACATGACAAACGTTAAAGAACCAGCACTGTTAAGCGTGATACCTTTCTAACTTTAATGTAAATTTTCAATTAAAAAAAAAATGCAAAAACCCAGCCGTGTCCTGCTGTTGTTTGTGCTGAGGGTTTCCCCTAAGTCAATCAATCTGCCAGTCATGTGTTCTCTTCAAAGGAAATGTATGCAGCTCAGTAGATGAGCCATTTTGCAATGTAGCCCCAGGATACTGGGATTAACGTTTGTCAGAAGTATCACAGGTTCTTTAATATGGAAAACACACCGAGAAGATAGGGAGGGGGTAATGGTGATGCGGGGGAGGTTGTGGAGTTTTTACATCTCATCCCAAATACTTCATCTCGAGCACAACACCCATAACTCCGTGCTGAAGCTTTGGCGCAGTCCTGACTTGATGGAAAGTGCCTCCTGCTCCACTTCCTGCAACACACTCTGGGTTGTCCTTGGAGATCTTGCATACGATTCTTTCCCAGGTCTCTGTCTGCTTCATTTAGGAGATCAGAGCCTGAGATGATATAACTGCAGGTGAAAATACAGAACTACCTTAGATGCCAAAATGTATTGTGCATGAAAGCTCTATAAATTCAACATGGATTTACTCTTAGCCTGTTGCACTTTACGATAAAAGAATTGTTTAGCTGCCTTTTTTCAGAAGGCAGTGTCCGGCTGGTAGTTACATTTCCTTGTGTGTTACTGACACTGCCAATTATTAAAACTGAAAATGTAAATATTGAATTTGCTCTTTGCCTTTTATGGGATGTGTTTGCTTTTTGCACTTTGAGGTTGGCTGATTAAACTAGACTGGTCTGAACCTTAACAATGTTTTTGTTTGGGTGTGTGTGAAACCTCAAATGGATAGAATCGTTGCCAAAATGAGCAATGAAATACTGTATTTAAAGTATCCAGAACAACCTGTCATGTACTTGCTATGTATTTCATCTTTATAACACAGTTTATATTTGTCTGCTTTTATATACAGCTAACTACAGCAGTACTCTCAAATGGGGGGGAAAAAAACAGCTTCAACTAGGAGATGCTCAGTTGGTTGAGGGAAGACTGTTTCTGTCAGTTATGAAACTGTAGGTGAGCTCTCTAAACAGGAGAGATTTCACTGCACTTTTACTCTCCAAAGTGACTTCTCCGGGGGCTAACAAACTGGTTGCTTAAGAGGTGGCTTTAGATACAGTTGGAGCAGAATTGTACTCAATGCTCTACAATTTTGGTGGGGTCCCAGAGCCCAGGCTGCACCCCGAGCTCAGGCATCTGCACTGCAGTTTTATAGCCCCACACTCCGAGCCCTGCGACCCTGAGTCAGCTGACATGGGCCAGCCAGGGGTGTTTTATTGCAGGATAGACATACCATTGCAATTAGCGGTTTATTTTCAAATCTGCAGCATGTAGCAGGGCAGTTCTATGTTTCCAATCAGCCTAAAATGTCCATTTCCCTTGATTGTTGCTCCCTGATTGATTTCACCTGCCTTGGGAATTGCTCTGCTGCAGGAGGGCCTCAGTGGTTGTATAGCTTTATGGCGAAGGACTTAATACTGCTTTATTGAACTAGATTCAGGCCTCCTGTCTTGAGGAGCTGGACTTGTGGTCACAGATGAAAGGGACCATGGATGCCTCATGCATTCTTTAATTGCTCTGTATAGTCTATAATAACTCTTGAGTATCACACACAGGGGCCTGATCCAGGGCCGGTGCAAGGATATTTTGTGCCCTAGGCGAAACTTCCACCTTGCGCTCCCCTCCCCCCCTTGCACATCGGTTCATTGAGGGGCAAATCCCAACGAGCCTTTATAGCTCTAACTGCACCTGTTACCTCTTGATTATTACAAAGATATTTCTTAATGATCAGTAATGAATACAGTCATACAATACAAGGGCAGAGGGGATATTTTATTATTGGGTTATAAATCTTTTTCTCTTGTAGTATAAATCATACTTGCTGCTAAGAAGGAAGGTCTTGTGTGTGAGTCACATGCCTGGGAGTGAGCAGATCCATGTTCTATTCCCAGCTTTTCCTCAGAATTCCTGCAACACACACATTCTTCTCCATTGCAAGGCAACTCAGAGGAACATCTAATAGAGCTGGCTCTTACATAGACATATCCTTGGGCCAACATGACACCCACATGCCTCATTTTCAATTGAATAGGCACCTTGCCTCCCAAGAACTCCAGAGAGCAGGGCTAGGGAGTGTGCATGGTACACCATCCCTAGAGGACATGCTACTATATTTGCAACCAATGTGGAGAAAGGTGTAAAGGGAACATGACAAGTCTGCAGCCCAGCACCTTTTGAGGGAATTTGTGCACCAAGGGTACCCAGAGTGAGTCCCTTAAGCAGGACTACTTGCAATCATGTACTATGTGTCCTAGGGTGCAAGACAATGCTAATCTGCCAGTTTATGGTTAAAGAGCACTTCAAATGCCATTGCATCTACTAACTGATGATTAGACAATACAGCACTGAAGCACTGGAGCGCTCATTTACGTATCATGGCCCCCAAAGTTCCATTAAACTTCTCCACCAGGCCATTTGTTTGATGATGGTCAGGGGTGGCCACCAAGTGGTTCACCCCATGAGCTTCCCACAGGCTTTTCATGGTCCCTGCCAGGAAATTAGGTCCCGAATCCGTAAGGATGTCAGAAGGCCAACCTACCTGGGCAAAAATGTCTGTTAGTGCCTGGCTTACGCTTTTAGCCCTGGTGGTGCTTAGAGCTACTGCTTCCGGCCATCAGGTAGCAAAACAGCTGCTATGTTTAAAGTTACTCACATGCTTCAGTGCGTGTAGCATGGGGGCTGGAGAAATGCTCCTACTCTGGATGGAGTTATGTATTACAAGTCCTAGGGTACTGTGTTTTAAAAATATAAAGATTTATATTGCCAGAGGCGTCAACCAAGTTGGGGCCCCGTTGTGCTAGCAACTAAATTGATACATAGTAAATGATAGTCCCCAGGTGTTTACAATCTAAAGACATGAGATAACAGGTGCACAGACAAACAGCTGAGCAGGTTGTCAGTGGTGCGTATGGCTGTGGGATGTTTCTTTTAGAATGAAATCCAAATTAATAAATAAAGTCACTTGGCATAGCCTACCAAGAATCAACTTTGCAGTTGACAAATCCCACTCAGTTGATTGCTCATCTAACTTTCAGCAACTTTAATGAAAATCTAGGGTCTTTATCTCAGATAAAAAATGTATTTCTCTCTCCCCATCCTCTGGAAACCGAACTACTTGGTGGCTTAGTTGATATGAGTTCATTGATTTTCATTTGACTTTCAAAATATGCGGTGCAAATATTTGAGTATCTCAAACAGTACCTCAAAAGGCAGAAAAGGGGGGGGGGTTGTTTTTCCATACTCAACTTTCAAAGTCATTTTCTTTCTTTGTGAATTTTTAACAATATTAAAGTTAGTAAAACAAGACTTTTTTTAAGATGTGATGATCCAAGTATAAACAAACTCACTTTGTATAAACACATTAAAATACTTTATATTTACTTCTCAACCATGTAATTGGTCTTTTTTTATCTGAAATCTGAAGAATATTCCCATTTTGCATGATAAGCTATAATCTAGGGCTTCTTCTGAATTCTGTACCATTGTTCTGGAATGTAACCAAGATTTCCAAAGGTGAACACAGAATCTGCTTTTCAAACACAAAAGGCCAAAAATGCAATGTGATGGGATATCAAGTTAGTGAAGAACCCTAAATCTAGAGGTAGAGCTCTTCTTCTGACTCACACTGGCAGCCAAACTAAATCAGTCTTATGAGTGCGCAGGGGGACAGCAGCCCTGCAAAGGCAGTGATGCTGCTAGTGGGGAGCAGCCGCGCCCACCGCCCCTCCTGCCTGGGTTGTGGCCCGTTGCCCCCCCGCAGGCTCCTGCAGCAGATGCATGTGGGCACCGGCCCCCATGTGCCCCCCGGCTTCCCCCTCGCCGCACTCGGGCTCTGCGGCTGCTGGGCCTATGAGCCGCTGCTGCCCCGCCCGGAGCAGGCTCAGGGCCCTGTGTCCTGGCGGCGGCTCACAGGCCCAGGAGCCGCAGAGCCCGAGCGTGGCGAGGGGTGAACCGGGGGGCGCATGGGGGCTGGCGCCCACATGCATCTGTTGCAGCCTGTAGGAGCCCCCCGGGGGGGGGGGTACCGGGCTCCAGCCTGGGCAGGAGGAGCAGGGATGCTGCTGCTCCCCACTAGCAGTGCTGCCACCTTTGCAGGGCTGCTGCCCCCCATGCCGCGCCGGCTCCTCCAGGGCTGGGCCTCGCTGCCCCTACACGCCGACGCTCTGGCTCTCCGGTGCCTCTGGAAGGTGGCTCCTCCCTCCTGAGCCAGGGCACCGCTTTTTGGTGCCCCCAACCACTTGGCGCCTTAGGCGACCGCCTAGTGGTTGCACCAGCCCTGGCCTGATCCTGCAATCAGCCATATTAGCAAGTGGGCATTATTTAGGCACCTATTCCCATTTATATCAATGGGATTTATTGCAGGAGGGGTGCATGGCCCTTACTCACTGTATTATCAGTTGCCTGTATCTCTTATGGAGGTACTGTTCCCTTTCCTATATGTATGGGATCCAGTTTGATGGCTATGTATAGTAATAACAGTGTAGGCATTGGCTCTTTCATATACAGGGAACATTAGCCACCTGCCTATTCTCTGGAACCCCAGAAGTTTGCTCCTATGGCAAATTTGAGACTCTTAAGTTTTCAGGTCTTTTGTCTCCCTACAAGTTGGTGTTTAATCAAGGTATTTGGGCCAATAAGTCTGACCCCCCACTCCAGTATGTCAACGTCCATCACTGTCGTCAACCCACATCTCGACAGAGATGCAGTTTCTGCTACCACCCTCCCTCCCCAGGCTCTTGGGATGTTTTGTATTTTATCTTTTTCAGAGACGACAGTTGCTCATTGCATAGACATGATCTCTCTGAAACAGAAGGTACAGGAGTTGCAAGATGGTGCTCGGAGTGCTGGTCATTAGATCTGTGCCTGAGGCATGAAGGAAACTTCCTTTCCTCTGTGCTTTCTCTGTCTGCCATTATTATCGTGGTTTAGTGTCCCACAACCATCCAGCACCCATCAGAGGTAAGTGCAGAAACAAATGGCTGCTGGTCTCCAAATGTAAAAGTAGGGTTTTTCCCCAACGCAGCCAGAACTCTTCACCTCTTGCTGTCCACTCTCTTCTCTCCAGGGTTAATTTTTTTGCATCCCTTTCTGGTTCTGATGCACTACCACAACACTGCAATGTTTGGACTGCAACTGGGGGTGGGAGGGGGGGGGAAAGAAGATGTTTACATTGACATTTCAAGGAGAAATGTTTGAGTTAGGAAAATCATTTCCCCTGATGTAGATTTTACATTTTTAAAATATACTGTCCAATTATTTAAAAATACATTGGCAGTGTGTGTACACATCCCCACCCCCACTGGAGTCCCCAGGGCTTGGGGCTGCTGAGAGGGGGACCCAGCCTGTTTTTGTTAGAGGGACTTTTGAAATCTGGCTCAGTGGGCACTGGGTTCATTGAGGTGAAAGTTCTTCGGCCCCTTTAGCCGCAACCCCTGACATTAGCTGAGGCTGCAACGTGAGTCGCTTACTCCTGTCTTTGCAGGCGTGGTCTGAGTAGGGTTACCATATCTCATAAATAAAAAAAGAGGACCCTCCACGGGCCCTGGCCCCGCCCATTTCCCCACCCATAGCCCCGCCCCTTCTCCACCCCCTCCTCCCTCCCACTCCCAGCCAGGGGGAAAGGGCTGCCCCAGCGCTACCGGCTTCAGGGTTTGCCGGGCAGCCCCCAGACCCTGCGCCCCCGGCCGGCGCTTCCCCAGCGCAGCTGGAGCCCAGGAGGGGAAGCGCCCAGCCGGGGGCGCAGGGTCTGGAGGCACGGGGCTGCCCGAAGCCGGTAGCGCTCGGGCAGCCCGGCTCTTAAACAGAGCCGAAGAGGAGCAGAGCCTCCAGCCGCGGCGGCTCTGCTTCTCCCCGACTCTTCGGCTCTGTTTAAGAGCTGAGCGCTACCGGCTTCGGGCAGCCCCCGTGCCTCCGGACCCTGCGCCGCCGGAGCCCGGGAGGGGAAGTGCCCGGCTGGGGGCGCAGGGTCCGGAGGCACGGGGCTGCCCGAAGCCGGTAGTGCTCGGGCAGCCCGGCTCTTAAACAGAGTCGAAGAGTCAGGGACGAGCAGAGCCGCCATTTTCCCGGACATGTTCGGCTTTTTGGCAATTCCCCCCGGACAGGGGTTTGAGTGCCGAAAAGCCGGACATGTCCGGGAAAAACCGGACGTATGGTAACCCTAGGTCTGAGCCCAGAGACGGCACGTGGGCGGGAAATCGTGTTAGTCATCCTGCTCCAGGCTGCCTGGCCCCGCGCTCCCCCTGCAGCCGGAGGCTGGGCCGCCAAATGTGCTTTTCCTTGTAAGCCGAAGCTGCTCCCAGCTGTGCTGCGGGGCGACGTTGGCTCGGGCCCAGGGCGGGAGCGCAGCATTTGCTTTAGGCTTAAGGGCACGTTAGTGCGCGTGCAGCCGGGCTGAGCCTGCGGTGATGCGCGTTGGGCAGCAGCGGGTTCCACACCCGGCGAGGCGCCGCCTGAGGCTCCCTCCCGGGGCGGCTTGCGGGCTTCCGCGCGCACCGCCCAGCGCTGCCCCAAGCCGCAGCGCCGGGCCCCTGACAGCCCGGCCGCCATGTGCCGCCCCCGCCCCCGCCCCCGCCCCTCGTGCTGCGGACCCCAGCTCCCAGCGCGGGGCCGCCCCGGCTACCGCACCCGCCTCGTGGCGCCGCTAGGTGGCGCTGTGAGCAGAGCCCGGCCCCTCCCGCGGGGTCTCGCGGTCTCTTGACGTCACGCTCACGTGACGAGCGTGTAACAAAAAAAAAGCTACAGTGTAACGGGGTGCGGGCGGCGCGTGAGGGGCCCGGCGCGGGGGTCGCGGCCGCACGTGGGGGGAGCGGAGTTTGCGCGCGGGGCCCGCCCCGGCATCCCCGGCTCGGGCCGGCCTCTCCTCCGCCCGGCTCGGGCCGCACGTGGGGCCTGGCCCTCCCTCTCCCCGCAGGCCGGGAGCCGGGCTCGCGCCGGCTCGGGCGGACAGGCTGGCCGAGCCGATGGCTGGCGGCTGGATGCTGCTGGGCGGGGATTTCCTGACCCCGCAGCCGCCGCCGCCGCTGCCCCCGGTGCCGCCTCCGGAGCAGCCGCCGCCGCCCCCGGAGCCCGAGGCGGTGCCCGAGCCTGTGCTGGAGCAGTGGCGCCAGTACCAGGAGAGCGACTGGCACTGGGGGCTGCGCCGCCAGTTCATCCTCCGCCACCTGGCCAGTTACCCGGGCGCCGCGATCGACCAGCTGCTGTCGCTCTCCG
This sequence comes from Chrysemys picta bellii, assembly GCF_011386835.1. NCBI lineage: Eukaryota > Metazoa > Chordata > Testudines > Emydidae > Chrysemys > Chrysemys picta. The sequence continues at coordinate 91,867,420 of NC_088799.1, forward strand.
TGCTCTGGACCAACCACGTCTTCATGGGCTGCAGGTGAGGGGCCGGGCCTAGCGGGAGGGGGCCCGCGGTGGGGATCCGGCTTCCCCGGGGGAGGGACGTTTCCTTCCCGGTGATGGGGTGGCCTTGGGGCTGCCTGCATGGGGCATCGGGGCCGGTTTTTTCCTTCCCAGTAACTTTGTCGCGTTGACAGACGCGTAGGGAAGTGACAGGAGGAAGCGGCCGAGTCAGTGGGTTCCTTCCTTCGCTCCCCTCCAACCCCTGCTCACTAGCCTCGGTCCCCGGCTCCCGCCTGCATCTCATTTCCCGTTGTGTTCCTCCTCATCCTTTGTGGTCCCCTCCAGACCCCACCTTTCCTCTCAGTGCCTTCCAGGCTGCCCTCCCCCCAGGTTGCTTGGAAACCCCCTTCCATAATCTATCCCTGAAGGCTCTCATTCGCTGCACTCGAACTGCTCCTTAAACCCCCTCTCAGACAATGGAGATATGTATCCCTCTAGATCTGAATGGAAAAGAGGGGGGGTGGCTATATTATTATTTTATAGCATCCTTCCAAAGTAACTACCCTCTGGAAGTTCTTCAGAGTCCATCGGAAAGAGTTTCCTGCAACATCAGCAATTCTGAGTAGAGCAAACCAAGCTAAGCATCAAATATAAGAAGATGACGGTGGACACATTTAGGACATGCTTTAAGGATGCCACCAACACGACTTCTACAGCAAGTGATAATATGGACACCACCTGGAAAGAGAGAAAGAGAGTGACCTAGAGAAATGTTCCACAGAAAAATAAAGTAATCCATCAGCATGACACCCAGAAGCCCGAACAGACCAGCACAAGACTGAAATTAATGATGGAAACTGGTGGATGCTCTATATACTTGAGGGTGCGAGAGAATAAAGAAAAATAAAAGAATGAGGCACTCAGACAGAAAGAGCTCTCATCATCTAAAGCCTTTTTCTTACTATGAGCACTGCATGGGTCCAGATCTCCACCTGGACAGAACTCATAGCACAGGGGTGGCCAAACTGTGGGTCATGAGCCACATGTGGCTCTTTTACGGTTAAAGTGCAGCTCGCAGAGCCCCCCAGGCTGCTCCCCTCCCATTGTCCACCTAGCAGACTGTGGGGTTGGAGCACAAGACCTCTGCCTTGCAGCAGGGTGGTGCGGTAAGGGCTTCTGCCCAGCGGGAGGGGGGACTTGGGACTTCTGCCCTGCGGAGCGCATCTGCTGGGGCTTGGGGCTTCAGCAGGAGCGGGGCTGAAGCCCCAAGCCCTGTCAGGTGCCTCCCGTGGGGCTGAAGCCCTGATCCCCAGCAAGTGTGCCTTGGCTCTTGAACTTCTGAAGATTGTCGTGTGCGGCTCAGAGGACCAATAAGTTTGGCCACCCGTCATAGGAGGATGAGGGCTGAAATGGTGGACTTGATAGTGGGGATATAACGTACACCTGAAGCAACGGCATGGGTTATAGATAGTTATGCAGTTACTCTCTTTGGGCAGACTTGGTGGTTCTTTGGTGGGTTATATAATTAGTGTAAACACATTCATTTTCTGTAAGTGATGCTGCAGAACTACATTTTTAGGAGTGACTTTGAATGAGTGTGGAGCCCTCAGGAATAGATTTTGGAAGGGGCAAAGCCATAAGGGGCAGCGCAGAAGGAGGCATGGAGAGATTTGTGAAAGTGTCATCAAGATGAGCATCATATGAAAGTAGAAAGGATGTGGGGGAATGCAAAAGGAAATCACAGCAGAAAGGTAGGTGGGGCCCGCGTAATGAAAGGCCTTGAAAGCAAAGAAGAGAAATTTAAATAGAACATAATGGGGGGGATACCAGTTGATTCCGAAGTCTGAATATTCCTCTCTTGACTATTAATTTACAGATGCTTTCTTTTTTAGTTATTCCTTTTGGTGCATCGCACTTTCTGGGCCCTAGCATAATGCTGCATGCTTGAGATGTAAATGCTAAGAGCAAACTGAATGTTTCCTTGATGATTTTTTATTGAATACTAAACAGAATCAGTTTTTAACACATCATCTCCCACAATGTAGGAACTCAGTGTAGGACAGTGTTTCTCAGCCTTTTTGATACCAAGTACCAGCTTGCTGACTTCCTAATCTGTATCAGGTCAATCTCAGGGACTGGCACTGGTCCATGGAGGGATGGTTAAGAAACATTAGTATAGGGAGAACCTGAAACTGACCTGAAAACAAAAGTGAAACTGGTCAATTTCCCTTGTTCAAGATGAGAAAAATGCAAAAAGTAAGCTATATAAATAGTGAAAAGTAAGCACCTTAAAACTGAATTTTCTGGCTATATTAAAACAGACTTCAATAATGGAAGAGCTATGTAGTTGCTATCCCTAGACACAGCAATCATTAACTTGTGGAAATCACAATATAGTAACTAGGATACTGTTTTAGATTTCCATATCCCTGCTAGTCAGAATGAAAGGGCTGCTTTCCCTGTGTACTTTGACTGAAATTTCTAAAGTTAATGATTTTTTGGGGTGGGAGGGGATAAAGAAACTAAAGAAAAATAAGTACTTGCTGATGACTTAAAAAGTATAGTGACTAACTTCAGCGAGGCAGGTAATACTTAAGCAAAGCTCTGAAACACTAAAAGATAATTTAGAGTTTAAAATTTAAGATTTGTTAGTCTTCTTATGAGGCCTGTCTTTAATAGACCCTTCTCATAATTTGTCTGAATTTTAATTAACTATCTTGGTTTGGATCTAAACATCCCGCTGCAGTGTTCACAATCCAAAGGTTTCATTGTGCTAGTTGTGAGAGAGCCAGAAAGTGAAACTGGTTACAGTTTTTATCACTTAATCCATATGCAAATAACAGGAATGGCCCATTGTTTCAATATTTAACACTTAGACTGTAAGCTCTTTGGGGCAGAGACTTTGTTCTATGTTTATACAGCACCTAACATAAATGGGGTCCTGATCCTTGACCAGGGACCCTACCACAGCACAAATAATCATATCCTCACGTGGTGTTGACAGCAGATATAAGGAAGCACTTTATAGTATATTAAAAAAAACCATGGTATTTAGTCTGATGTCCCATTAACCCATTTTCAACCATGGTTGCATGTTCACCATCACTTTAAAAACTGCTAGGCCTAAAAATCAAAGCCCAAAGTTGCTTATGGAGCTAGGGTACTGATGATCTTTATTAATGAAATGCATGCAGACTGTCTCCTGCACTTGTATGGAACCCTGCTGTGATGCTGCTGTGCGCAGATGCAGGGTGCTGCCTGCGTGCATCTCAATGCAGGGCACTATCTGTCATGTGACTGGTGCCAAGGAAGACCCAGTTACTGAGGAATTACTTGTGGATTACAGAATGGGCAACCCTTATTATTTCTTCTGCATTTTTACTGCCGTCTTACAAAGCAGAGTAGGCATCTTTAAATCGGTTACAAGAGACTAAAATGTCCCCTGTCTGCACTGGAGATTTCTTTATTCATCTCTTCTACCCTGGCCCGACACAGGAATTAGGAAGGCTGTCAGATCTTGAATAATGATGTTACTGAACGCTCTAAATGTGTAAGCAGTGCTGCACAGAACCCACCAAAAAATAGGATCATTTTCCCTGAAGAACTTACAAACTCACAGATGATGCGCAGGGGAATTGTTCAGATATGAGATGGTGCAGACACTGTCAGTCAAGAGATTTGTGCAGGAAGACTTCCCGAAAGACACTGTAGTGAGGTGCAAAATTAACATGCCATACAGTGGTGGAATGGACAGAGGAGGAGAATGACATGTGACTCTGTTATGAAATATAGCTGTATTTCTGTGTTCTGAAAAAAAAATTCTAATCTAAAATGGTCTTTACTGCCAGGCAAAGTGGAGAGGGAAGCTTGCTGTTTAAATTATATTAACTAATAATTTGTTCAAGCCCTGGTTGTTCATGTTTCCCAGACACCTGCTAGTGGAAGGATTGACCCAGTAGCCTGAAGTGGTTCTTGGACCTTGTGGTTGGGTGCCATCTTTCGTATCATCTTCTAGCTGAAAGGGGATAAAGTTTAAGTTCCAACCCTCCCTTTGGTTGATGGTAGAGAGAAAGGGCTTCCATTTTTTCACCTCTTGGCTGTTGTGGGGGGATGGCATCCACGACTCTGTCTCTCCCCCTGCTGCCATTTTTAGGTCCCTCTCTTCCATGAGTAACTCTAGCGCCTGCCATTGCTGCTGAGGCTGCTTCTAATTTTCTCAAGCAGCAGCGTGAAATCGACCTGTTTCTTGACAGTTTTAATTGCTGCTCGCAGGGTTCTGAAAAGTAGCTGCTTGGAAAAGGGATGAGCAGCAGTGTAGGTATTGCAGTGTCTGCAGACTCAGGAGAAAATACAGCCTCAGTTTACATTCCGAGAGCTTGCTCTTAATATTTGTCACCTTATACTTAAACGCAAGCTTAAATTCTGGTTGGGTCTCCATCAATACAAGGAAAGCTTCTCACATACCACCGGTGAGTAGACTTTCCATACTTGTGTAGCACCAGTTTTGAAAAGCTAATCAAAGGCCATTTGCTTAAAAAAGGTATCTCTGGCTTTTGTGCTCAGAACCTGAGGCTACATCTACACTACGGGGGGGGGGTGTCGATTTAAGATACGCAAATTCAGCTACGTGAATAGCGTAGCTGAATTCGACGTATCGCAGCCGACTTACCCCGCTGTAGGGACGGTGGCAAAATCGACCTCTGCGGCTTCCCGTCGACGGCGCTTACTCCCACCTCCGCTGATGGAGTAAGAGCGTCGATTCGGGGATCGATTGTCGCGTCCCGATGGGACACGATAAATCGATCCCAGAGAGGTCGATTTCTACCCGCCGATTCAGGCGGGTAGTGTAGACCCAGCCTTAGTTTTTGTCTGCCTTGGTAGACATAAGATGCTGACCTGATCCTCACCTTAATTTAAATATCAGCCCTGTGGTAGAACAGTGTATTCTTTCTGTACAATGATGGAAAATCTACAGCCCATGGCTTTATGCAGTGTTTTCAGGCCATCCTCTGTTAGAGATTTTTCAGTTCAGCTTTTTCCATATAAATACACCGAAAAGATTTAGTAAGTTACAGGAGCTGGAATTCTGTAAACTGATGAATTCTGCTAGATTAGACCTGCCCATGATCTTGGCAGTTCTAATGCAACATTCTTTTGCAGCAGTAACCAGACTTCAGTTAATGCAGGACTCCTTATGAAATAACACTATCATACCGTCACTTTTGTGGCAGTGGGATTTAAAATGTTGCAGTGACATCAATGCTAATTTAAAAATAAAACTGTTGTTTAAAGTAATAATTGTTAGCAGCTGGGTTCCTACAGTAAAAACTGAACCGTTCCTTGGCTGCTGTCTGACATCAGTGATGGCAAACGTCTGGTGACATGTCACAGATTGTCACTAAGCTTTTTGAAGGAGTCACTGTTTCAATACTGTTCTGACTCTGTTAAATTAAAACCCAACAAGTTTTCCGATGTTTCTTTTCTGCTGCCATTTAAATTTTCCTCGTTGCTGTATTAAGTGGTACATTTCAAGAGCAAATACTTTAAAGGGCGCTTCAGTTTACCAATTCAAAACTCCATTCATTTAATGACTTGCGATGAATGAGTGGCAGAATATTTGATGCTAAGATACGTGAGTTTGTTCAGAATCTGTATGAAAAGTAGTGACTTGTTGCCTTATTACAGATTTCTTCTGTAGGGCCCTAGTTCTGCAAAGAAGCCACACACAGAGTCTCCCGACTTCTTTGGGGTTTCACACAGTGACATAAATCTGCCTGTATGGAATTGATGACAGGTTCAACATAAACTTTCACCACCATTTATTAGAGCCTGATCCAGTGCCAGTTAAGTCATTGGCAAGACACCTGTTGACTTTAGTGGGTATTGGATCAGGCCAGATTTGACCAGAGTTTTGCTTGTAATGTCACAGGCAGCTTTCTAGTCCTAATTTAACTTAATTAGGAAGTATCCACAAGCTACGCTATGTTGTACAACATTTCGCACGGGCATATTTTTCCTTGTGTGAGGTGGTGAGGTCTTGCTGTCTGCATGGTTGCAAATACTGAAATCTTGGTTGTAAAGACACCAGGAGTTTGGTACTGGAAGTGGGAGGGGTCTGGTAAAAACCTGACAGCATGGAGCTTTAGTGTAGCATGTTCTAATGCGATGTGTCCTTGAATTAAACAGGTATGGCTCGCAAGTTATGGAGAAAGTCTTCAAGATGGCTGAAGGTATCGATATTGGGGAGATGCCATCGTTCGAGCTGGTACCTCCTGCTAAGCCACCAAAAAGACCCTGCTCTCCACCTTGCTCTCCCTATGCCAGTGAGTATATTTGCTTGCATATCAAAGGGGACATCATTTTCTGTTGCTGCTTCAGATATGATTTTCGGATCACGGGAACTGCAACTGCAAAACAGACCAATGTCTGCCTCTGACTGTAGCCAATAGTGGATGCTTCAGGGGGGAAATGGCAGCAGGCCAAATAAGCAGTGGACAACTTAGTGCACAGAGTTACACCACAAGCAGGCTGGATTTCTCCTTCACCGCAGCTGGTGGCTGGCTTATGATAGAAGTAATCCGAGTTGTGGTGGTTGGGGAACTTGCAAAAGTTTAAAAGCTTAAGGATCTGATTTAGATGTCAGGGTTTTTTTCCATTGATCTCAAATGAACTGGGTTATGATAACTATGCTGCAACAGAGGTGTCTAGATGTACGTGGCAGCCTGACCCATATTAGCATGACAGGTTAGCATTGGATCAGACTGTTCTTTCTAAGTGCTTGAGATGGCCTTTTGCTTCACTGATGAAGTCACGTGCCTGGCATTTGGGGCATGGGAGTTTGAACAGAATACTACTACTGGTGTGGAGAAAGGGTGCTCTTCTACTTACTGTATTTATGCATCAGATATTTAATTCTTCAGATTAGTTACACAGTGATTGTCTTCACCATATTTGTTTATGTAAAATTTGTGTCTTGTTTCTAATCCAGACAAATTCAAATTAGAAACGAGGCACAAACTTTTAAAGTGAGGGTGAAGTGGTGGATTCAGATCAAGACTTTTTGGAGGATATGCTTCAGTATCAATTATAGAGCACTTTTCACCAGATCTTTACAAAGGAGGTCAGTACCGTTGTCCCCATTTTGCAGACAGGGAAACTGAAGCACAGAGAAGTGAAGTGAGTTGCCACAGTCACTGACAGAGCTGGGGATAGCATCCAGGTCTTCTGTGTCCCACTGCAGTGCTCTATCTAATAGGAAACACTGCCTCCTCAAATTTAGTCTCACAAGAGTGACTGGGCAACAAAATGGCAGATGAAATTCAGTGTCGATAAATGCAAAGTAATGCACATTGGAAAACATAATCCCAACTATACATATAAGATGATGGGGTCTAAATTAGCTGTTACCACCGAAGAAAGATCTTGGAGTCATTGTGGATAGTTCTCTGAAAACATCCACTCAATGTGCAGCGGCAGTCAAAAAAGCATACAGAATGTTGGGAATCATTAAGAAAGGGATAGATAATAAGACCTAAAATATCATATTGCCTCTATGGTATGCCCACATATTGAATACTGTGTGCAGATGTGGTCACCCCATCTCAAAAAAGATGTATTGGAATTGGAAAAGGTTCAGAAAAGGGCAACAAAAATTAGTAGGGGTACGGAATGGCTGCTGTATGAGGAGAGATTAATAGGATTGGGTCTTTTCAGCTTGGAAAAGAGATTGCAAAGGGGGGGATATGATAGAGGTCTATAAAATCATGACTGGTGCGGAGAATTTAAATAAGGAAGTGTTATTTACTCCTTGTAACACAAGAACTGGGGGTCACCAAATAAAATTAATAGGCAGCAGGTTTAAAACAAACAAAAGGAAGTATTTCTTCACACAAGGCAGTCTGTGGAACTCTGCCAGAGGATGTTGTGAAGGCCAAGACTATAACATGATTCAAAAAAGATAAATTAATGGAAGATAGGTCCATCAATGGCTATTAGCCAGGATGGTCAGGGATGGTGTCCCTAGCCTCTGTTTGCCAGCAGCTGGGAATGGGTGATGGGATTAATCACTTGATGATTAGATTACCTGTTCTGTTCATTCCCTCTGAAGCACCTGGCAATGGCCACTGTCGGAAGAGAGGATACTGGACTAGATGGACCTTTGGTCTGACCCAGTATGGTCGTTCTTATGTAAGTTACTGTGCTCAGTATAGGAGTAACTGGAATTGTTTAACCAGTGTTATATAGGAGATCAAACTAAATGATCTGATGGTCTTAAAATCTATGAACTTGAGTAGTACCAAAACCACTTTTTCATATAGTAGTAGGTGAAATGGAAATACTTTTGCAGTATCTTGCCTAGGAATGAAAATTCCACTTATCTATTGCATACATCTTCATATAGAAAATCTTGGTATCTGTGATGTGGGGAGCGGGAATTCTGTACTCAAAAACTTACTAATTACTGCTGGTGATCGTACTGTACATATTCCCTCCGTGTTGTAGAACTTATTTTTTTAATGCTGTAAATTTCACTCATTCCGTAGATCCAGAGCCTCCCAAAAAAGTCCTCCCCAGGTTCCGCGTGAGACCTCGTTTTGAGCCTGTACACTTTGTAGCCAGTAGTGAAAAAGATGAAAGAAAAGAAGATCCTTCAGACAACGAAACGCAGGAGTCAAACAAGGATGCAAACACAAACAGCACTGCCCAGTCAGTCGAAAACTATGTGGATTTTGTTTTTAACAGTTTCAATACCCAGGAAGCAGATCCCCAGTTCTCCAACTCGGTGGGTTTTGGTTATGCAAGTAGCCAGACAACCGCCACCAGTGTGGTTTTGAACAGCACGGACACTACCCAGAGTGGTGCTCCACAACTTTCCACTTCCTCTTCAGTTCTCCAGTCTTCATCAGATACTTTCTCCCAGTCAGTTATCACAGCAAAGCAGTATTTTATTGACAAACTCTCAGCAGCAATCTGGAAGAATCTTGCTAACCCAGATGCTAACACTGGGACTGATAAAATTAACTATACATATTTGTTGACTCGGTCAATTCAGGCATGTAAGACAAATCCTGAATATATTTATGCTCCTCTAAAAGAAATTGCCCCTGCCGACCTCCCAAAAAATAAGAAGCTTCCAACAGATGGCTTTGCTTGTGAAGTGAGATGCCAAAATGTCTACTTAACTACTGGTTATGCTGGCAGCAAAAATGGATCCAGGGATCGAGCCACAGAATTAGCAGTCAAGCTGTTGCAAAAGTCTGTGGAAGTTAAAGTTGCTCAGCGGAAGTTCAAACATACCTATCGAGAGGACTTAATAGTGTGTGAGTCCGGCACATGCCCGCAGGAATTGCCTCCTGCTCTCAAACAGCTTGACGACTTTCTAGCTGCCAACAAAGATTTTTCGTCTGGGCAGTCTGGGTCTGATCCCTTGCAAGGTTCTAGTAGTTCAACCAAACACTGGACTAATTTTGTCCTCACGGAAAATGCTAGCGATGCTATAGGGATACTTAACAACTCGGCTTCATTTAACAAAATGTCAGTTGAATACAAATATGACTTAATGTCAAACCGCTCATGGCGCTGTAGAGTGTTTTTACAAGACCACTGCTTAGCCGAGGGATACGGCAGTAAGAAAACTAGCAAACATGCAGCTGCAGATGAGGCTTTGAAAATTCTTCAAAAGATGCAGTCCAATGTGACACCCATCAAAACAACCCAGGTTCAGAAAGTGGGCTGTTCATCCCGGAGTTCTGGCAAAAAGAAAGACCTGAAGGATCTTGTTATCTATGAGAACTCTGAGAATCCCGTGTGCACACTGAACGACACTGCTCAGTTCAACAAGATGACAGTGGAATATGTCTTCGAAAGGATGACGGGCATGCGGTGGAAGTGCAAGGTGATGCTAGAAAACGAGTTAATTGCTGAAGCAGTTGGGGTTAAGAAATCTGTGAAGCACGAGGCGGCGGAGGAAGCTGTGAAAATCCTCAAAAAGACACAGCCGACTGTCGTCAATAACCTGAAGAAGGGCACCATCGAAGACGTCATCTCAAGAAATGAGATTCGGGGCCGCTCAGCAGAAGAGGCTTTCAAACAAAAGATTAAAGAAGACAACATAGGGAATCAGATTTTAAGAAAAATGGGCTGGACAGGTGGTGGGTTAGGGAAAGATGGCGAAGGGATACGAGAACCTATTGCAGTAAAGGAGCAATTTAAAAGGGAAGGACTCGGGCTTGATGTGGAAAGGGTGAACAAAATTGCTAAAAGAGATATTGAGCAGATCATTCGAAATTATGCACGCTCAGATAGTCATGTTGACTTGACTTTTTCTACAGAACTTACCAATGACGAGCGGAAGCAGATACATCAAATTGCCCAAAAATATGGTCTTAAAAGTAAATCCCATGGGCAGGGCCATGATAGATTCTTGGTGGTAAGCAGAAAGAGACGTAAGGAAGACTTATTAGACCAACTGAAGCAAGAAGGCCATGTTGGACATTATGAACTTATTATGCCTCAAGCCAATTGAGCTTCATGGTGTCCAATTTCATTGGTGAATGCATAAGGAGATGGAGTTTCCTAGATCCCTAATTAAAGAAACAGATGCTGCATTTTCTTGTTGTGGGATATATTAATATTATGTTTTACTTTGCTCATTTAATTTCTAAAACTTTATTAGAAAAAGAACTTAAAGTTCTGTCCAATTGTATTAGCACAACCCAGCAGCCAATAGTGCAGTTACTGTATGTGTCTTTGATATTACTTGTTCCTTCACATTTTAATAGTTTTGTAATAGCAAAAACACATGTCCAACCACAAAAAAATTGACACCATTTAAAATGATAGTTCCCTTATTCTTTTTGCCCCAGGAAAGAAATTTTGCCTTTTAAAAGCAGAGGAAATGCAGTTCAGAGAAAAAATATGTAAAGTTGGTATTAACTACAATAAAAATACAGTTTTATTTCCAGAAAAAAACAGGATTTGCCACATTTTGTATGTATCTTAAATTTTGTGTGAAACCTCAATTCTAGAAGAGTTAGCAAAGTAAAATGTCTCTACCGTGTGTGTGTGTGTTTATGTGGGGAAAAGTCTTTATCCAGCTTAACAATTCAACTTTCTTTATAACCAGTGTTCCAGTTTATTCATAAATTTCTGCTATACTGAGAATTAATGAATGCACCCTAATCAACTTTGTACTAAACTGAGTTATTGCCGGAAGGATTTTTACCTAGAAGTACTGCTTGACATGTGCAAATGCCATGTGGCCTGTAAAACCCTATTTTTACTTTGACTCTGAGCTCTTAACCCTGAGCAAAATCAAATTGTGCTTCATTATTTCTATCCACTACATTAATGTATCTGTGCTTGTGTATGTCAAGGAGAGATTCACAAGTAAAAGTCTTGTGCTACGTGGTTTGAGTGTGGAGTGTCTCCAGGACTGGCCCACCTGGGCTAGAAGAGCCCTCTGCCTGAAGAACAAATAGTTGGCTGCTGCAAGTCACCATTTTTGGGATGTGTTCTTCCACCATTGCTGAACTTTTGGAAACCTTCCAAAAACCAGTCCCTGAGCCATGCCTTGTAAAACAGATTAAAAATCAACCTCTGGGTGAGGCAAGTGTTAATTCTCTTTAGGTGCTGCTTGTTCAGGTGGGACCTACTGTGTCTTTTCCAGCTTGAATATCTGATTCACTCAGCCAGCTATGATAGATATTCCTCAGTAGCCACTCTCCTGTTTGTCCCTGTGCTTCAGTTTATCATTCCTGCCTCCCATATCTGCCTCTCCATCTGTTTACATTGCCCTCTAGGTCAGTCCATCCTCCTGTGTTGCCTTTTATACCCTTGGCTTTGAGGAGAGGGGGAGTGGCCCCAACTGGCACTGCAGAAGATCCTGGTGGCTCATGGCACAGGCGGTTTGAATCTCACAGGTGTGAAAATAGAGGCTCATCTTGAAGAACTCGTTACAGGTGAGTAGCATTCACTTAGGAATGAACAAATGCCCCTGTGCCATCCTTGTTTTCATTAGCACGTCTCAGCCCATCTTCCTTGGGCTTCTGCGAGCTAGGTCCCCTAACTTGGCAGTGGTTCTGCAAGCATGTTCTCTCTTCAGATTCATGCCACTTTCTCCTCTCCCTCTGAATTCTACTCTCAAGGACTCAGGGTTTTGGGAAATGGTACTAATGGGGTTGGGGTCTGTGTGGCATTTTATAATGTCTCCACTATTGGTGTCTCGCTCCCCTAACAGTCACTGCTTTTCCAGCAGGTTCCCAAGGCACAGTAACTCTGTGGAGTATGGCAGAGGCAACACTTGCAGAACCACAGTTCCTAGGGAGCAGCCCTTTTCCTGGAAGGTTGTGGTAGGGGTAGAGGAAGCTGGCTAAAAATAATGGTGTTTTCACAAAGTATGCATTTGGTATAATGTGCTGGAAATATTTTATCCCTAAACTCTTTCTCAAGTATGAACTTAGTGAACAGGGCAGTTGCTGGGATTTCAGTTGCAACTTCGAGAGAGTGCTGCTCATGCATAGCTATATAGATTGTAAACTTTTTTGGAGGGCAGGGACTATACATCTTATATTTGCCCAGAATCTATGACATTGTGGAAACTACCTGACACTTTTCCTTCCTATCCCTGTTCACCTAGTAATTTATGGGGAAGCTCACTCCTTTCTAATTTAAACTCCTGTTTTAAGCTGTGATGATGCTGTAGGCTTGTCTAGATCACCTTTCATTTATTTTCAATGATGTGGGGGCTTCTGGTGGCATAGGTATTCCACCTCCTCAACAAGTGCTAACTAGGTGGACTGAGAATTGTGCTGTCTACACTGGGGGGTAGGTCAGTTTAACTGCATAGCTTAGTTGTGTAGTAGTTTTTCACACCGTTGAATAATGTAGTTACATAGACTAATTATATATAAACTGACTTTCTACCCAGCTTAGTTTCCATGATACTCTCCCAAGAATCAAAATGTGAATTAAAAATGCATTTGCCAAGAGGCTTGGGTTTTGATCTGGTGCTGTTATAAAATAGACATGCTTGCCTGATGCAGAAAGCACCACAATAAATGTAGATATTTAGTGTATTTGTGGCATGATATACTCAGCCTAATCTTGCTTGACTGTTAGTGTACCCAGTGCCTAAAGTACTTGGTGATGCTGGTCTTTTTAAATATAGTAAGTGGCTGTATAGTTTAAACCACTGCAACTTCTGCTATAGGTAGAGCCCTGCAAATCCAGATAGCCACATTTTTGGGGGGGGGGGAGAGAAGTGGGTCATGGATGGATGTGGATCCAAATTTTATAGCTAAAGCCCTGCAACTCTACAGCCAGCTGCTTTAGATCCATGGATCAATCAGCTGTAGCTACACATTTTGTATGTGCACAGGGCTCAAGCTATGGGGGTGTACTTTGGTTTATTTTAGGACTGTCCAACAGAAAGCTTGAAACTGCATTACCTAGATTGAGCATGGGTGACTATGCACTAGTTAAAACTGTCATTTTCAATACTCTTCCTTGAAGTGTAGATGATGATGCCACTCTGACCTACTCTTCCAGCATGTGTAATCAAGTATGCAAAACTTGAACAGGTCTGCAAGATAAGGTTCATCCTTTTTGTGAATAGATTCTAAGAGCACTCCAGGGCTGTTAAGTTATCCAGGCCTCTTTTACCCAGAGATAATATTGCATAACCCTCCCCCCTGCTAACAATAGCACAAACACGAATAGTTACTTTTCAAATACTACTTGAATTATGATGCATGAACCACAGATGTATACTTAGCCCTTTGAACAACAAAACAGCATCTACCTCTTGGGATCCAAACCAATAAATGTTAGCTTCCACTACCCTTGTAAAATAGATCTCTTGCCTCTTTATACAATAAGGATATAAGGTTACACTTTTATTTACAAGTTTTGAAAAATGTACAGTTTCTTACATGGGTTACTTATGCAAAGTTATACTTCTCAACAGACCAATGTGCACATAAGACAGGGGGATAGTGGACAACAGTTATAGGTCTCATCCCACACTGCTGTTTAAAAGGTACTGCCTCCAAAGTGTACAAACTTAGCCTTGCAAAAGATTGTAAATCCAAACTCACTCCACCTTTTGAAACTTGGAAAGATATTTTCATTAAATTGGGTGGAAACTAACAAGCACATAGCTGTTGCTCACACACACACCCCACTCGTAATTTACAGAGAGCAGGAACTGCACAGCCTCAAGTGACCCCTCTCACAATTCTTAACTCTTTCCACAACAGATGTTAACTGTTGCAAGGGAACCAAGTACTAATGAATGTGATATCCTAACTTCAAAGTGTTTTGGTTTTTTCCTACCTCACTTTTTTTTAAAACTCAAAATAGTAAAGTTAACAAGATTTTGAACTTAAGTACAACAGCTCAACATGGGTATGTCCAGTCAGTGCCTCACTGAGAAGACTAAAGTAACCTATTTCATCAGTATCCTCATAGGTATATCCTTTAAAACCCTATTTTTGTAAATAAAAAGGAGGTACTTTGCATATCACCTCAAGTACCATAACAGTCATCATACCTTATCTTGCACCTGAAGTGCAGAAGTAGCCACTATCCCCCATTTTCACTATCTGATTAGTCAGATTGGAATCCGTTGTTTTGTATTTCTAAACAGTTGACAACCCTGTAAGACCAGGGAAAAGGAAAGTTAATTCTTCCTGCAGTACTTACAAATGCAGTGGGGTCTAAAACCAACAGTAGAGGTAAGTGACCAGCCTGGACAGATCAGCACTCTAGTAATATCAGTTAAAAATGTATATACGTATATAAACATCCCTTTTATCAAGCTACACATAAGCATCACTGTGTATAACACAATTACAATTAAAAGCTTAGTGTACACTACAGAAATGCACAATACTGCCCTAAGACTGGAGAAGAGGGACCACAGAAAATGAATTCAGCATCAGTAATTCTTTTGCAAGTAACCCAAGTACAGTACATTTGACTTCAAAATGGGTGCTTTCTGATGTCCAAGGAAGGGAAGCTTCAGCAAGGGAGAGTGGCAACAGCACAACAGCTAGTTTGCGTTCAAAGTAAATGCAATGATGCTAGGAGGAAGATGACTCAGACACTTCATATATATTTTCCTCATCACCAGAGTGTTCATTTGCATCATCCAGGGTCAACAATCACGCCAACTCTGTTCTACTATTGCAGAAACCCGTTTTTCATATTCCCGCTTATTCTCTTGGTATAGTTGAGCTGCCTGACTGTTTGCTGGACTGTTGGGATTCGGCTCATCCAACAGAGACTATTAAAAAAGACAAAAAAAAATCCTGTCAGTTTTGTAGGTATAACCCTTGAAAACTTATTTCCAGTAATTAGTTCAAAAAAATTGTCAAGTGTTCCTCCTGCTCACTGTACTCAAGTAGTGTAACCCAGAATACAATGCAATATCTTGTGGTTATTTGCTATTACAGATACACCTCTACCCCGCTATAACACGAATTCGGATATAACGCAGTAAAGCAGTGCTCGGGGGGGTGGGACTGCGCACTCCAGCAGATCAAAGCAAGTTCAATATAACACGGTTTCACCTATAATGCAGTAAGTTTTTTCACTCACGAGGACAGCGTTATATCAGGGTAGAGGTGTATTAAATCCTCATCTTTCACATGAGAAGTTTGAAATACTTAACTAGTGTTCTGTTACCATAACACTATTCACATTATAGGTTCTAAAATCTCTCCTGGTTTTACCTTCCCCAATTAATACTAGGTGCTTGGTTATTTTGATTTAAGACCTGATTAACATAAGTACCCACTGATAAACTTAACTCTCTCCCCACCAGCCCTCTACCAAAAGACTCCCTGTAATTGATTAGACACATTAGCAGGCGTAATCAATTGTGTGTGTCAAGGTCCAGACTCCAGGGAAAATAGAACACTGGTAAGTAAATAAGAATCTGACATGCATCTGATGGTCTGGATTTGGCCCACACTCCGCCTATTGCCTACTCCTGCATTAGACTGCTTACGTTTGTTGCTTGTTCTTAACATAAAGAAGAACGGTAATTTGTGGTGAAAACTTTAAACTTTGCTCAGAACCAGATTTTCGCCATTAACTGAAATTTGTCACAGCAACTTTACATGCAAGTATCGGATTACAATAAATGGTGGGAAGTCATTTTACCTGTATGGATGTTAAGATGGAGGACACATCATAGGTAGGACTCCAACGATTCTGAAGAATATCCAGACATATACTACCATCTGCGTAGACTAGAAGAGGGGTTAAAAAGAATTGTTGTATAACAATATAAGATGTGATAACATTGAGGATAGGGTTTAAAAAACAAACACAGAAGTGCCACACCAAATTTTTGCCAGCATTACTCACTCTTCAGAAGCCTAAATAGTGAAACATACATTAGAACAAGTTAATGACCATCACAAGCCTTAGAGTTGATATCTGTTAACAGAAAAATGACCCCTGATCTCTTGGGGGGGGGGGGGGGGGAAGGAGGGCTGACTTGTTGCTAAGGAGAGTTGCCTAGACATGTAATTTTTAGACTGCTTATTAAAAAAAAAAAAAACACCCCAACTTGCTCCATTGTGACCTCACAAGGGGCTATGAAGAGGTCTCTACCATGCTACTTGAAGCAAGGATTAAGTAACAGAAACAAGTTTACTTTGAAGCAACAACTGTTTTCATGCAGGTGACTCTAGTAACTAAACAAGGAACAGAGAAGCAAGAAATTGTTTAAGGTGGTCTTCCCACTCACTAATTTAAGGAACCCTCCCCCACTAATAGTGCATTTGATCTATACCTTGTTAGCAACTAAACATGAAAGTTTTATGGTGGTTCTATTTTTATTCATGTACCCAGCAAGTTTTTAATGAAAAGCCTTTGGAATTAAAGAGTTATGCAGGCCACAACGCCCTATTGTTCATCAGCAGCTACAGCTGGAAGCAAGCATAGATTAAGGAATGCAATCTGACATTGAATTGAAATATTCACTCCTGAAGGCAGCCACTGAAACAGAGAAAACAATCTAGCTAGCTTTGATTGTACAAGCCACATTTCTGAATGCATCTGATATTATAAACCACCATGGTACTGAAGCATAGACAGAACTGTTGAGAGAGACATGTTTCACAGAAAAGGTCAAATTCAGCTTAAAAGTGACAAATGTAAACTTTAAGAGCACAGTTATGACTGTAAATGTTAACATGTATTTACAAAGATTATTTTGCATAAGGCCACATAAGGACAAAGAAGATCCCACTGACTTTTTTTGTTTTTTAAAAAAGGGAAATCTATGTAGCAGTCATAAAATGGAATGCGGTTACCTCAAGCATTTGTGTTTTTAAAAAAAGGACAATGTTCACGTAAGATTCCACTCATTCTGGTTAACTGAATTAACCAGACTGTGTAAATGAACACGATTCCCTTCCCTTCCCACCTCTCAGTGGTGAAGGCCTCTTTGTCCTCAGAGCCAGAGGAATTCTCTGAGCAAAAGATGTTTAACCAGAAATACAGTAACCAAATAAGATGGGAGCCTAAGGGATTCACATAAACACTGCTCCATAAGAGTTGTGAATCAAGGGAGTTCAAACACACACACACACGAGTCTGAGTGCTACTTGGGACATGTCCAATCCCTGCTCCCTCCTGTATCAGAATGAGAGCTAGTTCACTTACTTGTTTTTATGTATGTTTATAAAAGACTACACTGTCTAATCAGCAAGCATTATGCTTTACTGTAAGTGCTGTAATAAGCCATAAACCACAGAATGATTGCATCTTATATGGGTACTTACCATTTGGATGAAACATTTTAGAGACAAATCTAACGGTAGGTGGCTTATTTGGATATTCCTCTGTGAATTCTATTGTAAGTTTGAAAGTTCCTGGAGTTGAAAGAGAAAATTATAAATAACTTTTTGTTCAAGGACATCCATATGCTTCACAAGGGATAGGCAAGTATCCTCCATTTATAGAGAGGTCCAATGTGTTATCCCAACGTCACATACAAAGTTGGAAATAGAATTCAAGCTGTTCAACTCCATTCTTCTGCTCTAAATCCTAGACAATGCCTCATATTTTGAGCAGCCTCTCCCAATAAGAGAATAATTTTCACCATTATTCTCTTATGCAGAACTGTTCTATTCAGACATTTTAGGTGAGGAAATAAGTCAGTCCTCAGTATCCTTCCAACGATCTAGTTCTCTTTATAATACCTCTTAAATATCCAGATGCATAGAAAACAGTTGTTCTGCACGTTCAGAAGATTAGGAATCTGCTTTGCAGGGAAGAGCAATGTTTATTCCCAACAATACATAATTGGATTTTTTTTTTTTAAGCTTGATGCTTGTAATACTATAAGAGATCATATTTCTAGGAGCCTAATGCACTTGACTTCCCTTGTACATCAAGTTGTGTGGAACCTTTCTGCAACATTACCATGGATTCTGCAAATGGACAATCTGCCTTGAGGAGCCAATATGAAGAAGTTTTGGAGAGTCAATTATCTGCCAGCCATTTGGTGCGATCAGAGCAACTCTGTATGGCTTGAGACTACCAAAACTTGTGCCCCTTAAGAAACGTGTTAACATGAGCCACAAGAATTGAGATGGTTAAATCCTTTGAGCCCAACAACCTTAACATAGCTTCTGCTGACACAGGCTATTTTTGTCCTTCTCCTAAAGCTATGATGACCTGGGAAAATAAGTCAGTCAACTAAGCTGCGGACAAGCAGAGTCCCATGTATTGTGAGTGCTAGCAAAAATTCAAATACGACTGAGTGAGTGATGAACTCTAGAAATGCCAATCTCTTGGAAGTAAATACACTGAGCCTTTTTTACAGTATTGACCTTGATCCACCAAATCAAAAAAGCCACACGTTGTGTAGTATATACAAAGAGGTTAACAGCCAAAAACAACGTATGAAGCTAAAAAAAAATACCCTCTTTACAACTGAAGTCTCCTATAACTCAGATATATCCTTGCACCATCTATCAGTGTCATGTTAGCATATACAACCAGTTGCCATGATTAAGGGAAACACTGCAATTTTATTTTTCTTGTAATGCACCTTCTTCCCAGACCAATGACAACCTAGTTTAGGCTCAGAGAGTTTTAAAGAAATCAGAGACCTTGAATATAAGAATTCATGTCTACTGTGAGTATACATTAATACTAGTTATTAGTATTAATTGTACGCATTTAAATGGTATTTGCTAAGTGGGAAGAGTGTTTTTAGCCAAACGTTAGCTATTCTAGAAATCTTCAAGCCTCCCCTAGTGGAAAGCATCAAGGGAGAGCCAAGGAGTATTTGTCAGCTCCTTTCCCTTCTGCCAGAGGTCAGCAGGACTAGCATGGTAGGATGCCTGTAGTTTGTTCCCATAAAACAGCAAGTCCAAAACAGCAGTATTAGTTGTGTTTCTAATATGCAGATGAAAAGCCTTGAAGTGCAGTGCTGGAGAGAGTAATTTCCTAATATTGCACTTTCTGTACACAAGCGGGCTATGAAAAGAAGCATCATTATGACTCCAATGCCATTTATGAAGACACTGAAACTCAGATGTTAGCATGATATGCCTGTTAATTTTATATTGTATTATGTATTTTTAATTTATGGAATTACATATACATTTTTACAATTACTGGGAATCTAGGCTATACTACACAAAACTGACATGCCATTAGGGAATCAATTCCAACATAACCCTGTCTAGCTGTGTAGATAGATTGCTCATCCAAGGAAAGGAAAGTAATGAAGTCTCATTTGTGTCCACAAGCAGAAGATAGACCTTGTTAAATGGCAACATCAACACAATGCTTTTTAGTGGTGTTCCATTCCTCATGCTATTGATTTGAGGTTTAGGAAGGAGAATCAAGCTGAACTGCCAACTCTACCACAAGCAACGCTTCTTATAGACTGGGCAGCAAACAGATCACAAAATGGATAAGCATCTGGCTGAAAACTGAGCACAAGCTACCACAAATGGTGTGCCTACGACGAACATCAAGGAGTTCTCAAAATACATCTGTAAGACATGACTAGAATTATTCTGGAACAGTGGCTAGAATGTAAAGAGGAGAGAGTGGAGAAGCCAGTCAGACAAGAAACAACAATATCAAAACCCATTTTAAAACAGATCCTACTGCCAGGCTGTTGAGGAAAAAAGGCACCCTGTTGTCCTGCTTAACATAGTGAGTTTAGTTACTCAAACAACCCTGTTGTAAATCAAAAATGCATTTATTTAGTTATTGTGGGCCTTTCTCCGTGCACTCGTTTATCCATGGTTCTACTTGAAAAGATTTTCATAGCCTCTCACAGAAGTCTCATTGTTTGGCCTCACTAAAGACACATTCATTAAAATTTCAGAATGGTAATCAAACTGCAAGTCACTCATATTTAAAGGCTACATGAACAAAATAAGTGGGGTTCTGCAGACCATACTCTGAATAAGGGGAAGAAAAATAAGAAAAAAAAAAGTAAGATGGTAACTCACGTAACAGTCTGATAAACACATGGTAAGGCAGATGCATGGTCCTCTTTCAAGGGCCAACAACTTAATTTTCTGAGGCAAGCAATGGATGGTGCATTGCCTAGGATGAGACTACCTTGACATGACTTCCAAGTTCAGGGCGGCTAAGTCAGCTACACTAATGAGCAGTGCAGACCACCACTAAAACATGGTTTTCTTATTAGAAGTATTACCCCACAGGGCAACAGAACAAAAAACTGGATGGACCTGTAAGGTTCAGTGCACCTCACGTAAGCCACCAAGGACCCTTGAAGTCGGGCATCCAGAGAAGGGCCTCACCAGAGGAATATAAACACAGAAAGGATGCAGGCAGGACAACAGATCCTGTAAATGGAATTCTCACCATGTTGGATGAGATCTTCTGAGATTCTTGCAGCACCAATTTAATTCCACCATGTACCAAATTCTACAGAATTAGTCACTAAACCCCAAATCTCTTACTCTGCCAGCTAACACTGTCACCAGGAAGTGATCTGACACCAAAAATCTTGGTCTTACAAATAGCGCGTGACCCAAAAGAAATGCATCAACTTTGTCACAACCACATTAGTCCCAGACACTCAGGTTTTTAATATGGGATTTAAAAGTACCAACCCCTGCATGAGCTCAGAGAAAAAGGCAGTGGAGACACTGATATACCTTTGACTAGTTCATGAATAGCTGAACAGCTGCAAGACAAACCGGAAAAGTTATTAAATTACTCAGGACAGGCAAAGAAGAGAGAGTCAGGTACTTCTTATGTGAAGTAAACTAGTCTACATGGGCCTGCTTCCACACTTGAAATCTTGTCAATGTACAAATAGGTCATCCTGGCTTCTTGAAGGCCATTTAATTGGAGACCACGTGCCTATAAAGCTTCCTCTAGACAGGACCCAAAAATTCAGGGGGAGCAGCTTAAGTCTGAACAGAGTGAGGTGGCCTGGTTCTGAGTGATCACTCCTGGCCAGACTCAGACTGATGAGAACTGTACCCATCTGAACCAGTACAAGATGAACCATTTGTCTCTCCTTAGCATGGCCAAGATTTTTGCTGTAAGGTTCCAGCACAAAGTTAAACACTTCCCTCCCTAGCAAACTGAGATGTCTCTGGCTCAAGCAGTTTTCTTCTACCATTACCAGAGTCTGTAGTTTAGGTGAGAAAAAAAAAAAAAAAAAAAAAGAGATCCAGCATTAGTGTCCCCCACTGGAGATGGTTCTAATCTACATGTACTCCATGACCCAGAGACCAATTGTGAGAATCTATCACAAGAAGAGCCTCCTTATTAATCTTCCTTTGCTTGTCAGAAAAGAGAACAGAAATGTCTGTAGGTGTGGGAGTAGGCAAAGTCCTGGAAACAGGAGACCCAGACCAGAGTCTCTTTGCCAATGATTATAGCTTGTGCTGAGAACACAAACTATGCCCCCATTTCTTTCCTCCTTGTGGACAGTAAAATCCTGCTTTCACTGAAGTCAATAGCAAAACTGCCACTGACTTCAGTGGAAGTAGTATTTCACCGTGGGTCTCCTGTGGCACTTTAATGTATTAAGCACAGCATTCTGGATAATAGCAAGTGAGAGACAGCTGTCCTCTGGGAAAAATGCATTCCTAATGAGGTATCACGTACTCCAACCAAGACAAAAACATTCAGACTGGTTTGATGCCTAAAGAAGTGCTGCCGTCTGCTGCTGGTAAAAGAGGTGCTGCAATGAGCTGCCAGACCACTAATAGTCCAGTATTACTGAAGAAAGCATTCTTAGAGTCAAGTCTTACTAAGCCAGAATGGGTGTAAGAAACTAACCACCACTACACTAACCATAGTGAGAGGCAGAGCACAAGGTAAAGGCACCACGAAGCTACCCTAGTAGTACCTGGAGATATCAGCATCAACACTTCTAGGTGGTGAGATGCTGTGCTGTAAGAAGTAAATATATTCTGGTCTGTCCAAGATATTAAATTTAAAGAGAGTATTTCCCATAGGCTGCGGTCAGGAAAAATTAGCAAAGATGCTGTTACTCCTCACTCAAGTATGAGATGGGAATCCCAGTGGGCACCAGTGCCAGAGTACCTTCCAAGGAACAATCCAGCAGGCACCAAGGTGAAGAGAAGGTGCCAAGACTATATGCTCTGCTAAAGCTCCCAAAGTGCTAGGATATCAGCAGGACACTTAAAAGCACACACAGTGAATGAGCACCAGTCCCAAGTAATGCCAGAACCCACTCAGCCCCAGGTCTAGATCCAAGCACAATACTTCCAAAAAGCTGTTCTACCACCTTCAACATGCCAGTGGGAGTACTGATGCCTAAAGTCCTTAGTAACTAAACTTATCAGTTACTCTAACACTGAGCCATAGAGATAGGAGGAGACTCCAATGTCTCAAGCTGCAGGAGATTCAGAAGAGAGAAACCCCCAGGTATTAACCCATTCCATTAGAGGCAGTGCACCAAGAACCTGGGCATCTGAGCAGTTCTGGTAACATTAGCGTGCCAAGGCCAAGGAGGCAAAAGGGAGTTTATCTGCCTTAAACAGTTTCATAAATTGAGAGGAGATCCCTAGCAACAAACACGGCAGAAAAAGAAGAGAAAAAAGGATATCCAGCCTCCAAACTAATGCACAATATAAGCTGGAGCTGCATTAATTAAAACTGAGGCAGCTCCTGTGATGAGCTTCTTGACAAATCAAGGATAAAAAGGAAGTGGCTGAAATACTGTTGGGGTCTGAGGTACCGGAAAGTTAAAGCATGCTCAGTAAGGCAAAGCCTCAACCCAGCCTGCAAGGTGTCCTCAGAGGGTCAGAAGCATTAAGAGCTAGAGTTTGCCATAGGCTTTCAGCATGAGAACCAAGAATAATTGGAGTCCTGCACTGATGGTACTGTTAGAGTGTACCATTGTTTTCAGTTCGTTTGCTTTGCTTATTTGACAGCATTTCATGTCTACTGAGTTTCCACTGTGTGTGCTGGTCTTTCATACAGCATCAGTGAAGTGAAAACATTTTCAGAGATAATAAAGCCACAGAAATTGGTATAGGTTCTTAGGGGTAAGTTTATTATTTGAACCTACCTTTAATTCTTAAAACTGACTAAATTTCAAGTTGGTGTCCTTTTAAGTTGACTAAAGCAAGGAAATTTAAAGCAAAGGGCAGAGTAGCCATTTATGAATAAAGCCTAGCTTTTGCATATCATGGGATGTTAAAGATCACTTCCTCTATTAAAGGCATTGTGATAGAAGATCCAGTGAAGCATTGTCCTGATATAAACAAGTTTGAATTTTCTTAACACCCTATAAGCTTAGAAGGACATCCAATATGTACCCTTTTTTGTTTAACGCAAATACCTAGGTTGCCCATTTACATTTCAAGCATGAAAATCACCTGAAAAAAAATAACCCAGGGTTATTATAGAAATGCTAACAAATTCTAGAAGTGCTCTGACTAGACTAAGGACAAAACACAGCTGAAGACTGCATGCTGATCTGCATGTGTTTTTGTGCAATGAGATGGTAACCAGATTATAAATTTTCAAAAAAGTTAAGACTTTTTTGGAAAAGGGAAGGGAAGGAGGGAACATTGCAAGGGTCAGGGATGGAACAAAGCTAAATATCAATTTTAAAGGCAAAGTTCTGCTTTCAAACCTGCCAGGTGAATCTCAACTAATGGTATGTTCTCCTGACTTGTACAGAATTCTCATTAGGAGAGCAAAATATCTAGTCTAAACATGTTGCAAGGACCCAGGAGAGTAACATTTTGAGATTGTGTCAAACTTCCATAGTTTAATCCTTTACACACACAGAGAGATAAGAACAGACGAGGGCAGGATTTTAACCAAACTTACCATCTTCGAAAGGGGTCCCCTCAGGCCTGGAAAATAAATAAAAACAGTCATTACACCACAACCCCCTTTACTTTGGTCCCTCCCCACCACAGAAACAGGCTTTAAAGTGTTTCACAAACTTACAGACAAAAGTGCCCTAGTGGGTGCCCTGCTTCTAAATCTATAACAGGGGAGGGGGGAAATGATGTGCATGGGTGCAAGGCATTTCAATCATAGGGAGAGAAGCGGACCTGGACCCTCCCAATTTGTATTCTCAAAGAGTGCATAGCCGCGAATTGGGGGAGGGGTGGCGCACATGTGTGTAGGAAGAGGTCCCCCTTTTCCTAAGGCTATTAGGGAGGGGATCAAAGGCCCCCAACTTAACATTCACAAAGTGGGGGGAGCTCCTCCGGATAACAGATCCCATGGCTATGCACGGAGACTATCCTGACATTCGCAGGGGACAGAGGGGCACAGACACAAAACTCCCTTTTGGCGGCCCCATGCGGGGCTATGGTGAAAATCTGGGAAGCTGTGGGGCATGCGGGGCCCGCCTCTCCGACGCGGGTTCGGCCCCAGCCCCACGCTTCCTCCCAGAGTGTGCGAGCCCCCCCCATACACACCCCCCGCCCAGCTCCCCCGCCTCACCCGAAGATGACCGCGTTCCACACCATGATGTTGTTCTCGGAAGGGGCCCCGCTCACCCCGGCCGGGGGATCCTCCTGCAACCTGCGGGACAGAGACACAGACCAGCCGTGGGACCCCTCGTCACTAACTCCGCCCACGGCTCCCCCCCGCCCTCGGCGTAGCCCTCCCCTCCGCCAAGGACGGAAGTAGCGTAGCTAGCGAGTAACTCCCCTCCCCCTCCCCGGTGAGCTGCGCAATTACCGTAACCCGGCGGGCAGCTCCACTGTCATGAGCCAGCCGCGTAACCCGCAGCCAGACAGCGTGGCCCTGCGTTACGCAATCAGCGTAGCGCTCCCTATCCCGCCGCCATGTTAGCCTGCCCCCTCCTTTCCCGGTAGAGGCGCGGGCCCCTTAGCCAGCGGGCTCGTTACCTCTTGAAGTCCCGCATGAGGCGCCTCCGGGCCGGAGTTGACATGGCGGGCTCAGGATTATAAATCACTCATACACTAGTCCGAAGAGGGAGAGAGGGTCGAGGCGCCCACGGCCACAGCGGCTGGATCCGACTGAGGCGGCGGGGGCTGCCGACAAGCGAAACCGGCCTCTACCACTGTGCCGGAGACGCGGGGGAGGCTTGGGCGGCAGCTACTACCTATTCCTGCGTCTGCGCCTGCTGCCGGGCGATACCACTGCCGCGGAAGGGAAAGGAGCCGGATGCAGCTGAGCCGAATCAGACTCTACCACCACGGGTGGCGGAGAGGTGGGAGCGAGGCGGTGTCTAAGGAGCCAGGGGACTGTACCACCGACAGGGGAGCCGGAAGTGCTGACGCGGAGGGGGGGGGGGAATCTCCTTCCCCGCCATAGTTTCTGTCTCTGTCAGGCCGGTACTGTGTGAGGCTCCCCCACGCCGGATCCTCCCCTGGACCCTGCATACGCGGGTGGGGAGAGAAGCCGGGCGGGGGGCGCTCCGGCTGCTGGGCGCGGAACAGGGTAGCGGGGTCATTGGCTTATGGGGGGCGAGAAGCAAAGCGGGATTTCCACTTGCCGGGGGCGGGGCAGAAACACCGCTTAGGGATCCTAATTTGATTAGGGGGAAATCTTCAAGCCCTTATGGGGATAACAAGAAAGGGGGCAAGGGGCACGGCCTGGTCATTAGGAGCAAGGAGAGGTCTTAGCTGGTTTCTAGAGCGGGCTAGGCTTCCTAGCTTTGTGAAGTGCCACAATGCATCTAAAGCCGCCCTACCTCCTGGGTGGGGGTATATTGCTAAATATCACTCCTGGGTTGCCCCCACTAGGAACCCCAGGCACTGGTTACTTGAATAAATGCTAACCTTTGCTGGATCAGAGAGGCAGAGGTAATCATTGCATAGACATGAGTGTTCCCTGCCTTTTGTTCCAGTTGTATGTGTCTGGTAAGCATGTCATAAGAGAATCTGATCCTTATGCATAACAACATATTGTAGGAGTCACTAAACGATTTTCTGTCTGTATAATGATTTGCTTGTCTCATTGTTCCCCTTATTTCCTTATACTCCACCTTAAAAATCAGTTACCCAGTGGGGCAGTCATTTTATTCTTACTGGGGAGCTGGGTTGCTGTAAATAAATCACACTAGATAGTTACACTGATTGATTCAAAGTAGCTGTGCAGTAGTGCTGAACAGCTGAAAGGAAAGCCCATGCTACTTGTGATGTTCTTGGGAACATATTACCACTTTTGTATGTGAGGTGAGGTTGTTTTCTATTGCTTGTATTTCTTTGAAACCAGCATCCCATTAATTCCCTTTGCCACCGATAAATTGCTCTCTATACATGTTTTGACAATTAATTATACATTCTTGTCTCCCTGTGGTTTTTGGCAGAATGATGTGCATCCGGAAAAGCCTCATTTCTCTGTGTTGGTCCCTCATGCTTAGTGGTCACTTGTCTGCCATTTGCCATCACTAATATATGTTGTTTCTCATCAGAGAAGAGTGTTCCATATGGGGGAAAACTATCTGGCATGCCATTTATAGATTCCCAGGCCAGAAAGGACACTGAAACAATCTAGTCGGACCTCCTGTATAATACAGGCCATAGAACTTCCCCAAAATAATTCCTAGAGCAGATCTCTTAAAAAAACATCCAATTGTGAGTTAAAAGTTGTCTGTGATGGAGCCTCCACCACGACTATTGTTTCCCAACAGAAACAGGAGCCTCTTAAAATTTCCTCTTGCCCCATCTACAATCACATTGGCTAAGTGGAATTTCCTAATATTGTCCAAGACAATCAGATTCCTCCTGTCTCTTAGGACAGGACTTCAGGAGCACAACATTCTGAGGACAGTCCATCTGCCAGGTTTCAACTGTCACTGAACCTTCTGATCCCAACATTCCCCCTCTACTGTTATTAAATACGTTTCCAACTACAATGGCACTTTCTGACCCCAACATTCCATTCCGTCTGTTAAGGGGGCATTTAATATGTTTAAGGGGGAAGGTAATGAAGGAGTTCTTACTTATGAGACAGAGGGAGGTTTTATCCTGCTAATGGGGTATCAGACTTCTTGACTGCTTATAAAGGGAATGGGCGGCTTCTTACTTGCTTACAGAAAGGAAGTCCTTATAGCTAGGGTGGCGTCTTAATTTATTGGATGCAAGAGGTTTCTTATCTGCTTATATGAGCACCAGTGGGCTTCTTAACTGTTCATCGGAGTTTTTACACCTGGTTATAGGTGTCCAGGTTGCTTCTTAATCTTCCAAAATGGTGAGTGGTTTCTTGTAATTTTCATTGAACCATAGAAATGTAGGGCTGGGAAAGACCGTGAAAAGTCATCAAGTCCAGTCCCCTACACTGTGGGAGGACCAAGTAAACCTAGACCCTCCCTGACAGGTGTTTGTCCAACTTGTTTTTAAAAGCTTCCAATGATAGGGACTCTACAACCTCCCTTGGAAGACCATTGCAGAGCTTAACTACCCTTACAGTTACAAAGTTTTTCCTAATATCTAACCTAACTCTTCCTCGCTGCAGATTAAACCCATTTTGTCATCGAGCAGTGAATTTCTTACTTGCCTTTAGGGTGTGAGAAGGAACCCAGAACACCTGCTCCCTACACTGATGTCTGACTTTACAAATACTTCTATATTAGTGGGATGAGCTGACTCATGCTCACTGAAAATACACGAGATAGAATAACAACAACTGTATTGATAAAGTGCCCCTCTGCGGTCATGCATGGTAGAGATGAATAGGAAACCAGTATTGAAAACAAATTGCAGGTTTGTTACTTCTGTAGGGGGAGAAAAGAGAAGAGTAAATAGAATTATAAGGGCTATTTGCTGAACTTCTAACCAGAGGCAGAAGTGCAGCCCCTTCACTTCTACAGTATGGCATATAGCTTCCCTTATCTTCGTAATAAGGGTGCAGTCTAGGGAGACTGCAGGCCTCAATGTGCCATGTTCTATTTTGATCTGAATGGCCTCTGTTTGCATCAGAGCAGTGTATTGTATGTTGGGTCTATTATATGCACTGCAGATGAGTGTGGCTGCAATCTGGTCAATTTCTATAAACGTGGTGAGTCCCTTGGGCTCTAGCAAATTGCCAAGGTGACCCTTGACTGGGCAAAAGTATATGCTGTGCCTGCCTCATATTTAAAAAAACAACAGCACCTTCACCATCATTTTGTAGCTTGTACAGGGTATTTGGAAGTGTTTTGTATCATCTATATAATAAGAGTCCAGGAATCTCACTCTGTGTATCACTTAAAGCCTATTATCTCTATACAGTCAGTGTGAAGCAACAGAAGCAGCTACAAGCATAGTTGAGACTCTTTTTGTCCAGAATATCACCAGGTTAAATCATCACTGGATTTTGCAGTCTGTTACAGTCTAACTTTTAAATTCTCAGCCATTTTGACTTAGTGAATTATACCTGTGCAATGTACAGCAGCTACAGTAGGGCATGCATCTATGCCACGCCAGAGCCTTAGACCATTGTGATAGCAGAGGTAACTCAACCAATCACCTTACTCTGCAGCCAATTTGTATGCAACAGTTTCATTGGTCGTATGAGGGAGACTGCTCAGATGGTTGATTACTTAGCCCAGCTGCTACAGTTCTTCAAAACCACCCACACCATAACACAATCACCCCAAATATGCATAGCCCATCATGCAGCAAATACCCCTCGTTTGCCACCCGCACAAATCTCCCAGGATTATCACTTGGTCTGTGTGTCATTCGGACACCTGGAATGTCTGTTGAGTCAGTATGAAGTGATGGAAACAGCTATATGCATGGTTGAGAATTCACCACGTTCAATCATCACTAGACCCTTTGAGAATCAGAAGGACTGTTGTAGTCCAAAGGTTCTGTGGCATTTTGCATGCGACTTGTAACAGTTGATCAGAAGAGACAGGAACAACAGCTATGCGGGATAACAAAGAGGGGATTGTGCCT
Source organism: Chrysemys picta bellii (assembly GCF_011386835.1). Taxonomy (NCBI): domain Eukaryota; kingdom Metazoa; phylum Chordata; order Testudines; family Emydidae; genus Chrysemys; species Chrysemys picta. The sequence goes on from NC_088799.1 coordinate 91,896,792, forward strand.
TCAGCAAGGGGGCAGCTCTGTGCATAAACTTTGGGGAATATGTACAAACAGCAATATTGCTCGCTACAACACAGTGCATGGAAACAAAAGCCCCAAAATACTACCTATGTGGCTTTACTGCCGCTGTATATAATTTCCTGTTCACAAATACATACTGGCCTATCTTGATTATCACTTCAAAATTTTTTTTCTCTTACTTAATTGGCCTCTCAGAGTTGGTAAGACAACTCCCACCTGTTCATGCTCTCTGTATGTGTGTATATATATCTCCTTAATATATGTTCCACTCCATATGCATCCGAAGAAGTGGGCTGTAGCCCACGAAAGCTTATGCTCTAATAAATTTGTTAGTCTCTAAGGTGCCACAAGTACTCCTGTTCTTTTTGCGGATACAGACTAACACGGCTGCTACTCTGAAACCTGTCATTGTGGGTTGTGTTAGCATGTTTACTGCTGGGTGTTTTGAGATCATGTTTACTGCTATGGTGTTCAGTGATATAGTACATATACTGGTAAAGTAACTCCTCACTTAACGTTGTAGTTATGTTCCTGAAAAATGCTACTTTAAGCGAAACGATATTAAGCTAATCCAATTTCCCCATAAGAATTAATGTAAATAGGGAGGTTAGGTTCCAGGGAAATGTTTTTTGCTAGACAAAAGAAAGGGACTCCACTCCATATCATATGCTCAGTTCAGCTGCAAGAAATCAATGTCTCTCTCTGGATGTGGGAAAAGCCCTAGACTGAGCTGAATGGAACTATTCGTCATAGAGGGAAATGGTTTTGGCTCCAATTTTTTTTTCAATTGGACCAGATTTGGCACTTTGGGTCAAATTCTGACCCAGAATAAACAAAGTGCTTCTCCACTGATTGTAGTGCATTTGCATCTAGTAACACAAGATATGAATTTGGTCTTTTATGAATCCATTTTGACATAAAATCTATGTAATTGTATTATGTTCTCTTGATGTTAGAAATAGGATCTGTTTATATAGTTACTTATACAACCCCATCACTGTAGTATCTGAGTGTTTCCCAAGTTTATAACAATAGCAAGTACACCGCTACCTTGATATAACGTGACCCGATATAACATGAATTCGGATATAACGTGGTAAAGCAGTGCTCTGGGGGGGGGGGGGGGCTGCGCACTCTGGTGTATCAAAGCAAGTTCAATATAACGCGGTTTCACCTATAATGCGGTAAGATTTTTTGGCTCCCGAGGACAGCGTTATATCGAGGTAGAGGTGTACCACAATCAATAAAAATAAACAGCTGCAGCACTAGAGACAATGTATGAAAAGTAGTCTATCAATCCCTCTGGAGTAATCTCATTCTATAACACTAAAAGGTGTAAAAACTGCTAGGCTAAACTATTAGATAATTTTAATAGGTTACATTCCCTTACACCCAGTTTGGGCTGAACCACTCCCAGGTGCTGAGTCCCCTCAACTCACATTTGATTTCAGTGTTCTTCACAGGATCTGGTCCATTAGTATTTCCAGATTCTTAGATATTTAACTTTTGCTTGAGTCCACATGGAGGATTATTATTAAGTTGTACAATAGCTCCATACTTAGAATGTTAGTTAGGCGTTTATACGATAGGTAGTACTTATGGGAAAACATTTCCACAATCGAAGAGGATAAAATATGTGTGAAACTGACAAAGTATAAAGCCTTTTTTATACCTTGACTTTTCCAGCCAGACACTAGATTAAATTGTTTCACCTGACAACTCAGACTTACTTTCTCTGCACTGTACTACTGTAGGTTTTGTTCAGACATTACTACACAGAAGTTTGCACTGCATTTATATCTTGGAGAATATGTTGAACTTGCAGTGCCAAGAACTGCTTGTTCTATTCTGTGTGTACAGGATTTCTATTGCACACAGCAGGTTTGTCTATCTGGAATAAATTTGTGAGTAGTTACAATTTTTTTCTGGGTTTATTTGTACATTTTTATATACCGTTTGCTTTTAAAACCCAACAAGAGTTATTGACAATAAAACAGGAGATTAAATTTTCTAACATCAAGCTTGGAAATATTAATAACATTCACAGGGATTTATAGTGTATATCTTTATAAGCAAAAAGCCACTTTCAAATCACTTGTATATAACATGGTGTATATTACCGACCTGTGACAAAAGATAGACATTATGTAACTACCATATGCAAAGGAAACATATGAACCAAACTTAATTTAATGCTAAGACCTCTTGTTGGCTTGTATTAAATTAAGTGGAGCTCTTTGCAGGATCAGGACCTTACTTTCCTGCATGTATTTTCATTTTTGCTTGGGCTGGATATATTTTCTGGATCCAAAACAGATTCTGTTAACATTGGAATCAAAGGACAGTCTTAGCGAAAACAGGCTTCAATATCCTTAGTTTGCAGTTTCAGTATCTTTATTTCATAGTATTCTGAGCCACCATAAGAATCTCTAACATTTTTAATTAAATACTTGTTTCCCTTTGATTCTCGAACATTTTGCACTTGCAGTATATAGAGCCTGTTACCTGAGGCTCATAGGAAATGTAGAAATTGTCATACTGGATCAGATCAGCAGTCCATCTGGCCCAAGATCTTATCTCTGACAGTGGCCAGAACCAGATGCTTCAGAGGATGGCATAAGAAGCCTGCAGTAAGCATATATAGGATAATCTGTTCTGGCCTCCCCACCTACATCTCATCCTGATCTCTAATAGAGATTGGTTTAAGACCTGCAATACAAGGCTTAATATGGCTTCCAAAACTTTTGTCAATACTTATAACTCTGGATTTTTTTGATTGGCTATTCATATGGCTAGCTCTTTTTTAATCTTAAATTATTTGGCTCCCAAGGTGCTTTATTAATATTAATTAACTTCACAATATCCCTGTGAAGAAGACAGGCAAGTAGTCTAATTCCCATTTTACAGATGAGGAAACTGACATGCGGGAGGTATTAGATGAGAAAATGATTTTCAGCACTAAAATATACACTGCTTGTAGTACACAAACATGACAATGTGGGTTAAACTGCTCATATGCAAGATGCAAGGCAGTCCTGGGATTTTTCAAAAGCACCCTAAGGAGTCACATGCCCATTTCCCATTGAAAGTAACTGGAGCTGGTTGCCTAATTCCCATTAGTACCTTTAAAAATCTCCTTTTCTACAAGTGTAGAACAGAGAACTGCAGCGCATCCTTCCCTACGCTGGCTATGCTGATGCAGGCCAGAGAAATCCAAAATACTCATGCTGTGCTACCACAAGTCAGAGCAAGCAACCCCTTTAATATACGGTGTGTTATACCAGTGAGCTACTGCCAATATATGTATATGTCCCCCCCTCTCATACACATCAGGTAGTGCCCCTTCCTGGGTGCATGTCACAACATATAAACACCCCATTATGTCATGCCAGTTCAGTATACAACCTATGCTACTGCAGTCCCCACATATATCCTAGGACAGCCCTCCACCCCCTTCCCCCCCCCAGGGCAGCTCCCCCTGGTCCTAGTATACAGTGTCCCAGGACAACAGCCCCCACTCCACCCCAGTGTATAACCTCCTAGAGCAGCCCCTCCCCCCGTGTTTACCATCCCAGAGCCGCGGCCACCCCAATGTACGACCCAGAGCAAACCCCCCCCCGTACACCGTGACCCCCCCGCTCGAGAAGCTCCCCCAGTGTAACCACACCAGGCCAACTCCACGCGTGTTTACCGCCCCCCCCGCAACTCCTGCCCCAGCGCACCCCCCGCAGCGCTCAGCCCCACCCCGGGGGCGGCCCTTCGGGGAGGCAGGCCGAGGCCCCGGCCCTAGGCCCATCCCTTGAAGGGGCGGCCCGACCCCGACGCAGGCCGAGGGGCAGGGCCTCGGCCGGCTGCTCTCACTCGGCGCCGCCATGCCCAAGGTGGTGTCCCGCTCCGTGGTCTGCTCCGACACCCGGGACCGCGAGGAGTACGATGATGGCGAGAAGCCGCTGCACGTTTACTACTGTCTGTGCGGCCAGATGGTGCTGGTGCTGGGTGAGCCGGGCGGGCCGCCCGCCGCGGAGCGGCTGGGCCCTGGGGCAGGGACCCGGGCGGCTGGGCCCTGGGATCCGTCGGGAGAGGGCAGCTGGGGCCTGGAGGCAGGGACCCGTGGGGAGGGGGCAGCTGGGGGCGGGGAGGGACCAAGGAAAGGGACCTTAGTCTTGGCTGAGTCCCTATAGATCCCTGAAGGCCAGAGGCTGGGATGACAGCTGGGTGTGGGGTCTTGTTCCGTGGGTCAGTTTGTGGGTCACAGGTGGGAGGGGATGTTGGGCATCCCTGGGGACTGGGAAGATTTTCAGATGACATGGACACCTCCCTTGCACTTCAGAATGTGCCTGTGATGCACCAGCTGACCCAATGGCCTCCCACCACCTTATGACAGTGGGGTCCCTGAGAAAATCTGAGTGGGAAGTAGCTCTGCCTTCGGGCCTTTATTCCTGGCCCTGCCATTCTCTCCCTTCACGGCCTTGGACAAGTCACTTTCCCTGTACTTCAGTTTCCCCATCTGCAAAGTGGGAGGGATAAAGCTTCCATAGATCCCCTGGGGAGGGCTGAGAGACTAAATTAACTGATTTGAGATTCTCTGAGTGTAAAGGGATGGTAGAGTTCTCTGATCACAGCACTAGGAGTGCCTGAGTCCTCAGACCATCTCGTACTAATTTAAACCAGGTACTTCAGTTTTCTGGGCCTTAATGTTTGTTCAGTGCTTTGGATATGTAAAGTGCTACAGAGTTGCTAACATTATTAAGTTTGTCACCACTCTGCAGCATCTCTTGGAGTCCAAAGTTTCTTAAATCCTTGTGTTGGGATCACTTTTTTTTTTTTTTTCCTGTCTTCCCCTCCATCCTTAATGAGGCTGTGTTGTGATAGAGTTTGCTCATTACGGAGCCCGATGGAAGGAGAAGAAATGTGGTACTGTAATGTTGGGCACTCTTCTTGTGCCTGGACTTTGATCAGTTAGGTTGCTAAACCACTCAACGTTTATGTCACCAGGAGTTCATGCAGAAGTCTAACAGAGTGGACCAATGCTTTTGTGTGGCTGTTTTTCAGTGTGTGTGGGTGGTGGGGAGATAATGAGGTGTTTAAAGCAAATGTATGACTGAAGAAAGTCACTAGGTGTTCACCCCCCCCGCCCCAAAAGGGCCCTTCAAATTTTGTCTCTCCATCTCAGATGAACACTCCTGACAATCAGAACTCCCTCCCCTGGCGATGGATCTGAATCTGCATTCTATAACAGCCTCTCTCTTCACTTCTGCAGATTGTCAGCTGGAGAAGCTGCCCATGAGGCCTCGAGACAGAGCTCGGGTGATTGATGCAGCCAAACATGCCCATAAATTCTGTAACACAGAGGAGGAGGAAAATGTTTATCTCAGAAGGTAGGAAACCTTCTCTTCCTCCATTGGCTTCCTTGACAGTTGCTGTGATAATATCACTCTTTGTGCTCCAAATTTTTGGATGAAAATAACTCCTAAAATTGGTAACCTGAGTACCGCTAAATCTGAAGTCATTAACACTGTCATCAGCTCATTTGCTGGTATTAAAGAGACATGGTCAGCTTCCAAGAAGCTTGGACTGCCAGCACCCCTGTTGTTGGATTTCTGATAAAAGGAGGCCATTGAGAGCCTATTGTAAATCACTTTTATAAACACATTGGTCACTGCAATACAGAGTTGACAGGTTAAAGTGCAGCCTATTTGGGGACGGGGACCTTGTGCTTTGTTTTCCTCTTCTCTTGGATTTTAGGTAAATTACAGCACTCCAGTTTTCTAGTCTTGCTGTGAGTTTTAACTCTGTTTGGGAATATTAGTATTAAAAATCTCGTACACATTTACATGGCCCTTTATAACATACCATAGACTGAGACACATTCTCTGACCCAAAGAATTTACAGTCTGAGAGAGAAGACTAAAGGCTTGTCTGTATGGACAGTTAGGTTGTGGCAAGCTGGCCTGTGAATCTATCCACAGTAGTCAGAGGTTCGCAAATTGTCCATGTGGATCCTGCTGCCATGCACTGAAAGTTCTGTAGTGTGTTTGGCTCTACTCTCGTTTCAAAATGGGGCAGCAGGGTCCACAGAGTCAATTTGTGCACAGCAGGTTAGTGTGGGGTAGATTTAGACCCCAGTTTGCTGTGAACTAAGTGCTTATATAGACAAGCCCCAAGACAAAACAGAACAACAGCTCAAGTAAGGAAGGATGTTGAGATTTCATTAGGGATAAAATCAAGGTAGCAAGCCTTTCTTGAAGAAAAATCTTTTAAAAAGGGGTTTAAAAGAAAAGGTGTCTTTGCCCTGGGCCTTCCACTACGGTCTGTTGTTGTGATGTGGCTTCCTGCCTTCTCTACTCCTCCAGCAATTCTAGTTTTATGCCCCATTCATGATCTCTTTCCCCCATGTCTCTTTTAGTTGGTGTCCAGAATGAGACTATGTATTACACCTTTATGGACACCTAATGAATTGTAGATCTGTTAGGTATACACAACACCCAAGCCACTATCTCACTGCTCATTCAGAATTATTTCTGTTTACTCTTAGGTGTTTCTAATGCACTCTCCTCCTTAATATTTCTAGACAGCAGTAGCTGATGCCTTTCCATTTTTCTGTAAATTCTCTCTTTCTCCCCCAGACCTGAAGGTATTGAGCGGCAGTACAGGAAGAAGTGTGGGAAGTAAGTGTCAGCAGAGCAAATCATTTCAGCATAAGAGATGCTTGTTTTTTATTTTTCATTGTGTGTCACGCCCCCTTAGAAATAACATTTCTTCTTGTCAGAGTAGCTGCTGGAGACAGGAGATTTTTGACTGGTGTGATGCGATGGGGGTATTAACATTTTGTTATCCTGATCCTGGTCAAGTAGCTGGGGCCAGAATATAAAGACCAGGCTTTTACCAGCACTCCCATTTGTCACAATTTTATTGCACTTTTCATTTTTGTTGCATTTTTCAATTTGGCAGCTCAGGAAAGCAGGGAGAGAGTTGGGTACGTATCACATAATGGAAGGAAAGACAAGACCGTATTATAAAATGGGCTTTTGAGAAAATCTGTGGCTCTTCACCTGTTGACATTCTAATGTTTGGTCTGTGATCTGTCTCCTTTGATGATCGGTTACCCGAAAAGAAGTTCCAGCCTGTACAAAAAAGCTAATTAGCTACATGGTCACTGGACTAGTTTGTGGTACAGGCTGTTTTTAAAGCTCGTTTGGTAAATAAACTACAACCAAGGCCTCTGCGCATGAGACTGAGATCTGCACTCTTTCACCAGTAGATGTGTTATTGTTTCCAGGTGTGGACTTCTGCTCTTCTACCAGCACCAGCAGAAGAATGCCCCAGTTACCTTCATTGTCGATGGAGCTGTGGTCAAATTTGGCCAGGGTTTTGGGAAAACAAACATATACACTCAGAAACAGGAACCTCCCAAAAAGGTAAATAGGCTTAGATGAGTTACAAAGCTATCTTTGCCTTTTGAAAGGGTGTGGATAGACAAAATGACTTAAGAGGTCTGGTAGTCTCTGCTAGAATGCCTGGCCCCTGTGCCATGTCACTCTAACGATCCCTTCTAGTTTACCTGAAATAGTGGTGTTGACTGCATTCAACTTCTGCCAAGGAAGACCAACATGAAGTTTTTTGAAACCGGAGGACAGAGGAATAAGGGTGGGAAGGGATCCCAGCACCTGTTAGATCTTTGGCCCAAGCAACCTAGAAGATCCATTTGAAAACATCTCAGACTCGTCACCTGAATATTATCTTCTCTCCAGTTCTTGGTGTTGAGTACATTAATTCCAAGACCTGGCACTTCTTGGTACCAGCAAACCCATGTGGTTAATCTTACTGTGCCTCCCATAAAAGGCAATACTTAACAGTATGGATTTACAGGAAAAGCCTTCAAGGCTATGGAGTAGCGAAAAGTTATTGGTAACACTAATGTACACTGAACTAAAGTAAAATCTCTTGTTCATTTCCTAGGTGATGATGACCAAACGGACAAAAGACATGGGCAAGTTCAGTTCAGTCACGGTCTCCACCATTGATGAAGAGGAGGAGGAGATTGAAGCAGTGAGTTTTCTTTGCCCTGCTAATGCCAGCAAGATACCAAGTTACACAGGGGTTTTGTTGGGACACCAAATCTAAGTTCTCCAGAAGTTTCTTGTCTGAATGACAACGCTTTCAGTTTAATTCCATTTTAGCCTTTCAGTCTGATCCATACATAAGGGAAGTCCATTATTCATCACTTAGAAGATTTGAATTTCCCCATGGAAGTTCAGTCAAACAGAATGCTCAGTTATCCAAGTATTTATGTTACGCTCTTCACCATAGTATCTGGCTACCTGAACGTTTCTGTGGCTAATAAGATTCATGCCACAGGCATGGATCATCCTACCAATACTAGTGAGATGGGTATTTTCTAGGACAAGCTAACCAATAATGCTAGTGAGTTACTATGCAGTAGCCATCCTCTCAGCAGTATTCTAGGAGGGCTCCTTAACTTACTTTTCCCTCTGGGCAGCAATTTGAGGGGAATTGTGACCTCCTTCCTTGTCATTCTCCTCAGTATATTTTGCATTCTGCAATGCTCTTGGTTGAAATAAATGGATGATCTCAAGTCAGGTGTATTCAGATTGGTTAAGATTGCATATAGATAAGCAGGTAATTAATATATTAAACATGCAGGTGACAGTCTCCTCGTATGGTAGTATTAATAGTCTTCCATCTGGTAACACAGACTCCTTTAGCCGTTCTGATCTTCCCTGAACTGCCTCTGCCATGATGTTAATGAAGAGACCTGGTCCAGAGCACACATTACATATCAACCTACCTTGATTGCATTTTGCGTGTACCAGCCAGAACATCATGGTGATGACTAAAATTGGCCAGTGACTTGTGGTCCTGATTCTTTACTTCCTGTTCTAAGCTGTTGTTACCATGCACTTTAAACAGCAGGCATGCTGCACCCTAGAGGTGACTGCATTTCAGTGGCAGGAGAAATTATCACTTTATAGTTTGCCTGTCAACCTGAAGCATTTTGAGATCTGTTGGCAGGACAGAACACTGTGTAGAGATATAGCAGCACAATGGCGATCTTTTCACAGGTGCAGGCCCCACACTAAAGATGGGTAGTGCTCACATTGTCACTCACGTTCCTGCCCATCTCACTTATGAGCTCAGTGAGGCAGTGCAGTTCTGGCCCACAGTATAACACAGGGACGCTGTCTATTTTTCAGCGAGAGATTGCAGATTCCTATGCGCAGAATGCTAAAGTGATTGAAAAGCAGCTGGAACGCAAAGGCATGAGCAAAAGGAGGCTGCAGGAACTGGTAAGTCTGTTTTGTTTTCAGTGCATTGTTGCTGCAACTGTATCTTTGGGGTGTCCAATTCCCTTGGGTCTGTTGGCAGGATACATAAGCAGCAGGGGTGTCCAATTCCCTTGGGTCTGTTGGCAGGATACATAAGCAGCATATCTTAATACCCTACGGTGGGTTTACAGAGTTCACATGCAGCTTTGGGGGTGGGCGGTTGTTACGCTTAACAGTCCAAATTATTTATGCTTTGTATTTTTAACTTGAATTGAAAAATTTATTAAATAATAATATAAAGAAAATCCACACAATTATTGTAGGTTTTCCCCCAGTGATGTAAGCTCCTGTTGTTAGACATCTCCTCATAGGACGGGTAGGAGAGGTAAAATATGGTGAAGACTGTACAGAGATTTTCTCTAGTCCTCTAAAATTGAAGATCATAGAAAATTATATATAGACCTACTCAGAAAGGGTAGTTTATAAGACACTGGTGCAACCAGGGCAGCCTCTGTAGCCAGTTAGCCCATGAATGGTCAGATCAGAGCTGGGGGAAATTACCCCAGAACTTGAGCAACAGAATGTGCCTTACATTGTCTCCTCAAGCCTGCCACGCTCAGGCTTTAGCATAGGCTACAACAGGGGGTAAGTTACAGAAAGGAGGGCCTGCCAGTGTAGTAGCTCTGCTGCTGGTCCTGTAAAGGTCAACTTAGAAACCAACAGTAAGAACATGCTCGGTTATCTTAATATGGCGACAGGCTTATAGAAGTTGGAGATGGGAAAGATTTACTAGATTATCTAGCTCACCTTCCTGCCAGTGCAGGATATAAAGTGTGAAATGGCCTCTTCTGTAACTAGTACCAGACCATTTGGGGCTTCAAAGATTGTAATCCACCTTCTGATTTGCACCCAGAAGCAAAGAGGGTAGTGAATGAAGAGCCTTGAAGCGTTTTGTTCTTCACTTAGATGACATGCTGCATTAGTAATGTCCAGATCAGAAGATCATATCTCAGAGTGCTGGAGAGAAAGTTACTCATGATGATGTTCTTGTGTAGAGTTTTCATTCTGTCCCAATTTTTCTAATCAGGCTGAGCTGGAAGCCAAGAAAGCCAAGATGAAAGGAACCCTGATAGATAATCAGTTCAAATAAGAGGAATCCACATCAGATCATGCCCAGGCAGCTGAATATTTGGAGAGGGAGGAAAACCAACAGCAACTCCTGAGACTCCAACAGAGAATTCAATCAACCCCGCAGACCTTAAGTACAACTTTTAAGAGCTATGCGTCGAAACCAGCTTGGAAGGTGACACTGTCTCTGCTACAGACTGTACTTTGATCTCTGGTATTTTAATATACTGAAGGACTTCAAAAACTTTTTTAAAATTACAACTTCTGTGCACACTCGAGTGTTTTGCCTGTCTTGTTGGGGTGATATCTGTTCCAGAGGAAACCCCTCTGCCAGGTGTGTGCATGGGATTAAGACACTGTTACAAAAGATCAGTGTGTTATTTTCAGATGTACATAAAATTCCAGTAAATACCTTAGATGTGTAGGTAAAGTAATAATCTATGTACAGCAAATAAATCCTTATAAAGTAAGTTGACCATGTTCTTATTTAAAAAACAATTCTTCAAATCATGCAGTATATACAAAGGGAATTCTCACCCTAGCACAAGCTAGAATGGTAATAATCTACCCAAACCTTCAACATGTTTACTTAACTGAAAATCTTCACTGAATAGACTGGAAACAAAGTCCCATGATGCAACACGATTGGTAAGCAGCACGTCTTTATAAACTGCCAGCTGAATTCTTTTAAGATCATAGGAATTGCTGGATTCCCAGCACTTTTGAAAACTAGGCCATTTGAATGCCTGACTAAAGGTACTTAAGAGTCCCTACTTTTGAAAGTTGGAAAACAGGGGTGATCAAAAAGTTTTTAAATCCAATTGTAACAACAAAGCCCGTGGTACAGATGTGGCAGGGTTAAGTCCAAACCTACCTTAGATGACTGAAAACAAAAATTGGATCTACACCACCAACAATGCCTTCTTTAAACTAAGGAATGCAAATATAAATATCCTGGGACTAATAAATGAAATCCATTGACAACCACTTTAACTTGAATAGTACTTCTGTCTCTAAAGTATAAGCCATCTCCTGCCCAAAATGTCATTAGTACTTAGACTTATAATGAAGAATAAAGGGATAGGAAGGAAATTTAGAATGTAATTACTATTAAATATGCACTGAAAAGACAATAAGAATTCATATATAATCAGAGTTTCAGGCTAGAAGGGACCACTGGATCATCTAGTCTAAACACTTGTATACCACAGGCCACCCAGCACCTACACACTAAACCCAACTACTGGAATTAGACCCAAGTATCAAAGTTCACAGGAGACTAAACTATTATGCGCCACAGGGAGAGAATAGGAGGAACCAACGTGCACCAATGTCAAGGCCCCTGCAATGTCAGGGAATTGATTAGGTGAGATATAGCCACAAAAATCCTGGCAAGTGACCTGAACCCATATGCTGTGAGGAAGATGAAAACTCTCCAAGGTCATTGCCAGTCTGACCTGGGGGAAGAATTACCACCTGACCTCAAATAGGGTGATCAGTTAGACCCTGAGCATTTGAACAAGAACCAGCCAAGCAACAGAGAATGCTCAATGCTGCCTCAGAGCCCTGGCCACCCAAGCCAATGTGCCATCTCCAGCCATGGCCCCCTCTGATGCTAAGAGGAAGGAGACCAACAAAAACCCCTCTGCTGGTTAGAAATCTTCTAATTTTCAGCCTGAATTTGTTCATGGCTAGTTTTATGCCAACTTTGTCTATAGTTTAAATAGCTCTTCACCCTCCCTCTTGTTTATCCCCAATGTAGTTATAGAAAGCAATCATATCCCTTCTGTCTTCTTTCTGCTAGGCTAAACAAGCCGAGCCCTTCCCATCTCCTCTCAGTAGATAGGCCCTCCATTTCCCCTATCATCCCAGTAGCTCCTCTCTTCCCCTGTTCCAGTTTGAATGCATCTTGCTGAACGGGAGTGAGTAGAATTGTACACACGATCCCAGATGAGGTCTTACCAGTGCCTTGAACGATGGTGTTAATACTTCTCCATCGTTCTGGAAATGCCTTGCCTGATACAGCCAAGGATCGCATTTGCTTTTTCCCACAGCTGTACCACATTGGGGCTCAGCCAGTTTGTGAAACCCCCAGCTTGTAGCAGAAATTTGTATTAGCCCCAGCGGCATGCACAAGGTGGGGGCAAGTAGGGGCCTGCCCCCCCATAATCTGCAGGGGCACAGAACTCCTCTGGCCAGTGGGGAGAGCGAGCTCCTTCGGCCCTGGCAGCAGGAACTGACAGCTCCTCTGGCCCTGGGGCTGCAGCCGGGGCACAGAACATGCCTGTCCAAAAGGACTCAAATTTTTATTCCTGTGCACGCTCCTGATCTGAAGCCTGTTTCAGAGGCTCATTAGTTAGAAAACAGCAGGGTTGTTGTGTGTAATAGATGGAGAGGGCAAGAGAAGTAGTGACTGGGTGGAGCTGTACTAAGGACACTGGTTTACTAAGGACACTGGTTTTACAAAGGAGTCAGAGAACTTGTCTGATTGTGGTACCACAGTCCAACCAGCAGAGGGCCTCACTGGATACAGTCAATAAAACTGAAAGAAGGGTGTCCTAGACTAGTGATTCTCAACCAGAGGTCTGCATACCCCTAGGCGTATGGAGAGGTCTTTTGGGGGTACATCAACTCATCTAGCTCTTTGCCTCTTTTTGCAACAGGCTACATAAAATGCACTAGCGAAGTCAGTACAAACTACATTTTATACAGACAATGACTTGTTTATACTGCTCTATAGACTATAGGCTGAAATGTAAGTACAATATTTATATTCCTGTTGATTTATTATATAATGATATGGTGAAAGTGAGCAATTTTTCAGTAACAGTGCAGTGTGACACTTTTGTATTTTTAGGTCAGATTTTATAAGCAAATAGTTTTTAAATGAGGTGAAACTTGGGGAATGCAAGACAAATCAGACTCCTGAAAGGGGTACGGTAGTCTGGAAAGATTGAGAGCCACTGTCCTAGACTTTTGGCTTTGGAGTCAGTGTCCTTTCCTGACCTCAGCAAGATAGAAGAGTGCAGAATCAGAATGTCACTTACTCAAAAGAGTTCTACTGAGATAAGGAAACATACAGTTCAGTCTCTTTGTCCTTTGAAGATCTGAAGATGTCTTATCACATTTCTCCACTGCAGGCCTGTCCCACTGCATGTTTGGACTTAGGCTGCTGAAAACCAGAGAATGTTTCTTCCATGTAGGAGCCAGGGATCGGAAATTGCTTTTAAAACTAAAAATCATTCTTATTCAATATGATTACAGTCTGGTCACCGATGTCATCTGGGATGCTGAATTTAATTTAGTCTATGGTTGGCACTAAACATGAAGCCTGCTCCTGCTCCCACTAAAGTCAGGCGGGTATGCATCACAAATTCTGGGCCTTGCATCAGTACAGTTCACAAATACGTTGTATGGATGAAGGAGACCGGCAACAGGCACTCTGTTATAATACACCCTTGCACGTTGTTGGGTCAAATCCCATGTCTAATTAGGTCTACTCACCCCAGAAGGATTTAAATTACTTAATTTTTTCCCAAATCTAAAGGCAATAGGATATCATGGTGATGTGATCCCTGTGCCAGGGTCAGGAAATCTTGTGTTCCAGTCCCAAATCTAGCACTGAAATAAAAAGTTACTGTTTCCATGGAACTTCTCAGGTTCCAATAACAATTTTCTAATGCTCATCAATCCCAAGATATTCAAATAAACAAGAATTTATTTTCTTTCAGAGCGCTTGTAAAGGCCAGTTTTTGTTTATTTGACACACAAAGCTCTGTAAAGCTCTGTGGAGGGTGCTGTAAAAAACTGACCTGGGAATGAGCTTACGCATTGGGGATAGTACATTGACCTTTTGCTCTTGGAAATCAGCGTCCATTGATTAAGAAGAGAACTGGACGGCAGGAAAAGCAGATTCTGTTCCCAGTTCCACTGCTGACTGGCTGTGAGATCCCGGGGAATTTTCTTCACTTCTTTGTGCTGCAATGTCCTCATCTGTAAAACACTTGCCCACCTTTGTCAAGTGCTTTAGTGCTATATATGTCCTGAGTATAATTATTAGTGTTACATTCTGCCTTAGGGGGTGTCTGCACACACAAGTTGTTCTGTTTTACCTATTCTGGGCCTATACCCCCTAGCAGAGAGACAGTTATATTGGTAGGAAGGTGCTGTACACCAACACAGGAAGGGAATAAGGCCTTGTCTATACTAGGATTTGTCTGGTATAGCTCATAGCATAACCTCTACAGGAGTGTAAGCGAAGTTATATCAGTATCACTGTGTCCCCACTAGGGGTTGTGCTGATGTACGTGTGACGTTCCCCACACTAGTACAAAATGTGTGTATGGACCAAGGAGAATCTGCGGGGGGGGGGGGGGGGGGAGAACTAAGCTAATTTGCACCCTCACCAAACAACCGCACAATCCCTCTCAATGAGCAGAGCCGCAGGGGACATTTCAGGTCAGGCATGTGCTAGGCAATGTCAGTGTAACTCCTCCTCCTGCCTGGCTGATCCAGGGACTGTCAGTGGAGGGGTTAAGGTTGTCATGCTGTTGGGAAGCCACTCCCCACTGGGGAGTCAGCATTCACAGCTGGGCGGAAGGAGGGGCCACTCCCTCCTCTTGCGTATGCAGCTCTGTTAATGTCCTAAGAGGAAGGATTTTGCAATGGGTGTTTCAATGAGACATTTGAAACTTCCGTGGTTGTCTCCAGCTGACAAGCCTGCCAATAAACCTCAGCTCAGACGCAGGACAGCGACAGGGAGCCCTGAGCTCAGTCAGGACAGCTGCAGGTGTCTGAGAAAACTGTGGCTGAGCAAACCAACGCTTCTCATGCTTGTTAGTCTCTTTGTGCATGTTCAGGAGCCCCCAGGTGTGTGCCATGTTGCAACTCCCACAAGAGGTCAGCAAGCCTTGCAAACACTGCGCCTGCGAGGAGTGGCTGAAATGACACACAACTGACGGTGGAGCCCTAGCTAATATAGTGAACACTTCCTGACTTCACATATAGCCCTAAAAGGAAATCCAGCTCTGCTAGCTCCCAGCTGTGACCTTCAGTCAGGTGACTGATTGTGCTTTGCCTTTCCTGAAGGTCATTCCCAGGACATACAAGACAAATAGCGCCACTCTCCTTGCTCTGCACCTTTGATCCATAATCAGCTCCTTCTGTTGATAGAGTATATTTAGGGCCCTACCAAATTCACATTCCATTTTGGTCAATTTCACGGTCATAGGATTTTAAAAATCATAAATCTCATGATTTCAGCTATTTAAACCTGAATTTTCACGGTGTTGTAATTGTAGGGGTCCTGACCCAAACAGGAGTTGTAAGGGGGATTGCAGGGTTATTGTAGGGGAGGGTTGTGGTACTGATACCCTGACTTCCGCGCTGCTGCCGGCAGTGGTGGTGCTGTATTCAGAGCTGGGCAGCTGGAGAGCGGTGGCTGCTGGCCGGTCTCCCAGCTCTGAAGGCAGAGCCGCTGCCGGCAGCAGCGCAGAAGTAAGGATGAGATGGGATGGTATTGCCACCTTTACTTCTGCGCTGCTGCTGGCCGGGCGCTGCTCTCTGGCCGCCCAGCTCTGAAGGCAGCACAGAAGTAAGGGTGGCAATACCGCAACCCCCCTAAAATAACGTTGTGACCCTCCTCCCCCGCAACTCCCTTTTGGGTCAGGACCCCTAATTTGAGAAATGCTGGTCTCCTCCATGAAATCTATATAGTATAGGGTAAAAACACACAAAAGACCAGATTTCATGGTGGGAGACCAGATTTCACAGTCCATGATGTGTTTTTCATGGTTGTGAATTAGTAGAGCCCTAAATATATTGATACTTTTATTTAAATCTCCAAGGTAACACAATACACCTCTACCCCGATATAACACTGTCCTCGGGAGCCAAAAAATCTTATCGTGTTATATCGAACTTGCTTTGATCCGCCGGAGTGCACAGTCCCACCCCCCCCGTAGCGCTGCTTTACCGTGTTATATCCGAATTTGTGTTATATCGGGTCACATTATATCGGGGTAGAGGTGTACTCCGCAACATAATAAATGCACTGTAACTCTTGGTGTGTGCCAGTGTGAAAGGCTTTGAAACCAAACTGGAGCCATCGGCATATCAGACGTGACTTAATACTTTTTCCTCTAGAGAGACACCCGCTTACTGTGTCATGATGTGGCTTTATGCCTCCGGACCCCTATTTTAACTTGTCCATAGGAACATGGGAAGTGCCATATCAAATCAGACCAGTGGTCCATTTAATCCAATACAGTGGTCAGTAGGAGATGCCCCACATGAAGGTGCAAGAAACCTCAAAATTGTCAATTATGGAATAAGCTGCCATAGTGCAAATTTCTTCTATTCCCCCCACATACACGCACACCTAGGAGCGGTGCCAGGGTTTTTGGCGCCCTAGGCAGGGGTTCTTCCGCGTTCCCGGTCGTCGTCGGCAATTCTGCGGCAGGGGGTCCTTCTGCGCTCCCGGTCTTCAGGGCACTTCGGCGGCGGGTCCCGGCGCGAGTGAAGGACCTGCCGCAGAATTGCCGCCGAAGACCCGGAGCATGGAAGGACCCCCTGCTGCCGAATTGCCCCCAAGGGCGGCAAAATGCCGCCCCCCCCCCAAAATCCTGGCGCCCTAGGGGATCGCCTAAATGGAAGCACTGGCCCTGCCCACACCCACACCAGTTCCAGTTTGGTTTAATTCCTGAAGCTAGAGAGTTTGGATTGTTATTTGACCGACCTATCCATCTGTAGTTCTTAAAGAAAGGCCTACATGCCTGTTGAAAGGTAGGGTGAGATTTTCAAAAGGGCTCAGCCTAGATTTAACTCTGCTCTCCCTGAAGCCAACACAAATTTTACCTTAACTTCAATGGCAGCACAGTTAGGCCCAGGCTGAGCTCTTAAAAATTCCACTGTATTGTTCAGGTGATCTTTAGTGATTAGCTTGTTCCTGGTAAGTTAAATCAGTCCTAGATAAAAAAAAATTAAGAGTTATTTTAAAAATATATACATTTCAAAGAGTACTTTCCCCAAAATATTAATTTTAATTAATTTATATGATTTTAAAGCTCTTTAATAATAAATATTAATGTCACTGTACAAGGAGTTTCCCATTATGCCTCTACTTTCACGTTGTAAATGATAGATAATAGCTATTATTCACTATTAAGAATGTAAGTGTAGCCTCTGTTTAACGTCTGGATATGATTACATCCTACCCTGGAAAAGGAATACATTACATAATTGAATAGATCTTTTGACTCTCTATCTGCTATGAATGAGCCTAATACTTTTAATTGAGATGCAACCAAAAATCTGTCTTCTGACAAATGTCTGAGTTCCTAAATTTTTCTCAGAATGCAAAAAGGAGTGTGTGTGTCAGCCAAATTCCAACTTATTACAGTCCAGGAGATCATGTGCTTGCCTGATCATTTATTTTAATTGTACCCATTTGTATTTACACAAAGTATCACTTCTTTCTTTATATCAAACAGGGTTGGATTGAGGATAAACTGGTGATGTTACTTATTTTATCTTGTATTTCTGAGTATCACTGCTACCAGGAGAAGGCAATATTTATTTAGAAGAATGTCTAGCTCCCTCAATATTATATCTGGACCAAGGCATTTGGACAGAGATCACTTTCTTCTCTGCTGGAAAGCTGGAGTGCACTTCGGGTAATATATTATTTACAAGTATGTGGCCTCATTAACTGAAGTAAGAGTTAATGCACTATAGACAGCACATTACTGCTTGTAAATCAAGACTGTTTGGACATAAGGTACTATGTAATTGGCTACCAAAGCTCTGAGGTTTGTTCCAAGGTAATAATGGGCTATTCACATGATTTAAACAAAATAATGTATTGTAATAACTGGTGGTGCATGTATTCCACTGCCATCAACTGGATGGAATCAGAACCACTTTGCCATGTGTCATAGGCCCTTCTCTGCTAACAGATGATAAGAACTCCCCTTAGGGCCTTGTGTTTTAGGAACAGACGGGTCAGTGTTCCTTCCTGGTTTTGTTGTGAAGCTCCAAGCAGAGTGGATTGATTTAAATCAAAGCAATTTCAGTCACCAATGTTATCATGATTTTAATCAGCAAGCAGGAAACCTTGATTTTAAATCAATTTTAAACTTGTTTTGCCTTTGTAATTTTTAGTTGTTTTCCTAAAGAAAGGTTGACTCTCATTAGTTCGTAACTATTAAAACCTGGCCTTTAAACTAAATATACCTCCTACACTAAATTTGGTACTTCTTTTGCTAATCAGGAGAATACACATCAATACACATTTAAGTTATTATATAACTGACCTTACATTTATTCAGATTTTTAATTTTTATATTTTTAATTTACTATTGATATGTGTCAAGTTCTACCTGGATGGAAATTAAAATTAAATTTAAAAAGAGCATTTTACATTTTGTTTTATTTAAATAGAATTACCTTGAATGTGCTGAATACATAAGACAAAATTATCAAAAAGTTTATCAAAACATGTTTTACATTTAAAATTATTTATTAAACAGAGGAAGTATTATGTGTAGTTAGTCACTTGTGAATTGACTGTTTCACCACGTCTGTCAGGATTTCAGAACTAGTAGATCTCATCCTCTCACACCCCATTTTTGTTTATAGACTGGAAGAGGAAAACAAGCTTTCCTGCTTTTTTAACACCCAATTGTTTTTTATTTTTAAACTCTGAATGAACTAGCCTTTGCACTGAACTGGTTGAATAAACTGAAAAGAAGAAAATATTCTCTCTGCACTTGCCTGAGCAGCTACTGCTGTCAAAATCTAGTTTAGCACATCAAACTCTGGTTCCAGTTATTTAGCCAGTGATTTCGACCAGTTCAGTGGTTTGAGCTTCTTCAAAACGTCGCAGTGAACATGTATTATTTTTTAATTAATGTAATTATTTTAAACAGATTATAGTAAATGTAGGACTTACTTTAGGTTTTTCATAATTTAAAATTTTAATTCTAAATAAACCTGTATTTAAATTAAATTTAAAAAATCTATTTTAATTTAAAAAACCTAAGATTTTTATCCACCCTGGTGTGATGTGCAACACAGGGATAAAATTGATGGCTATGGTTTGTTTACAATAACATTTGAATATTAGGGTCAGAAGCTTTCTACCAATCACATAAGATCAGGAAAGGCTTTCGATAGTTTTAATGTATTTGGTTTGAACTGTGTGTATCTGTACAAAACAGCTCCATATTTTTCATGGTGGGCTATCCTCGCTCACGGAGATGTTTAAACATGCACCAGTATCCTCTTGCACAGGAAGGACTCTTAATTGTCTATAGCACAAATATGCAATGTTTGCTAAATCTTTGGGAAGTTCACATCCTGCTCCAACTCAAACAGTCATTTTGGAGAAAGCTCTGATCCTAAACAAAATCCCTGTGGATTAATCCTTTCTGGCAATATAGACATCTCCAGATTCCATCCCCAACCCCAAACACCCACACTTTCATCCATCCCCTGCTCTGACCACTGGAAATCATAAAGCTGAACCTGGTTTCCAGTTTAGGAATACAGGAATTACCCTGCTGGATCTATCTAGGTGCATCCAGTCCAATACACAGTCTTTGGCAGTGACCAGCACCAGATGCTTCAAAGGAAAGTGTAAGTAACAACAGTAGCAGTTGTGGGGTAATCTGCCATCCACATTAGGTCGCACCCTGATCTCTAATAGTCTGATATTGGCGTAAGTCTGAAGCATGAGATTTTATATCCCTGCCAACATTTCTATCATGATTAATTATAACTCCAGTGACTTTTTTTATCCTTATAAATGTCCAATCTCTTTCTGAATCTTGCAAAATTCTTGGCCACAAATTTCCTGTGGCAATGAGTTCCACAGTCTTAGGGCTTATCTACATAGGAAAATTGACCGAAATAGCTATTTCAGAATAGCTTCCAGTGTGGACACTATTCCAGAGTAATTACTCCACTTTGGAAGTGCACTAATTATTCTGGAATAAAAGTGACTTTTATTGCCGAATGGGGTGTCTGCACAGGGAGCTATTCTGTAATTGCTATTCCAGTCAATTTCATAAGGTAAACAATCCTGGAGTCTTAGGGCTGGTCTATACAATTAATGCACGGTAAACTGGGGTGTAAATCTATAGCACAATAGCCTGCCATGCACTGTCTGGCCATGTGGACCCTGCTACTATGCACTAAAAGTTCCATAGTGCCAGGGCCGGCTCTGGCTTTTTTGCCGCCCCAGTCAAAAAAGCCTCTGACCGCCCGCCCCCCACCCCCAGGGAGCGCCAGGGGGAGGGTGGCGAGCCAGACGGGGCTCCGGTCTCCCCGGCGGCCAGAGCGCTGGGGGGAGGGCGGCGAGCCCACGGCGGCTGCGCTCATCCCAGTGGCGAGAGCGCCGGGGGAGGGCGGCGAGCCCGCTGCAGCTCCACTCTCCCCGGCCAGAGCGCCACGGGGAAGGCGGCGAGCCCAGTCGTGGCCCCGCTCTCGGGCCGGAGTGCCGCGCCGCCCCCCTCCAGGTGCCGCCCCAAGCACATGCTTGGTGGGCTGGTGCCTGGAGCCGGCCCTGCATAGTGCCCTGTGATCAACTCTGCTTTGAAACAGGAGTCAATCAAAACAAACCACAGAACTGTTAGAGCGCAGTAGCAGAGTCCACATGGCCAGTTAGTGCACAACAGGCTACTGCGCTGTAGATTTGCACCCCAGCCTACTGTGAATGAACTGGCCAAACCCTTAGCTTGCAGCACTTGTTTACATTTGTTACATTGTAACAAATAAAAAGTAAGGAGCCACATATGCTTAAGTCTTTGCACAGTCAGGGCCTATGTGTGAGTCACATGTGGAACAACTGTAGCTGTTTGATAGAGAGGGGATCTGAT
Source organism: Chrysemys picta bellii (assembly GCF_011386835.1). Classification (NCBI taxonomy): domain Eukaryota; kingdom Metazoa; phylum Chordata; order Testudines; family Emydidae; genus Chrysemys; species Chrysemys picta. The sequence goes on from NC_088799.1 coordinate 91,918,102, forward strand.
TACAACACACAGAGAGGAGTGGGTCGCATTATGTTTGTGTGGGTGTTAATTTCTCTCATGGATTTCAGAGAAACATGATGTTGACTGATCTATCTTTGCCCAGCAGCATGGAAAATGCATCTAAAAGAATCTGACTACATTCGGTGCAGTAACCACTTCCTCTTAGACTTAATAGTGTCATATTTTAGATTGGCTACCTAAGGGGGAAAAAGCACCATTGTTAATATATTAATCAACCCCCCTCTTCCCCCAAAGGGAACCTAATTACAAACACAAGGACCTGATGAGCCCTTTAAACTTCAACAAGAATCCTCAATGTTATGCAAATATGCCGACACCATACAGGCAGCAGGGACAGGGTACAGGACTCCCGGCTGCTCAAGGACGTGACACACCTGCTTTTTCTGGTCTAAACCTGCTGTGTAACCTGTAAACTAGGTGCTTTACAAGGCAGATTGCTCTAGCAAGTACAGGTGTCTCAGTGCCTGGATTGGTCTAAACGGAATGAGGCCAGCCATGCCACTCAGGCACGCTAAATAAACCAACACAGTGGATTTGGTTTAATAATACAGGTTAGGACAGACTTTGGTTGTTTTTTAAAAATTCTCTCTTTTTCTAAATGCAGAAGACCTCACTCATTCACACTAAAGTCCACAAGACACAATGTGGATTTCTGAATTAGAGAAACATGATCGGGAATTCAATGATCCAGCCTCACTCACTGTGGCTCATTAACCGATCGGGGAAAGTGTCATTTCCTTTTAGTTTGACATGCCTAACACAGCAGGGACTAGTTTGTTCTCTAGGAAGGAGCCTTAGTAACATGAGGCCTGGTTGCTGCACTTGAGTATTCCTCTTTACTGAGAAGTAGGGGGGAGGTTGCTGGGTTTTTTGTTTGTGTTTTGGTGGGTACGACTGGGTTTGTGGAATAGCTCATTGAGAGTTAATGAAGCTCTGTTTTAAGTACTTAGGTGTTTACTTAGAACTTTAAGAATGTAATTTCTATTAATCAAAGGGTGGATTATTCACCGGACAGATCCTACTCTGGGTGCTTAGATAGTGCACTAGACGGCTTACACTGTCCATATTTATCTTCCATTGTCCACAGGGAGGAGAGTCTTGCAGTTGAGGCACCGGGCTGGGACTCTGGAGATCTCCGGTCAGGCCTTCCACACACTTTCTGTGTGAACATGGTTAAGTCCCTTAGGGTATGTCAACACAACACTGCTCCCTGCCTGGGTAGACAGACTGTTGGTAGCGGGGCTCCTGCTAGCATGCTCAAAATAGCTGGGTGGCTGTTACGGTACAGACAGGCTCAGGCTAGCCACCTGAGCTCAGACACAGGGGGTAGGCTGGGCTTGAGCTCAGGGGCCTAGCCCAAGCCTCCGCCAGTGCCTCAATGTCCACACCACTCTTTTTAGTGCACTAGTGCGAGCCCTGCTAGCATGAGTCTGTCTTTGGGGGCTGGGAGGCTCATTCACAGCTGCTGTGTAGACGTACCCTTAGGCCCAGTGATATTTACACTCCTAACTACCATTGGTTTCAATGGAAATTAGGAACCTAAATAGCAAGGAAGATTTGGACCTTACTCTCTCTGTACCCCAGTTGCCCATTGGTTAAAGAGGCATGATAATACTTCCTTTTCCCCACCATTTGTCAGGTCTGTTTAGACGGTAAAGGGCAAGGACTGTTTCTCCTTGTCTAGCGTCTAACACAAAGGATCTTTGATCTCAGTGAGGGTTTCTCAGTGCTACTATAATAATAATAACAAGCCTTGCTGAAGTTGGATGCAAACATCTCACTTATTTCTCTGACTCCCTTGCAGGCCGAAACAGAATGGCTTTGATTTAATAGAGGAACAGGTTCCTTCAATCATATATCTCAACTCTTCACTTTGTTACACACTACAACCATCGGGAGGTGGGATAGCTCAGTGGTTTGAGTATTGACCTGCTAAACCCAGGGTTGTGAGTTCAATCCTTGAGGGGGGGGGCCTTAGGGATCTGGGGCAAAATCAGTACTTGGTCCTGCTAGTGAAGTCAGGGGGCTAGACTCAATGACCCTTCCCTTCTAGTTCTACAAGATAGGATATCTCCATTTATTATTATTTTATTTACAAGCCTGTTTGAAAGGCAGGGGCGGCTCCAGGCACCAGCGCACCAAGCACATGTGGGGGCGGCAGGCAGGGAGCCTTCGGTGGCATGCCTGTGGGAGGTCCGCCAGTCCCGCGGCTTCGGCGGCAATTCGGCGGCGGGTACACCGAAGCCGTGGGACCGGCGGACCTACCGCAGGTGCATCGCCAAAAGCTGCCTGACTGCCGTGCTTGGGGTGGCAAAATACATAGAGCCGCCCCTGTTGAAAGGGCAACATTTGATTGTGGGTTGTTTGATTTGATTGTTGATTCTCTTGTGACGGTTCACGCACAAAGCACTTCACGTTAATTAGCTCTGATGGGTTTTGTTTTGCCGGGGGACTCAGTCACTCTCTTTCTTTGTCAGGGGAATATCTGGCACAGCCATGCATTTTTAAAACTTATTTTCCCATTTTGTCTCTATCAAGTTTCTGTCTTTCCTAGGAGCGTGCGGACTTGCCGCAAACTAGCAAACATTGTTCTGTCTCTAGCTACCTGCCAACGAATAAGTTCAAGGTTAGCATATCTCCATTAACAGTTGAGCTCACCAACACCTAAAGCAGAGCAGGGAGCTGCAGTGTTTGCATTGCTTGATGAATAGGAGTTTTGTGCACCAAACAACTGCAGAATTAGGTCTGCCACTGTGAGGTGCTGAGCACGGGCGCTGAGGGCGTTGGACACCGTGTAGAGCCCTTAGTGAGGCCTCCACCTTTAGCAGGTGAAGCACAGACTGAGCTTGGGCCTTGGCAAGTGCATGAAAGGAGAAATGGATATTCAGCTATGTTGTTTCAAAACATCGTCTCATTTTCAGCCCTTTATATGGCTATAATGTGAATATATAACAAAGGAAAACATCATGCTTTCAAAGGTCTGCCTCCAGCAGTCAGGATCTCCAGAACTTCATTCTCCTTCCCTACAGTTAGTATCAAGCGCCTTTATACCAGTATAACTGCATCCACACTGGGGGGACTGTACCCCTTTTACCATAGGGCTACAGTTAAAGCAGTACAACTTGTGCGTGTAGACAAGGCCTTAGAGACCGAAGCTCCATCCCAGAGCCATTCTATCCTTCCTAGAAAAGGTGTGGCCTGATCCAGAGGCCAGTGAACTCAGAGGGAGACTTTTCATCAACTTCAGCAGGCTTTGGATCAGGCCCATGATTCCTGAAAGGATTCCAGGTCAACAAATCTCAGAGCAGCTTGGACACAAATCAATTCAAGTCAGTTTCAGTTATTTCGCATAAGTGGCACTTTCAGGCTCTCAAGGGGGCCATGTTTGGGGTGCAAGCACCACATTTGTACTGGGTTTTGGCCTTGTGAAAACAGGGTGTTTACAAAATAAGTTTTGAGCCAAATCTGAGTGACAGTCTCCCCTGAGATGGTGTATGAAACACATTCACTCAAACCATGTTTCACTGCCACCCAGTTCAATGGGGTTTTATTTTCAACACAGAACTCTGGGGTTAGCTGAGGGTTCAACTTTGCCACTTTTCCCCATGTCAAGTCATACCTTATTCCATGAGTAGAACCGGTGGCAATGACAAGGAATACCCCCGGCACAGAAAACTTGTCCTGCCCCTAGGCATATTAAGCAAGGGGCAGGAGGAACCCTGGTTCGAGTATTCTTATACCCAATATTTCCCAGCTGTTGCAAGGTCCAAACGGGCCATGGCAGCTGGAGCACATGTTAGGATAGCCCCCAAGTGTGCCATAAGAACGGCCACACTGGGTTAGACCAATGGTCCATCTAGCCCAGTATCCTCTCTTCCGCCAGGGGCCAATGCTTCAGAGGAAATGAACAGAACAGGCAATAATAGTGATCCATCCCATGTAGTCCACGCCCAGCTTCTGGCAAAGAGAGGCTAGGGACACTTAGAGCATGGGGTTGCATCCCTGCTCATCCTGGCTAATAGCCATTGATGGGCCTGTCCTCCATGAACTTATCTAGTTCTTTTTTTGAATCCTGTTTTGGCCTTCACGACATCCCCGCACAATGAGTTCCACAGGTTGACTGTGTGAAAAAGTACTTCCTTTTGTGTGTTTTAAACCTGCTGCCTATTCATTTCATTGAGTGACCCCTAGTTTGTGTGTTATGTGAAGGAGTAAATAACATTTCCTTATTCACTTTCTGCATACCAGTCAAGATTTTATAGACCTCTATTATATCCCCTCTTAGTCATCTCTTCTCCAAGGTGAAAAGTCTATCTTTTTAATCTCTCGCAGATGGAAGCTGTTCCATACCCCTAATAATTTTTGTTGCCTTTCTTTGTACCTTTTCCAATTCTAATATATCTTTTTTGAGAAGGGGTGACCAGATCTGCTCTGGGTCTGAACTAGCCCCAGGTCACTTCAAGATAGGCTCCCCTCTCCCTGTGCTGGGATGATCCCAGGGCATTTCAATGGGACGACTTGCAGAGTAAGGTAGTACTCAGCCAGAGTAAGGGAGACACAGTGCAGCCCTAGTGATGTCAATGAGATTACTCACAAGAGAAAGTTCTGAGCGCCCACCGTCTGACCTTAACTGTTGACATGAACAAGAATGTTGCATAATGAAGCCTGGCCGTTGTGGCATGAGAGTGTAAATCTAACAACAATGTACAGGTGATTTTGACATACCCAATTTGCTGCGTGAGCTGCATGAGAATAGTGCTTGCCTGTCGTTTCTATGCCCTGCATCGGTGCAAGCAATTACAGCTGAGAAGTAACGTGGTGCCAAACACCCAGAACAACTCCTCTACTGCTGGGGGACTGGGCGTGTCTATGTAGCTACACAAACTTATGAGCAATCATGGGGCGGGGGTTTCAGGGTGATGAAAAAAGGTTTGTTTTTCACTTCTCCCCCTTCTCTTCCCTGCACCAGGTGGCTTGGCCCAGACAAGTCATTGGTTTGACCTCCCAGCAATTCCCAGTCAGGATGTGCACGCCCGCTCTCTTAGCCTAAATTACTGAGATGGGTCCAAACTGCAAAGCGTGATCCTACATCCAAACTTCCCAAAGCTGAGGGTTTAGGCTCCTCTTCCACCACTTCTAGAAAGTCCTTGGCTCTTTTAGTCTGTCCAACTGGGTTTTACTTTCCCAGTCGCACCCTGTCTTGCTTTGATAGTCACAATAACATAAAGCAGCCAAGGTGAAAGAATATTTTTAAACATCCAGATCAATACCATTTTTGACTGCTTGTGGTTTGTAATTTTTTCCCCATTCATTTGCTCAATTGTGTTTGCTCCTGGCCACTGCTGATCCCTAGTCTAACAGCAAGAGCAAAGCAGAAAGACTAAAAAAGGAAAGGTGTGAAAATCTGCCATGAAATCTTAAGCCCTTTGCTTCAAAGCCCTTTTTTAAACAAGATGGTTTGAAATCTAGTTTACCCAGGGCCAGCTCCAGGGTTTTGGCCGCCCCCCCCCCCAAAAAGCCACGATCGCGATCTGCGGCAGGAGGTCCTTCGCTCCGAGCGGGAGTGAGGGACCATCCGCCGAATTGCCGCCGAATAGCTCGATGTGCCGCCCCCTCTCCGGAGTGGCTGCCCCAAGCACCTGCTTGCCAGGCTGGTGCCTGGAGCCGGCCCTGAGTTTACCTAAATGCTGACAGTTTCAAATACTAATTTGCTGCATGTATAAAATCAGTTGTGTGAATACTGTACAAATAAGGGCAGCAGATGGGGCCCTGGTGTAGATACTAAAGTGAGCAGAATTCCTAACACATTGGCCTTTAACTGAGGAGAGACAGATGGTTTGATGCCTGATCCAAAGCCCAAGGAGGTCAATGGGAGTCCTTCCATTGAGTTCAATGGGCTTTGGATCAGGCCCTCAGTGGGCTACGCCGCAGGTGTGGCATAGATAAGCTCCCTGGTTCAAAGTCCAAGAAGGCTGAATCAGCACTTCATCCTCCCAGGGTGGGAACATGGAGTGCCAGGAGGTGTGCTGTGTGGAAGGGCTCTTTTCAAAAAGCCTTTTAAAACCAAAGTCCAGTCTGCACGGACTTTAAAGATCTTTGGACTCTTCTTGTAAGAGTTAAGATTTTCCCAGGGTACCTCTACACTGCGATAACCTCCCCTTCCCAGGGGGTCTCAGACAGATCCAGAGGGCCAACCTGAGCTCAAATGTCCACACTGCAATTTTATAGTCCCACAGGCCCCAGTCAGCTGACCTGGGTCTGCCACGGCCATGCCGCAGGTCTTTTATTGCAGTGTAGACGTACCCTGAGAGTCTTTGTTAAAGAAATTCCCCTTTCCGTGGCACTGTTGTGCAGTGCGCTTCCTACTAGTATCTCCTCCAGAGGCTGCGTTTCAGTGCTGAAGATGTACACTGTATAGTGTGGATATGATCCATCACTTAGATCTGGACTGAACACTCTTGAATATTGGGAAAGCTGAGAGTTGGATCGGTATTTTGCAACTGGCCCAAATCTCTATAATGGGCCAAATTGAAACCGGGGCCCAAACAACCTGCATTTTGGAAAAATTTGAATTTGAACGTCGCAATTCAAGCATATGGCTAGTATAAAAGTGAAACACTTTGGGATCGTAGGGGCAGTGCAAAGATCAAGCAATTGTAGCTAAAATCAGATCAGTAGATTATTTCCAGAGGACGAATGCTCTTGTGGATTGGGATTTAGCAGATGTTGGCTCAGTTCCCAGCTCTGCCGCAGACTCCCTGGGTGACCTTGGTCAAGACACAATCTCTGTGACTCAATTCCTCTTCTGTAAAACAGGGATAATAATCCTTCCTTTCTCCCACTCTTTTTCTGATTGTCTATTTAGGCAGGAAACTCTTAAATGTAGGGACCGTGCTTTTGTACAGCCCCTAGCACAATGGGGCCTTGATCTTGGGTGTTACATTTAGGCACGACTATAGTACTACTAGTTATTCATTTTAATCACTCTAGCTTTAGCAACCTGGAGAAATGGTCTGCATCCTTCCAAAGACGATCACCAATTGAAACGTTATGCTTGGGCCTCATTCCTGCTACAAAGCTGCCTGTGATAGGAGGCTGCTTTATCTTCTCTGCCAATGGGATTGTATCCCAGTATAAATAACCTTCCGGCCACCTGCAAAAGTAAAGACCTTGTAAGGGACCACGCCATTAAAGGGCAGCCTGCTATGCACACGCATGTGTTGGCTACTCTCCAGCTTTCAGAATAAGCCAGTGAATTCACAGAACCGGAAAGTTCAATCCTATCTGCTTCCCAGACGATATCTCATACGTAGCAGTAGCTGCCAGTGACTTGGGAGGGGCGGGGGAACGGGACGACTTAAAACTGACCTCAATCTGTGGGCTGGTCTCTTATTAAACACAGCTCAACCCGACTGCAGAGAGGGGGATGAGGGACTGAGATTAGGGGCCTGCTACCACGCAATTCATTCATGTTATGGTATTGTCAGTCCAGTTACATGGGGCTGGATTCCCTTTGTCAATTAGTGTCTTTAATTAGTGGCCTAAGCGCACTCACAATTACACTTTATTCATTCAGCCTTTACAAAGGGACAAGCACAGGCTTTCCTGGAGATGGAGCGTTCTAGCCCTCAGGAAAGTGAGGAGCTGGCAGAACCTACTACGCAAGCCGCCTTGCATTCCTGAGCCCCTAAGCAGACACTGCCGATCGCTCTAATTTCCCGAGTATCCACAGGGATCCAGACTGTGACCACTACATTCATTTCTTTATAGCTGAGGCCTGCTTGTCAAACCGGAAACAAGAGTCTCTGTCGTTACTGTGGCACTTGGCCTCATCAGCAAAATTCATGCCTGTGGCGAGGACCGAGACTCTGGCCAACTCAGTTCCCCTCATCAGTAGAGGGGGAATGACCCCCCCCCAACCTAGTGCACAGAGATGATGTGCGTCCCACTGAGTTGTGCTGAATGGAGCTGCAAAACTGGAATTGTTTTTCAAACTTCCCCAGTGTTCAGATCCAGTGTTCTACAGTTAAGGCCAAGTGCAAAGTTTGGCTCAGTCCATTCCCACTCTTTGGGGAACGTTTGGATCCACCGTCACAGTTCGGGCTGTTAGAGAAAGAGGGGCCAGTTGCACAGGGGTCAGCTGCAGTTTTGGTCTTGAATCATTGCTCTCTATTGGTTAATATTTGTAAAGTGCTATAGCTATTGTGATTAGAAAAGGTCCCAAACAGAGGCAGTGCTAGCCCACTGGGGGCCCTAAACAGGAATATTTTTGCCCCTTCCCCCAACATACTAAAAAAGCAAATATCTTCCCCCCCTCCCAACCGTCCCTTGAGCTGCTCAGGGCCCTAAGCAATTGCTTAGTCTGCTTATGCCGAGCACTGGCTCTGGTCCCCAACCCGAGTGCTAGATCCAGCCCATCCCCTGGCGTCTGGGGGACTTTGGCCCTGACTCTGAACTTTGTGACTAAGGCCCATCTCCAGTGAGCATGCTGGCAATGCATTGCCCCTTGCATTCCTACACCCTTCTGCTAGATGGACTTCAGACCAGCATGCCTGACATGACACGGGTGTGGGGCTGGCAACACTTGGTTGAATGAGGAAGTAAAGTCCAGCCACACTGACCTAGCACTGGAGGTAACGATGCCTGTGCTAGCTGGGCTCTTATGGGAGGAAAGCGAGATCTGGCTGAACATTTAGGAAGGGCTGGCTCTCCTTTAGCTCACAGCTATTCCAAGCATTTAGCACCACTATCAGCCACCCAGAGCCACGGGCAAATATTTAATATGATCCTGTGTGTAGCCTTTCTGCGTCAACAGATCTTTAGCAGAGGATTTACAGCGGCTGGGCAGCCAGGGGGTTGTCTCCGTGCCAGCGAGGACGACGTTGGGAGCCGTAGCTCTGCCTAAGAACTCATTTGTACAGTGACTGGTTGGCAATATGCACAGGGAATCCTTAACGTCAAGCAGCAGCTGAGCCTGGACCAGACAGAGCCGCCACACACACACGAGAGGAAATAAGACATTGTCAATATGCCGGAGGAGGAGGTTTTATGTAAAAACCACCATCAGAACAGACACCCTTTAGGTAATGTGCCTTAGGGCATCAGTCTGGGACCCAGGAACCCGGGTTCAAATCCTGACTCCACCACTAGGTTGCTGGTCACTTTGGGCAAGTCTTTTCCCTTCCCCAAGGGTCTGTTTTCCCCATAATGACACTGACCTCCTCTGTAGCATGCTTGAGAGCTCGTGCTGAAAGTGCTTGCCTAGAGCTGAGTATTACTAATACCTAATTAATTTCAGCAATGAGGCCAATGACTGGAGACTGAATTCCCTCTCAGAAGGGATTCTCTCTCCCAGTTCAGGTTGAAGTATATGGGGAGAATGATGTAAGGAAACTCACGATACTACTGCCTATGCTTTCTGTTGGTGAGTAAAGAGAACATTTACATTGCTAATCTGGGTCATGTTCCACTGGGCGCCAACACTTGAAAAAGGCATGTTACAGAAATGCCATGAAGTATGCACAAAGATTTCTATCATGTACCAAATGCTTTTAACTGGTGTTCTTGAGACAGAGTTTTCTTAGCTTGATTAAATCCCCCACCACCACACAGACCAAGCTCATTGCATAGAATGGATTGCTCCACCTTGGAGTGGTTTGTGAAAGTGGAATGTGACCGCAAAAAGGATCAAATTCTCTTCTCCATTACACTGGTTCAACCCCACCAGATGGCCCATTCACCTCTACTAGATGAGGACTCCACGGCAAACGTACCAACATTCTCATTTTTACAGTCAGCATTTCTTAGGACTCCTAGCCTGTATAGTGGAGCCTAGCACACATCAGTCTAGGCACCATCCTGCCCTGCTAGAAACTGGCCCATCAGCAGATCTCCCACAGCACCACCACTTGCAAAAGTAGATTCAGTACTCACCCTCATCTTACACAGCCGTGATTTCACAGACTCACCTTCCCACCTCTCCCCCTACAGGGGGCTAGTGGGAGGAGAGAAGTACCAGTGGCATGGACTATGTAATTACTGAATCCATGTGTGGCACAAGGGTTCTCCCCCCAAATAGCTGACCTAGAGCTGCCTGATTGGGAGAAGCATTACCAGATGTTGAGGGAAAGGAAAATGCTGTCTCTCAGTGTAACTCATACCCCTCGCAGCCACTTGACTTTTAAGTACCAGGCCACAATAAGCACAAGTTGCTGACTCTGCTCCTGTGGGTGAACTGATTTGTAAATGACCTTCATCCATTATATACAGGTTGGGAGGGAGAGGGTCACAGTGAAAGAATGGAAAGGCTACGTGTTTAAAAAAAAAAAAAAAAAAAAAAACACACAGCAAAGGCTCTTGGGTAGTTAATCTGGGAAATGCAGAGGTGCCTGCTCCATGGTGGTTCATTTAGTTCCCTGGTGCCATCGTATAATCAATTACCCAAAGTTCATTCTCCATCAACTTCTTTGACATTCAACCGGTCTTGCTGGACTAGAAGCAAAATGCTCTGCACCCTCATAGCAGGAGAAGGCTGCGGTACACGGTCACTCAGAAGCATTATCTGAGGGTGGAAGCCCTGGCAAGCAATAGCAGGCTGGTAGGAGACAATATGCCAAGTGCGAATTCAGAGTGCCAGTCATGCATAGCCCAGTAGTGCCGGCCCTTAGCTTACAGCTATAATTAATGAGGCTGTGTCCTCTATAATTCAGAATTAATTTTCAACAGTAAAAATGACTATTGGCACTTTGCAAGGCAGCTGTAGGGCTGTTTGAGTCACACCACTTCAGTTTGATGATTGAGACAAATGGCTCTAACAACGGATTGAGTTAGAGACAGAGGCTTAGAAGGGTGGTTTAGGAAAGGGTCCCTCGTTGAAGTCAGATTTAGGGATGGGAGAACCACCTTCCTGCATTTGATCAGGATAGATGCACAAAGTATCCCAACTGCCCTATATTAATGTAAGCTACACCTGCACATCTAGGTGGGGCAATACCATCGCTGCATGTCCCTTGTGGCTGTAAGGGATGAGGTAGAGGTTATGTAGTACCAAGCAAGGTGCAATGGCTGTTGATTTGTAGGTAGGCTATGTAACCCAAAGAAAGCTAGCTCATGTTTAACAGGGCTGGTCTTCATTGCAGTTAACCCAGACTGACCCCTAACCCAGCTCCCCTCCACACACTAAAACCTCTCCCTCACATGGGGTGGTGCTTTCTACCTAAGCACACTACTCACACTTTGGGGGGCGGGGGGGGGGGGGGGAGAATGTCACTAGACCAACTCCCTTCGGTGGGCATAGCTCTCTATTGCCTTCCCATAACTCCTCCTGGTTGCCCAAGTTCTCCCCCAATTCACAAGGAATAAGAGTGGCTCAGTTTACTGCAGCATTAAGCAGAGGATAGTCCCCCCACAAGTCCTAGTGCCTCACCTGAGCCTGGATACACTTCAGTGGACACGCTTGGGTAAAGTCTTGCTGAGTGGCTGCTCACAGCTGGGCAAGAGGACCATCCTGGGTGCTCACAATCAGGTGTGAATCACTCTAGTTAGCTCTGCAGGGAGGACATACCCATACCTGACTGTTTTGGTTTTGTTCTTAAATAGGGAGTCAGTAGATTTCAGCCACTTCCTTGAAATTCTTACAGAGAGCCTAGTTTTCCAAGTGAGTTACTCCCTCATGCCATTGCATACCTGTCCCTGGGAGTTCTGGCTACATCAGACATGGGTTAAACCATTTCTGGCTCCTCTTATCTGCCTAGAGAGTGGCTAGTTTAAAGCTCAAGCTTTCACTAGCACCAGTGGGCGGGGGGCACAGGCAGGTACTGCTGGCCTCTTATCACTTAACAGCCACCGTATCTATGCAGGCACTGGAGCTCCATAGAGATTTGAATTAAGATGCCAGTACAGACAAGGTCTGTATATATTCGGGATTGTTCAGAAAGTGGTGGTTTCAAAAGAGATTGTGGCTTTAAAGGAAACAGTCAAAGTTAGGTAGCATCCCTTCCCCTCCCTCTCAAGAGGGTACATCAAGAAATATGCCCCGTTTCCTAGTAGCACAAGCATTAGAAATTTAGATTTACCTGGACTATGACATCCCCTTAGGCCCCCTCAAAGTGCTACTATGTAGTTACTATGCTTCTTCCAGCATTTTCTCCAGTGCAGCTGAGACAGTTTACTGAGAAGAGGGAAAGCAAGTACAACACTAGTAGAGTTGGTTCTGGATATTTTTTTTTTTTTATTTCCTCAGACTTGTTATTTAAACAGGAGTGCCTGAAATAAAAACATTTGAGTCCCATCATCAGGGGAATGACTTGATAAAGACAGAGGTCAGGTGAGCATGACAGCTGCCCTTTGCCAAAGAATATGGATACCAGTTGTAATTGATACAGTTTCGACAGTCCATGAATGGTCAGAGTAAGTTACATAATACAACATGCCAGTTCACAGGAGGAAGTAACTTAAGTGTACTTCTTGATTTCATCGTACAATACTAAGACAAAAGCACCACCCATTCCTCTGAGTACATTGGACCATGCACCCTTGAAGAACGCCTTGGACCCTTCATCACGGGCAATCTTTCGCCAGCAGTCAATTGTACCCGAGTACATGATGTCAGCTGTGGAAAGTACAGAGATTGTTAGTGAGAGGAGTCTCATGGCCAAGCTCCTCGTCCAGGTCAGTAGTGGCTCAGCAAGGCTGCCAGCTTTGAATGACTACACTTGCACCACTAACGGCATCTCAGGTCTATACTGAGATGTAATAGGCAAGAATTTGAGTTTTACTGTCTTTGGCAACTGCACTAACATCTCAAGTGCTTGCCTTTATGCAGCTGCTAAACCCAAGTCTTCACTGCAAATCACCCCAGGAGATATGCTGCTCTCCCATCCTCATGGCTTATACTAGAAGCACCACCATCTGCTGGGAATTCTTCTGCAGCTTGTTTATATTCAACAAATAGAGTGTCTGGATGTATTCTAGACAAAGGGCTACAGGGTCTCATGGAGCAAGGAACTCTAGCTCTAATCCTGGTCCAGCCAGTGATTTGCAGCACATTCTGGGAATGATGGACTACTTCTCCTATAAATGGAGAGCATACATCTCACCAGATTATTGAGAGGACTTATACTCTGAGTGGTACAACTGCTAAAGCAATAGACAGTATGGCTAGCCAGGGCATCAAAGGAAACCAACATCCATTTACAAGATCCCTCTTCTGAACCATGAAGTCCTGCCTGCCCAAACCCTTCTGATCCCATGGGCCTTGGAACACAGATGTAGAGTTCTCTGCACCCATCTTGCATCTCCGGACAGAAATGTTTCTTTGGGAATGCTCACCCCCATTATGTTCTACATGGGAATTAGATACATACTTGCTTTACGCCCTGACTGCATCATCATACGACGACGGACAGTATCAAATGGATAGGAGGTCAAACCAGCAACAGCAGTAACTGTCTGAGCAATCATCCAGCTGATAAAGATGTGGGTGTTCTTTGGGTCAGGAAGCATTCCTATGGGAGGGAGGAGATGTTAGAACACCAAAGGAAATCTGTTTTTGCATTAGAATCTAGAGTTCCTTCTAAAAGCCTTAATATTGTTGTCTAGCTTCTTATGCATTTTAAGAAGTTAGTTCAAAGGACCTACCCTTCGCAGTGTCATAGATGCCAAAATAGGCAGCTCTGTAGATAATGATACCCTGAACGGATACATTGAAGCCTTGGTACAGGCCCTTAAGACCATCAGACTTGAAGATCTTGACCAGGCAGTCACCAAGACCCTTGAATTCTCTGTCGGCTCCAGCTTTACCCACATCAGCTGCCAGACGGGTACGGGCAAAGTCAAGAGGGTACACAAAACACAGAGATGTAGCACCAGCAGCACCACCAGATGCCAGGTTACCAGCGAAGTAACGCCAGAACTGGGTTCTTTTATCAACGCCACCCAGAAAGATCTGCTTGTATTTGTCTTTGAAAGCGAAGTTGAGGGCCTGAGTAGGGAAGTATCTGATCACATTAGCCAGGTTGCCACGCCAGAAGGACAGGGCACCCTGCTCTTTGGGGATACGGACAACACAGTCAATGATGCCCTTGTATTGCTGGTCTACTGCAATCTGCTTGCTTGCATGCTGCACCTGTAAAACAGTAAAACAAGCTGGATTACTATCATTGTGCTGATAAAATTACAAGCCTGAATATCTGGATTTATGATGTTTCATGGTTTTCACTTGGTAGAAATGTTTTCTTTAATTTGCATTTAATAATTAGCATCTGATTCCAGGGTCTGGATAGACCGTCTTCCCCTACAGAGGGGAAGTAAATTTGAAGGATATCCATTTAGACTAAAAATGCTGAAATCTTGTTATGAAATAAAATAAGCCTGGTCCTATGAAGCTAGAGGAATTATAAATGAAAGCGTGACAGATTTGGTAGTGAAAACATGAATTACTAGTAAACAAGAATGAGGATAAAATTAAGCGTGGCTCTCTTAAATTTGGTGAGGAGACAAGCTAGAGTGAGTTTATTGTTGAACTTTGCTAGTTATAACTAGGTGTGGAAGGATTATATTTGTACCAGTAAACAATGATTTCACTGCACACACAACTAACAATCACAACTTACAGATAAGGCAACATAAGAAAAATGCTGCTTGAGACCTCACAGTTTGCGTTAAGGATGTTTACTCAAGGATATCCGAACACTTGGTGTTCGTGGTTATAAGGCTTTAACTTTTTGAATCTCATTGACTACTGTCATTAAATAATTGTCTGACCTCCCATAATTTCCCTACGACTGCAAAAAGTATTTATCAATTTAAGATCGATCAATATTATCGGTCAAAAATCATAAATAAAAATTAAGTTTGCCAAGCCTAGTTACACCAGAGTGTCATGAAAGTCCCAGGCTGCTTCAGTGAGAAACGTCACTGTCCTCTAAGCAGATGTCAGTGCAATAGACTCCTGGAATGCAGAGATGGTAAGTGCTGAATTCCAAGGTTATCACCTGCCATTCACTTGACCCAGAAACAGGAAGTGCTGTGTCTTAGGGTGGGGTGGTAATAATGACCTTTCTGGCTCCATTTAAAAGTGGTAGGATTTTCTAGAGCAGCCCTCCTCCGTACACTTGTCAAACTTTCATTAGAATGATGTGACAATAAGGAGGATTACCTCCTGGGGGACAGTCAGAAAGAACATCTTTAGAGCAGAACTGCACATGAATTTCTTTTCAAAAGCAAAATATGCTTTACTCCGTTGGATTTTTCCATATTACCTAAAAGGCAGCAATTTACCCTGATCCAGCCCAGATCAGAGTTGCATGGGCTGTCTACTTTGGAGCAAAGCTAAGTTAATAGCCTGCCTTTAGCATTTGGGGATGTGGGGTCGTGTGGCCTGGAAGGTCACCGGTTTGTTGTCCTGAGGCTCGGCATTGTGCCTGCTTGGCTCTGCGCGCTGGTTTTACCGCATGATGCTTGCAAGCGGCGAGTCAATGGAGGCTCACTCGGGGGTCCGAGTCCCCACGGCTGGGCCAGGGGGCGCAGCTGGGCCCAGAGCACGAGGACGATGCAGCCTCAAGGAGCCTCCAGGCCGGAGGGAAGGAGCCGGGGCGGAGGCTGCTCTCACCCCCCTCCGCGCGGAGCCGGCCCCGGCCCCGATTGCATAAGCGGAACTAGCTGGCTCCGGCAGCCGATCGAGGCAGGCGGGTGGTTTCCGGCTCTGCCCGGCTTCTCTGCGCCTGGGGAAGCCACAGGGGCTGGGGAGGGAGAGGCCCCAGCTCGCTCTGAGCCCCGCACACCGGGCCCGATGGGGCCCAGCCGCCCGCAGGGCCAAGGAGACCGTCCCCTTGGGCAGGGCAAGGCCGGCCGGGGGGCAGCGGAGCCTCGCCCCAGGCAGACTGGGGGGCGGGGGGGTCGTGCTGGCTGCAGCGGCCCGGCCCCCTCGCCCAAGCCGAGGCAGCCCCTGCCCCGGGATGCCCGGGCCTTCCCTCTCCTTGCAGCGACCTTGGGAGGCGGATCAGCGCGCCGGCATCTCCTTGGCTCGCGGATGCACCACGCGGCCACGTCCCAGCTCCAGACAAAGCTGCGGCGGCGGCGTCCCGTCCACACACACCCCGGCCACAGGATTTCCCCGAGCCCAGGGCACTCGGGGCCCGCCCGCCTGCACCAAGCCCTGGCGGGAGCCGGGCACGAGCCCATTCATCCCCCGGGGCGAGCGCCCAGCGCCCCGCGCATGCAAGCCCTGCGCGCCGCCCCGGGGCACGGCCCAAACCCACCTGCAGAAGCAGCTTCACTCTCTCGATGGGGGCGACGGCTGTTTTGGAGATGGCCGCGGCCACTCCCCCGGCCAGGAAATCCTTGGCGAAGGACAGGGCAGCATCGGCCATGGCGACGGGGACAGGTTAATAAATTAGAACCAGGGAGCGACAGGCGACTGCTGGGGGACCCGCGGGCTCTGAGGCCGAGCTGCTGAAATGGCCGGTTTATATACAACCCCCGGGCTCCAGCGAGCGGGGGTGAGGCTCGCGGAGCGACGCACGGCAGCTTCCCACCCCGCTGATTGGCTTGGAGCAGGAGGGCTGGGCCGGGGAGGGACCGGCTGGGAGTGGGGGGGCCTTGGGTGTCACCTCCCCCCACGTGACGCTGTGGGGCCTGCCAATGGCTATGTGGGTCGGAGGGGTCTCCAGCATCACGGGGCGTGGGGGGGCCTGGCAGGGCAAGGCTGGGCTCTGGGTTTCAGGGCGTGACGCCAAGCGAGAGACTGTTCCTAGGCAACCCCCGGGGAAATACAGAGCGGAGTGCATCTGCCAACGCTGGATCAGCCTCTGACACCATCGCCATGGAAACAGGGTTGGGCTGGGAGCACCCCCACAAAACCCAGCATCAGACCTGAGTCACTGATCACAGGCGCCTGGGGGGCAGAGAGATGGGTGGGCACCGAGGTGCCCATGTTGTGGGGGATGCTTCCCAGAATCATGGTCTTCTCAGAGTTCTCCAGTTTTGGGGTGGAGGGCAGAGGTAGAACAGCCCACTTTAAATCTTAATCTCATCCATGGACCTTCCAGTGAAGGTCTGTTCCCTGCATATTTTCAGTGCCTTTGTCCAGTCCACTTTTTGTTACATCACACTCAAGCCATCAAACGTGGTACCTGAATTTAATCTCCAGGGTTAAGAATTTCTACAAAATTGTAAAAAAAAAACCACCTCATAAACAGGAAATAATACAACGATATGAATGAACAAGACTAGCAAATAATACCATCAGTTCTTCCCCTCTCAGCTGATCAGGAGAAACTTGAAGGCTTCATTCCACACATACGCATTACAGGAATATATGAGGTGAGCTTTCACGTCTTTCATAAAACCATAATTTCTTGACAGAAAGTTTAGGAAAACCGATTTTGCCCAGAGTCATAGAGGCTTAGGATACAGTGCCAGTTTAACTATTCAGACAAGGGGTCCATGCCCAAAAGCCTGCCAGTGACTAGACAATAAAATAAGTATCAGCTTTAGGACTATAATTCAACTGAACAACTGATGGGGTGAAGAACAAAGATAATTGTGCCTGTGGGGTGTGAGTGTGTGATTCTAATATGCAGTTAGTGGAGTGAGCAGTCAGCATGGGGGAACTGAACGGTCATCAACCGGGCTGTTAATACAAGGGATCAGGATCTCAGTTTTAGATGTTCCCTACTATCTTTGTTAGTGTAGGGTGCTAAGCCTGGACCTCTATCCAAATTTCACCTCAGTTACATTCTGCCTACCTGTTTCCTCTCCACTTTCATGATATTCTTCACTTCTTATATGCTATTGGACACTCTTATGGAGGTCTAGCATTCTATACAAACAGTGCTTCATTTCAGTGCTGTGTGAAATACTCCTGGCATAGTCTTTAGGGGTGGTGTATGGCTTAGTGTTTGGGGTCATACTTTATAAATGATTAACAAATATAACTATGTTACAATATAGATGGTTATAAGCACATCAGAAGAAGGTGTTAAAGATGGTTTCAAGTAACTGATTGACTTGCTATACTATCAACTGATCATTTATTAACCCTCTACATTTTGTTTATAAATGGAACATTAATATAAAGGACAAACCTATTGGTGACCTAAATAAGGATATTAAGAATCTGGTTGCTCCCCCTGTCATCTACAAGTGAATAATAACCTGTAGGTATTGCACAGTGTACAGTTTTGAGTTTTGCTGAAATTAATATAATTGTTCATGAAAGGATTTCCCTTCAGGTAGGAGGAATCAGATCAAGATTATTCTAGGAAAATGAAATTGGTAGAAAGTGCTAAGGTAGCAGAACCCATCAACAACAGTTAGGATGGAACAGTCCTAGGGCCTAGTCAAGTCTGCCAAGCACGTCAACCAGCTTTTTATCAAAAATATGAGATAGATTAGTCTATCTCGGTTAACTTTGGGCAGCCTTTCTAGGCTCGGCTCTTCTTAACACAGTCTGACTGTCTACTCTGCTTCTTCTGATACATCTCTTTATTAGCAACTGCATACATAAAAGTATCCATTAAAAATATTACCATTCTAAGCTAAGGGAATACAGTGTGCTGGATTCATCAGAGGATTGGGAAGCAAGAAAGGACAAATTCCAATCCCCAGCTCTTCCAGTGTCTTGGTGTGCGGTCTTTAGTAAAGCCCTGAACCTTTCTGGATCAAATTCAGCTCTGGTATAATTGGAAGCAACTGCAGTTGAAAACACCAGCTTACAGCAGGGCTGAACTTGGACAAAGAAGACAGGGAGAGCCATTTGTTAAACGGGGTCATTAATACTTAGCTGATACAGGGCTGCTGTAAGACTTTACTCATCATTGTAAAGTGTTCTGCTCTCAAGGGCTTTATTCCTTACATCTAAGATTGAATTTAACCACCACTTTCTACCCATTGCTTCTTTACAATTCCCCAGGTAAGCAAAGGTTTCTCTCTCTGTCAGGGAGGATAGCTCATTGCCACTGACTACCCTTTGCCTCACAGAGCCTGAGTGATGAACACTGCAATGAGGGCACCTGGAATCAGGGATACTGTGCCAGATGCAACTGGGTGTCACAATGCTGCATAGAGAAATTTTATACTTTCCCTGGAAGAATCAGGATCCCAGCAACCATTTCATACTGATCTGAGGGCTGGCCCCTGAATGACACTTATCGGAGCTGGGAATAAACTAGTCCTCATGCTGTAGCATTCCATAGTGTTTTATATCTGTGAGGTCCCCTCCTCAGAAAAGCATGACAATGCATTGACTTATAGATCACAGCAGGTAAAAGGGACCACCGCTTTTGTGTCTGTAAAGAGATGGTGAGGTTAAGTAGCATTCTAAGCTCGGACCATAAAACTGTCATCTCTGAAAATTAATTTAATATAAAATACACCTTTAAAAATATTGACAGACATATAAGAGTGTTAACACTGAAATATCTAACACGTTTGCTTTCTGTATTTTTCACACAGTAGTAGGTAGAGTTAGTCATAACAAAATGAACACAGCATATAAACAGTCTTGTTTTTCCCCCAAAGCGGAAATAATTCAGATACTTGTAGAAATATACTAGGGTGGGCAAAGAGATCATCATTTAGCGCTGTTTCACATATTACTATTCTTTCTTGGGAAAAGTATCTTTGCAGCATGTTTTCATCTTTCTTTGCAACTGGGGACACAGAAAATTATTCAATTCTCAAATAAGTTTTACAAAAGCTGAAAACAAGAATTAGGAGGACAACAATGTGAATTATGTGGGGACAAATATTGCCTATCCAGAATGCCAAGTCTATATTGTATCAGTAACAGACAGATTTCAGTAGAAATGCGTACCCAGTATATTTTATTCTATTTTTAACCATATCTATTCTGAATTCTGTGTGTTCAGTGCTCTCAAGTGTTACAAATGTTTTTAAACTTCCCTAATATTTTTAAATAAATCATAATTCATGATCATGGCTCACATCGCTTATTCTCTGCAAGTGGTTTTAGCATTAAAAAGCTATTCAGCATTGAAAAATCCCCAAATGAGTAGATTTCAAGTATTGTAGTAGTTTCAAAATGTGTGTGTCCTTCAGATAAGCTTGAATTGATTGTATCAATTAACTACATGAGTTACAAGGTTTATTCATGTTTGACATGGGGGTTTCAATCCCAGGGAAGGCCATACAGTAAACTGAAGTGTTGCTACCTCTAGTGCAATGTGTCTTCCTTTTTGCTACGCTTTCTTCAGGTTGTAGACGTGGCAGAGAATGACTGCAACATTCATTTGTTTAATGGACTTTCCAATGTCAATTTTCAAGAGTTGGCTTCGGCGGCTCAAAATTTCCTCTTCGGAGAAACTTTAATTCTTGCAACTCTTGTGGTTGTAAACTCTGGTCCACTCCAGGAATTAGTTTGTAGCTTAAGGGAGATTCAATATAACCATTTCTGTAGAGACAGACCCGCTTGCAGAACTCAAAGGTGCTAAACATAACACCATAGTATGGGACAATCTGGGGGGGGAAAAAAAGGATTGAAATCAGTTATTAATTTAGAGTCACTATCAATATTCTCTACTCAGTTACAAGCTAGGATTTATAGGACTTCATTGTTGATTTGGCCTCATCAGGCCAACTGAGAATTTGATCCTAAATTAGTTGTGTCATTCTACAGGTACCAGACTGAGTTAAGACTTGGTTTATTATATGCACAACCCAATTATAGCAAATTATTGTGAGGAAATGGGCTTGTGCTGAACTTTAAAACACCACAATGTTTAAAACAGTTAAGATTTGTTTGAACAGGAAATTAGGGATGCGTTTTGTATGTGGCAGAAACGCGTCCTTTCTTTTGTCCCAAGCAGAGTCAATGAAGCTATGCTGACTTACAATAGCTGAAATTCTGGCTCTTTATGTTTAGCCATTTTCCCTGCTCTCTCTCTCTCTCTCTCGGTTATTTCCCAAGTGTGTTTGAATAAACTTCCATCAGAACATAAGAAAGGCCGTACCGGGTCAGACCAAAGGTCCATCTAGCCCAGTATCCTGTCTACCGACAGTGGCCAATGCCAGGTGCCCCAGAGGGAGTGAATCTAACAGGCAATGATCAAGTGATCTCTCTCCTGCCATCCATCTCCACCCTCTGACAGACAGAGGCTAGGGACACCATTCCTTACCCGTCCTGGCTAATAGCCATTCATGGACTTAACCACCATGAATTTATCCAGTTCTCTTTTAAACTCTGTTACAGTCCTAGCCTTCACAACCTCCTCAGGTAAGGAGTTCCACAAGTTGACTGTGCGCTGCGTGAAGAAGAACTTCCTTTTATTTGTTTTAAACCTGCTGCCTATTAATTTCATTTGATGACCCCTAGTTCTTGTATTATGGGAATAAGTAAATAACTTTTCCTTATCCACTTTCTCCACATCACTCATGATTTTATATACCTCTATCATATCCCCCCTTAGTCTCCTCTTTTCCAAGCTGAAGAGTCCTAGCCTCTTTAATCTCTCCTCGTATGGGACCCGTTCCAAACCCTTAATCATTTTAGTTGCCCTTTTCTGAACCTTTTCTAGTGCCAGTATATCTTTTTTGAAATGAGGAGACCACATCTGTACGCAGTATTCGAGATGAGGGCGTACCATTGATTTATATTAGGGCAATAATATATTCTCCGTCTTATTCTCTATCCCCTTTTGAATGATTCCTAACATCCTGTTTGCTTTTTTGACTGCCTCTGCACACTGCGTGGACATTTTCAGAGAACTATCCACGATGACTCCAAGATCTTTTTCCTGACTTGTAGCTAAATTAGCCCCCATCATATTGTATGTAAAGTTGGGGTTATTTTTTCCAATGTGCATTACTTTACATTTATCCACATTAAATTTCATTTGCCATTTTGTTGCCCAATCACTTAGTTTTGTGAGATCTTTTTGAAGTTCTTCACAGTCTGCTTTGGACTTAACTATCTTTAGCAGTTTAGTATCATCTGCAAACTTTGCCATCTCACTGTTTACCCCTTTCTCCAGCTCATTTATGAATAAGTTGAATAGGATCGGTCCGAGGACTGACCCTTGGGGAACACCACTAGTTACCCCTCTCCATTCTGAGAATTTACCATTAATTCCTACCCTTTGTTCCCTGTCTTTTAACCAGTTCTCAATCCATGAAAGGACCTTCCCTTTTATCCCATGGCAGCTTAATTTACATAAGAGCCTTTGGTGAGGGACCTTGTCAAAGGCTTTCTGGAAATCTAAGTACACTATGTCCACTGGATCCCCCTTGTCCACATGTTTGTTGACCCCTTCAAAGAATTCTAATAGATTAATAAGACACGATTTCCCTTTACAGAAACCATGTTGACTATTGCTCAACAGTTTGTGTTTTTCTATGTGTCGGACAATTTTATTCTTAATTATTGTTTCGACTAATTTGCCCGGTACTGACGTTAGACTTACCGGTCTGTAATTGCCGGGATCACCTCTAGAGCCCTTTTTAAATATTGGTGTTACACTAGCTAACTTCCAGTCATTGGGTACAGAAGCCGATTTAAAGGACAGGTGACAAACCTTAGTTAACAGTTCCGCAACTTCACATCTGAGTTCTTTCAGAACTCTTGGGTGAATGCCATCTGGTCCCGGTGACTTGTTAATGTTAAGTTTATCAATTAATTCCAAAACCTCCTCTCGTGACACTTCAATCCGTGACAGTTCCTCAGATTTGTCACCTACAAAAGCCAGCTCAGGTTTGGGAATCTCCCTAACATCCTCAGCCATGAAGACTGAAGCAAAGAATCCATTTAGTTTCTCCGCAATGACTTTATCGTCTTTAAGCGCTCCTTTTGTATCTCGATCATCAAGGGGCCCCACTGGTTGTTTAGCAGGCTTCCCGCTTCCATCAAAAGGCTCTGCCACTTCCTCGAATGCTTTTGATGAGGATGGTATCATATGAAAGTCAGCAACTTGCAGTTGGCCATTAAGACCAAACCAATATAGCTCAAACAGCTATATTGTAACCAGAGTACAGGCAAACCTCTACCATTACTGTCACAAACTGTCTAATCAACACGCTGTTCATAAGGTGAGGAGAAGAGGGGACATCATGTGTGTTACAGTCCCAACCACCAATTAGTTGGTCATGTGTCTCAGATCATATTTAAATACAGACTGATCAGAATGGAGGAAATCCGCACCTTGAGCAGATTGGCTGTGAGTCCACACCAGAGTCCGAGTACGCCCTTGGTCTTTACAGTTTGCCTAAAACAGTCAACCACGCCAGTAAAATGGACATCAACCCCTCCATAATGGGGAAGGCAAGGACTCTGAGCCTGTTCAAACAAAAACCACAACAGGTTAATTATTTGTAATTGAGTTGATTTGTTTATTTCCTTCACTTCTACAGGTGTTCAACCCTTAAATGCTGAAGCAGGAGGCCTGTGTCTATTTACCATGCTTTAGTCAATTATATTTCAAAGAATTAACAATTCTGCCTGAGGTCTGATTGAAAGGCAACCGGGGGGGCGGGTGGGGGGGGGAATATTTGAAATGTAGAGTATAGGAGAAGTCTACTATTAATTCTGTGCTGCATTGTACATGGTGTCACTTGAGTAACACATCCAAGCCACTTCCAAACACAGTAAGATTTAAACCATCAAAATACTAAGTCACATGAGAACATGATATTATGTCATAATCTACCAGACCAGTGTGCACTTAGTTCACATGGAACAAAAGTGCAATGGGTCATTCTGAGCAGCAAAATCCTTTCACCATTAATCTCTCACTGTGTTAGAACAGTTAGGATGGCCTGATCTTCAGTAATCTGATCCTCATCCATCTGTATGGACACAGATGGAAGTCTACTTTGCATGTGCAAATCAGGGATTTGTTCATACATATGACAAGACAGACTCTTTTCCAGACAAGTGATTCAGGCATGTGATTGCACATGCCGGTTTGATCACTGAAGATCAGTAATTTTATATTAGTGGCAGTGATCTTACATTAGCGGGAGTTCAACTGTTAATTTATTGGTGAATATTGATATAATTCTCTTACATTTCCCCAGTGATCTATAACAGCAAGTGGTGTAATACTCCTTCTTAGTTTGGCTGAAAAACCCACAGCTTCCTCAAGGTGATAAGCCTGTAACAACCTTTTCTATCAAACTGACAACTGGTGATGTTTTCTAGATGCATCTGCTCTAGAATGTCAATCATTTGGCAGCCCTGGTCTACCTGGTAAAAAATGGAAACATACGGAAGACTAAAATCATTCCTGGTGTAAGTGGGTGTGGCTAAATTGGTTTTAACAGAGTTGTGTCCCCTAATGCCATAAGTGAATTTGACCCTAACGTTTTAGAAGACACAAAAAATACTTAACATATTTGTATCCTTAATATGCCCCCCTCTTCCCAGCAGATGGTGGTGGTGGGGGGTGGATTAAACTCTGGTCTCCTAGAACTCACGTGTGTTCTAACCATGCTAAAAGTTATAAGGTGGGCGGGGGCAGCAGCAGCTCCTCTCTGGACGTTTTGTGTGGAGCGAGGCAGGTGCATAACTCATTCCCACAGGAAATGCCTTAGGTGCCAAACCAGGTGACTCCAGGCAGCTGATTCCCATTTGTGGCTAGGTGCTTAAGTCTGGGATGCAGGGAGGCATCTGTCTCCATGACAGGGATTAGCACCTCCCTCCTCTCATTGTTGATATCTTCCTTGGCTAGCTTCGGTTGCTCCCTGCCTAGTGCACTGGCTTTTGTGGGTCACATTCTAAGGCTCCAGTCTCTCCCCATTCATTGTACAGGAGCACAGGCACCTAACTTGGCTTTGGGGAATCACAGTGGTGATCCTGTGATTTTCTGGGCACCTAAGGCACTGTGACACTCAGCATTGCAGTGCCTAAACCCCTTTGTGGCTCTGGGCCCAGATTCCTTAGGTCAAAGCACAATCAGTGCATGGTAACTGGGTGAGATTTTTGAAAGCACCCAAGAGAGTTAGGAGCACAAGTCATTCAGGCACTTTTGAAAATCCCACTGCAGTCACTAAAAACCCGGGATGGATTTGACACGTGCTTCTGCTTTCCAAAGTGACAGGGATACTTTGAAACAGATTCCAAAAGCCCAGGAAACTGTGGACAAGTAGTGGAAAAGGGACAACTAGCTAAAATACTTGAGTAAGATGACAATGCTGGTAAACATATGCATCCTTTCCTTCCCAACGTGCAGGGGAGGATTTTTAAGTGCATCAGTTTAGCTTAATCACTTTAGCCATTATGTACACTGCAAAGGCTCATATCAAAGGGTGGCACTTTTGTGTACAATACAAATGTAGGGTACGATGTACTTCAGATTTAAATAAGATTTGGTAAGCAGTAAAACTACTCTGGCGAATGTTAAAAAAGAATGGTATGTCTCAAAGAACCAGATTTCTAGTTTGCCTACAGCCTCTAATCTCTAAAATGATTTGAGAGATTATTTATAGTAACATTCACCATTGTAAAAACCATTATAAAGATTTTTTAACTGTGGTGCAAGGTTCATACCCCCACCTTTCTGGCTTATCGGAGCCATAAAAAGTTTTTCAAGCCCTTAGACACAGTACTTGAGAACCAAAAGAATCTCAAAGGAAGTGTCAGACTAAAAACAATGGCACAACTTAAATCAAAGTCATTTCATCCAGTAGTTCAAGTTAAAAAATTAAGTTTTGAAAAAGGATTTTACAAAGCTAGAAAATATTATTAAAACACAAACACTATTTTTAATGAATCTATGAACTCAGGGGTTGTAGCCTATGACTGGAGAATTGCAAATATAGTACCTGTTTTTAAGAAAGGAAAAGAAAGTGATCCGGGCAACTACTGGGCCATTAGTCTGACCTCACTGTATGCAAGGTGTTAGAACAAATTTTGAAAGAGAAAGTAATTAAGGACAGAGGTAAAGAGTTCCTCAGTGACCCCTCTTAGGACCAATCTTATTTAACATTTTCATTAATGTCCTTGGCACAAAAAGTGGGGGTATGCTAATAAAATCTGCAGCTGACAAAAAGCTGGGAGGTATTGTCAATACGCAGGAGGACTGGAATATCATACAAGAAGATTTGGATGACGTTGAAAACTGGAGGAATAGAAATGGGATGAAATTTAATAGTGCAAAGTGCAAGGTCATGCATTTAGGGACTGTGACGTTATTGACATAAACTGGGACCATATAGATCATTGTTGCAACCAAGGTCCTGTAGTGGCACCCAAATCTTGTATAAAGGGGGTCAAATGGGGTGTCTAGGACAAGGTTATGGTTTACTGGTTATGATTATGCTGTCTATATGTATGTATCAGTTTTGTAGTTGAAGTTATGAATATTGGCTCTATACTGTCTGTATGGCAAACTTATGCTATGCTTCTGGGTGACATCCCAGACAAGCTGAGATTAGCTCTCCCTAGCCTGCTTGATGGCCCATTAAGGACCATCAGCTATACAATGGACCCATTGAGAGAAGGCAGATACGCCTTGTAACTCAGCAAAGTATGCAGGGACTGGCCCATGTGACTCCAGACTCCATTTTGCTGTAATTTTCCACAGTAAGAACAAAGAGGTGTTCTTACACCTGGAAAAGACTATATAAGGCTGATGCCTCATCTCCATCTTGTCTTCAATCCTGCTTCATACCTCTGGAGGAACTTTGCTATATGCTGAAGCTTTGAACAAAGGACTGAGGACCCATCCCAGCGGGGGATGTATTCCAGAGACTTGATTTGAACCTGCAGTTTATTCCATCGCTGCTGCAAGCCTGAACCAAGAACTTTGCCATTACTGTATGTAATTGATTCCATTTAACCAATTCTAACTCTCATCTCTATCTTTTTCCTTTTATGAATAAACCTTTAGATTTTAGATTCTAAAGGATTGGCAACAGCGTGATTTGTGGGTAAGATCTGATTTGTATATTGACCTGGGTCTGGGGCTTGGTCCTTTGGGATCAGGAGAACCTTTTTCTTTTATTGGGGTATTGGTTTTCATAACCATTTGTCCCCATAACGAGTGGCACTGGTGGGAATACTGGGAAACTGGAGTGTCTAAGGAGATTGCTTGTGAGACTGGCGGTTAGCCAGTGGGGTGAGACCGAAGTCCTCTTAGTCTGGCTGGTTTGGTTTGCCTTAGAGGTGGAAAAACCCCCAGCCTTGGGCTGTAACTGCCCTATTTGAGCAATTTGTCCTGAGTTGGCACTCTCAGTTGGGTTCCGCCAGAACTGCATTGTCACAGTGGCGTAGTCGTGCTTGGATCCACAGAACCAGGTCAATTAAACTTTGGATCAGAACCCCCATTATCCAAATTTGAATTTTGGGATTGAGAGTTTGGTTGGTTAAAGAACAGTTGCAATGGGTGAGCAAAGAGCATATGAGGGCCTTGACAAAAAAGCCCTGAAAGATTTGTGTTCAGAAAAGGGGATAAGCTTTAGAAAGAAAGCTACAAATCAAGGACTGAGAGATCTGTTAATGGCCAGTGATCAGAAGGCAGAAGCAATTGAAAAGCAAAAGGCAGCAAGTAAACTGCAACTTGAGCATGAACAAAGACTGGCAGAAATTCGATTGCAGGAACTAGAAGCTGAGGCAAAAGTGCAAAGATTTCAGCTCCAAGTCAAAAAAGCAAGGGAAGAAAAGCAGAAATTGTATCCTCTTGAAAGTCCGGTTTATAACAATGTTGGTATGTTGTATAACTCTGAGCAGTTGTCTGGGTGTAACCAAATGTACCCCAACACTGCCACCTTTTATGTAAATGCTTTTACTGTGTGTTCAGTAAAGGGTGGCTCCATAACTTGTGCCAATGCTCTGTATGGGAGTGGTAATGAGAAATTCACAGAGAATGTAAAAGTCAATGGTAAAAGCTGTTTAGGGCAAATGATGGCTTCTAACATCACTCTGGTTAAAGCAGATCTTGTCAAAGAGGAAGATTATTTACCAAATCAGAGTGTGAATGTTGTAGTCCTCTATGAGTTTACTGTCCGTGTGCCTTTACCCAGAATCCACCTTGAATGGAATGGTGCTAAGCATGAGGTTATAGCTGGTGTAAGGAAGTTATTGCCTAAGGATCTTTTGATTGGGGAAAATGTTAAAGCTCTGTTCAGTCCAGGTGGTCAGTCACAGGACAGGAATGATCTTAAACCTGTGTCTATTGTGGGCAATGATTTGCCTGGGGAGGGTTGCTCCAAAGGTTTGTCTGAGAAGAGCTATTTGTCTGTAAATAAAGTTTCTGAATGTCGGTCTAGTGTCTCAGAAGTGAATCTGGAGTTAAATCAAGAGCAGCAAAATCTTATTGGGCAGGAAAATGTTTCTCTGGAGCAGACTAAAGAGGATGGTCAGGTGGAAGCCCTAACTGAGGAAGGAAAGGGTGGATTTTGGATGGGTGATGCATTGGTGGCTAGTACAGCTTGCAAAAGAGAACCTGAAAAGGGTAACTGTGATTTGCTGGCAGTGGCTCAGTGTAGTAAAAAGAGCAGTTTATCTGCTGGGAGTGGCAAGGTGCCTGGTAAGGAAGCTGCCCCACTCTCCCAGTCTTTGTCTGTAATCAGCCCTGTGTGCTGGGACGAAGGAGAGGAAGGCAGGAAAAGTTTGGAGGAGCCTAGGCAGCCTTGTGAGCTGATGGCTTTGTCTAGTCAGCAGTTTGGGAAGGCAAGGAGAGTGGAAGATGAATGTCCCTATACCTTACCTGTTTCCTGTGTGGAGAATAGTGACAGTGAAGGAAATGTGCCTGTGTCTGTCAGGGGTATTGACTTGCCTATGGAGGAAGCTACCTCGGTCTCCAAGCAGTTGTCTGTAAATAGCCCTGTGTGCTGGGACAAGGGAAATGAAATCCCGAGCTATGTGTCTGGTAAAAAAGGTGTCTCCAGCTCTTCTTTGTCTGTGGAGCAGACAGAAGGTGCCTTTCGGCCTGTGATGGTTGAGGTTAGTGCAGTTGTCTCAGAGTTGGTTCTGAATTCAACTAAAGCCCAGGAAGGGAATGGTCCTAAGTCTGTGTCTGCTGGGGAGGATGGCACTGTAACTAGGTTGCATCCAGTTAGTGTCTTAGCAAAATCCCAGAGACCAGACAATTCGGGTGCTTATATTTTGCCTATTGCTAGTGTGTGGTTGGTAAAGGGTGTAGCAACTCTGTCTAATCAGGGTAATACCCTAGCCAGGGCACACGGAGAGCATGCAGGTGATTTGGTTGTGTTACCTACTGATGGTGTGGAAACTTGTAGCAAGAAGGAAAGGATTCCTGAACTTGTGTGTGGCAAAGGGAAGGGAAATGTTTCTAACCTTTTATCTAGGAAGTCTATGGGTTTGCCTGAAAGGGGATTGTGTAAAAATCTGCCTGATGGGCCAAAGGTGATCCTGGATGTAAGTAAGACTCAGAAAAAGTCTGTCGTTTCTCAGGAAAGTGTTCCTTTAGAGCAGGCCCTAGGTGAAGAGGGTAAGGGCAGAATTTCTGTGAGGGGTGATTTGCTGCTTAAAAAAGCTCCTGGGGAAAGGAATCCTCGTGGTAATTTGTGCAAGCAGTTCCCTGCAAATGAAGGGTGTGAGAGTAATTTAATCAAGGAAGTTTCAGTTCCTAACAGCCAGAAATTTTCTGTTGTGAATGGATCCACTGACTTTCCTTTCGAAAGATCCAGTGTGGGTAGCTTTGAGAAGGTCTCAGATGGAGTAAGAGCTGTTAAGAAAGTTGAGCAGCCCTATAACCAAGTGGCTGTGTGTGGCCAGCTTGTTGGGAAGACAATGGTGTTGGAACAGGAATGTCTCCATTCTAATTCTTTAAGTGAGCAGTTTGTGTTTCAGGGTCTCAGGACAGATTTGGTTACTGGTGTTTCAAAGCAGAACAGTTTTATGGCTAAATGCTTGAGGATGCAGGGGAGAGCAAGCAAACTCTCACCCTCAGACTCTTTGGATTTGTGTGGTATCTCTTTAAGACAGAGTCCAGCCTTGAAAATAATAGCAGTTAAGGATATGAAAACTGGTGAACTGGCTCTGGTCTGGGGTAGTGCAAATTACTTGCCTGGCTGGGAAAGGAAGGACTTGCTAATAGCTGTTAGCACAGAGGGCCCACCCCATCAGCCAGTGAATTCTGTTAAGCAAGAGAAATCAGGGTGTGATCCTGCAGGACAAGGAGGAAAGAGAAAACTGAATTTTGCAAAGGGAAGCCACAGGTTAACCCTAAAATGCCCAAACTCCAATGGTATTGAGCCAAAGGTGTGGCATGACAACCATGACTGTAGATGGACACTTGCAATGAACTTGTTGTTATTGCTAAATTTTGTAATGAATGTGTTGCTATTGCCACAAACTGTAAAAATGTACAATGTGTCTAATCTTTTGGAGAATCCCTTGAACATGTTAAAAGGAATACATGAAAACACACGTTATGTTAAAAGGCCTTGTTACACTGGGGTTTCACAGTTCATGCCTATAAACAATATGGGAACTTTTCACAGGGGAAAAGACATTCCAGACCTAATGTGCTGTATGAAAAGGAAGACTGAGGCACACTGCCATATTGCTTTCATGGCTAAATGCCAAGATTCCTGTACTATGAAGAACATTAATATCTGCATTTATTCGATGTTAATGGGGTTCCAAACATTTGCCCGAGCTTGTATGGATAAAGTAGCTGTTTTCTTTAGCTCTTGGCAAGATCACGACACATACAAGAACCATGCTGCCAGAGCAGATCCAATCCACTATTGTTCTAACTAAGTTTTACCTTGAGGTTGTAAAGAGGTTCACTCATGTGGTTGAACATGATTTTGATAAACCATTTCTGTTATACACTGGTATGGCTTCTAACCCAATACTAGCTGTAGTGAGACAGAACCCAGGATGGGGAGCTCTTGGGATGCAGTCAGTGATGTTTGTGTCATCCCTTCCTGCATCAATTTTGCGTTGGGGGTGTGACGTTATTGACATAAACTGGGACCATATAGATCATTGTTGCAACCAAGGTCCTGTAGTGGCACCCAAATCTTGTATAAAGGGGGTTAAATGGGGTGTCTAGGACAAGGTTATGGTTTACTGGTTATGATTATACTGTCTATATGTATGTATCAGTTTTGTAGTTGAAGTTATGAATATTGGCTCTATACTGTCTGTATGGCAAACTTATGCTATGCTTCTGGGTGACATCCCAGACAAGCTGAGATTAGCTCTCCCTAGCCTGCTTGATGGCCCATTAAGGACCATCAGCTATACAATGGACCCATTGAGAGAAGGCAGATACGCCTTGTAACTCAGCAAAGTATGCAGGGACTGGCCCATGTGACTCCAGACTCCATTTTGCTGTAATTTTCCACAGTAAGAACAAAGAGGTGTTCTTACACCTGGAAAAGACTATATAAGGCTGATGCCTCATCTCCATCTTGTCTTCAATCCTGCTTCATACCTCTGGAGGAACTTTGCTATATGCTGAAGCTTTGAACAAAGGACTGAGGACCCATCCCAGCGGGGGATGTATTCCAGAGACTTGATTTGAACCTGCAGTTTATTCCATCGCTGCTGCAAGCCTGAACCAAGAACTTTGCCATTACTGTATGTAATTGATTCCATTTAACCAATTCTAACTCTCATCTCTATCTTTTTCCTTTTATGAATAAACCTTTAGATTTTAGATTCTAAAGGATTGGCAACAGCGTGATTTGTGGGTAAGATCTGATTTGTATATTGACCTGGGTCTGGGGCTTGGTCCTTTGGGATCAGGAGAACCTTTTTCTTTTATTGGGGTATTGGTTTTCATAACCATTTGTCCCCATAACGAGTGGCACTGGTGGGAATACTGGGAAACTGGAGTGTCTAAGGAGATTGCTTGTGAGACTGGCGGTTAGCCAGTGGGGTGAGACTGAAGTCCTCTTAGTCTGGCTGGTTTGGTTTGCCTTAGAGGTGGAAAAAACCCCAGCCTTGGGCTGTAACTGCCCTATTTGAGCAATTTGTCCTGAGTTGGCACTCTCAGTTGGGTTCCGCCAGAACCGCATTGTCACAGGGACTAACAACAAGAATTTTAGCTATAAGCTGGGGACATATCAGTTGGAAGTAACAGGAAGAGAAGACAGATTTGGGTGTATTGGCTGATCACAGGATGACTCTGAGCCATCAGTGTGATGTGGCCATGAAAAAGGCTAATGCAATCCTAGGATGCATCAGGCGAGGTATTTCCAGTAGAGATAGGGAAGTGTTACTACAATTATACAAGGCACTGGTGAGACTTCATCTGGAATATTGCGTGCAATTCTGGTCTCCCATGTTTAAGAAAAGATGAATTCAAACTGGAACAGGTGCAGAGAAGGGCTAGGAGGATAATCACAGGAATGGAGAACCTACCTTACAAGAAGAGACTTAAGGAGCTTGACTTGTTTAGCCTAATAAAATGAAGGATGAGGGGAAATATGATCACTCCTCTCCCTCCCTACATCAGAGGGATAAACAATGGGGAGGGAGAGGAGTTATTTAAGTTAAGGGCCAATAGTGGCAAAAGAACAAATGGATATAAACTGGCCAACAGTAAGGTTAGGCTTGAAATTAGACAAAGGTTTCTAACCATCAGAGGAGAGTAGTTCTGGAACAGCCTTCCAAAGGGAGCAGTGGGGGAAAACAAACCTAACCTGGTTCAAGCCTGAGCATGACAAGTTTATGGAGGTGATGATATGGTGAGACTGGCAACAATGGCATATGGCCCATCAGCAACTGCTTTTCGCAAATATCTCCAATGGCTGGAGACGTGACACTAGATGGGGAGGGCTCTCAGTTACTACAGAGAATTCTTTCCCAGATGTCTGGCTGGTGGGTCTCACCCACATGCTTAGGGTCTAATTGATCAGCATATTTGAGATTGAGAAGGAATTTTCTCCCAGATCAGATTGGCAGAGACCCTGGGGTTGGTTTTTTTTTGCCTTCCTCTGCAGCATGGGGCACGGGTCACTTGCTGGTTTGAACTAGTGTAAATGGTGGATTCTCTGTAACTTGAAGTCTTTAAATCAGGGTTTGAGGTCCTCAGTAACTCAGCCAGAGGTTATGGGTCTATTACAGGAGTGGGTGGGTGAGGTTCTGTGGACTGCGATGTGAAGGAGGTCAGACTAGATGACCATGATAGTCTCTCTGGCCTTAAAGTCTGTGAACCTAAATGAAAACGTTGGTTTGGTTAGCAGGTGATGCTGGAGGATTTACACATCCCTACAACTGCACTAGAGCAGAAGAGCTAAAAATGAAACTAACTGAATAGCTCAGACTAGTTTCACTGGCCAAGCTCTGCAGAAACCTAACCTGGTTTATATAACGGGGAGAAGTGGTTAATTGCTTATTCAAAAGAACACACCGACAGAGTATACTTTTTATGGGTAGCATAACACATCACAAAGCAACTTTTACTCCTTTCTTTTGATAGAGCTTGGGTCTTTAGGTTGCTAAACTGATACCCATTTGGAACAGACCAAAGGGGCAAGACTTTCCTACTAGCTGAATCGACAGCCAATTGCGACCAGACATCGGCATCACCAATGAGGACCAGAAGATCATTATGGTGGATGTCACAGTGCCCTTCAAGAACAGGACCCCGGCTTACCTGTCCCCTGGTAACCCTTAGCTCTCAAGGTGTCGGTGGAGAAATATGCCCCCTGGCTGATACCTTGAGAGCTAAGGGTTACCAGGTACAGATAGATGCGCTGATCATCGGAGCCCTGGGGGCATGGGACCCCAGTAATGAGCGAATGTTGTGGGAATGTGGAATCGGTCAATGCTACACTCGGCTGATGCGGCAACTCATGGTGTTGGACGCCAGAGGGACATCTACACAGAACACGTCACCAGACATCAGCAATACCAGGAGGGATGAGCTGGTGAGCCGATGAGAAGCGGAGTGGGGAAAGTAACTGAAACACTTTCTGTGACATGTCATTCCATATTCTTTATGAAAATATACTTATGATATGAATATGACATAACTGAGATATACTTTATACATGTGATATATCATTGAAAAGGTTAGGATTTACTGAATGAGATTATCCAGTTTGTATGCCTGTATCATTTCTGTATCTGAAATTAGGAATATGGACTATGTATCTGTATTTCAACTATGCTACTTTGGGTGACGCCCACTGCTAACACTTCAGGTACAACAATGGAAAAGCCAGACAGGGTGGATGGCCCATCAGCGAGGACAATGGACTGTGAAAAGCTTGGCCTTCCTGTGAACTCTTCATACTGCCACTGACTCATGGATGCTGATACTAAAACATTACCTGGGACTTCTTGTAACTTTCCACTGTAAGGGAAGGGGGGTAGGATGGGCAGGGCCGGCTTTAGACCAATTCAGGCGATTCCCCTGAATCGGGCCCCGCGCCCTTGCCGTCGGCGGTACACCATACCGGGGCTGCCGGCTTCCCCAGGGGGCAATTTAAAGGGCCTAGGGCTCCCAGCAGGGGCTGGAGCCCTAGGTCCTTTAAATTGCCACCAGAGCCCACTGCTGAAGCCCTGGGGTAGGGCTGCGGGGGCTATTTAAAGGGCCGGGGCTCCAGCTGCCTTTGTCACCCCGGTCCTTTAAATAGCTGCAGGAGCCCCACCGCTTCCCCAGGGCTCCGGCAGCTATTTAAAGGGCCGGGGCGGTAGAAGCAGGGGAGCCCCTGCCCTGCCCGCAGCCAGCCCCTGCTGCACGCCCTGCCCGCACCAACGCCACACCGGCAGCCAGCCCCTGCTGCACCCTCTGCCTGCACCAGCCCCACACCCCCTGCCCTGCCCGCAGCCAGCCCCTGCTGCACCCCCTGCTCGCAACCCTGCCCTGCCCACAGCCAGCCCGTCTCCAGCCAGCCCCGCACCCCCTGCCCACAGCCAGTCCCTGCTGCACCCCCTGCCCACACCAGCCCCACACCCCCTGCCCTGCCCACAGCCAGCCCGTCTCCAGCCAGCCCCGCACCCCCTGCCCGCAGCCAGTCCCTGCTGCACCCCCTGCCCGCACCAGCCCCACACCCCCTGCCCTGCCCACAGCCAGCCCATCTCCAGCCAGCCCCGCAATCCTGCCCGCAGCCAGCCCCTGCTGCGCCCCCTGCCCTGCCTCCAGCCCCGCACCCCCGCCCTGCCCGCACCAGCCTGCCTGCAGCCAGCCCCGCACCCCCTGTCCTGCCTCTAGCCAGCAGTGTAGGTAATATATAATTTTGTTATTATTTATATAGTTATGGAAAGTAAATAATGAAATGAAAGGGTTTTTTTTAGTCATCCTTGCCGGGGCCCCGACAAAAATGTTCGAATTGGGCCCCGCAATTCCTAAAGCCGTCCCTGGGGATGGGGAGTCAAGTTTGGGAAACAACGAATCCCACCTTATGTAAATCCTATTTAAGGGTGGGGAAGAAGGCAAACAGGACTCCTCCTCTCCATGGCCTGTTTGTCCAAGACTGCAAAAAGGGAAGACAAGGGGGGAGTCCAGACTGAGACAGGGGTCCAGTTTGAAAAGGAATACAACTGGAACTCAACCACAGAAGCTTTGCAAACTGCCCGCAACAATATCTAGGGTGAGAAATACTATTTGTAACCAATTTCTTTAGTGAAACTAGCTTAGCTTGCATGTTTGATTTCATTTGCTTAGTAATCAGCTTTGTTCTGTTTGTTACCCCTTTTACCACTTAAAATCTGCCCTTTATAGTTAATAAAATTTGTTTTGTTTATTATTAAACCCAGTTTCTGTCATTTCTAATGGGGAGGGGGAAGAGGGGCAAGAAGTGTGAACACCTCTCTCCACATTGAGGGAGGGGGCGAATTTCATAATATATCTTCTGGTCTGCATTCCAAGGGAGGTGGACATCTGAGTGCTGGAGCAAGTCCCTTAAGCTGAGTCTTCCCTGAACTGATCTGCAGCTGGGTGTGGCCCTGCCTGTGTGTGTATTAGAGGTGGTTTTAATAGCCTGGCTCAGCAAGACAGGGTAAAGGGGGTCCATGCTGGCAGAACAGGTAGACTCAGTGGCATCTCAGCAGATGAGGTGGCTTCGCAAGGGATCCAACCTGTCACACTTTCCTCATGGATTGTATTTTCCAAATGGACAACCTACAGTACATTCTCAATTACTGAGGGACAATCTTCACTCATTGATATATTTTGCTTTCCATAACCAACTTTCTGTACAACTTTTCGTGAGTGATGTACCCAAGTATTGGGATTCTAAATCTCTAAACTGTATTGTTAAATTTATTCACCTAAATTTGGGTGATTGCTGCTTATACACTATATGTATCTTATGACTTTAAAAACAAACTATATTTGTGGATAACCTAAGCACTATACCCAGATGTACAGACACTCTTTTCTTAATGTCTGTACTATATTTATTTAACATGGGCTTTAATACATTTTTTAAAATCTATTCTACTTTCTATGTTCCTTACGTTTCTGTGAAAGAAGAGAGGTATTGTATGGAAGGGGCTGTGCTGATTGTAAAGAAAGAAATTAAAGTTGCTCATCTGCATTCCTTAGGTTTGTGATGGATGCAGTGGATACTTTCAGTGTTAAATCTATTAAATGCAAGACTGATTCTACTCCCTATCTCCCAAGTACAAAACAATCTTTTAGTCTCCAGTGGGCTTTGAGTCACTCACTCACCAAAGCACGCACTCATATAACTCAGACTACCCTAAATTTGATAGTCTAAGACCAGGAGACCGCAGGATTTATTTTTTAAAAGGTGAAGTATCATGGCAAAATTCTTCCCCAACAGAGTACAGTAAATTTGCTGACCCTACAAACACCATCCCACCTATGGCCTGTAACGCCAGGCTAAGGTCAAAAAGCAACTTTAGGGAGTGATCTTGCAGACCTTACAGGACAAAATGCTTAATTATTTCTCTCTGTTCCCCCAGCCCGGCATTTCTCATCCCCTGGGACCAGGACCTGTGGTTCACACACTGATTTCAATGGGAATTCTGCTTAAGTTTGAACAAATTGAGCCTTTCAAGGGTAAATCATGTTACCCCACGAGGGACAAAGATGAGACCTTTTAGACCAGATTTTCTGACAAGGTGGCAGGGCCTCTGGTTTGTACACAACTGCATACAATTTTGCACCAGCCATTTAGGACACAGATTTCCACGTATCTGATTTGCTGGCGTTATCAGATATTTAAGTGACCTACACTGCACCACAAACTACAGGCACAAAAATGGAGGCCAGCTTGAAAATATGGCCCTAAATTCAGGCTCTTCTTACTTTCCCATGGGATAAAATGTATGTTAGTATGAAACTCTATTTTGCAGATACAGTACTTTACCTTCTAGGTGTGTGGTATGAATGACCCAGGGAGGGTGAAAGATCAGTTAAAAATATATTCCTGTAGTAATGGGGATTTAGGATTTTGATCACTAAATATAGTACTCTCTCTTATTGATACAAATGTATACACATTCAAAAGATCACAACTAAAAAACAACTCAGCAGTGAAGGAAAGCAACTTATGATAAAGCTCAGCAGTTCATTTCACTTAATCTGGAATCTAAAATAAGAACAGTGAAGTCGTTTAAGGCTGGGTTAGTAGGGACACTTGCAGCAGCAAGATGTAATCATAGTTGAAAGGAAACGGACGGCCAAATCCTGTAGTCCCCACTCAGGCAATACTCCCACCAAAGTCAATGGAAATTTTCATTCAATGAGGACTAAAGGATTTGGGCCTGAAAGAATATTTTGTTACCCAGAGATGGCAAACAATTTCAAAATGCAACTAAAGAACCAGTATTAAGAACGTGTGAGCAATTTTACACAGCACGGATCAAATTACAACCTACAATATTGCAGACAGATTAAGCGTGGACCAGAACATACAGCAAGCCCACACAGGCCATTCAGACATGTGGAAAGGTAATCTGCTGTGAGGTAACAGCAGTCCATTGTCTCCAGAGCAATAGATGAGAACAGCTGACCTTCAGCTGCCTGCACTCTAGAAACACTTTGTCCTCTTCTCCTTAGGTAGAGGGAAAAAAACCCTGATTTGGGGTCAAACTCTGCCTCTCTTGCTGAAATCAATGGGACAGCTCCAGTGAGCAAAGCAAGCAGAATTTGGCCTCTAGCACAGCATTAAATAGGTTAGGATCAGGGCTTTTGTATTCTGTGGCTTCTGCCTTTGCAGTGGAATGCATTCCTTGCTGCTGAGCCTAAGTTTTCATTAAAAAGAAAAAGTTTGCTTTTGCTTCTATGCTCATGATTATGAGGGCGTTGCCTATAGAGTAGGGTTACCATATTTAAAAAAAAGGGGACACTCCACGGGCCCTGGCCCCGCCCCTTCCCCACCCCTTCCCCGCCCCTTCCCCAAAGTCCCTGCCCTAACTCCCCCTCCTCCCTCCCAGCCACGCGAAAAGGGCTGCCTGAGCACTACCGGCTTCATGATTTGCCGGGCAGCCTCCAGACCCTGCGCCCCCAGCGCAGCTGGAGCCCGGGAGGGGAAGCGCCCAGCTGGGGGCGCAGGGTCTGGAGGCTGCCCGGCAAACCGTGAAGCCGGTAGCGCTACCGGCTTCGGGCAGCCCCCTTGCCTCCGGACCCCAGCCGCTGGAGCCCGGGAGGGGAAGTGCCCGGCCGGCAGTGCAGGGTCCGGAGGCATGGGGGCTGCCCGAAGGCGGTAGCACTCGGGCAGCTCGGCTCTTAAACAGAGCCAAAGAGTCAGGGGAGGAGCACAGCAGCCGCGGGAGGGGAAGTGCCCGGCCGGCGGTATTTTTTCCCGGACATGTTCGGCTTTTTGGCAATTCCCCCCGGACGGGGGTTTGATTACCAAAAAGCCGGACATGTCCGGGAAAAAACGGACGTATGGTAACCCTACTAGAGAGTCAGTGCAATCCCCTTGTATACACACTCATTTTGGTTTTGGAGTGCCTTATATTGATTTAGCTCAAAGTGGTAAGAAATTGACACAAGCTAAAGCATTGTTTGCATGCAAAGTTGCACTGGTTTACTTAAATGGTGCAAACCCCTTGTGCAGACAATCTTGGGCCCAAATCCTGCAAACATGCATGGTTAACTTCACGTATGGTGACTTGTCCCATTGATTTCAGTTGAGCTACTCTCTGTATGCAAAAGTAAGTACTTGCGTAAGTCTTGACAGGACTGGGGCATTATTTTGGTTTAAGCCGGGCAGGGGCCTATTGCAGTTTAGTTTATGGTGATTAGCAACAGACTGAAGCTAAAGTGAAAGAGAAGGTTTAAACCAATAGAAGAGAGTGTCCACACAGCCTTTTGCACAGTTATCAGTTTAAAATTACACATTGTTATAGAAGTGCAACTCTGCGTATAGATAAATCAATTAAGAGAGCCTTATATCAATCATGGGTTTAACAGTGTACACACACACACACACACACACACACACACACACACACCACTGATTTCATTACTTCAGTTTCCAAACAGTCCCTCTCTTGGTTAAATTCCAGCACGGGTAAATACATTCCATTCAGTCTGCCTCCTGCAGTTTCAATCAGATACAAGAAGTTTAATTTCCTTTTCCAAAAAAACATGGAGCAGTGCTGCTGAATGACAAACAAACAGCTGCCTCAGTACACATCAGAGGTGGCTGCATTTCACTGGTGGGTAAGTGAGGCCTATAGATGCCTCACCTTCCACAGAGAGATGTTTATTTAGCTTAATTCACTAAGCAGCTTGAGATCCTTATTTATTACTCCTAGCATCCTGCCTCCTTGGAGAAAAGAGGTTATAGAAGAGCAAAGTAGTAGTAGTTATTACCAACCAGATCAGGACTATTAAATCTGTTCAGTTCCAGGGGAGGCTTCACAAGGCTGAGGAAGGGTCAGCTAGGACCAGTCCTACTGCTAATTATTTTTATTGCCTTTTCATGTAAGGGAAAAAAAAAAACCCCTCAAATCAACAACAAAACCTGCTGTACTACAAAATGTTAACACCACAGTTTTACGATGACAACCATATGGATAGTCCGTTTCCAGGCGTCTTTGGGATTGCTGAGAGAAATGCCTCTAAGTGGTTGGGCCAGAGAAAAGCCAACTAGAGCTTTGGCAGAAGGAAAGTCTCACATTTCACTGAGGCAAGAATTGCGCCCCAACTGGCCAACAGTGTTCCAGGGACTGTAGTTCCTAAGGCAATAGGGCTCACGTATCTTGCTCTTTAATACAGCTCAGTCTCTGAGGTTAAGTATGTTCATTGCCAAATAAATAAATAAAAAGTTGACATGGCCAGTAGCTGGAAGTGATTGCAAAGAAAAAGCCCACAGAAAACAAATGGACTCTGATGTGACCCATTTGGCAACACTCCCCTCCTAGTCAGGCTAGTCATGAGTTCAGGTCTCACTCCAGGACTTGGGCTCATACCCAATACTAACACTACAGTACCAGAGAGGGAGTTTGGGATGGTGATAGGAATCAGAAGTTAGAAAATACAAATTAGTTGATTAGTCCCATTGCTTTGCAAACATACAAGTGTAGGGAAGAAGAGAAATGCTGCATTGATGGAGGTATTGTCCTTCTCATGAAATAAGACAACAAATATGTTCCTGATGCACTGAAATCATCTGATCTACACCCAGGATGAGTTTGGCCTTTTAAGCACAGATCCTTTCTGCTTGTCCGGAAGTGACAGAGCATGTTGGAAGTTCTCAGGGCACTTTTGAATCTCTCTCTTCATCTATGCAGAAGCAGAACACCACACTTTGATGCCAATTAAAAAATATGTAAACAGATTAAACTATGCAGATTCAGGTGGATTATACAAATAAATAGTTTTGGGGTTGAATTAACAGGACAAATAGAGACATGGTCCCTTTCACAATAAAACCCAGAGTATTTAAAATGTATCGTGTACTAACAATGGATGTCCATTATACAAAGTACAGTATTTAAGATTTAAAAAAACAAAACAAAACAAACAACAGTATTGCTCCTTATTATCTACACTGTGTAATATACCACTCTACTCATTCAAATAGTTTAATCTTTAAAAGGTTCCAAGGCACCGGCACATAAGGAGTTAAATAATAAACAGCTTTTGTGCAAAAGGTCCTAAAGCATGTATGCTTTTTAGATGTCATGTGAATCACATGACCCAGAAGTTTTTTAAATAAATTGGCTCATGATTCAAATAACTTTCATATTCCCAGCTGGCAGGAAAACCAAATCTTGTAAATAGCAGGGATGCTATAGTACAAGAGGACTCAGAGATTGGCCTTAAAGCACTGGGAAACATCCCACTGCCTAAGCTCTCTCTGTACAAAAATGACTCACACTTAGGTGGTGTTGGAATGTAACTATCTGACAAACCCGAATTTCAATGGCTCACACGGAGAATGCTTTTTATAATAAAAGACTATTGGATCCCATTTCCTTGTCCAGGCTTTGCTTATAACCCAGCTCTAAGAGTTGTGTTAGGCTGACATTTAGCACCCAAGGCCCTAACTAAGGAGCTATTTTAACAAACAACAAAAATATTATATGCAAGTTCTTTATTGACTTCAGATTACGGTGCTCCATGGGCTCTAAACTGGGTTTAATGAATGGTCAGCCAACCCTATAATGCAGTATGGCCCTTACTAAAGGTTTCAAAATCTGCTACTGCAAATTCACAGTACTTAATCACTTTTTATTAATAAAAAAATTACATTTGCATAGCACCTTTTATCCCAAAGCACTTTACAAACTGATACAGGGAGCTGGAACAATTTGTATAGCGGGGGTGCTGAGAGCCATTGATCCAAACTGTAAATCCTGTATATGATGGAAACCGCTTCAAACCAGGGGATGCTGCCACTCCCCCATTACCCCTGGTTCCAGCACCTATGAACTGATATATATAATGTTTTCACCTCCCAGCTCACAGAACTACACCCAATATTAATGCAATTCCCCACTGAAGAACAGCCACTTCCAGCCCATAGCAACCCTGCACAACTGTTTAGGACAGGAAGTGAAGAACATCATATCCATTTGTTTTTGATTGCTCCAAAAAGGACAGTTACAGTCCACTGAATACATAACCTGGTGTTAAAATGGTATGGAAGCATCTTCACATGATGCACTCCAACAT
The DNA here is from genome assembly GCF_011386835.1 of Chrysemys picta bellii. Lineage (NCBI taxonomy): Eukaryota > Metazoa > Chordata > Testudines > Emydidae > Chrysemys > Chrysemys picta. The sequence goes on from NC_088799.1 coordinate 91,960,107, forward strand.
GCTACCTTCCTGTGAGAGGTTTCTTCATAACACACGGAATGGTGTGCAATCAATGCCACATATATATATAAACTGAATCCTACAATAGCTGTAAGGAATGGACTCTGTTAGGCTTAGTCTTCTACACTAGAGAAGGTTTGCTGGTCTAGCTATACCAGCAAACCCTCCTAGCTGGCTGAAGGTAACAGTAGAAAGAGATCATCTTGAATTCACTTTAATAAAGGTGCAAGGTTCTCTGGTGCAGTATTAGATATTCATCTGGGAAACTGGATTTTGGTTTAAACAACTCCTCAATATCTTTCATGCTACTGATGGAAGATGAGAGTACCAGTAATTGGCAACTTTTATTTGGATTTGAATTATCTTAGAAATGTTAAGAGAGTCCTAAGGAAGCAATTAAAAAAAAACCTCAACAGCCCTTCTCCTCCTTTAACATTTCCTTTTAATATTGGCAAACAAACATTGCATCATTGTGCTAATGCATGACAGCCTAATAAAGACATTAATTAGAAATTGGCTACAAATAAAAATGAAACTGATTAGACTATTTTCATTGTTCAAACTGAGCGAAATCCAAAAAGTAAGTGAAAAAGTAAGAAATAATTTTGAGGTTTAATATCTATGGTGTTATATGCAACACAAATGTATTTAATATATACAATTTTTAAACCTAAAGTGACCCCTATTATGCCAATGGAACACAAATCAGCTATGCAAAATTTCATTACATTTTAATGTGAAAATTTTAGTGAGGTTTTCAGCAAATACTTGGATTCAAACAAAGATTTCAAAGTACATGTTAAAAATATCAACTCAACACCCACTAAGTTTTTCTTCTAAACTTCGAATAAAAGTAATCCAGCTATTTCCTTTTTCAGTCATTAGGTTTGTATCCTGTCTTCCAATACACTGTGCACTATGATGGGCTATGATAAAGGCCATCTCATATTGGAGGGAAGGATCTAGTCTTAGGTTCTCTTTCACCTAAGCAATAATTTACTTATTTCTTCTAAAAGTTGATAGCACAGAAAGTGTTACTGAGAAATTCCCCTCTGACTAACCCCATCCTCTAGATTCACAATATAAGCCATATGTTCCATGCCAAAACATGCATACTGTACCTCTCAATTCTCTAACATGCCAATCAGGAGCGAAATGAAAAAAAGGAAGACAAAGGGATAAAATTAGGATAATCACAATAGAGAGAGAGGGCTCACATATTCAAAATGACTAATTAGAATTAGTTTCTAAAAAAAATCAAAAAGCATTCGACTATATTTAGGATCAAATATAGCAACTTAAAAAAAAAATGCTAAACATGGTAACTGAGGGTGAAGTGGGGAAGGGGAGAGCCCTGGTTACAGGAACAAGTTTGACAGAGTAAATCACCACCAAAATATAAAATAATGCAGAGTCCGATCCTGTTCCATTGAAGTCAGTGACAAAACTCCTACTGACATCAGTGGAGCAGGATCCGGCTGTAGATCTGTAACACTGGAAAGGATGGATCAACTGTGATCAAAGGATGAGTGTGATAAATGTTAGTAGTACTTAGTCCTTACATAGTGGTATGTCTCTTCAAAGCACTGTGCATACAACTCCTAACTGAGGAAGTATTATTCAGACATGGAAATAGATGGCGTTCAAGTGATTTGCCCAAGGCTGTCTAGTAAGTCGGTTACAGAGCTGGGATTAGAACTCAAGTGTTCCTAGGTCCCAGTCCTAGTCTCACTTCCTTGGATCAGTGCTGCAGTTCCAGACCACTGCTGTATTAGTGGGGTCTAGGCCTTGTGGGGGATCTTCCTGATGGTTGTCCAGTTCTCTCTATCAGGGGGATCTGAGAGAGCCTTGAGACTCCCCAATTTCCCCTGCCCAACACCAATATTGAGCCACTGGATTTCCTTGGGCAGGAAGACTGGTGAGACTCCTTTGGCAGCCTGCTAGTTTCATTCCTGAAGTCCATCAGAGGGACTCCTTGTGGCCCCAAGTCCGCCCCAGAGTTCTCAGCTCCTCCTCACCCAGCAAGCAAGAGTCCAGGTCTGTGAAATGAACCAGAGTTTCCCCATGTGCCACTGCAGAGCATGCTAGCCTACTGGGGTAGCTAAACATTTCAGTACATCACATGTTTCTTTTCCCCAGTGAGTAGGCTCACCAGATGGAAACAGATCAGAAGAGACAGTTGGGACAGAATCATGGTTACGAAAGGTATTAGCTCCTCCCCTCCGCCCCCCCATTGTTTTCCCCACAGTACCTCTGGGATGTTCCATTTTCCCACTCCCCTTTCTAGGTCCCACCTTGTCACTGCCCTTCTGATGCTGATATCATCATAGCTACTCTGCACTCCCTAACGCATTGACTCCTCTCTGTATTGGGGACAGAGCATTCCTCCTTCAGAGCACTCCCAGGATCCAGTCCACGTCCCATTGAAGGCAATGGGAGCCTTTCCATTTGCTTCAGCAAGAGGTGATTCAGGCCCTCAGCAGGCGAGATCAGTGGAACTGATTCCCCACAAGGCTGGGCAACATGCTTATGCTAACTTTTAGAAACAACTTCTTAGACCGCTTCAACCCAGCTTCAGCCAGCCCCCAGGGTCAGCCAGGCTTTTTACTTGGCAGTTTGAGCAAGTTCAACCACTACTACTTAAAATAACAAATCAGGATTGGTTGAATTTATATGTATCCTCCTGCCTTCCCCACAGTTTGTTAGTAAAGTGTTATGGGGAGCTGGGGGTCTTTAAGCTCAAAAAAAAGCACCTTAAAACTGTAAGGCACTTGACAAGTATATAAATTGCAGCAAAGGCGAAAACAAATAACTGTAGAACAGAGTAAATATTTATATTTTTGATCAATTTCTTCTTTCCGGTCATTTTTTTTTTTTAATACATTTATTTGCTGGAAGTGTAGGACAGTTCTCTACAGAGATAGGCCTAGGTGACCAAACAGCAAATGTGAAAAATCGGGACAGGGGGTGGGAGGGTAATAGGAGCCTAATAAGAAAAAGACCCAAAAATCGGGACTGTCCTTATAAAATCGGGACATCTGGTCACCTAGATAGGGCAATAAACCCAGAGTTTCTCAACATTCTATACAGAAGTACCCAACAGAGAGCAGCTGGCATTTATCTAAAAAAATAAAACAACACACTGGTGAAACAGCACAACCTAGTGGCTGAAAAGAAATGGATTTTTTTGCTTCCCCAACTGTACTGCTCCAGAGGAGCAAACTATAAATGGTTTTATAGTTTTATAGTCTTTTTAACATAAGACCAGAAGCCTGAGAATTTTCCTTCTCACTAGCTATGAAAACTTAATGCACAAGTTACTGGTAAACTGAAATGTAGGTGGTTATGGCTAACGAGAAAAGCATGAGAATGTGACCTGGTCCCTGCCTAATTCTCTATGGACTGTGCTAGCTATGAACGTATGTGGAATGTATGTAGGAACTCCAACACGGGGAACAATACAAGCAACTCAAGTTGTGAAACAAGCCAACCCGTTTCACGTGAGTATGGAGAGGGGGGAAAAAAAAAAAGAAGGCAAAGGTCTGGATTCAGGACAGAACGGTAGGGAAAAGTCAGATTTCACACTATTTTGGGGAACTGTGTTACAACTGTCCTAAAAACCAATACGGGAATTTAAATCCCAGTTTGAACTGAGGGGGAACTAGTTTTCCTTATTAAACTATTTGGCAGAAGCATGAGTTTAGTAGATCTGAGGAGAGAACCAAAAGGAAGGGCTATTCCCAATACTGAACGATCATACTAGTCCCAAAGTTTGTGCTCATGTAGGGTATCAGACACAGGGTGCATCTACACTGCAAAAAAAACACACCATGCAGCAGCGAGTCTCAGAGCCCAGATTAACTGACTTGGCTTATGGGGCTTGCGCTATAGGGCTAAAAATAAGGTTTCAGAGCCAGGCTCCAGCCCGACCAGGGAATGTCTACAGTGCTATTTTTAGCCCCATAATGTGAGCCCGAGTCAGTTGATGTGGGCTCCGAAACTTGGCACTGTGGGTCTTTTTTGCAATGTACAAGTACCCTGGGAGCCTTAGAAATGAAGCCCCATGTTTACTTTTTGAATCGAGAAGCAGTGAACACTTCCACTTCAATAGGCCTGAACCCTGACTCAAAGGGGCCTCCCCAGGTAGTCTCCATCTCTTTTGCTTGGCTTCCATCCTGAGATTGTCAATAAGGCTACCAATTATGATGGGAGCATTTATGATGTGGATACCTGCACACCAAGAGCAGGATATCAGCTCATTTGACAAGCAGCCACCAGATGATGACATGTCTGTTACTCTGATGATGGTGATGAAGTTTTCATGAAAATAAGGTAACATCAAGAAATATTGTTGCTCTCATGATACCACTTAAACCGGTCTTAACAAAACCTAAGCCAAAAAATTCTCGGCCATTACTGCCAGGAATAATTAAACCCCTCTAAGGATTCACTCTTGGTAAAAAAGAATCACAATCAACAGGCTAATGTCTGGCCCCAAACTCCTGAAACTAACACTGACAATATGACCACCACCAAAATGGTAACAATAACGATGCTCCGTACCTGCATTTTCCTCTTTACGGTCTCAAAGGGGAAGGAGAGTGTCTGTGCTACCCCAGCTGCTAGGCAGCCATTTATGAAGTTCTGAAGAGGAGAGAAGCGAAAGTTGGGCTCTTGCCATATTTTATTCAGATTGATGTAAACAAAGAATGAGCCAGCAGAAAATGGGATAGCACCTATAAAGCAAACCAGACAGAAAAGATTCATGTGAGCATACAACACAGTATAATGAGAACTTACTTGCTTCCTCCTAGCCTTGTCTAAATGCCAGGGACTGTAAGCCAGTTTAAACCCTGCTTTACTCACTTAGATCAGACTTAAATATCTAAAAACCTTTACTTGTTAGATATTCATTTATCAAGGGGACTTCTTGCTTATTTAAAGCTCAGGTTTTAGGGTCCAAATATGGCATTAGGTATTTACGTTTACAACAGGGCTTGTATATTGTGTTGGTGTCTCTTACTGTTCTGATCTCGTGAAAGGTCACTCTTTTGTTCCACTCTTCACACAACTGGGTTGCACTTTAGCCCAAATTGACGAGTGACATTCTTCTCTCTTGCCTGGCATACGATTTCTGTTTTCTGCTGTCACTAATTTTAAGTTTTGCTTGTAAGCGGTTAGTGCTCATTGTTTTTTGTCAGAATCAATTTATGTAAACATTTACGGTATATTAAAATGTGGTATTCTGCAAAGCTACAGAGTAGAGAGTCAATAAATACAAAATAAATAAAAATGCCCCATCTTCCTCAAGTAAAGAGGAATGCCACTGCTTTGACTCGCCTTTCAGGAGTACCATATTACACCCACAGTGCACTATGGGTACATGTCATTTTTCTTAAGCAAAGTAAAGGAGGAACAGGCTGCCTCTAAATGCAACCAGGTAATCCAGAAAAGCTAGGCCAGTGTATCTTCTCAAATTCTCTTAGCCACACCCATTAAAGATAATGGCAGCATTTGCTCATAATTTAGAGACAACTCAGCTACAGCAGAAATAACAAAATTGTGAAACAAGTTGTGAGCTATAGCGCTTTATACATCTAGATGTCCTCTACAGAGTCATTTTACTGCTTGCACATTTAAAATGAACTGGGAAAACTTACAGGTGCGTCATATTGATGTTTCAATACATAATGTACAGTAAAGCTAAAAAAAAAAAAAAAAAAGACTCTTTCCCATTATTAGATTACCTAATACAGTCAGTGAAACACCGCGATAAAGTGCCAGGAATCCTTCTTGATGATAAATTATGTAAAAAGCATGAAGAATCCCTTTGTAAGATGGTTCCAACCGGTTCTGCACTATGAGTCGCGTTTTTACCACATCGGTAGGGTAAGTCACTATGGTTGCAACCGTGCCAGCCAGGCTTCCGGCCATGATGGCACTCCACTGGGAAATGTGGCCCAAGTCATCCGTAAAGAGCATGACAAACCTAGAAGAGACAGATAAAAGAGGAACTATTAATTATGACTCAATAAAAATCAGGCATAAAAATGAAGATAGTTCTTGATGTAATTGTTCTTCTGCCCATCAGCTTATTTGATAAATAATACTTAGAATTTCAATGATGCATTTCATCCAAGGGTCTCAAAGCACATTACAAATCCTGAGCAAGCCTCAAAACCTCCATGAAGCAGGTAATAACAATTGTAAACAGGGGGTAAACATGGGCACAGAGGTCAGAATGACTTGCCCTATGGTCACAAAGCAATTCAGTGACTGACTCTCAGTCCCCAGATATAACCACTAACCAATACTCTCTCAATTTTCTTGGCTAGGAAGCACCAGCTCAAGAAAAACTATGGAAACTGAAGGGATGTCACACTGTAGTAGTTCAAAGGACCGCTGGTTTGCTTTTCAAAAGAATTCTGGTTTAAACACAGGTCAGTAAATGAGAACCCTAATGAGAAGCAGCACCTCAGTCCCTCCTAGTCTCTGCCTGTGGCACATAATACTCTGGTCTCCTGTGGGCTGTAATACTGTGGTTTACTTTTGGTGGTTGGGTTTAGTATGCGGGTGCTGGGTGGTGTTTAGTGGCCTGTGATATCCTGGAGGTCAGATAATCTGGTGATCCCTTCTGGCCTTAAATCCTAGGACTCTGTATTTACATCTACTGAGACGAAAGTTACTATAACTCAAAACACTACTGCACAGACTTCATATGCTAAAGGAGTTGACTCACTGTTTCAGTTATCAACAGGAGATCTGAGATGTGACTACTTCTCTCTACCAGTGTTTCCAATATACGGGCTACTCCAGTAGAAGTTATAGAAAAAATATGCAGAAATCTTCATTACAATCCTGAGAGCAGCAGAACATCCCTTGTTTCATTGTCTCAGGGTTAGAAGGGCTTCTCTTGCTCAGGGGGAAGACTCACGCTCAGGCACTACATTGTGTCAAGGATTAAGTCTAGGTTTGAGTTTGCTATTAAAACATCAACATTGGCATGTTTTGTATTTTTCCCCAACTCACTGGTAGCGTCCTGGAGTCTTCAAGGGTAGTCTGTGATTCTGGCATTTGTGATTCAGAGGACAGACTAAGGACTTACTCCAGTGCACACATTACTCAAATCAAATTAGAAATGAGCATGATGGATATCATGCAAGCAGCAGGAAGTGAGCAAAGGAGAAGCCAGAGGGGAGTCAGAGCCTAGGGAGCAGCTCAGAAGGGCAGGGAGGGTGTGTGTGTGTGTGTGTGTAATTAAATTCCATCCTTTCCCATCAAGCTACCATTCCCTGGCTCAAAACCTTCAATAACTTTCTAGCCAGACCATGTCCTTTTTGGACTAAATATTATTACTGTTTATCTCTGTCTGCTGTTTTGTGTCTGCGCATGGTATTCCCCTCCTAGGAATCTCACAAATAAATCACAAGCTTAATGCATTAGAGTGGGAGTGTGTGAGTAATTGTACTTGTTTTTGCCTAGCAGCTCCTCTCCACTTGTAGCAATTGACAGGGATCTGCTGGGTAAATGAGAAGGGAAAGAAAACTGTCCATCCTCTCCTCTGAGCAGCTTGCTGACCCAGCGAATAGTGGGTGCATTGTTTCAAGTAACATTCAGTCAGTCCATCTAAGATTCACAGAATTGTTACAAAGCAGGAGGACCAATAAAGCTGCTTGAGTCCAAATCTTGGTGCTCCACTAACCCATCTTCATTATGAACTGCACATGCAGAGCAATGATGATTCACTCACTGCCCGGTGAAGAACAAGCCCATTACAAACAGTGGATGGCGTCAGTGTGGGTCGAGTCCCCTGTGGCGTGCCTGATTGGACAGCAGGAAAGTGAGCCCAGTCCTTTTCCTTCCCCTCCCATCCGGTTTGGGAAGCCAATGAACTGGAATAACCCCATCCTCCCAACCATGCAGAAGCATACATCCGCACCCAGCTGACCTCAATAAACCAACTGGCAAAAAGCAAAAAATCCACCCAACCTTCAAACAAACAGGCCCACTGCTTCAGAGACAACTGGAGGCTTTGCAACAAACCACTGACTGCAAACTGCCTGACAGAAAAGGAAATCCTAATAAATCATGCATTTCTGCTGAGTAATGTTGACAGAACTACTTCATATTGGCAAACACTCCTCTCTCTCTGCAGCATTATTGCCTCTAGTGGCTGTTTCTTATAAAAAAAGGGAGTTTTAACATGTAATGTTGTACAGTAGTTTTAAAGACTCTGTGCATAAAGATTAGAGATCCCCATTAGGCTAGCATTACAGCTATAAAAATGAAGGCTCTTAGTTATGAGTCTGGTCAAATTAAAAAGAATGTTCTTATTCATTTTTGTATATAGGCTCATTTAATACAGATTTGTGAAAAACTAAAACTAAATACAATTAACAGTGCTTAAGGAACAGATGCTATCTGCAACCTACTGTGACCTTAATTAAAAGAAAAGTCCCAGTAAATCATATAGTGAATGGAACATTTACAGGATTGTCAAACTGTGATAATTTGAAAGATATACGACTCTGTATATGTTTGTATGGGAACACTAAAAGCTACTGCAATTGAAAGAGCAAAATTATCACAAGGAAAAACTTTGAACTTCCTTAAAGGGACACAGTCAATTTGAAATCTAGCCAATTCAAAACAAAAGTTAAAAACAACAGCCTATGGTTTGGTTTGAGTTTTACAGTCATAATTTTCCCCTTTTTAAAAAATATGCATCTTTCCCCTGCTGCTGTTCTAGAGACAATCACAAACAGGGGAAACTGACTACAACATTGAGGCCTAGAGTGGGAGTATACAGGGAACAGAGAAACTGACAACACACCAAGCACTGTCCAGCCAAGTAAACTGGAAAAAAAAAAAAAAGTGGAGCCACATCTTTTTTCCTAATCTCTTTCGATTACAGGAAATTTAGGTGTTACTGAGTGCACTTAGCCAAGAGAGATGACATATTTTCAAGCAGAAGTGGGAGTTTTAATATGAGGGGTCTCTGATGTTAATCTAAAACGAGAAAATCTCCTTTCCAAATGAGATCTGCCAGGTCAGCACATGCTAAATTGTAGAAAAACGCAAGGAAACAGGTTTCATACTAAGTCAAACTAGAAAAAGTCTACTTGCTGACTTGGGAGAGGTGAGGTTTCTTTTGACAAATACCCATGATCAAACTCATCCTAAAGGGTGGGCCGGTCTGGATGGGTAAATTTCCAGATGATTTAAATCCGGATCTCAACTCGGTCAGCAGAGTAAACATGGCAGGAGGTCCCCGTCCTCAGCCTCCGAAATGGTTAATCTGAGTCGTAACAGGGCAACTTCTGCTGCCTGTACCCTGGGAAACCCCTTTGCAGGAGCAGAGCAGATCCTGGCAGCGCCCATAGCCCCCCACCCCGCTGGGGCACCAGGCTGCCCATCCCAATTGCCCCGACCGAACCCCTTGGCAGCAGGCGGGCCGAGCCTGGCAGCGCCCCGCGCTTACCTGCGGTAGGAGGCGAGCTGCAGGGCGCTGTAGGGGAAGAGGCGCAGGCAGGCGGTGAGGTTCCCCTTCCACAGGGCCCCGATGCCCTCGGCCTGGCAGACGCTGCGGCCCGCCTGCCAGAGCCCCCGCCAGGGCGGGGAGGTGCCCACCTGGGCCAGGACGGTGAGCAGCTCCAGCGGGGCGGTCAGGCTGAGGCTCAGCGCCCCGGCCAGCCCGGCGCAGCCCAGCCGCTGGCAGCCGGTCACCCGGCCGTCCCGCTTCCAGGTGGCCATGGCCCCGGGCTGCCCCTAGCGCCTGCCCGGCTGCATGGTGCCCAGGCCGGGCAGCTGCGGGCTCCCTCCGCCTCCTCCAAGGACTGGGAGCCAGAGCGGCGCGCGGCGGCCAGGCCTCTCTGCGGGCCCCGGGAGGCGGCGCCCCACTGCCGGGCGGGGCGGGCCCCGGAGCTGCCAGCATCGTCCCGCCCCCCCAGCGCTTCCCCTGGCCCTTTATTGTTACCGTGGGGCCCCGAGCGTTTGAGGCCAGGCCTAGGGGAGAGTTAGCTGGTGTCTGAACTCGCTCAACTCCAGCCTATCGTCTCCATTATTAATGGCACTTTATGCGGGGCCTGTATTTGGTGCTGGATCCAGCCTGTCAAGTACCGCCTCCCTCCGATAAGGATCTGGTTTGCAGCCAGGGTAGGAGGTGATGCTGCCCAGGCCGGATGGAGGGGGAGGATGCAGTGGTACCCGGTCTCCTGAAGGAAGACAGTAGTTCTAGCAAAGCTATTCTTAGCTCTGCCCCACAGCCTTTACTTTTAGCAGAAACATCCCTCCTTCAGTGGTCTCTGTAGCGCACAGCCAGGGGGGATCCACTTCTATGATCTTTGCTATGAATATACAATTACTTCTCATCCCAGTTGAGATGTCCCCTCTCCTGCTCTGGGGTTTGCCTTATCCTGCAGCTTTATGAGGTTTGCCTCTATCTGCTCAATAGATCACTGCTTTGGATCTCTCCTACGCCTTAGCATAGTGATTTCCTGCTGTTGCTTCATTCTGTCTCTTTAGGATTATTTCTTGTCATTGGGTTTATTTTGCATGGGATAGCAGGGAGTATAGAAGCAGGCCTGGCCATTGCTGTGACTGTGATAGGAAGCACAGATGAAACTGAGTTTCCAGCACCATTTAATCCCTGGATTAGTCCCTTTTAAAACAAAATGTCCTTGTCCTTTATCTGATGAGTCAGGGACACAGGAGTTTGTTATATAAATCAGATTATTCTGAATCTAGAAAATCTGCCCCTGTATAAAAATCATTTGCATAAACTGTGGAAAATTGTATTTAGGGACAGATTCAGGCTAACTGAGGACTGGATTGCTCCAGACAACACAGCCCCAAATTTACCCACGTACTTCCATAAGTGGGGTTGGAACACTGGGCTGGATCGGCCTATCCACTCAATCTGCCCATAGTCTGCTATTGCTTGTATTTAATGTTATGTTATGTAATGTTAATGTATTTGCATTTATATAACACTTTACAAAGATTTGTTAATTAAGCCTCACAATGTCTCCCAAGTTGTTACTAAATTGGTTTATTCACTTTCATAGCTGTGTTTAGCACTCATCTCCATGGCATCTGGACATCTTACCTTATTCAACCATATCTCTACAATTAAACAATACCTCGTACATACAGTAGGCAAATGCCCAGTGGCTACACTGTTAGCCCAGATGATATCTCTTCAAAGACCTTTTAACATGTTCAATTAGCCTGCATAAGAAAAGGCACCTTGCAGAGCATGCTGAAGCCTTCCAATCCCTGGCTCTGGGTGAACTGTGAAAAAATGCAAGCTCAACATGGGAGGGTCTCTTCTAAGAAAGCTTTGGTGCTGGGCCTAGAGACTATTATCCAGAAATGGACAGGAAAAAAATAGGAGTAGAAGCTATTTCTTGAATAATTGGGTTCCAACAATATGTTTTATATATCATAACCAGAACCCTGGATGTTACTCAGAAGGGAATGGCTACCCTATGCAGAGCTCTGAGCACAGATGTACATTCCTTGCAAATGCGTAAGAATCAAACAGCAATATTATGTAGGAATCTGAACTTCCAAGAGGCATTTCTGTGATGTAGTCACATGTTGGATCTGGTTCAAATATGTCCTGTCCTGGGTTTTGCCTTTCTTGTTAACTTGTCCACCAAGAAACATAAACTTCAGTCTAAGATTTTTCCTGAAAATAGGGGTTTTTCCTGAAAACCTAGGGGTTTTCTATTAAAAACAAAACCAAAAAAACCCCAACCAACCAACCAAAAAAAAAAAAAAAACCAAAAAACCCCCCAACCATTCTGTCCCCCATCCCAAGTTCCTTCTGCCAGGGAGAGAACTGAAACCCTTTTGTCTTGAGGCTTTTATACACCTGTTCTGGCTGCAAGGGAGAGTCAGCAGAAGACCTCTGCCTTTTTATGCAGCTTGCTAGCACCTGCCAACCTGTTACATGTGATCTGCATCCAGCAAAGGTATGAATAACTGTCAAAGACCACATCAGAGAGGAAGGTAGTTGGAAAGGGGAATATGGAAAGGGGAGATGCAGCACTATCCATCCATACAAATGTAATCCCAACCCAACTAGCATTAATTCAGTCTTGTCTAGATTGTCTGAAAGCAAATAGCTAAAACTGAATCTAACTCATTCTCTGGGAAATTAGAGAAACTATGAAATCTGGATCTGATGTGAGGAAAATGTAGAGTGGAGTATCATTAGAACTAGCACATACACATTGATATAGAGAACCACTGATCAGAGCTTTGCGTGGCCCCAGGTGTAGTTATTCATACAACCCAGTGGGATCTCTCACCAAGAGAAAAAAGGAGCCACTGCAAATCAGCTCAATCAACTCTTGTAGGGAAGATACGATTAAAGAGAATTTGGCTGGTCTTTTTTCTCTTGTATGCATATAAAGGGACTGTAGAAATCAAAGTAATATTTTTAAAGTGGACTTACCTGTGGGTCACTAACAATATCTGAGGTTATTGAACCTGAGCGAATTTTAAAAATTGAATTGAATTTTCACCATTCTGCAGTTTCAGCTTGAACAGTGAAGCGACACTGATCCATTTCATGTTCAGTTCATATCCATTTTGACGTTCTGTCTTTCACAGGCTAGCATAGTACCGTGATGACTGTGGTTTCAACACTACAATGATCTTTACAATCAGAAAGGACTGGTTTCTTTCTATTTCCTAACATTATAAAGTATCAGTATTCATATCAGAACTCTAAAAAACTAATTTTGGGGGCCTAAACTACTTGATAACGTTATCTTCAAAAAAAAATTAGAAATACTCAATTGAGCATTGAGTAAAAACTATATTGACAATAGCTTTTCCATGTCGTAGCCAAAGCCTGTATTTCTCTTTTTACTTTGTTTTGTATTATATAGAACCATGTGTGTTATTTATTAAATATATCTCTTGTGACGCTTCCCAAGGGTATGCAGGGTTGTGAGGCACATCACCACCACCTGCCCTTAGCATAAGGAAGTCTTATCTGTACCTACTGTGGGTCAGCTCCTTGAAACCACCAGCCTATGGCACCACAAACACTATCTCTGAGGTCTCTGCAGGCCTTGCTCCTTTTGTACAGATTAGCCACAGGCACACACCAATGGCACAATCCGAGTGTTCTCTGTACCATTCAGACTTTTATCCACTGAACTCTCATAGATTAACCAGGCCTGCTGTTCCCAAAAGAACAATACACACCAGCTTGTAAGATTCAACTCAGAACGACCACTGTACTTAACACAGTGCACATGCGCACACACACACATCATCATCAAAGAACAGAGAGATAGTGAGTAAGAATATTGGAAACAAATGGTTACATCCAATACAAAATCATAACGCTCTTTCTAGAGACTAAACGTAACTAACAAGTTAAGCTTCTTTAGACAGGAGATTAGCTCACCCAAACTTCTTTCCAGTGTTTTCAGCTTGCCTGATTCAGACCTTTTTTCATGGAGCAATCTTGCTGTCCATTTTCTTGCTGGGTGAAGGAAGCAGGGTGTCTTCTTTGTCCCCCAAATATACTACAGCAAACCTTTAATATGCACCTCAAGATAGGGGCCCCCCTCTATTTCCTCTGTTTTCTTCTTCCTGTTACTTTTCTCCTTTTGAAGTTTTTACAATCCTTCCTTAGCATTTGGTTTAGACTGTTAATAGAGACCTACTCTGAACCACACAATACTTAATGTACATGTAAACAGACAGACAGATAAACGTTTCTTGCCTGACAGAAAACCTGTTTTTCACCATTTCTGGTGTTCAGTCCCTAGACGCAGACTTTAAGAACATAATTTTCAATATATATGCATAACTCCTTCCACAACACCTGGCATGCATTTTGTAATGATATTGATGACCAGCGTGATGCTGGCTTTCATTTGAGACTTCACATGACAAGACACTCTTTGGTGAACTAGAATGTACATACCAGACCCAGAAGTTCACTGTAACTCTTATGCACTCCATCTGTACCTTTGCCAGCTGGTCTATCGGGTTCCTGGATCACATCTCTGGAATAGCTTTTGATGCACCCCATAGAATCTCTCATCATCATTATATAAGCACCGTTTAAATCAATCAGTGTATGTAAATGCTATACAAATCTGCAACATGTTACTCTTCAGAGAAAAGTGAAAGGCTTAGTTCTGACATCACACAGATTTTGTCTGGGAGTAACTGAATTAAAATCAGTGGATTTACTCCTGGGTTATAGTAGCTAAGGACAGAATCAGGCCCTAAATCTGGAGTCTGTGATGTTGTGATATCATTAGGTGACAGTGAAAACAGATGCAATCTTTGAAAACAAAAATACTTTCTATTTAGGTGCCGCTTTCCACAGGAGATGCTCAAGAGACCTACATGTGAAGTTTCACAAGATGCCTGTGAGTGGGCAGAGGCAGGGCCGACAGGAAACCCAAATCTCTGTCTGGCCCCATCTCCAGGTGCAGGATAGAATAGCTCTAAACTTACAGCAGCCCTAAACTTTTCAGTGGGCTGTGATCCCCCCGGAGTCGTACATTAGCTGAGGATAGCTGGAATGCATCACGCTTCCTACCCCTACATCAGAGGCTGTGAAGTGGGAGGCATCACAGCTGGCTCAGGGTACCCACATGGCTCCTGAATATTCCCACTCCCCTGGCATCTTGGCTCACTATTATTATTCCTACTGAGGTATAGAAGAGTTTAATGACTTTCCTATGCTCATGCAAGAGATCTATCACTGGTCAGGAAACAGAACCCCAGTCTCCCAATGCCTTTTTCTATGCCTTATTGACCAAGTTACCTTTCCTCAGGCTGGGTCTACACTACCCGCCTGAATCGGCGGGTAGAAATCGACCTCTCGGGGATCGATTTATCGCGTCCCGTCGGGACGCGACAATCGATCCCCGAATCGATGCTCTTACTCCACCAGCGGAGGTGGGAGTAAGCGCCGTCGACGGGAAGCCGCAGAGGTCGATTTTGCCGCCGTCCTCACAGCGGGGTAAGTCGGCTGCGATACGTCGAATTCAGCTACGCTATTCGCGTAGCTGAATTTGCGTATCTTAAATCGACCCCACCCTGTAGTGTAGATGTAGCCTCAGTAAGAGCTATTAACAGAGCCTGCTGGCACTGTCATTTGCAAAAGAGACTTTAAAAAAAACAAGAATCTTCTTAGACAAGTGTCTCTAATAACAACACCTAATGCTAGAATTTACATTACCGATACAAATTCTCAGTTTAGCTCAGGAATTATGTTGTTATCAAGAAGAATAAGAATGATTGTAGCATTCTGGAGTTTAAATGCAAATAATCATGTTTCTCTGTGTTAGACAGATTAGATTTGTAAAGGCTAATCTTTCTACAGCCACTTCCTTTCTACTTTCTATGTTTAATATAGATCTGGATCAAGAGAGAAGGATTTTCCCACAGCAAAACTCACCTACCTTTATACCAAAATAATTCTGAGGGTGATCTGGTTGTAGATTCAACCTGAATCCTTTGTGGTACAATTAGCATAGAAAGCCCGCCCAAGTGGATATTTCAATCACTAAAATTCAGTATCTGATTCCTGATTCCCACACGGAGTATTTTTAATTGCACTAATAGTTTGTCTGAAAATCTATCAGTACATCTAACCAGAGGGTGGCAGTATTCATTTCAACATTCAGTTGCTTCTGGAAATAAAACTATTTGTTATAGGTGTCCTGCTGCCCACTCATAATCACTAAAATCAATATCTATTTGGCAAGGAAGTTTAAGCCAATCCAGAAGTCAGTAGAATGTAAAGTGCTAGAGTCAAATTGACAGTCAGGATCACCTCAAATAAGCAAGGTCTCCAATGCCATTATTTATAGGCCATCATTAACGAGGCCATTGATTTTTGCTGAGTGGCCAGGTAGTACAAGTTTCACTGTGCTTTCAAAATTAAACAAAATTGTTAGGAAATACAGAAGAAAGAGGCATTCTGACATCAAAAACCAGGAGGGTGGAGCTTGGGTGCTTTGTGTAGTGTGCACAACATCAAGATGGGAGGATAGTACCATAATTCAGAATGATCATTTTTAATTTAATGATAGTAATTCTTAGCATATATACAGCACATTACAACTTCAGATTATGTAGATCTGTGTCCCAAATTCATGGCCTCTCAGAATTGAAGCCTTTCTCACCCACAACCTTGTCCTTCCTCCAAGCTCCTACTATAGGCTTCAGCCCAGATTTTTAAAGGCATTTAGGCACCTAAAGATGCAGATAGGTACCTCATGGGATTTTCAAAAGCTCCCAGGGGCTGAACTCACTGAAATCAAGAGGAGTTATGTGCTTAGGTGCTTTTGAAAATTCTACTAGTCACCTATCTACATTTTTAGGCACCTAAATGCTTTTAAAAATCTGGTCCCTCTGCTTCTTCATCTTTCTCTGCTGCCTTTCCCCTAACCTTCTACAGAAGGTGTAGGCCTTGTGTACATGCACAAGTTGCATCTCTTCAACTTACATTGATTTTAAACCAATTTAGTTAAACTGGTGCAAACCCCTGTGTAGACACTCTTATTTTAATTTAACAGTGGTTTATTGGGTTTTAAACTGTTCCTAATTAATTTAAGCTAAAGAAGACTGGACCTAAACTGAAGTAGGTGTGTCTACACGGGCTTCTGCACTAGTTTAACTAAATTGATTTAAAATCACACCTTAAATTAAACTGGTGTGATTTTCTCATGTAGAATCTCATCTTTTACATTTTTAGGAGCATAGGAATTATCAAACTGGATCAGCTCTGAGGTCCATCTAGTCTAGTGCCCTGTCTCTAACAGTGCCCAATATTATACACTTAAGAGGAAAGTGTAAGAACCCTGAAATAGGCAGATATAAAATAATCTGACCCCCATATTAGGTCTCATCCTGATCTCTAGTAGTCAGATATTGGCTTAAACCAGAGGTAGTCAATTATTTTTTGTCAAGGTCCAAATTTCTTGATCAAAGTCCAGACTCCAGAGAAAATAATAAAATAATAAGTAAATAAAAAGATGTCAGGGTCTGTTCAAAAGCGTAGGGCGGTTGAGATCTGGCCCACAGGCCACCCATTGACTACATGGATTAAACCCTGAAGTTAAATATCCCTTTCAAAATTATAGGCAATAATGATTATATGGGGATAACAAGAATATCGAGTTATATGTTCAATCCCTTTCTGAATCCTACTAAATTCTCAACCTCAACAATTTCCTGTGGCAGTGAGTTTTGCACTCTTATTATGCATTGTGTGAAAAAGTATTTTTTTTTATCAGTGTTGAATTTGCCACTTTTAAATTTCATTGATTGGCCCCTTGTTCTCATGAGACTGCTGCCAGAGTACCTCCCTCTGCCATTCCAGTAGGTCCATGTCTACCTTTGCCAGAGTAGCTATGTCTTCCAATTATGGTAGTTCATTCACCATCATCAGAATAACTTTGCCATCCTGCTTCCGCAATATGACTGGCCCTGGGAGGAAGTACATCCTGCAACTGCAAGGAGACTGCAATTCCCAGTAGCCTACTCAGTGGAACATGTGGCTTAAAATTGATGTAATTTTCATGAAATTACATGTGTGAGAGCCTGTTCTGATGTTTGCAGGGGGCTCTGTGTGAACGTGCCCAGCCCTGTCAAGCTCTGGGAGAGGTGATCTTTAATATCACTTTTTTTTGGCATGGATTTCTTTGTGCTAAACAAGTCTGAACTTTTATGTCAAGCACCACTCTAGAAAAATATATTCTCAGCCACAGTATGCTCCTATAATAGTGGACCCATTGATCTGTAGACAAGAAAAGTACAGGTATTAGTGGCAAAGAGTTCAGTTGTGTTAAAGGCAAAATAATCAGGATTTAAACCTCTATTTACTATTGGTTGATTAATTATTACAGAATCATTGCTGTAGCAGTGAGAGAAAAAGTAAAATTGTTACACCCTACACGAAACCACCAGAGTCTGAAAGGCTAATCTTAGCATCATTTTCTTATCTCTTTATCTCCTTCTCACACTGTAGTCTCTGGATTTGTAAACAATATTTTTGCAGAGTGGCAAAAACCATTTTCTTTCTTCATTGGTCAAAACATCAGAACTTCTTGGATTGTTGCACTGTGTCCAGAGAAGCAGCAGGTTCTGAACCAATTTATTTAAATGAAAAAAAAAACCCCATACATCTGCAACGTATTATCAAGTTCCAGCCTTCCAATGTTTTTGGAATACTATAAAATATGAAGGAAAAATTCTGAACATGAAGCTTGGAAATTCTGGCCTTGAAATTTAACTTGTTTTAACATCAAAATGTAAATAATTCTTTTTTTGCACTTTTCATTGCACAATACATTCCCCTAAGAAGTCTTGCATATAATAGCGAGACCTGTGACTACAGAGAAATAGTATCTCCCATTAGGGGTGGGAGGAAAACAAGAATGTTTGCAACTATTAACTATCCATATCATATATTTTAATGATTGGGTTTTGAAGAGCAGAAGAAATATAGTGAAAACAGTCTTCAGCATCCATTCAAAGGCTCTACTAAACTTACTTGGCTCATTGACTTTTAAAAGATAAACAAAACAGTACTGGAAAATTTGGGGAATACTTTAAACTGTTCATTTAAGTCTAGGAGGCATCTATTGGAGGTGGTCCTTTGTGCAGGTTTCACTGTATAGTACTTTCTGTATGAGTACATATAGGTAGCATGTTTTACCTGAGTATATCTGTAACTTGCATTCACTAGTGCCTAAAAAATAAGTGAGATAAAGAAAGCATATATTAATCCTTGCATATACATTGTTTAGACTAAACCACTGTATTCTTTGGAGAGGGGTGTGATTAAATGTCTTTGTCACAATGAAAAAGATTATTGATTTCACAGTGAAACCCTGTAATCCTGTAACTGAGCATTCACAAAGAACATATTTTTTTTTGTCCTTTACAAGAAATGTACTTGATATTCATAGAGTGAAGAACAAATGAAAGAAGATCACCTGAGCAGGAATGGGACAGGAACAGAGGAGGTGGTGGGTAGTGTTTAACTGCAAAGTACATTGCAGGAGAAGAGCAACAAACTAAGAATGGGTAGATATGATCGGACCTGAAAAATCAACTATTTCCTTTTATTTTTACAACAGGGTAAGTCTGTGAACAATTTAACAATGGTAAGAACGATTATACTGCTCCTTTCCACTTCTACAGCACCTTCTGGTTGAAGAGCTCAACACATTTGAAAAAAACATAAAGGAAATTAGCCTCCCGAGGTAGGAAATGAGTATCTTATAGAGATGAGGAAATCAAGGCACACAGCTCCAACTTTTACCCTAACTTGCATCCCTCTGGGATACACAAAGCAGGCCAGAATGGGACCCATGGGCAATGACTGATATCACTGGAGAGATGAATCGGGCCTTCCCTCACTTGCCCAAGGCCCCCCACGAAACCTAGGGCACAGTCACAGGCCAGAAAGGCCATTAGCTCAGGCCAGGGAATTTGTTCCAGCTCGCCCGGGGCAGAGCCCCGGGGCTTCATCTCACTACGGGGGCTGCGCAAAGCCCGATCCCGGCGGGTCTCCATGGTTCCCGCTGCTTCTCGCGCCGGACCACCCTGGGCCCCTTGTTTCACTGGCGGCAGCCGGCGGCCCGGCCCGGCGCGGGGCTCCTTCTCCCCCCCTTTCCTGGGGACACCGGAGCCCCCCGGTTAGTGGCGGACGGGGGGGGCAGGAGCGAGCTCCCCGCTCCGGCCCGCGGCCCCGCTCGGCGGCTGGCTCCGGCGTGCGCCGCGCTCCGCCCCGAGCGGGGGGCGAACCCGGAAGTGCAGGTGGCCGATGGGGGCAGGCGGAGCGGCGGCCTGAGGGGTAAGAGCGACCGCTCCGGGGGCACCGGGCCGCCGCTTCCCGCCCGACCCGAGCGCGGCGCGGTTGGGCCCGGTGGGGCGGGGCCGGGCCGCTAACTGGCAAGCGCTGGGCTGGGAGCTACTTGGGGCTGGGGGCGGGGTGGGGGCGAAAGGGGGTCAGGGAGTGGGCTGGGGTGGGGTTAAGGGGGGCTGGGGGACAGGGAGCTGGCTGGGGGCGGGTTGGAGTGAAGGGGGGCTGGGGGCAGTGGGCGGGCTGGGGGTGAAAGGGGGGCAGGGAGCTGGCTGGGGGCGGGGTGGGGTTAAGGGGGGCTGGGGGACAGGGAGCTGGCTGGGGGCGGGTTGGAGTGAAGGGGGGCTGGGGGCAGTGGGGGGGCTGGGGGCGAAAGGGGGGCAGGGAGTGGGCTGGGGGGCGGGGTGGGGTTAAGGGGGCCTGGGGGACAGGGAGCTGGCTGGGGGCGGGTTGGAGTGAAGGGGGGCTGGGGGCAGTGGGCGGGCTGGGGGTGAAAGGGGGGCAGGGAGTGGGCTGGGGGGCGGGGTGGGGTTAAGGGGGGCTGGGGGACAGGGAGCTGGCTGGGGGCGGGTTGGAGTGAAGGGGGGCTGGGGGCAGTGGGCGGGCTGGGGCTGGGGGTGAAAGGGGGGCAGGGAGCTGGCTGGGGGCGGGGTGGGGTTAAGGGGGGCTGGGGGACAGGGAGCTGGCTGGGGGCGGGTTGGAGTGAAGGGGGGCTGGGGGCAGTGGGGGGGCTGGGGGCGAAAGGGGGGCAGGGAGTGGGCTGGGGGGCGGGGTGGGGTTAAGGGGGCCTGGGGGACAGGGAGCTGGCTGGGGGCGGGTTGGAGTGAAGGGGGGCTGGGGGCAGTGGGGGGGCTGGGGATGAAAGGGGGGCAGGGAGCTGGCTGGGGTGAGGGCCAGGTGCTGTCAGCAGAAGGGTGGGTGGTTGGGGGATGCACCCATCAGGCGTTAATGGAGAAAAGGGACTAACTCTGGGAGGGTTAAGGACAGAAACTGCTGAGTCAAAGGTGTGCTTTGAGCTGTCTGGAGCAGGACACATTTCCCAGCCTGGTTAAGTGAACTGGCTGGGGAGCCTTCCTGTGGACAGGCCCCTGGCTGCAGACACCGTTTTCAACTCCATGTGGTGCAGGCATGCTTGGTTAGATCAGCAGCATTTGAGGACGTGGTGCTGAAATCAATCTCTGTCGCAAGCAGCCCATAGCTACTAACACTTCCAGTGCTGCTAGCACCAGCTCATTCAAAACAGAGCTAGCAGTGGTGGGAAATAGGCCAACAATGTCCCTTGTTTAGACAAGATTTAAAGTAAAAACTCCAAGGAATATAGGGCTGGATCCTGCTCCCACTGACTCGGTGAGAATCCTGCCCATGGCTTCAGGTGGAGTAATAACAGACCCATAAATGGCTGGAAAATGATCCCCTATGCTACTTAACTTTCAATGGTAGTTTGACTCTAGCAGATAATCTCCCTCCTCTGCCCTTTGGCCACTAGCTCAGTGTCTGCTCTGGTGATGATCTCTCGATATGCGTTTGCCTTCAGAAACTGAAAGATGAGGGTAGGTGTCTAGTGGTGAAAGCAGAGGTAGTCCCTATATTCTGTGAGCTATCCTTATGAGTAACCTTTTATTCTTGTTTGCCTAATATCTTTTTTTTTTAATTGAATTGAATTTTCGTGCTTGTGAAATGTTCTGGTGTGATGGCACTGGATTGTGAAACCCACAATTCCTCACAGGCCACGTAGAGCAAGCTGTTTACCAATCTCCCTGTCCAGGAGGGACCACCTATGGGACAAGAAGGGACTTAAGTCTCCATGACCCATTCTATCCCTGATGTCTCTGCTGAGCTTGCCTCTAGGGTGCCGTTTATGGTATTTGTTGTGACACTTGTCTAATAGCTCGTAACTGTGACGATTTAATTAATTTCATATATTACCAACAGTCAGGAGTCTGACTTCTATTCCCTGCTAACCTGAGCTGGATTTGAACAAGTGTCCTGTTGGATCAAAGTATTGTTGTTATCTTGTGACAATTCCAGATAATGGGATCCATTTTTTCTAGGTGATTAAAAAAAATTAATTGCGATTAATTGCTCTGTTAAACAATAATAGAATACCATTTATTTTAATTTTTTTAAATTTTGTTCTACATTTTCAAATATATTGATTTCAATTACAACACAGAATACAAAGTGTACAGTGCTCACTTCATATTTACTTTTGATTTGCACTGTAAAAAAAAAAAAAGGTATTTTCAATTCACCTAATACAAGTACTGCAGTGCAATCTCTTTATCATGAAAGTTGAACTTATAAATGTAGAATTATACACAAAAAACTGCATTCAAAAATAAAACAATGTAAAACTTTAGAGCCTGCAAGTCTACTCAGTCCTACTTCTTGTTCAGCCAATTGCTCAGACAAACAAGTTTGTTTACCTTTCCAGGAGATAATGCTGCCTGCTTCTTGTTTACTGTGTCACCTGAAAGTGAGAACAGGCGTTTTCATGGCTCTGTTGTAGTCAGCATCACCAGATATTTATATGCCAGATGCGCTACAGATTCATATGTCTCTTCATGTTTCAACCACCATTCCAGAGGACATGCGTCCATGCTGAAGACAGGTTCTGCTCAATAAGAATCCAAAGCAGTTCAGACTGATGCATGTTCATTTTCATTATCTGAGTCACATGCCACCAGCAGAAGGTTGATTTTTCTTTTTTGGTGGTTTGGGTTCTGTAGTTTCTGCATCAGAGTGCTGCTCTTTTAAGACTTCTGAACGCATGTTCCACACCTTGTCCCTCTCGGATTTTGGAAGGCACTTCAGATTCTTAAATGGGCCGAGTGCTGTAGCTATCTTTAGAAATCTCACATTGGTACCTTCTTTATGTTTTGTCAAATCTGCAGTGAAAGTGTTCTTAAAATGAACAACATGCTGGGTCATCATCTGAGGCTGCTAAACATGAAATATATGGTAGAATGTGGATAAAACAGAGCAGGGGACATACAATTCTCCCTCAAGGAGTTCAGTCACAAATTTAATTAACGCATTATTTATTAACGAGTGTCATCAGCATGGAACCATGTCCTCTGGAATGGTGGCTGAAGCATGAAGTGGCATACAAATGTTTAGCATATCTGGCATGTAAATACCTTGCAACGCCGGCTACAAAAGTGCCATGTAAATGCCTCTTCTCACTTTCTGGTGACATTGTAAATAAGAAGAGGGCGGCATTATCTCCTGTAAATGTAAACACACTTGTTTGTCTTAGTGATTGGACTTGTAGCCTCTGAAGTTTTACATTTTTTTTGAATGCAGTTATGTAACAACAACAAATGTAGCTTTTTAAGTTGCACTTTCATGACAAAGACAAATTGCACCACAGTAGTTGTATGAGGTGAATTGAAAAATACTATTTCTTTTGTTTATAATTTTTACACTGCAAATATTTGTAATATTTGATTTCAATTACAACACAGAATATAACATACACCTCTACCCCGATATAACGCTGTCCTCGGGAGCCAAAATATCTTACCGCGTTTTAGGTGAAACCGTGTTATATCGAACTTGCTTTCATCTGCCGGAGCGTGCAGCCCCGCCCCCCCGGAGCGCTGCTTTACCGTGTTATATCCGAATTTGTGTTATATCGGGTCGCATTATATCGGGGTAGAGGTGTATATGAAAATGTAGAGAAACATCAAAAATATTTAGTTTCAATTGATATTCTATTGTTTAACAGTGCAATTAAAACTGCAGTTAGTCACGATTAATTTTTTAATTGGAATTAATTTTTGAGTTAATCGCGTGAGATAACTGTGATTAATCGACAGCCCTCCTTTTTTTCCTATCCAATAATGTCCAACATTAAGTGCCTTTAGTGGAATACTCATCAGTCATGTGGACAGAAGTAATTTTAGCCACTGGTACTGTTTACAGTTATCTAACTTTTCTTAGAGCAACTTGTATGGACTGTCCCTGTTTCTTGAAACTCTGTCAGCATTGAGACCTCTTGTCTAAAACAGTTCATCAAATGAATGCTCCTGGCAACTCCAGTCCCTAGATGAACTCCTTGTGCTGTTGGAGGAGGGAATTATTTTGACTTGTGCCATGACTGCCACTTACTAAATGTAGTTTTCTTGTAGTACCCATCTCCATAGAATCTAAACCATATCTAAAAACATGACTTACTATTAAAAACAACCCCATCAGCTGGGAGTCTATATGCACTAGCAACAACCAGGAACACTTTAGGTATATACTAAAAAAACACACTGAAAGTTGAAGTCATAATCTTTGAGACCCTATTTTTGCCACTCCTTGTGGTCGACTGGCTTTTCCCATTCCTCTTCAGGATTGCACTTTTTAGCAGCTTTCTCAATGGCATGCTCCAGAATAGGTATTGATTTCTCCCCAATCATCTCTCAAAAGAGGTCAGAAGGCTCTTTCCTGAATGGACACAAAACAATGACCTTACTTCACAACAATCTGAAATTCAAACAGTCTCATTAAGAATACAGAGATAAATCAAACTAAAACCAAGGAGACAGCACATGTAACACATCTAGCCCTGTACAAAGCAAGAATTGAGCTCACTAGGTACAATTTGTGCTGCTACAGTGAAATATGTAAGAACTTATATTTCTAGGCTGTGCATCCTTCCGCTCCTTATTGCAAGGGCAGCCTGTGGGTGAGGCAGCTTCTCCCCCTCTCAAGGGCTGCCTTCTTCCTCTTGTCCTTTAAGATCCACGAAGAGACTTAGGTGTTTAAGTATCAGATATAGGCACCTAAATCCCTGTTTTGGCTCCAGCGTGACCCACAAAATTCCTGCCAAACCCTGTAGGCGCCTAAACTCACTCAGCGCTGAAATTGTCAAGGTAAAAATTCCCTAGGCACCAAGTTTCTGCTTCTGGGTATCCACTCTGCTGCTTCCCTCTAGGCAGCCAGACTCCTGTCTTCTGCCTAAACCCCACAGTGATTCACAAACCAGAGGAAGATAGGTGACCAAATGCTTAAATCACACTGATTCAGTCGGTGTACTCGGAGGCCTCCTACTGAATCAGATCCTCTTCAGTGGAGGTGGTGCTGCTGCTACTCACCTTATTACTTTGAGCCTAGTGGTTAGAGCACTCACTGGGGATGTGGGAGACTGAGGTTCAATTCCCTCCTCTCTACCGGAGGGGGGGAAAGAACTTGAACAGGGTCTCCCACCTCTCAGAAGAATGCTTGATTCACTGGTCTATGGGATATGCTGATGTGGGCGTTCTCCTGTTGAAGCTATTCCACTGTGGTTAAATAATGAAAGCATGGCTAGGCCAGGGGAAATGGATCTTGCGTCTCCCACCTCCGAGATGGATGCCCTAACCACCAAACTGCAAATTCATTTTCACTCTGTGCCAATGACTGTTTAAGTCAAATAAGCATCAGAATATCCCAAAGCTCAGTGGTTAGACCACTCAGAGGTGGGAGCCAGATATATAAAAACCTTATTTTGTGTCAGAAAGGGCAACATAACACTACTTAGGTCTTGCTTAGCACTTTTCATCAAAGTACCTTACAAAGGTGAGTAAGTATCATTATTCCCCCCCTCCCCCATGGATGAAGCAACTTACCCTGCAGCAAAACTAGGAGTAGAACCCAGGTCAACTGAGGTTCAGTGTAGTGCTCTAGCCTCTGGCCCACACTATCTTCCTGCAGCAGTATTTTATAGTTGGTATTGGTGCAGGCTAGGACCCTGATGGAAGAGCCAGGCTTGTTTGTCCATTGGTATATTTGGATGATTATCAAAAAGCGATATAGTTTTTCTATACTACCTAAAAGAAATAGTATTAGACCTGATTTACAGAGGTACTGAGAACTCAACTTCCAGTAAAATAGGCCAATTAGGCCTATTCTAAACTTAAAAGTTTTGCTTGTATAGTTCTATCAGTACACCCTTCTAGTGAAAATGCAGCTTACACCATCAAAAAAGTTCTTTTGATAGTATGGCTTATAGCAGGGGTGGCCAACCTGCGGCTCAGAAGGAGCCAGAATTTACCAATGTACTTTGCCAAAGAGCCACAGTAATACGTCACCAGCCTCCACCCCCATCTGCCGGCAGCTCTCACCAATCAGCGCCTGCTCCCCCCACCCGCCGCAATTAGCTGTTTTACGTGCGCAGGAGGCTGGGGGGGGAGGGAGGGAGGGAGGGCGTGCAAGGCTTGGGGGAAGGGGTGGAATGGGGGCAGGGCTTAGGGCAGAGCAGGGGGTTGAGCAGTGAGCACCCCCCCACCACATTGGAAAGTTAACATCTATAGCTACAGCCCCCGGAACCAGTGCCTAGGTAAGGAGCCGCATATTAACCTCTGAAGAGCCACATGCAGCTCCCGGAGCCACAGGTTGGCCACCCCTGGCTTATAGCAATTCAGTGAACAAAATAAGGTGTACTTGCAAAAGCACTTTTATGCCGGTATAGAAATGTCATGGAACACCTCTAATTGACATTGCTATGCTGTCAGAAGATTCTAGTGTAGACATGGCCTTACTTTTCTAAGGTTTTATTGACCATATTGTTGCAATTTGTGGAAAAACGGCTCATGGTTATGCACTGGACTGTTCTAGATTAGATGGCCAGCTGCACTCCACACCTTAGTCTTGTGGAAATTTACATTTTGTGCCAAGGTGAGATGTAGCAAAACGACAAAAAATAGTAGTTTATCTCAAAGAACATTGGACCAATATAGCTGTGAACAGCATCAACAGTGTTTGCTTTTTGACGTAGTTGTGGTTTACGCAATAAATACCTGGGCTCTTCTAACAAGAATGGGATTCACCCTTACCCGTATAATGTACCAAAACTATATATATTTTTAATTTCAGAGATGAATTCCAATACAGTCAGCTTGGCGTGACAAAGCTTTGGTCACCTCAATAGCAGCAACGCAGTGCTCCAACCTTTGTTCTAGCTGCTGCTCCATGAGAATACTGATCTTTTTACCTGCAAGATCAGGCCCTCATGCTAACGTCTTCTCTAAGAGAGCACGCAAGACCTGTTTCTTGTTGGTACTCTGATTCACTAGGCTGTTTCTTGCACCGAAGTCCACATCATCTTCAAAATACACACACACTGACTGGAGGCAAAGAGGCATTCCAAGAATAATGGCTGTATGGAAGTGCTCTGCTCTCTTTCGGGTGTTTTGAATATTGTTTAAACTGTACAGTCTCTTGAGCCCCTCTGTGTGTATATCTTTCTCTTGGTTTGAGCTGTATCTCTGATAAGATAATAGCTGAGGAAAAAAATGTTTTCCAATTGCAGCAAGACCTATGGACCTGTATATGTGATCAGGCGCTGGCATTTGTTGTAAGGCAGTGTTTCCCAAACTTGGGACGCCGCTTGTGTAGGAAAAGCCCCCTGGCGGGCCGGGCCGGTTTGTTTACCTGTCACGTCCACAGGTCCGGCCGATTGTGGCTCCCACTGGCTGCGGTTCGCTGCTCCAGGCCAATGGGAGCTGCTGGAAGCGGCGGCCAGTACGTCCCTTGGTATTGATGCATGATTTCTTCACATTTGCTACATTTACGGACGTCTTAAAATATTGTTCCTCAGAGTTCAATCCAACCTTTCCTGTTTGTATTAACCTCATTCTGAGATCCAAGGTTAATTTTTTATTAACAGTGGCCCCAGTCTTGAGCCCACTGTATTAATGATTTCTACACCAATCTCTTCACTCCAGGCAGTGTTTTGTTGTTAAAGGGTGCTTTTGCATTGTTTCAAGCCTAGTCTTTTCAACTGGCTAAGATTGTGTGGTTTATCTGGTAAATTTGGTTGGGTTAAGATTTAGAGCTTGACTAACAGCATTTCTTTCTTGTCATAGATAGGTTCTATCAATATTACATTTCCTAATTTGAGAATATTCTATAAAAACCCATCTGTATATAAATGTCCGGTCTCCGGAATACTCTCATGAATTCAATTAGGATAACATATTTTGTGCTGTTAATATTGATTTCTGGATTCATCCACATGGATGATTTTATATATTCATATAAGCTAAATTGCAAGCATTTAGACAATATGAGATCAATTTTCCCTGTGTGAATAGATTGTATTACAGTGTATTGAGCTGAGAGCTACCTCTAATGGTACAGGTTTTAGACATTTCTTCTCAGTCTTTAACCAGTCATACATTTCACTGGTATTATTTCTTAGCCAATATAAGGTTTGTGTGTTAGTACAAGCATTGTGATATAAGTCATTAGGCAAACAATATCTTTTCCTCATTTCTTGCTTCAGGATGTTTATATAGTTGTAAAGAGATAATTAGCATTTCCAGTTTTATTTTTAAGATAAATTATAGATTAAAAAAAAGTTTTAGGCTGATTTAGCGGTTGGTTTAACCAGCAGTACATTAACCTATTTTTTCCCCTTTGTGAGAAGAGAAGATCCAGTTAGATAAGGAAAGAACTGAAGACAAACTAGTCTGTACAAACATGTCAGAACCCCGGCCTTGATGGCATCTCAGTGGAATTCCACAAAGGTTACAAGAACAGTTAACAACCAGTTCTTATACATTTATGAATCAGCAGTGAAGGATAATTTATTAGCACAGAGTGTAAGAACTCATCTTATCTCACTGATTCCGATGTTTGAAAAGGATGATGAATGATGGATGAACGATCACCTGACTTCCCTAATAAAGATTGCAAAATCCTAGCTGAGGTACTTGCTAAGATATTTCAGTCAAATCTGGTAAAACTTGTCCATTGGAAACAAGGCCCTTTCAGAACAGGCTATCCAGCAATTGCGTCAGATTGCTCTTAGATTAATTTATACATGGCCATAATATATAGAGCAAATTATTATTTAGTAATTTATCTAACCTAGTACAAGTAATGATTGCATTTTTCTTTTAACTGGAAAAGAATATTGGTGTTAGGAATCTATTTAACTTCATTTTTGTTTGGTTACTGTTTTTAATCCTTCCTGTGCCGTTGGTACACAGATGTGGGAGAATGTGTTCCAGGGGTTTTGTCTTGACTTACTGATCTCTCTTGAGGCTATGACAGCCATGTTGCTGTAGAATGTTGACTCTTGTTTTTATATTAGTTTGAGGATAGAAAATCTGGAGTTAGCATCTTTTGATGATACATCTTACTAGGTATATTTATTCAAACACAATTTATTTGCATTATAATTTAAATTATAGACTAGTATAAATGTACAGTATAATTTTTCTTAATTTAATCTGAATGTTAAATGAAATTATATCCCAAGATAGTCACTTAAATTTTGCACTAGAGGATATTTTTACCCTTTTTACTCCATGTCTTTTAGCTTAACATGGTTTTAATTGTTTTTCTAAAGGGTATTGGACACAATGACAATCACTGTAGTGTATGATAACTCTGAAGCTATGGAGCTCTGTGCTTCTCAGCATCTGTATCTTAAACCAGTAGCTAAACTGACAATCAATGTGGTGTTTCCAGAACACACAGAATCTACCCGATCTTTCTCTAAGTGGGAAGTGATGGACAAGCTGAAGAACATGATTTGTCCAGACCAATTCACTACTGTTAGGGTTTCAAAGAGCACTAAGGATTTCATTCGATTTGAGGGAGAGGCAGAAAATAAAAAGTTGATCCTCACCCTTAAGGAAAAACTGCATGGAAAGGTAATAAAACTGAATGGTTTTAAAGATGACTTGAAGGTGATGGCCACCGAGGCACAAGCTGACTTTCCAACTCCACAAGAGTGGGCATCTTACCTGAATAAAAGAGAGATTACGAATGAAGATCTTACTGAGCAAACTGCTGATATTCCTGATTGCATCTATTTTGAAGGTTTGCCATGTAAATGGTTTGCACTAAAGGGCTCAAATAGTGAAAAGCCGAGTGAAGATGTTTTAAGAGTGGTGTTCGAAAGCTTTGGAAAGATTAAGAACATAGATATCCCTATGCTTGATCCTTATAGAGAAGAAATGGTGGGAGGAAATTTAAATAACTTCCTTTTTGGAGGTCTACAGACATTTGAAGCTTTTGTCCAGTACCAAGAGTACACGGCTTTTGTGAAAGCTATGGAGTCACTTAGGGGAATGAAGCTGATGTTTAAAGGGGATGATGGAAAAGCTCTGGCATGTAACATGAAGGTAAGCATCACTGGCTATATCTTTTGATACTGCCAATGCTATATTTGCCCAAATACACTACCATAAAGACTTCTATAGTAGTCAAATATTAGAAATGGTACAGCAGAAAAGTATAAAATTCCTTGGCCCAACCAAGACTTATCTGTTGAGACTGCCATGAAGATCATTACTGCTATTTGAAATCCTAATTAAAAAAAAAAAGACAAATTGGGAACTTTTTGCTCGCCAGTGTAAACATTTAAGTGATGGATACTTGAGGTGGGAATTTAGACCTGGAGCACTGCTGTTTGGGAGAGGGAATAGATGGATGGCTCTCGCAGCTATTCATCCTCATAGTTCCCCACCTAGCAAATAAAGCTGTGGCTTTTTTGGTGGGCCGTTCTCACTGAGTTAAGGCTCACAGATGAGCCAGCCACAAGGCTGTCTCTTCAGAAGCAGCATTCACTCTGCATCAAGTTTGCATCAAGATTTTGGTTTGTATGGATTTGCGGCTTGGTTGACTATTGTTGACCTCTCAATCCAGATTTTAGTGAAGATTTTAATCCTTCAGTATGACTGACCTGGAAAAAGTATTTGTTGATTTCCTGAAACATTTTTCTCCACTGGTAAAATAAAAGTGAAAAGTTATTAAGTTTATGAATCAATTGGATGAACACTGGAGCTGAGAGGGATGCAGTCAAGGCCTGGAAGAGCTGTTCTGAAGACATGGTTTTCTGCATTGGTAAACCCCAAGCAGTGTCAGCAATAGCCTTCCTTTCTGCCTTTTTTACAAAAAATGTTCATAGTTACTTTGAACCTGTACTAGCAGGATGTATCCTTGCTTCTCGTGGCACTTTGCTTTGATTAAGGTGGATATAGTGAACAGTTTTGGAGGATGGATTTGTTTGGGGCATACCCTGTGTTATGCTGTGAAAGGAAATTGGAGATCTGCATGTGTACAAAAGTTCATAGCTGCTTAGCAGCGTTCATCTAAAAGTCGGATTTAGTCATTGAGATAAGCCTGGTTCCAAGTATTTTGCTCAGCACAAAGCATGTAAATTATCTATGATTCTTGAATATGTAGCAGTCATTACACAATGGTTTAGAAATCATGCTCCAAATAACTTGGTTTCCCAGCTTGGATAAAGTGCTGTTTGCCTGGATGTTTTCTTTTAATGTGCCCACATTGAGTTAAACAGTTCTCAACAGACAGCCTCCCCTGCTGTACCAACCAGCCAACTGTAATCCACTGATTGCCTGTAGTCAGGCAAATGCTTGACCAAGAAATTGTGGCTCATACAGTGCACTGAAAATAAGTAAACTCTGGCAATCTGTCAGAGAGAGGGAATTCTACGCTAGGAACTCTCCACTGAAAATGCCCAAACTGAACATCTACAAGCCATCAAAGGCGTATTATCACAGTTTATGAGCCTCTAATGGCACAGGGTAAGGTGACATTTGGAGTAATGCTCATAGTAACGTTTGAGAATAGGAGATAGCTATTAGGTGAATTCTGCAGGTCATATTCCAGTCTGCTCCACTAAAAAGCAGCAGAAAGAAACACTCATGTTTCAAATATAATTGTGCAGAAATAGATTAGAGACTTTCTAAGTTGTATAGGCTGTTTGTATTTCATTTGTGTAAATAAGGTGATCCAGTAGATTGACAAGTTTTTCGTCTTTTTTAGGACTGTTGATTAATCGCAGTTAACTCACGTGATTAACTCAAAAAAATTAATCATGATTAATTGCAGTTTTAATCGCACTGTTAAACAATAGAATACCAATTGACATTTATTAAATATTTTGGATGTTTTTCTATATTTTCATATATATTGTATTCTGTGTTGTAATTGAAATCAGTGTATATTATTTTTGATTCCAAATATTTGCACTGTAAAAATGATAAACAAAAGAAATAGTATTTTTTAATTCACCTCATACAAGTACTGTAGTGCAATCTCTTTGTCGTGAAAGTGCAGTTTACAAATGTACACTTTTTTTGTTACATAATTGCACTCAAAAATAAAACAATGTAAAATTTTAGAGCCTACAAGTCCACTCAGTCCTACTGCTTGTTCGGCCAATCGCTTAGACAAGCAAGTTTGTTTACATTTACAGGAGATAATGCTGCACTCTTCTTATTTACGTCACCAGAAAATGAGAATAGGCATTTGCATGGCACTTTACTAGCTGGCATTGCAAGGTATTTACGTGCCACATATGCTAAACATTCGTATGCCACTTCATGCTTCAGTCACCATTCCAGAGGATGTGCTTCCATGCTGATGACGCTCGTTAATAAAATAATGCGTTAATTAAATTTGTGACTGAACTCCTTGGGGGAGAATTGTATGTCCCCTGCTCTGTTTTACCCACATGCTGCCATATATTTCATGTTCAAGCAGTCTCGAATGATGACCCAGCACATGTTGTTCATTTTAAGCTCACACTCACTGCAGATTTGATAAAACGCAAAGACGATACCAATGTGAGATTTTTAAAGATAGCTACAGCACTTGATGCAAGGTTTAAGAATCTAAAGTGCCTTCCAAAACTGAGAGGGACGAGGTGTGGAGCATGCTTTCGGAAGTCTTAAATGAGCAACACTCCGATGCGGAAACTACAGAACCCGAACCACCAAAAAAGAAAATCAACCTTCTGCATCTGACTCAGATAATGAAAATGAACATGCGTCGGTTGCACTGCTTTGGATTGTTATCGAGCAGAACCAGCAGTGCGAGTAGGCCGGCAACCTATTTATAGTCAGTACAGCGTACCCGAAAAAACACAGCAGCAGGAAAGGGCTGGGGGGCGGGGCTGGAGGTTCTGCTCCTTTCCCCGCTGGGAGGGGCAGCCGCGGGGAAAGGAGGAGAATGCCGGCAGCTCCTCTGGTGGCTCTACTGCTGGGCCCCATCTTTGCTCCCCCCCAGCCCTGTCTCTGGCGCAGCAGGAGGAGGACAGATCCCCCCCCCGCTCCACTTAACATGGGATGGATGTGGGGAGGGGACAAGGAGAGCGTGGGGGCCCCGGGCAGGGAGGAGTCACATGGAGGATCACATGGGGAGGTCACATGCCCCCCTTAGCTGGTGCGTCTCCCCCCTCTCCCCCCCATACCGATAAGACATGGATTTTACTTGCACCACTGAGCAGAACACATCATCAGCATGGACGCATGTCCCCTGGATGGTGGTTGAAGCATGAAGAGACATATGAATCTTTAGTGCATCTGGCATATAAATATCTTGTGATGCCGGCTACAACAGTGCCATGAGAACGCCTGATCTCACTTTCAGATGACAACATAAACAAGAAGTGGGCAGCATTATCTCCTGCACATGTAAACAAACTTGTTTGTCTGAGCGATTGACTGAACAAAAAGTAGGACTGAGTAGACTTGCAGGCTCTAAAATTTTACATTGTTTTATTTTTGAATGCAGTTTTTTTATACATAATTCCACATTTGTAAGTTTAAGTTCATGATAAAGAGATTGCACTGCAGTACTTGTATTAGGTAAATTGAAACATACTATTTCTTTTCTTTTTTTACAGTGCCAATACTTGTAATCAAATATAAAGTGAGCACTGTACGCTTTGTATTCTGTGTTGTAATTGAAATCAATATATTTGAAAAGGCAGAAAACCAAAAATATTTAAATAAATGGTATTCTATTATTGTTTAACAGTGCAATTAATCACACGATTAATCACAATTTTTTTAATCGCACAATTAATTATAATTAATTTTTTAATGACTTGACAGCCCTAGTCTCTTTATAATTCATGAACAATCCTGCCTTCTGATTCGGTTTCTTCTGGAACAGGTGACTTTTGATACAACCAAACATTTCAGCAAAGGAGCTATCAAAAAGAGAAGGCTGGAAAGACAAAAGCTGCAAGAGCTAGAGCAAGAAAGAAAAAGGGAAAAAGAGAGAGAGGAAGAGGAGGCTGCAAGGTGAGAAACTTGTTTTGAATGAATGTTCTACTTTTTTAAAATTTACGCTCGTGTCTTGCTCCCAACAAAATCTCAAGAGAGGAGCACCCAATACAATACCCCCGAACCTAGATAATGTTAAGGGTTAGATAATGTTAAACTGAAAGCTGAATATTGTCTAATTCATATGGTGTAACAAACAAACACAAAAAAAAGCATAATATCGTCAATTGTGTAGATGTCACATAAAGGGAACTAGATTAAGAGAGGAGCAGTAGACCTACGCAGTGTATAGAAAAAGGGGATTGTGATTGGAGAAGTGGTCTGGAGCTGTCTAAACATCTGCTGGATCCTCTCAATTAAAAACACAATGTGCCCTCGTTGCTCCCTCCCCTGTATCTCTCCTCTTACAGATCCAGGATTTGTTTTTCTTTCAATCACTCTAGTAATCTATCAAACTCCATTGAAAAGTTTGTTTTAAACTGCGTGAAGGCCTAAGGAGTCTTTTCTGCAGTGGAACTGTAGATCAGTAAATAGCTGAGACAAGATCAGCCCAGGAAGGTGACAAACCATCCTTCTGGCCATGTTTCCAGTGGCTGAACATAGGGTTACAGAAATGTATTGACTGCTCAAAGATTAAAGGTAAATCTTAGATCAGTTGTATCACTCAAAGTGGTCCTCACCAGATCACTGATAATGTGTGCTGTAGTTGGAAAGGGCAGCAAAACAGCATGTTTTAACAGAGAGGGTAACCTATGGTCAGTTTGGATATGTGCTTAATCATAGAATCCTAGACATGTAGGGCTGGAAGGGACCTGAGGAAACCTAGGAAGCCTGGTGACTTGAGATCTTGTTTCTAGTATTATTTCATAATTGCTGTAACACCACAAAGTAATAATATGCAGCCTAGCTGTGTCCTGAAGTAAAATTAATATACAGTATAGAACACGTGACAGGATTCCACATGCCTCAGTGTTGACTGGAGAGTCCCAGTGCGTAAGCGATCCCCCATCATTGCTATCATCTTGAAGGCAGTGTTGTCAGATGTATCGGAACAATTATCACACTGTATTAAGTTCCTACTTCTATAGGGAGTGCTTAGGATCCACCCTATCTGCCACTGGACATTATTCTATGAATATATCCATTGATGTAGGAACGAGAGTCGAAATGCTAAATCTAGCAACTCTGATGCAATATCTCTAAATCTGTCACCAAACTTAATACCCGTATTATTTGAATTTTTCTTTAAAATATTTAATGGTTATACATTGACTTCTAGGAGAGTTTTGCCTGCATATGGAATGCAGGATTAGGTCCAAAAGTTTGTGAACCTTAGTTATTGGTGTTAACTGAAAATGAAGGAGAAGGGGGCAAATCATTCTCTAGCGGTGACCTGGAAGAGACTATAATATGAACAACCTGTATATTCTTTAGCGAGAGAGAGATTATTATTAGAAGAGTCTTAAGAGTACAAGCGAAACTCAAACTGTCCTAAATCTTTGCATCTATTGGATGTATATTGGTTGTATGCCATTGACTTAAAACCTACCTAGGCACTATGATGTCTTGATTGTAACAGCAAATCGATTCCTAGCATCGAGTCACTTGCTGTTAGCACACTAAAATCCTACTTTTCACCCTCCAGGGGTTAACATGTAAAATGAGTGTCATCTAAATTGTCCCATATTAATAATTACCTAGAAAAAGACGTGATGATGAAAATATTGCTCGAGAAAGAAAAAGGAAGGCTAAGCTCAAGAGGAGAGAACCCAGGCAGATAGATCGGGATGAGAAACGCCCAAGAAAGCAGCAGAAGGTAACAGCTGAAGAAGAGCAGAGGCCAGAGAATATGCCTGAATGGGAAGAGAGGAAATATCTACTAGCTCAGAGAAGAGTGGAGTCTATAAGGCTGCTTACAGTGCTGTTAAGCCGAGTAAAAGTAAGAATATTTTTTAAAAATATTCTGTTTTAAAGGATGTTTAGTAGAGCTTGAAACATTTACCAGATAGCTGATGGCCAGAGGCTGATGAGAAGAATGACTTGGAGTTGGGGAAATGCTAGCAAGGCATAATAGCAAACCCCTAGTGTTAATCTATCCCTTCTTCATAGAGTCATAGACTTTAAGGTGAGAAGGTACCATTATGATTGTCTAGTCTGACCTCCTGCACAACGCAGGCCACAGAATCTCACTCACCCACTCCCGCAACAAACCCCTAACCTATGTCTGAGCCATTGAAGTCCTCAAATCATGGTTTAAAGACTTCAAGGTGCAGAGAATCCTCCAGCAAGTGACCCGTGCCCCACGCTGCAGAGGAAGGTGAAAAAACCCCAGGGCCTCTGCCAATCTGCCCTGGAGGAAAATTCCTTCCCAACCCCAAATATGGCGATCAGCTAAACCCTGAGCATGTGGGCAAGACTCACCAGCCAGACACCCAGGAAAGAATTCTCTGTAGTAACTCAGATCCCACCCCATCCAACATCCCATCACAGGCCATTGGGCATATTTACCTGCTAATAATCAAAGATCAATTTATTGCCAAAATTAGGCTATCCCATTATACCATCCCCTCCATAAACTTATCAAGTTTAGTCTTGAAGCCAGATATGTCTTTTGCTCCCACTGAAAGCTGTTCCAGAACTTCACTCCTCTGATGGTTAGAAACCTTCGTCTAATTTCAAGTCTAAACTTCCTGCTGGCCAGTTTATATCCATTTGTTCTTGTGTCCACATTGGTATTGAGCTTAAATAATTCCTCTCCCTCCCTGGTATTTATCCCTTTGATATATTTATAGAGAGCAATCATATCTCTCCTCAGCCTTCTTTTGGTTAGGTTAAACAAGCCAAGCTCTTTGAGTCTCCTTTCATAAGACAGGTTTTCCAGTCCTCAGATCATCCTAGTAGCCCTTCTCTGTACCTGTTCCAGTTTGAATTCATCCTTCTTAAACATGGGAGACCAGAACTGCACACAGTATTCCAAATGAAGTCTCACCAGTGCCTTGTATAACGGTACTAACACCACCTTATCTCTACTGGAAATACCTCGCCTGATGCATCCCAAGACCGCATTAGCTTTTTTCACGGCCATATCACATTGGCGGCTCATAGTCATCCTGTGATCAACCAATACTCCGAGGTCCTTCTGCTCCTCTGTTACTTCCAACTGATGAGTCCCCAGCTTATAACAAAAATTCTTGTTAGTAATCCCTAAGTGCATGACCTTTCACTTTTCACTATTAAATTTCATCCTATTATTATTACTCCAGTTTACAAGGTCATCCAGATCTTCCTGTATGATATCCCAGTCCTTCTCTGTATTGGCAATATGTCCCAGCTTTGTATCATCCACAAACTTTATTAGCACACTCCCACTTTTTGTGCCAAGGTCAGTAATAAAAAGATTAAATAAGATTTGTCCCAAAACCGATCCCTGAGGAACTCCACTAGTAACCTCCCTCCAGCCTGACAGTTCACCTTTCATTATGACCCGTTGTAATCTCCCCTTTAACCAGTTCCTTATCCACCTTTCAATTTTCATATTGATCCCCATCTTTTCCAATTTAACTAATAATTCCTTGTGTGGAACTGTATCAAATGTATTACTGAAATCAAGGTAAATTAGATCCACTGTGTTTCCTTTGTCTAAAAAATCTGTTACCTTCTCAAAGAAGGAGATTAGGTTGGTTTGGCACGATCTACTTTTTGTAAAACCTTGTTGTATTTTGTCCCAATTACCATTGACCTCAATGTCCTTAACTACTTTCTCCTTCACATTTTTTTCCAAGACCTTGCATACTACAGATGTCAAACTGACAGGCCTGTAGTTACCCAGGTCCGTTTTTTCCCCTTTCTTAAAAATAGGAACTATGTTAGCAGTTCTCCAGTCATACGGTATAACCCCGGAGTTTACAGATTCATTTGCATATGAACATAAGGGAAAAGGTGTTGAGATTCTGTCCCTGCTTGAGACTTCATCTTTTGTATCAGTCTCTGTCCAGTAGGTGTCTGGTAAATTGAATCAGTTCCCTGGTTCTCATTACCATGCTGAAAAGAAGAAGGGCTATTTCTATTATAATCCTGCCCCAGCATCCTGTGACATAGTCTCTGCTATTTTTGGGCCCTCTTGTCCCATAAATAGCTCCAGTTATTGCCTCTGCTGCTCAGAGCTCCCCAAAAGCAGACTAAAATTGATATGCATCCTGTAAGTTTCACTGCTGCCCAGGGAATACAGCATATCCAAAGTGAGGCTAATACACCTTTTGTCAGTTTCACTCTGCTGATGCTTTGGGAAAATCAGAGCAGGAGAGGCAGTACTGGAAGTGTTTGTCTACATGCTCACTACGTTGATTTGCATTTGAAGGATTATCTTCTTAGCTACATGGACTAGAAACTTTTAAAAATTAAATCTTAAATACTGCAGTAATTAAGATAGGCGCCATCACTTGCCATGGAAAGCTTACTACTGGCCACTGGCAAGTGGATTTTTTCAACCCCTGATGTTTAATATTTCTTACAGTACTTAGGAATCCCCATCAACAAGCACTAGCCAGAGACCACACCAGCCAATCTGTGTGAGTTAGTGCTCTTTAAAACTAACTGGCAGCAGAACATTTTAAATTTTGCA
Organism: Chrysemys picta bellii; assembly: GCF_011386835.1. Taxonomy (NCBI): domain Eukaryota; kingdom Metazoa; phylum Chordata; order Testudines; family Emydidae; genus Chrysemys; species Chrysemys picta. Next base: position 91,998,616 of record NC_088799.1, read on the forward strand.
GAAGGTGGGGGTGTCTTAAACAAACCTTTTTTAAAGGGTGAGGAACTAGACAGAAAAGATTTGGAGAGAGATGTAGGGCCTTTTAATCCCTTGGTGTCATCACCTGTAAAGTTTAATATTAGTTATCATATTTGCAGCTGTTACAAAATAGAGTAATTTAAAGCAGTTTATCTAATAATTCTCAGATAAGATATTCAATTTACAAAAGTACAGCACTTTACTTTAACAGAATTAGTGAAGTTAGTGCAGTGCTATAGTCCAGGGGTAGGCAACCTATGGCACGCGTGCCGAAGGTGGCATGCGAGCTGATTTTCAGTGGCACTCACACTGCCCGGGTCCTGGCCACCGGTCCGGAGGGCTCTGCATTTTAATTTAATTTTAAATGAAGCTTCTTAAACATTTTACAAACCTTATTTACTTTACATACAACAATAGTTTAGTTATATATTATAGACTTATAGCAAGAGACCTTCTAAAAACATTAAAACGTATTACTGGCACGCGAACCTTAAATTAGAGTGAATAAATTAAGACTTGGCACACCACTTCTGAAAGGTTGCCGGCCTCTGCTATAGTCTAAGTGGGTGACTAAAATGATTTTTGTAGTGGATGCAAATCAGGTAAAAGCAGCAAGGTTAGCTCAATATAGCCAATGACTTTTATTGAAAGGGCAAATATTCTAGCTAATTAAGGACCCAATCCTGTGACACGGTGAATACCCTCAACTTTCACAGGAGAGCTGCAGAACCTTGTATGATCATGGCCTGAATTAAATACAGTAGGTCAAATTCTGCCCTCATTTATACCTGACTTGAGCAAAGTTGCATTGCCTGTATGTTAGTTCACAATTTAGTTCGGTATAGTTTCTCTGTACAAATTTTGTCTGTTACATTCACATTGTAATTTTCTTGATTTTATTTGAAGGATTTTGCACAGTTGACCAGCCAAAAAGTGGAGCCCTTGCTGTACTCTGAAGAGATAAGAAAGGATTGCTTTCCTGAGACGGAGTTCCAAAATGCACAGACAGAGCAGAGAGAATCCCGTTATCTTCTACACAAAGAACTGAAGGATAAGAAAAAATTTAGCAGTCAGTTCTTCCAAACGGGTAACACCTCTTTTAGTGAGGAAGAGGTGCCAAGTAATCTACCTGCCTCACCTTGTCATCTTGTGAGAACGATCTTAAATGATCCAACTGCAGCAGCAAGCACTGGTAAATTAACTGGCAGGGATGAGTACAGCTCCCCTGGCTGTGGGTCTTTACAGATTACAGTTACTCAAGACTGCAAGGTTATAGAATCCCTTGAGAGAGAAGACTGTCCTCCTTTGAAGACAGTACACTCTGGAAAAGTGTCTGGTACAGGGTACTGCAAAAAGCAAAAGATTTATGAAACTGATGAGTTTATACATTATTTATTAAACTATTATCAAACTCCAAGCTACGCACGTGTCTGCCTAGAGCCAAAAAGCACCGTTAGCAAGTCTTGGTGGCAGAGGATAGTGTCTGATAATGGGAATGGCTTTCAGATCAACTTGAAGAACAAATATGGGGGACGCTTTACAGAAGTGAGTTTTGTACAAAACCCCGACAAGGGAAATTGTAGCGGGGATGATAATTATAGATGGGAGATCACGATTCGGAAATCTGAGCCTACAGAGAGTGTGTCAAAAAACAACGCCTATGCTGGAGGGTTTACAACAAAGTTCCAAGTACAGTGGAATGACTCACTTGATATTGCTAATTTACCATATGCTGAATTTAATAATTCTTCTTTTGGAGGCACTAATACTAGTCACGATAAAAAATCCAAAGACGACAATAACAGAAGAGAAGTTGCCCCACCATACACACCCTCAGGCTCTGCATACAAATTCAGGGATTTAATGGAAGAGATCAGTAGTGATTCTGAGTATTTTAGTGAGGCAAAGAGAACAGAAAGAAGATATAAAGATGTTTACAGTGATGGCAATAAAACATGGTCCCTTTCAAGAGAGATGGAGAGAAAATTCCTTGTCTGTGTTAAAAATGTAGGTCAAAATTATCCAGAAAATGAATCCAGCAAATGTAGCTTCTGTTCAAATTCTGCCCCTGGTGGCTTGACAAAGCAGGGTAGACATAAGCTTAAAACATCACACAAGAGATGCAGTAGTAAATTGAGTCACGAAGGGCGAAAAAGTGAGTGGAAATCCAATGAAGAGGCGATAAATACCCCCAAAAAGAAGAAAAAGAGAAAAAAGCCCTCCCCTGACATTTTACCTGATGAACATGGCTTCTCTGAAATGGAGAGCTGGAGACAGTTGGAATCTCTAAAAAAGATACAGAGAAAATGTAGCAAAATGTTCCACCATCAGATGAAATTCAAAACTCTTCATGTGATGGCAGCAGCATCAAAAGAGGCCATCCATGCTGATGCCTCTCTGCTCCAGAGATCTCGCCAAAGGGCCGGGGAGGTGGGGGAAGTGAAATAGAACCAAGACGACACTCAGTTTGACAGGTTTAAGGATTCTGTGCAGAATTATGGTGACTGACACAATCACTCTGGCAGTCAAGCTCACCTAACGGTTGAAAGTAGTTTAGAAGGAAGAGACGCTGATTCCTCTGACCCCTAAAGGGCTTGACAGTCGTTTAGTGCAGCAGCACTCTTTGGGGTGGGAGACTGGACCACAGCACCACGCCTGGTCCCTGCAGGATGCCTGTTTGCATTTGGGAGGCTGTGAGAGTATGCTGTAGCTACACCCCTGCGCAGGGCTCCTGCTCTTTATGCACCTACGCAGCCAGGTTAGAAGCGGCCTGGAGATACTAACTTTGTCTGGGTGCTGCTTCTCCTGGTGGCAGAAGCCACCGTCATTCTTATTTATCCTGGATCTGGGAATCTAAGAAATCCTGCCACTGAAGTGGAGCAAGAAGAGGCTCCCAAGGACCTGGGCTAAGGTTTAAATTAATAAAAGGGGAGAGCAAGGGGAGACCAATCAGCTCCCCTCCTTCTCTGGTTGGCCAATGGATGAGAGCCTCTGGAGGAGGGGTCATCCTGCATTCCTCCAGCATCTGCTCCCCACTGCCTTCTGGGGCTGTCCCAATCACGGCCAGCAAGTTTCCACCTGTTGAGCTAGGTGAGTTGCAGTCTTCTCATGGCAGTGAAAGATTTGCAAAGAACGATGTAAAAGCTGAAAAGTAGAATCTTTGACCACCTAACTGGATGGCAATGTATCTCTCTCGAATACATGCACAATAGCAAATCTAGGCCTATCCTGTTATGCTTGTTAAGATTTATTGGGGATAAGTAGTGCACACTCACCAGCTCATCACATTTTGGAAGGGGAATATGTGCAATTCTGAAGATCAGTAAAATAATGTGGTGGCTAAAACTACAGTTCTAGAGACACATTACTGTGGAAAAATTAACTGAGAAAGAACACAGTGTACAGCACAGATGGGGATGAACATACTGTTTGAACTGACTGAGGCACTATACATTTGGCCTTCTGATCTCCCAACAGGAATGAAATAATTCTCCCTTTTGGCTTTCCCCTTTGAATCTTGATTCAGTCTATTATGCTTTAGCTACATGGCTGCATCACTCCAGCATCTTTTTCTGGGAAAATCTCCTTCAAATAACTTGTTTTTCCTCCTTATCTACAGGAGATGAGAGGAAATTAACACTGAGGAAAGAGATGGATGCAGATGTTGGAGGATGTCCTGTTGAGTTAATCTAGACAAATCCATGCTCTGATGCTGCCTGTGGAGCAGAACCCAAAAGAGAATGCTGAATAGTTGCTAGCTAATGGCAATGGGGTCTTGAAGCTGCTCACAAAAGTCCCCCCACCCCAAAAGGCCTTTTATATGGCTCTAAGAAGTGAACTGTAAGGTCAGGTCTTTAGTGCAGTGGTTCCCAAACTTGTTCCGCCACTTGTGCAGGAAAGCCCCTGGCGGTCCAGGCCGGTTTGTGTACCTGCCGCGTTCACAGGTTCGGCCGATTGTGGCTCCCAGTGGCTGCGGTTCGCTGCTCCGGGCCAATGGGAGCTGCTGGAAGCGGTGCGGGCCGAGCCGCCGCTTCCAGCAGCTCCCATTGGCCCGGAGCAGCGAACCACGGCCAGCCGAACCTGCGGATGCAGCAGATACACAAACTGGCCCGGACTGCCAGGAGCTTTCCCTGCCCAAGTGGCGGAACAAGTTTGGGAACCACTGCTTTAGTGATTATAGGCAGTCTAAAATAGTCTGTTTTGTTTAGACTCCTTTAATGCATGCTGGAGTGGTAGGACAGTGAAACAATCTAGTTAGTACAAGCTACAAAAATAGAATCTGTATGGATTTGGCATTGATATGAAAAAAGACCAAAAAGTTACCCAAGTGCATGACACAAGCTATTGTGAACCAATTGCTGAGACTTTTGAAGCTTAATGGGTTGAAACCTCTGAGTGGCCACCCAGCTAAGTCCAGGGGAGCCATAAAACATTTGCATTCTGTTATCTAGTAATTATTATACAGTTGAATTGATTGTGCACAAAACCACTTATACATAGATGGGATAAATCTTTAAGTAATCATATATTCAGAGTGGCTCCTCAGTCGTATTGTTAATATGATGGGATGGCAAGAGGGTGGGGTATGGCAACCTTGCAATTCAGTTGTCAGAAAAAAATAGAAAAAGGAAAAAAAGGTGAAAACTTGCAGTGAGTTTCTAAATTAGAGAAAACACACCCTAGTACATGTTAACCTTCTCCGAGCAGCTACAATGGGAAAGTTCCTCAGCATTCTGCTAACATTCTAGGAATGAGCCAGAAAACTTGACATTTTCTTGGGCTGATCTAAATCATTACACTGCCACTAGATTTAGCATTCCTGAGATGGTGAGTGAGGATATTCCAAACAACGCTCTAAATGCTGAACAATGAAAGGGGATTATTTCAGCATGTTGACCATCAGCATGAAAGGTTACCTTCAATACAGGGTGAAAATTGCTTGCAGGATTTCTAAGATGGGCCTTTCTGGAGGCACAAGCACTGAGACAGCTACTTAGTTCAAGGTAGTTTACAGATAATTCCCAGAGAAGACTTCATTTTCAAAATGTTGCTAACTTTTATAAATCTCTGCTGCATGGAGACATAATGTGAAAATGCAGACTAGAAGCTTGGACTAATATCTACATTTATTCAGTTCTCTCTATTTAGAAGATAGCCACAGCTGCTCTTGGACAAAGTCCCTCATGAAGCTGTAGATGGAAATGGAACAGATTCTGGTCTGAATTTAGACCAACATACTTACTGTTTCAGGTTTCATTTTAGTATGTTTTATTTATTACATGTCAAGATACTAAATGTGATGTAGCTCCCTTCATTACATAGCATATCATTCATGTTTGTAACCTCTGCTCTAATAAAGTAGTAGTAAAAATGTTTGCAGTTATCATTCATGTTATGTTGTGTTTCCCACCGCATCGTTCAATAATGGTGACTTCTACGGCCTTCTAAGCCAGGTTTTACCCCCGTCTATTCTTATTGTTAAAAACACGTTCATATGTTGAGTGCCTTTTTCAGGTTCCCAGTAATCAATGACAAATGGTTGCTACTCAAAGTACTGTTATGTATGACACCTTTTTGTTTGAAGACAGCTTCTTGCTGAGAATATTGTCTATATACTTTGGAAAACTTATGCCCCCTGTCTGTCTTGCTTTTTATATAGTTGTAATGAAGACCAACTATTGCAATTGTTTACCATGTAAATATCTCTGTTCCACTATGGTGGCATAAGTGTTTTTCCTTGATGCAATATTTACAGCCACAAAAAGCAAACTTTTCTCCCACTGATCCCGAAATGGCTATTTATGTGCATAGGCTTATGCACATTGCATTATATAATTCAGACACTTACAGGTAAGGAAGTGACTTTATCTAGAACTGGAACTAAATATTTCTGTAATTTTCTGATGGTTTTGCACCAGGCTGTCATCCCACTTAAAAGCAAATAAATATACTGATTCTTTACTTGCTTCTTGCACCACCTTGATTCATTTACAAACAAGCAAATCCTGAATTTGAAATTTTCCGTTTAGATAATAAAACACAAATAAAGTGAATAAAATGTAATATGTGCACTTTAAAATGAAAAATGCCAATCTGATTGGTTTTACTTCATCATATTAAGATATGAAATAACTTGATATAATTTCAGCAAACTCTTTCCTTAGTAGTTTATAGATTGCATTCTTTAGATCCTTACCCCCTCCCCCCCTTTTTTTTATTAATTTCCTTACCTTTCTTCCCAGACACACACACTACCTGAGCCCCTGTAGTTCCATATTTTGGACTGTTCAGCATGATTTGTGTTTCAGAGGTCAATAGTCATTTACTTTGCTTTTGTAAAATAACTACAGAATTTTTTAAGAATTTGCTTGTAAACTTTAAAAAAAAAGTTTGTTGATGTTTTCTGGTTAAACTTGTATATTGATGTTGCTCAGGAATAAGATGTAATGTCTTAATTATGAAAGTTAAAGAATAAAATGTATTTTTATTTGATGTAAATCTCTTAAATGTTAATGTATAATATATTAAACTATGAAAAGTAACTTTCAGGTGGCTAATGATCAGGCATGCACTACAGTTGCTTACATAATTCCATTTAATTCCGTTAGTTATTTGTATTGCATTGGCACCTATCTATGCTAGGACCCCAATCTGTTAGGCGCTGTATAAACACAGAACAAAAAGATGGTCCCTGTCCCCAAAGAGCTTACAACCTCAGTAAGATACTTGCATGAAATGGTTAGAATACTTGTACTTCTGTTATAAAACGGGCATTAAGGACTAGATGCTGAGGGGTTGCCACTCACCATTGGAGTCAGGTGGAGTTTCTGCTATTCAGCACTTCCCTAAGCTGCCTAAAATGTGTTAGCTAGGTCATAACCCAGTTTTAGGCTAATACACCATGTTACACAGTAACTGGCTAGTGGGTTGTGCCTCAGGTGTGCTTAAGGTCAGATCCTGAAGGGTAAAGTCAGTGGATATCGTAGATGATCAGGCCCTTTTTAGAAGTGGAAATGAACCAAGCCCATTACATACTTGCCCAACTTGCTTTGAAATAAAGCTAGTCATGTACCAAAACAACCAAATGTGTTTGGTACATAAATAATGTGATTTGGGATAGGGAGTTCAATAAACCCGAAGGACAAAAATGCTTAGTGTGATTCTGCCACACACCTGCAAAGCTGTGACTGGAGCACTCAGGGACCAAGCAGACAGCTGCTCTCCACCTGTATTGTAACCTCTTTGCAACAAGGAGCACTCAACTCCTCAGCTGGAGAGCTTCTGTTCAGCTACAGGATAGGTGAGGAGGAGTGAGAGAACCTGTCTTCTGCAAACCCACTCTTGGACAGCTCTACTTGAATTATCAGTTTAAATTTCCAGCAGTTGCTGCATATTATGGTACAGCAAGGCAGCAGGTGAAATAAATGAGACAATTAAAATGGGTTTTTAAAATGCATTTGGGTGCGTGAGGTAATATTTTTTATTGGATCAACTTTTGTTGGAGAGAGACAAAAGCTTTTGAGCTCACACAGAGCTCTTCTTCATGTCTGGGAAACTAGTGCAGAGTGTCACTGCTAAATCTGTTCCACCTTGTATTTACCTGGAGACAATTAGTTTCCTAGCCCTGAAGAAGAGCTCTGTGGAAACTCAAAAGCTCGTCACTCTCACCAACAGAAGTTGATCCAGCAGAAGATATTGTCTCACCTAGCTTGTCTGTCTACTGTCCTAGGACTGACAAAGCTACAACACACCACTGTGTATTTTAAAACCAAGAAATATGATCTAAGAATAGTGTTATTTTTACTGCATTTCTGCTCTGCTTGAGGAGACATTTCCTTTTAACTTTTGTACTAGCTCTGATAGGATGTAACCTGGCTCAAAGATAAGTGAATCCATAGAGAGAGAATTTAACCTTTACCTTCATTTTTCCAGGTAAAGTGATCATGTCCCCCTTGTGAGGCGTAGCCTAGGTATTGAACAAAAATGCAAAAGAAAGGAGGACTAGAGGTGTGAAAAAGCACCAAGGCTCCACTTGTTTGAAAAAGGAAAAACTTAGTCATATCTAGGAAGTAAGGTTAACAATGGCTGTGGCATTTGTTCTCATTTAGCACCCATTTACAAGCCAAAACTTTACATAAATTTCCCCACTTGTATCTAAATGACTGATGTAAGAATGACTGGCAAGATTTCTTTATCAATGATTTAACAGCCAGGGCCGGCTTTAGGACAATTCCACAAATTCCCCCGAATCGGGCCCCGCGCTTAAGAGGGCCCCGTGCCCAGTGGCAGGGTCGCCCAGAGTGGGGGGCAAGTGGCAGAGAATCCCTTCCCTGGCTAGAGGCGCCTTTTTAATTTTTACTCACCCGGCGGCGCTCCAGGTCTTTGGCAGCGGGTCCTTCACTCGCTCCGGGTCTTTGGCGGCACTTTGGCGGCGGGTCCTTCAGTGCCGCCGAAGACCCAGAGTGAGTGAAGGACCCGCCGCCAAAGACTAGGAGCACGGGCCGGTGAGTACAAGCCCCACGTGTTTTTTTTTAACGTGTTTTTTTTTTTTTTTTTTAGTCATCCCTGTCGGGGCCCCGTCAAAATTGTTCGAATCGGGCCCCGCACTTCCTAAAGCCGGCCCTGTTAACAGCCACTCTCTGGGTTGGCTCAGGCAGTAGAAAAGAGGGAAGAAATAATCCAGGTCCTTTCCACATAACCGAGTACCATTTGACAAACATTTGCCTTGCATTCAGACTCTGCCACTTTATGTTGATTTAACAAACAAACTGGTATCAAATTGTGCATACAGAGTACAAGAGCATGTGGGGCAAAATGCTCAAGGGTAGCAGGTTACAAACGGAATTCGCAGCACACAGTGTACTGGAAGATCTAGTAAATATAAGGATTCAGATGTAAATCCCCTTTCATTGTATAGATTTTTTTTTTAAATCCAAACAATGCATAAACATGAAGCCTTTCAGCCCCACCTCAGTCTTGTGTGACTGTTTACATAACTTTTCCTGTGGCCATTTATTACTGAAGCGTACTTTCTTACATAATTAGAGAACTTAAGGTAATGCCTACTTACAGATAATTAGTTAAGGGGTAGATTCAAAGCCTTTGGAGGTTTATGGCCCTTACAGAGCAGCTGCTAGTGAACCAAGGCTGCTTGGAGAGGAGAGTAGGTAGGTTTTTCTTTTTCCAGAATTCTACAGCTCTATCTATATTATACATGCCCACAGCAATTCTGTCCCTATTCCCCAACAGTTCAGACTAGGGTGATTATTTGGAAAGACTCAACAACTGCTAATCTGCATGATGCTCTGTTAATCTGAAATCTGTTCAATTACCTGGTGTGCTTCTTAGCACTTAGTCACAGTAGCTGGTGATAGTTGGAAAAGGAGATTACGCCACAGCAAATGCAGATATCGTTTGTTTGTCCACTTCCCCTAGCCGTGTTTATCAAGAGAAAACATCAGCCATTTTATGAAGCAATTATTCCTTCCCTTGCCAAAAATTTAGAACATCACTTTATTTCTTACAACAGGCATTGGCTTTACTAGAAGTGGTACCTGACCCCTACCACATTGTACACTTTCTTCCTTCTGTTGAATTGCAGTCATTGTGCATTAGACAGATCAATTCTTACTTAAGCCTGGTCTACACTGGGTGGGGGGCAAGGGGAGGAGGAAATCGATCTAAGATACGCAACTTCAGCTACGAGAATAGTGTAGCTGAAGTCACCGCATCTTAGATCGACTTACCTCCCGTCCTCACAGTGTGGGATCGACGGCCGTGGCTCCCCTGTCGACTCCGCTTCCGCCTCTCGCCCTGGTGGAGTTCCAGAGTTGAGAGGGAGTGCATTCAGGGAGCGATTTATTGCGTCTAAACGAGACACGATAAATTGATCCCCAATAGATCGATCGTTACCTGCCGATCCGGCAGGTAATGTGGGTGTACCCTTAAATAAGAGCTTACTTCCTCAAAGCACTTTACAGAGTGAGGGTAAGTATCATCTCCATTTTATAGACATGACAACTGAAGCACAAGTGTTACATGACTTGTGTAAGGATCTAAAGAGAGTCAATAAGTCAGGTCTCTGGATCCAGTCCTAGACCAAACTACTGTTCACAGACAGTACATTATACTCCTAGGATGCTAGTCACAAAGCTTGTTCTCGTATATATCACCATTCAGAAGTTTTTATAATTTTGTTGCAGATCCCCCCCCATGCTGGAATTGTGTCCTCAATTCACATGTGCCACATGTAGAATAGTTTTCTATATAACATACACAATTTAGGAATATTACTCAAAAGTGTCTTACATGCAGGGACGGGTGGAACTCAAAAGTTCTCCCACCCAAGACATAATGGAGCAAAGATGGGGAGTTAATTTTGGAGGCGCAACATATTAAAGCCAAAATAACGTTTTTTGCATTTGAACTCTAAAACGGGTGAAGTTCAAATCAAGGAAACCAATAGGCCCAGGGCAGCTTCTGAGCTGGGCAAGCACACACCAATCCTGTCAGCTCTGCCTCAAGTTTATATTAACCAGACAGGCTACAACTGGAAACTCATCTTTACCGGGGAGCCAGGCTGAGATGTTGGCACAGCTGTGAAGAGGCTTGTTAACAGCTGCTGAAAGCCCAGGTCAGGGGAAGATCATTGGTTTAGGGGGTAGGGGGTGTACATGTACATTGTGTTTGCAAAGTTCATTCTGATTTTTGGTGATTTAGTTAAATTATTGCTATTTTCCTTGCGTTTCATATAAAAACTGCCCACCCCTCACTTCTGGGGAAGAGCCCCCAGTGACCATGAAGGTTTTTTAGGGGCTGTCAGGCAATTTTTTAACATTCCAAAATCCACTTTGGGGCAGTGGCTACTGTAGTGTATTTGAAAATAGGTTTTTATTTTTGCTTTAACCTATACACAAGTCAAGTGTATAACCTGCTCTACACTACAGTTAAGTCTACAGAAGCTGCCTTATATTGACCTAAGTCAGTGTACACACCTACAGCCTTGCTTCCGCCGCTGTAAGTGCCCTACACCAACGCAACTCCACCAGAGGCATAAGTGGAGCCGTGAAATTGACAAGAAAGCCTGGCTCCCCAGCTGGGCTGACCCCCAGGCTCGGTGTTGGGAGCTCTGCTTCCCCCTGGGGTCCCGGCTCCCCCGAGGCTCCCAGCTTGGAGCCCGGCTCCCCCTGCAGGCTCTTGATTCCCTGCTGGAAGCAGGGCAGCCAACTGGACTGTGGGCGCAGATCTCCCTCCTGGAAGTGAGAAACCCCAGCTGGGAGCAGGAAGGCTCCCGGCAGGGATCTGCGTGGAGCTGAGAGCACTGGCTCTCAGCCCCCCACACTGTCCCTCTTCCATTGATGAAAGTGCTCCTGATGAGTGCACGTACCCCTGACAGAAGGAGGGTAGGGTGGACATCAGCCACTGCCGTTATTACTAACTTAGGTTGACTAAAGATTGTAGCGTGGACATGCCCTTGGTTTATTAATATCTTAGCAATGGCATAAGAAGCACATTAGATCACTTGGCAGCATAGATTGTTGATCTCATTAAGCTCACTTGAAGGCATCCAAACCTTCAACTTCTATGTTTTTCTTGCTATACACCGTTAATGCTTACTTGAGCCTTTTTGTTGCACAGCTGTAGATCTGCAACAACAAAACAGGTTTTATAGCCATGCTGGAGTACAATCTTGTCAACTGCACATTCATTAATCAAATGTTCAGTTAAAATTAGTATGTGTCAAACCCCATCCAGGGGCATTCAGCTCAGAGTGGCTAAGGTTGAATATGGAGTGTCCAAAGTGGAGATTGTACCTATTAAGCATTGTCCCTGTTCACATGACAGACTGGAAACAATATATAAATACATACCTGAAATTCAGAATGCTAGGGACTAGAAATTTTCATTTGGTCCCTTTAGATAAAATAAAGAAATACCACCACTATGTAAGAATTTTATTGTCTGCCTGTAACAAGTAAAAGCACTTTTCTGATTTGAGGTAAAACCATTAGAAGTAGTCTACAAGGAATATAAATGGCTTTAAAAAGCAACACAAAGCCCATAATTAGTTTTACATTAGCCTAGCCCCTCCCAACATGGTTCATATAATAATATTTTAGCAAGCTACCTGTGCAAACAACTGCCCTCTTTGTTTTAAGGCCTAGTGTTACAAAAAGACAAATGCCATCAAAGTGGTTCCCCGAGTATGGATTGAGAACAGTCATTCTGAACAAACACGGTCTCAGGTATTTTTACACAGTGCACTAGGTAGTGTTTACAAAAGCTGCGGCACCTCATGGAACACTTTCTATTTAAGAACAATTTTGCCTAGTTTAGGGAGTTTCCCTTTTCGTTTGGTGTAAGCAGCTACGCTCTGTCTGCTCCTCTGCCTAAAGTGTCCTGTCTAAGTTTTATAGAACATTGGGCTGTTCTGGCAAATAGGATCATTAGCAACGAAGGATTTTGCAAGAGGTTTGAGCTCCCACGGAGCCGGTTTTCATTCAAAAATACACCGTAGCAGCAACACACATCAGGCTGCTCATGATAAAAAAAACACAACACACATGGGCACCATGAAAAAAAACAGCTAAAAAAACCCTACATAATACTTTGCCTTTCTATAGCACTTTCCACCAGAGGATCTCTAAGAACTTTGCATGAAAGAACCGAGGCTCAATCCCCTGTGAAGTAGGTATCATCCTCCTTTTACCAATGGAGAAACTGGAGCACATAGAGTTAAAGTGACTTGGCTAAGCCTACAGAGCAAGTCTGACTCTAGATCTGTGCTTAAGCCACCAGACCACTATTAACCTTTCACTGCAGGAATGTGCCTATTGTAGATTTGCAATGTTGTCTTGAAAGTTTACTGGCCTAGGTATAAAACCCACTTAACCACCCTTTACCATGGTATTAATGAAGAGTTAAAACATTACTTTTGCTTAAAATATACATATTACATACGTACTGCAGGCAAGTGGTCAAGAGTTCTGCAAGGTCGGCCTATTGCAAACTCACATTCAATCTGGTTTAAAACCAACCAAGGTAAAAAAAACAAGTGCCTCTCTTGTAGCAGAGGCTTAAGTGAATAGGTAACTTGAAACATGTCCTGAAGGCCAATGAACTCAGGTCTGTTGGACTCAGAAGGGAAACAAGCTAAAAAAAATCAAGGACCTATGCTGACTTGCTTAATTGAATCCAACAGCAGGATCTGACAGAGAGGGAACCATGGAGAACTACAGAGCACGCACAACATTCAAGCAAAAGTGTTTCAACAAGGAATGCATTCCATGAGGGATCAGTGGGTCATTAACTCCTTGAAATTTCCACTAACAATCTGAAATAGTTCTTCAGTGTCCTAACAGTATGTGGACCCTCCTCACTGGGCAAAGACATTCTCAATTCCCGTTTTTGGTATGCGACTTGGTTACTCAGTAAGGAAGAACCTGCTAACAAACAAGCCTGGACGTGAGTTATGAGACAAAGTAACACGCTAAAAAACAATTCTAGAGCCAGCTCTACCCTAGAAACTTGCTGGTACAGTAATGTCAGTTAGGGGTGCCGTGTTTTTTCAAATGACATTTCTATACCAGCAAAAGCATTAGTGTAGATGCAGTTGTACTGGCAATAAAGTGCTTTTGCTGGTATAACTTATTTTGTTCTGGTAACTGGGATGAACTGTACCAGCTTTAGCACTCTTTTGCTGGCATACGCTGTGTCTACATTAGGAGGTTTGCCAATAAAAAAAAAAAAATTTCATCTAGATTAAATTTTGGGATCAGTCCCTAGAATAGTTTTGCTAAGAGGAAACGGGAATGAACAGTAGTCATAGCTGAGTCATGCCCCTCTCTAGGTGGGAGGTCCAACTTATAATCAATACCAAAACTTTTGTAACATTTCAGATATGCTTTAGAGGTAAACACAACAAAAATCATTAATCCAGTTACGTGGCTGTCAATAAACATGGGGTGTGTCTTCGCTGCCACTGGGTGTATTTCTGTGCCAGGTAGACATATACATGGTAGCTTTGATCAAGCTCGCATGCTAAAATAACTTGACTGCCATGGCACGGACAATGATTGAGGCTAGCTACTCAAATACGTACCTAGGATCTTGGATGGGGTTGTACTCGGATGGCTAGCCTGAGCCACTGTGGCCACACTACCTCTCTGAACAAAAAAAGAGGATTTTTTTATAAAAGCATTCATGTTCAGTGATTCCCCTATAGGCTTGTGGTAAATCTTTTTAAAATGTCAGTTTTATCTGCCATTAAAATTATTATTTATATAGCACCATAGATAGGTATGATGCTTTATGGACATGGTCCCTGCCCCATAGAAATTAGAATCTAAAGCCCAGATCCTGCAAGCTCTTCCATTGAGTTCAGTGTAGAATAACTACTCATATATGTAAAGTTACTCTTATGCTTAAGTGTTTGCAGGATTGGGGCCTTAGCCATTAAATAAAAGATTTTTTTATTTCAATCTACTCTGATGGAAGAAAAACAGAAATAACTTCTTAGGACAAAGTTGCGGTTCACTTTTGCACTGTTCTGGTGCTTTTTGTCCTACAGAATGTTCGGTCATGCAGTTTTTATGGAAGAAATTTAATCTTGTTTATGTTACTGGTAAATTTAGATTAAGAATGGTTTTAAAAGCAATCCAATTCACAGCAAGTCTGTACCTTTTCTAACTACTGTTGATGTTACAACTTGTAAAACAGAACTGGAATGTTACAAAGGTCCCTTAAGATACAAAAATATTGTTCCTCACTGCATTCTCTAGTCTCTCTTTTGATCTTTAGCATCTTCTTTTTCTTCTTCATCATCTGAGTATACGGTGGGTTCCTCTCCTTCCTTCAGCAGTTTGCCAACGTAGTGATACTTGACTGTAAATTGAGAAAAAGCACAGAATACAGATCATTCCTTTACCTCGTGCAACCTAATGTTTTCACTAAAGCAGAGACAGTGGTTAACATAGCGTTAACATTAACATCAAGAATCAACAATTCTACATTTGTTTTGCCCATTGACAAAAGGGACTGACTTGCCAAACGATTACTACTGTCGTAACAGGTGGTATTTATGTGAGAAATGGGCAAAATAAATGCAAACCATACAATTCTCCTTTTGCAAAAACCAGGAGTGACAATGTAAAGGCATTCGTGGATACTTTTGTTACCCATGACATTCTCAATTTCAAGGCCTCACGTTCAAAGGGAGCCAACTATAACAGTGAAGAAATGAAATCCCCACTTTGGGGGTGAGTGGGAAAGAACAACACTCTCCCCCAATTACACTTGCCTATGCCAGTTCTGAAAGCTAGAATCCTGAGAATGTCAGGAGAACCTTGAAGGGCTTATATTTTCAGAGATTCATGGTGTGAACAGGCACTGGGAAACAGGAAAAATGTTCTTCCCACCTGCATTAAAGATGGCACTATAGGAATTCTCCCACTGTGCACCCAGACAAGCCTTATTCCTGTTAGATATTTCCTTGTGAATCATTTTAAGTACTGTAGTAAGACATATGCATAAGGAGGAAGGTTATGAAGCACAGCTCTCCAGATCAGCAAAGCCTTTTGGCAAGTGAAGGGAAATCTCTTACTATGCTCCCTTCTATATTATAGTTTAAAATTATGTGAATTTAAAGGCAAATATTTGCATAATCTGCTAGAAGTTTGAGAACTACATTGCAGTTGTTAAAATACTAACACTTCACTCCTGGACAGACTGATTTAAATGCAGTTTTTTGGTCACACATATGGTAATGTAATACTGGTGTCTAGGACACACTTATCATAAAACCACCATTCAACGTGACATGATTAATAGCTTTGTTCAAGACAGGATGAGAGTCAAAATAGCAGCTGCGTCTACATGAGGAGGTTTTCCAAAATAGCAAATTAGGAGCGAAAAACTAAGAGCATTATCTGGGGAAAACTTGGCTCTTCGTGTTGGGCAACAAATTAAAAAAAACAAAAAAAACACACAACTTTTAATTCCCATTGCACAAAAAATAAATTTCTGTAACTGTTTCTAAAATATTGATTATTTGTGACTGGGGAAGTGATACTGTGGAAAAAGATCCTTGTCTACATTTGCTCCTACATTTTTTTTTTTTACTCCAATTAAAGGTTTTTACCCTAAGAGGATTATTTCCTTTTCAACCATTTCTTTTAAAAGGACTTAATTACATTTAGGCACACTGAATAGATTATTTTCACATGTACTCTTTAGAAAGCTCCTTGACAGAAACACAATATACACAACATACAACAGGAACATATGAAAGTTATTGACTTCTTCACAAGTTGATCATGATGAAAATGTCTTGTCTACGTCTGACCCCAGACTGACTGCTTAATGTAAAGTTTGTATAGTTTTCTGGTGTGAAGACCATGCTAACAATGAGCATGTCAGAAACCACAGCTGTGAAAGGACAAGTCGCACTTAAAGTTGTCTGAATGTAGGTATCTTAAGACTTAAGGGTTATATGCCACATTCATTTGTAAGTACCGTATGTTATACCAGTGTAATAGTGGGAACACTGAATCAGTTGAAGTTCTAGACTAAAATTAAGTCTGACATTCTTGTTTTAACACTGACCACCATGCAGCCAGACTGCTAGTAAAATGTAATGGTCATATTATCTAGACTAAGTGTATATGGAATTTCCCTTACATGTTTCTTACTGAAATGCTTGTTATATAAATAACATTTACAGTCTGTTTTATGTAAATGGAGGGGGGAAAAAACAACACACTTAGAGCTTTTCTGGTCTAGAAACCCAGGTTAAGTGTTGGTGCAGTTAATATTCTTCACCAGGAAGGTATTACTGTAGAGGATCATTACAGAATAATCAAACTCCTGGGTATAAGAAGCTACCTGAGCAGTTTCCAACCTAAAAAGTTTCATTTTTTTTTGTTTAAACAGTAAACAAAAACCTGGCTCACAGAGCAGCTATAGCTGGTATATTTACACTGGAAGCCTTTAAAACAAAGAGCTGCAAAACAAAACATAAGAACGGCCATACTGGATCAGACCAAAGGTCCATCTCGCCCAGTATCCTGTCTTCTGACAGTGGCCAATGCCAGGTGCCCCAGAGGGAATGAACAGACCAGATAATAATCAAGTGACCCGTCCCCTGTCACACATTCCCAGCTTCTGGCAAACAGAGGCTAGGGACACCATCCCTGCCCATCCTGGCCTATCGCCATTGATGGACTTATCCTCCATGAATTTATCTAGTTCTTTTTTGAACCCTGTTATAGTCTCGACCTTCACATCATCATCATCTGGCAAAGGTGGACTGTACGTTGTATATAGAAATATCTCCTTTGGTTTAAAACCTGCTGCCAATTAATTTCATTTGGTGACCCCTAGTTCAAAACAGAAGAGAGAGTATTGCCCAGATTTTTTAGATTATTGTATATTTATATCTAAGCCTGAATAGACAAGAAAAGTGATAGCTGCTTGAAACTTATTTTGTTGGCAAAGTCTCCAGATGTGAGCAAACAGCAGCTTGTCTCCCCTAATTCTGGGACTGCCATTCCTGAATAATGCTGCATAGTTAATTTGACATATACAGAATTGATTAATTTCACTCAGTATTCAAAGGCGCTTAAATGATTTTTGAAAATGCAACATAGGCTTCTGAAAGTCACTTAGAAGCTCCTGAAAATTGTACTTCTCCGAATCTTGTTTTGTAAATGCTCAAATAAGAATAGGAGAAACAAGGAGTACCAAGTGGAAAACATTCAGTTTTCCAGAAGTAAGCTTCCTTAATTCTTCAGGATGTTAGAAAAACAGAATGCTCCCATACAATGCCAACTAAATGTAACTGCCTTACAGGAACACTCTCTATGTGCAACCAGGTTAATTAAGAAGTTAAAAGCAGTTTCATTCCCTGCCAATTCCCCCCCCCCCAGTTTTATAGTCACACTTTACTATTTGAAAAAGTGGTTTAATCTCTTCTCTTTCTCTGTAAAAAACCAAATCCAAACAAAAAGCTACCACCCAAATGGGGGAAAACTGACATTTTTTCTCTAATCTTTCAGTATTAGAAAACTTAATACAACAAAGGGTACAATATTTTCAAACAGAAGTTTGTTTGCAGCGTTGGTTCCAGGATATTAGACAGACAAGATGGATGAGGTAGTATCTTCTATTGGATCAACTTCTGTTAGTGAGAGATCTTTTGAGCTTCTTCTTCAGGTGTGGGCCAGACCTTAAGAAGAAGGCCTCTTTGTAAGTTTTTGTCTTTCCCCATCAGAAGTTGGTGTAATAAACGATATTAACCTCACCCACCTTGTCTCTTAGACATTTGATATAGACTATTGAATGTCATCCACCATTATACACAGAAACTAGCTACTTCACTGAGAGTTCATTTGAAATTGCTTACAAGTGAACTGTGATTCCCAGTCTCTCAGGGTCTCTTGCTGCGTAGCGTTGAGATCAGACAGGTCATCATATTCATCCTTCAGAGCCTCCTTATCCAGACAGAATGTGGCAAGACCTCTGGATGCATCCCGTCCAGCAAAAATTCCATATGGGCCCTCTTTAAAATAAAAATGTTGGGGTAATTATTACGTTGCTGTTTCTTTGAGGACCACGTACCAAGAACCAAATGACATGCTGATCCCCTGACTTGAACCTTATGTAGAAATCCCCAAATAAGATTTGTATTGTAAAATTTGTCCTATTTTGTAATATTAAGCCAGATATTTTCCAGTACATACACACCCCAAAAACAAAAACAAGAAACACTACAAGAAAACAGAATCACTAAAGAAGATACTGAGCATGCTGGGACATCAGGAAGAGGAGACAAGTGCTGGTGTGCGGAGGGCATGGCAAAAGGGAGCGATGCACAAGGAGATGACAAGAAGCAAATGGCTTTCCTGGAGCAAGCCTAAGACATATGGGTGGCACCTGTAAAGACAGCTAACAGGAGTCAGTTATGTGGGAAGAGGAAAGGAGAAAGGATTCAGAAGTCTGAGGAGATGGAGTGCCAGGCAAGGGTATGGCTTTCTGACAAATCCTTCTGGCTTAGAGAGTTGACCCATGAAAGAAGAAGGACCTGAAAGGTGATTAGTTGGCTTGAGATATGGAGGAGAATCTTGACTGATACTACTCCAAGGATAGCGATCAGGCTGGACTTGGGTGCCTATAAAGATAAAATTTACACAAAATGCATGTAATGCACATTTTATAATAATCCCAAGGGACTGATGTGTACATGTCACAGTGGGTCAGAAGTATCTTATCAAGAGGGAGTGCTGGTAAACTTCATCAATCATTAACTTATTTGCAATAGTAAGCAGAATGTTTTATCTGTACAGAAGTAACAGAAAATTTGGGATAGCACATGTTCCAATGATACATTAATGCCTCTTAAGAGAGCTGAAACACCAAAATCTGTTACTTGAGAGGCTGTGCCCACCTGAACTTGGGAGAAGAAGCCTTTTCAGAGTTTCAATAAATGGAATCACTTTCCTTTTCATACAGAGACCCAATTTCATGACTACATTAATAAATTAGACATGATATATAGCCTCATGTTCTGAGATCAGGGGGTAGCCGTGTTAGTCTGTATCTACAAAAACAACAAGGAGTCTGGTGGCACCTTAAAGACTAACAGATATATTTGGGCATAAGCTTTCGTGAGTAAAAACCTCACTTCCTCGGATGCATCCGAAGAAGTGAGGTTTTTACTCACGAAAGCTTATGCCCAAATATATCTGTTAGTCTTTAAGGTGCCACCAGACTCCTTGATGTTCTGAGATGTAACTCATGAGTAGATTTTTTTAAAGCTCTATGCTGATAGAGAACCACACATCCAAATCAATCATGTATATTACCTGACTGTTCTAGAACTTAAAACCTTACTCATCTTTACGCACACACACGCACCTATGGGGCCTAGATTATCTTTGCATGGGTCTGAACAGCACAAGTGGGGCTGTAATTTTGACTGGGAACAACTATCATAAAAATAACTGTGTTACTATATTATAAATATTAAATAATGTAACTGTTTCCATCAAAAGTGAATGTAATGATGAAATCAACAAAAGATTTCATGGGCTTCCATCTATGGCTTTACAAAGAAATCTTGTGCCAGGTGAACAAAACTGCCTGCCCCATCAGTATCATCATTTAAAGAGTTCTGTAAATGTGCATGGAGCTTGACAAAAAAAAGATCAAAATGAAGTGAAAGGGGCAGATATACGCTGAGTGTACACAATTAAAAGGCTTGGTTCTGTACTCTGATGATACAAGTAAACCTATAGGAGGAGCCCTGAGTATGCCAATTAATTTAGGTGAGTAGGAGTTACAGGACTGGCTCCCAACTTTATGATCTCATTATTATTACTTAGTTGTAGTGGTATCACCTCCCATTAGGCATAAGTTCACCAATTTTAAAGACAACCCAAACCCAGAGCTGCTCAGAAGCAAAAAAGTGTTTTTCAAATAGGAAACTAGAGAGATTAAGCATTAATAAAGAATATTTCCCCCCCATGTGTTGTGCAGGGAATACAGTTCTAAATTGATAGCTGCCCAAATTCCAGCAGACAGCATATATTGCAAAGCCCTGTGGCGGGGTACTTTCCCCCTTAGAGACCACCACTGCCTTTTATTTTGGCCTCTGTGGGCCCCCATATTGGTAGTTTTGCCTTGTTATCTAGGAGTCTCCTGTGCTCTGGAAAGAGGCACTGATTGTTGTGTAACCTACTACACCCACGGAGATTGCAGAGCAAGGCAGTGATTTGGGTTGTGTTCAGTCAGGCCTTGGGAGTTGGGTGAGGAGCTGGGCTTCTAAACTGCAGACAGAGCACAGATGGGCCTCTCTCCCCCCCAATTCAGTGCCCCCAGTATAATCCTCTCCACAGACCAGATCTGCCAGTTACACAGGGAAACAACAAACAAGCAGCAGAGGGAGGGAGGAAGGGTTGGGGAGCTCTGCTAGGGAGATGAGAACATACTGTGAGAGACAGAGCCCAACACTGCAACCAGATCCAAAGCCTCTCCCCCACACTGCTCCCCAGAGCCTCTCCTCACCCCCACTGCACCTCCACCTCTCCTCCACTGAATCCCTCTCCCCCACACTACACACGAGCACCTCCCCTGGTCCCCACTGCACTCCAGCTCATCCCCCTCATCTCCACTACACCCCAGCTCGTCCCCACTGCACCCCGGCTTATCCCCTGGTCCCCACTACACCCTCCCCCTCACACAACACCCCAGCACCTTCCTGGTCTCCACTGCACCCCAGCACCGCCCCTGGTCCCCACTGCACCCCAGCACCGCCCCTGGTCCCCACTGCACCCCAGCACCGCCCCTGGTCCCCACTGCACCCCGGCTCGTCCCCTGGTCCCCACTGCACCCTCCCCCTCACATTACACCCCAGCACCTTCCCGGTCCCCACTGCACCCCAGCACCTCCCCACCACACCCTCCCCCCCACACTACACCCCAGCTCGTCCCCCTCATCCCCACTGCACCCCAGCTCGTCCCCACTGCACCCCGGCTCGTCCCCTGGTCCCCACTGCACCCTCCCCCTCACATTACACCCCAGCACCTTCCCGGTCCCCACTGCACCCCAGCACCTCCCCACCACACCCTCCCCCCCACACTACACCCCAGCTCGTCCCCCTCGTCCCCACTGCACCCCAGCTCGTCCTCCCCACAGCACACCCCAACACTGCCCTGATCCCTACACCCCCACAGCACCTCCCCCTCATCCCCGCTACACCCAGCGCCTCCCCCCACAGCTCCCCACATCCTCTCCTCCTCCCGCACAGCTCCCAAGAGCCAGTCTCCCCCCACTGTCCCCTGGGCACCCCCCGCTGCCCCCCAGCCACGCACCGGGCCCGTAGAACTTCCTGGCGCGGCTCACGTCGAAGACTTTGCCGTTGATGGCCATGAGGATGCGCGGGTCCTGCACCCCGTCGTAGGGCCGCAGCTGCGCCAGGGTGAAGTCGCGGCGCTTGAGCTTGGGCGGCGGCGGCGGCTCGGCGTCGGGCTGGCGCGGGGGCCGCTCGCCGCGCAGGATCTGGTAGAGCAGGAAGAGGCAGAGGCCCAGCAGGCTCAGGTTGAGCGGCGAGCTCAGGATCTCCAGCAGGAGCCCGCCGCTCTCCGCCTCCGCCGCCGCCTCGTCCTCCTGGGCCATGGGCTCGGCTGGTTCCGCGGCTCGCCGGGCTGCCTCTGAGCGGCCAGCCGGGACGGGGACGGGGAGGAGCAGCCAGCAGGGCCCGCCCAGCCCCGCCAGGGAGGAGGGACCTGGGGCTTCACGCCCAGGCGGCTCGCCAGGGCTTCAGCGGGCTCGCCTGGGGGCCCCGAGCCCAGCCAGGCCCGAGGGAGCCCCTGCTCCCGGTGTGCGCCGAGCCTGGGCTCGAGTCATAACAGCCGGGCTTTGGCGCGCTCCTCTCGGCCACCCAGCCGGAGCAGATGGCCTGATTTTACAGGGAGAGGCCTGATATTGGGGCTTTGTCTTATATAGGCGCCTATTCCCCCTCCCGCCCCCGCCAGCTGCTCACCCTATGGCCAACCACAGGGCCAAATGCCACCCTGGGCGGCTGAGCAATGCGGGCTCCTGGTTTCTTTGCGCCCCTTCCCCCCGCAGTGGGCTGCTCTGTGGTAGGGTGACCAGATTTCCCGATTTTATAGGGACAGTCCTGATATTTGGGGCTATTTCTTAAAAGGCACCTATTACACACACACACACAGGGCCGTCTGTAGACAGTGTGGTGCCCTACGCAGCCCCAGGCCTCTGTGGGGTGGTGGGGCTGTGCCCAAGGTCTGTGGAGGGAAGGAGCAGGCTTGGGGGGCAGAGGGGAACCAGCACTAGCCGGCAGAGTGGGTTGTGGCCAGGTCACTCCACTTCCCGCCACCCGGTGAGTGCAGGGCAAGCCTGACCCCTGCTGCAGTCCCCCAAGTTGTAGCTCATGGGAAGGGGTGGAGCAGGGGCGGGAAGAGGTGGGGCAGGGGCAGATCAGGGCCAGGGGCTATGGGGAAGAGGTGGAGTGGGCACAGGGCAGGAGTGGGGACAGCTTTCCTGGCTGGATTGGGCTGGCTGCTGGAGCAGCACTAGGGTGACCAGATGTCCTGATTTTATAGGGACGGTCCGATTTTTGGGTCTTTTTCTTATATAGTCTCCTATTACCCCCCCACCCCCTGTCCCGATTTTTCACATTTGCTGTCTGGTTACCCTAAGCAGCACGGAGCTGCATAGGGCACCAGGAAATTTGGGCCAAGTTGGTGCCCCAAATTTCCTGGTGCCCTACGCAGCTGCGTACTTTGCATATGGGTAAGGATGGCCCTGCACACACACACACACATCCTCTGTCCTGATTTTTCACACTTGCTATCTGCTCATCCTTCTCTGTAGACACCTGTTTTCTCTCATCTTGTTCTGGGCTTGTCAAGTTTTGGGACAGGGACTGTCCTTTTATCTGGTGTACTGCACAATGGGGTCCTCCTCGGCCAGGACTGCGGCTCTAGGTGCTACTGCAATGTAAGTAATTACACACAAAAAACTATCTTAAGGTTACAAAGCCAAGCCCTCAGAGAATGCCAGACTTAAGGTTGTCATTGGGCTACTCAGTAGTAAAGTTAAGCATACACCTAAGTGTTTGCAGGATCAGAGTTTACAATCTTTGCTACAAGATGATTTTTATTCATTTTATTGTTTTTCATGTTACTGTCCTTAATCAACCGATCCATTCTTTTTCTTGCTAGTTTCTTCAGTCCTCCCCCTCCTCCCTGGTTTTTCCACAATATTCTTGCAGAGGACAACAATCCCTTCAACACATTCAAAACTTGGGATGTGCCTCTTAGGTTTTATTGGCGGATACTAAAATAATATGGCCCCATATTATTTTAGTATCTGCCAATAAAACATAAGAGGCACATCCCAAATTATATATATAGTTAATTAGGACATTTGCAATCAAAGGAACTTTCATGTGTGAGGGTAGTTCAAAACACTGTGTTGCACTTTGTCATACACTAAAGTGTAATTATCTCCAATAACTGTACCATACTTTTTAAAAGACGTGTTATAATTGCCCCACCACAATGCTATTCATGTCATATCATCTCTTAGAAAGGGATCACTTCACATGTTGAGGTTTATTTTGCTCTTAGCAATGATGGGAAAGAGAAGCAGGAAGAGGGCTGAGGCTACATCTACACTACGGGGGGGGGTCGATTTAAGATACGCAAATTCAGCTACGCGAATAGCATAGCTGAATTCGACGTATCGCAGCCGACTTACCCCACTGTAGGGACGGCGGCAAAATCGACCTCTGCGGCTTCTCGTCGACGGCGCTTACTCCCACCTCCGCTGGTGGAGTAAGAGCGTAGATTCGGGGATCGATTGTCGCGTCCCATCGGGACGCTATAAATCGATCCCCGAGAGGTCAATTTCTACCCCCTGATTCAGGCGGGTAGTGTAGACCCAGCCTGAGACTGGGCCTAGACTAGAGGCATTTTCTAGCTACATTGCCAAAAATGAACACTAGATGGTGCTGTGAGCACACGAATGTTTTCTGCATAGCTCATGCTGTATTTTAGAACATCATCTTAGTCTCTAACCATAATGAATAAATTAGATTTCATAGATGCTCACAATGAGGGTTTCATCAGAGAGCCCTGTAATATGATTTAGCAGCCAGCAAATTGCAATTACCTTACAAAACAATACAAAATATCTGCTCAGTCTTTTCAAATTGATTTGGTGAAGTGGAAAGGCACTTTGAATGTCTGCTGTTGTGCACACTGAAATACAGAAATGTGACCTTACATACAGAATAACCACAAGTGGAGCATGGCTTGTTTTATTACAACCCATCATGAAGCTCAATAGCTAGTCTATTAGTAAGACTCAGACATTCTTTCTATACATTTCCTAGCATTTATCTGATAGAAGAGCTTTTTTCCACCTGTTTAAGCTTGGACATGTGCATTTTTGATCATCTGCTTGAAAAATTAATGATCTGAATAGTATTTACTAAAGAGAATCCAAATACACCTGCATACCCGCTTCTATGTGGGGTTGGTCCCATGTGTTCACTCTTTGGTTATATGAGGGAACAATGCACAAGTGATAGTTCTGAGAGTGCATTTTACAAGATGTTTAGCAACAGAGAACTAGCCTCATACTAGGGGGTCTAATCTTGGAATTCCTTATTCAGTTTTGATTGCAATAGGACTTTGGACTAAGTAAGGACTTCAAGATGGGGCCCAGTGAGGCTAACACCAAAAGGCTCCTGATGTTACCAGTTCTGATTCTTTAAAATTGTGTGCTCCTTCCTTCTGTGGTATTCCATCTATTTCTACTTATGACAGTGTTCTTAAGAAGGAAGTACTGGAGTCTAGACAGTGATTGTGCACTACTAACTACCTATGTCACCAGAGAACTGAGGGAGGGGAAAAAAAGTACCTACCAAGGGGCTTGAATTTTCATCTCCTAACACCTGGTGGTGTATTTTAATACCTATGCTAAATAGGTGTAAAATGCTACCAGATCAGGGTGGTAACATTACATTCTCTCTTTGCACAGCTGAGTAGCACCACACAAGGTGCAAAGAAGTGAAAAATCAGTCTGGCTGAAGTATGAAACTTGGTCATATACTCTACAGAGGAACTTGGTTTGAGTTAATAGTGATCAGACAGTTGTATGCATCAAATCTTACCATACTTTCCAAAAGCCAATTACCATTGGTGACAATGTATTTGCTTTTCCTTATGCTGATCGCTGCGGCATTTAGTTAAAAGTTGGGATGGGAAGTAGTTGGTTTGATTTTCTTTATAATTTTCAATGGTAGGAAAGAACAAGCGTGCCCCTAGAAATTTTTCACAGGGTATGCACAACTTAACTACAAAAGGATCTCTCAAAACTGGGTGACTGGGCAACAAAATGGCAGATGAAATTCAATGTTGATAAATGCAAAGTAGTGCACATTGGAAAACCTAATCCCAACTATACATATAAAATGATGGGGTCTAAATTGGCTGATACCGTGCAAGAAAGAGATTTTGGAGTCATTGTGGATAGTTCGCTGGAAACATCCACTCAATGTGCAGCGGCAGTCAAAAAAGCACACAGAATGTTGGGAATCATTAAGATAGGGATAGATAATAAGACAACATATCATATTGCCGCTATATAAATCCATGGTACGCCCACATCTTGAATACTGCGTGCAGGTGTGGTCGCCCCATCTCAAAAAAAGATATATTGGAATTGGAAAAGGTTCTGAAAAGAGCAACAAAAATGAGTGGGTGAAACTAAGGTCAGGGCAAACTAAGGAGGCCTGAGTAAGATTCCCAACTCTGCCACTGGTCTGCTGGATGACTTTGGGCAAGTCTCCAGGTACCTCAGTTTCCCCTCCGGTGTAGAAAACCTGCAGCACTTAAGTCCCATTTAAACACTATTTCAAAATCTTAAGTGGTGGATTATCTCTGTGTTGGCCCACTGCAGAGGGATCAGTGTCATCCCATATTCTTGGACCCCTCCCAACTGTTTATTGTGCAGCAACGTCCTCTGTCTTTCTCTCTCTATTGAGCTACTAATTCAAATGAACTCGATGGTGAACTATGTGCCTCAGTGTTCACCAGGGAGAAGGGAATGTGATGGTGATAGGTGCCAGAAAGAGCGAACTCTCCCAAAGTGAAGAATATGATATACCGCTGGCTATCAGGATGTCGTCAGTACTGGAGACTGATTAATCAGAACATCTGCAGCCTAAGAAAGCTCCAGATGGAACTCATTACAGAATTCTGGAAAACGTGTCAGAGATAGGGGGCAGACCGGTTAGCTGGAGCAGCTTGACAATGTGCTATTGAATTTCCTTTCAAAGGAACATATTGGTGGAAGCTTGCTACTCCGTCTGATTTTCAAACAGTTTCCTTACTGCAGTTATCAGTCATGCTGCCAGATCGGCTGCTTCTGAATTGGTCCTGCCAAATAGGTCCCTTTGTCCATCACTGTGACAGGAAAGCTGCCGAGCTGGTACCAACTACAATAAGGAGTTTTTTAGGACCAGGTCAGTGACTTTTAGGTAAGCACTGGAGATCCAGATATGAATTTCAGATACGGGTTCTTTCCTTTGGAGGCAGCAGATGCCAGAAGCATTTTGCAGGAGATACTTCTGGAAGGCTTAGCATGGGGCAGGGAGGGGGGGAAAGGAATACATACAATCTATGTCTGCTTCCTAGCCCCAACATCCCCAGTATTCCACGAGAACATTCACAGTGATGTTAGGGGAAGAGTAAATAAAATCCCTGCTCTTCCTATGAAGTAACTCCTGGGATTTGATTGGATTTGAGATGCACCAGGAAGGTTTTCCTGAAAGTGGAAAGTAATTGGAAAACTCTACATGAAAGAGACCGAACTAATGCACACACCTAAATAAGATACTGTTGCAGATGGTGTGAAATGCTAACAATTCAATTCCATTAGTGCTGTGTTGGGGGACAGGGAAGAGACTACACAATGCATTTAAATGTGTTATGGGTTGTACTCTTCAGAAGGACCAATTCCTATTGATGTGAAAGTTACTTACCTGGTCCTAAAATCTCATAATGCAGTTGCTGTCTGTACTAGTGCCATTATGCCTCCCCCCACAAAGGACACATTATATCGGAACCCTCGATTTTGTATGCGTCCCTACCATTATATTAATCTGCCCCAGGAGTGAAAGAGGATAAAGGGAAGAAAAAGAAAGTAGGATAGAGGAGTTGTCTTTACACAAACTTGAACCAGTTTAGTTGAACTGATGTAACAGTGTAGAGACTCCTATTTCAGATAGGAGTGACTTGTTTCTGTTTATCTAACATCTGTTCCTAATCTATTTAAGATAAAGCAAAATAAGCCACTCTTAACCAAATAAGTGTGCCTTTTGCATTGGTTTAACCAGCTCAGTTTAAAATAACTTCTAGTTAACCGAGTAGCTCTGTGTGTAGACAAGTCCAGATATCACCATAGAGAAGACAGAACGATGGCCAGGTTGAAAGCCAAAAGGAGAAGGCGGCAGTAGCAGCCGGAGTGGGAAAGCAAGAGCAGAAAGAGACATGTGGAAGGCATATCTTTCACTCTCGTCTCCTAAATCATCTCAATGTCTAGTTCAATGAAATAAAACCCCGTTTTGATTTGACACTTTTCTAGGTGCAAGCCAAATTCTTGTCTCATTCCACAAGTGGTTCTTTTTATCATCAGCTTTCTGATTTTATCCATCATTTTAAGGCAGTTGTGTCAAAACCAAACATGAGCTAAGGTTAAACTGCTAAGTAGTGGTCTGGGAGTTAGTTTTCAATGCACATCAAGAGAAGAATCCGGTACTCTCCCATTCCTATTCACTTACAGCTGCTCTAGTTATGGCACATCCTCACAGGGAAATTCTTTCAGATCCTTAAGGTCATCATCATTCATTTCTGGTAGGCTGCATGGGAAATGCTACAGAAGTTATAAATATGTAGGAGAAGCCTTCCTCCATGCCCCAAATCCTCAGTACTTCAAAATATACAAAGCTTATAATTAAAAAAGGCAGCCAAGCTTAATAGTTACCAGAGGAGTTTGGAGGTTGGGGGAGGTGGTGGACAGGGGAAGAAGGAGACCAAAGAAATCAAAAAGAAGCTACCATCAGCTAACCACAAACATAACATCATAACTTTGTCAGGTGAGAAAAACTTTTGTTCCTACTGAATACTTACTGGCCAGGTTTTCTTCTGAAGCCAGCAGGGGAGCTCTCAAGGAAACAATATTGGAACCTGAAGGCTGTTCTAAATTGCTAGCTGGGAATAGCCACAGTGAGTATGTTCTAGCTGCTCCCCACCTGCACTGCCATGCATCCTATACAAAGATCCATGGGAAGGAGGCATAGAAGCAGCTATGCTAGTACTACACCTGCTGGGGAATCCACCCCTTTTGTGCTGCCTGAGAGGGGCTGATGGAGCAGAGACTGCAATATTCAGATGTATTAATTATACTTTAAAATGTTTTTGGAAAACACATTTCCTTTTCCAATGCTTTGGTTTTGCTTTATGTTAGGGGCACTGTATCTTGGGAAATCCTTGCTCCACTGATGTACTCAAATATGTACTCCTAACTCTACCCTGAACCCCAACAAAGCACAGCAATTCTAAACACAATCTGAGAGCCTGTCTTCATGCACAGTGCTACAACGGTGCAGCTGTAGCACATTAGTGAAGACGCTACTATGCTGATGGAAGAACTTCTCCCATCAGGTGGGCATAGTTAATCCACCTCCCTGAGAGGCAGTAGCTGTGTCGAGGAGGAGCATCTCCCCTCGACACAGCACTATCTACATGGGGGGGTTAGGTCAATATAACTATGTAGCTCGGGGGGCTGGATTTTTGTTATACTAGTATAGGTCTGTAGTGTAGACCTGACCTGACTATATATTTGGATTTTAAAGCACGTAGAAAAACCATCTGTTAAAAAGTAAGCTCTTCTCAAACTTACCTCTAATAGTGCTACTACAGTAACAGATTAAACCAAATTAAAACAAATCAACCCTCTGGAAAGTCTAGCCTGAAAAAGAGAGAAAATGAGCTCACATCACACTAAAATACCAAGCCCTCAACATTTACAACAGGGCCCAAAGAGCACAGATGCAGTTGATGTGGCCAAGTTATTCCATATAAAAGCACTTGTGGGTTCAGGCCTTTAATTTCAAGTTCCTTGCTAGAGTTCTTCAAAATACTGTAGTTATTGTACCACATGGTGAAACAGTACATATAAGAATCAAGATCTCAAGTTTATATTATCCCAAGGACACACATGCTCTAGGGGAGGCGACAAACACAGGAAAAGTTATTAAAAGAGGGAGGTTACTGTACATTTGCAAAGTGAAGAATTCAGAAAGAACCACTACCCAGGACCTCTGCTTAAGGTCCCCAGCAACACTGACTTCCATGGAGTGTGTAGGGCTTTTGGACAGATGTTTAAAATCAAGTTTCTGGGTAAAGGTGAAAGATCTCATGGCACTGTTGGTCAGAGGGCTTTTCCTTGTATACTTAGCCAAAATTGCACCCCCCCCCCTGCTGTTGTACATTGTTTTTGGGCTCCAGTTGTCCACCAGTTTCCTAACTGCCACCCCAGAAGTGGATGCATTTCAATTGCAGGTATCTATATATCAAAATTCATGGGAGACATTCTGGATGACATGCACTATAGACATGAAATTATTGCATGCTTCCAAGGAGCTCACAGCTTATTGCTTGAGAGGACTTTCCCCACCACTTCTTAAAATGTGTTCTTTCAAGACTAATCAACACCCATCTGGCTGCAAGTCCCACTCAAAGCAAGCAAACCCGTATAACCCAGGTCTCAGAGGTACCTGGGGTGGGATTCCTGTTCGCTTTTCTCACCTCACTGGCAGTTTGGCAGGAGAGTCAGGTTCTAGTGGTTAGATCAGTGGCCTGGGAATCAGGACTCCTGGATTTTAGCTCCTCCAGCCTCCCATCACTCACGGTGTCCCTGCGACAGTCATTCACCTCTCTGTGCTCCAGTGTTACCCCATCGGTAAAAGGGGGGAAATAATACATACCCCAGGGGCTGCTGCTGGGGAGAAGGGAGGATTCCGAGCCAGGGGCTGGAGCCATCAGGGAGCGGAAGCAAGGCTGGGGTGGAGCGCAGGGCTGCAGGCAATGGGGGGACGGACGGAATCGGGCCTCTCAGAACTTGACTCCATCCGGAGCTGGGAGCCACCTTGGGGAAGCGCCCGGCTCTGCACATGGGCCTGTGCGGGGATCTTCCCAGCAGCAGTCCGCTCTCCAGACGCTGCCCCGCCCGCTAGGCTGGGGAGGCCACTGGGCGGCGACTGGCCGCTCCGGCGGCGCTGAGCGCACGGAGCCCCGGCAGAGGGAAGCGCAGGACGCGCTTGGGGTCCCCGCCTGTGAGTAGGGGCTGCGGGTCCCAGCGGGCGGCGGGGGGCTGCCCGGGCTGCCAAGCCCCCTGCGGGGCGCTCACCTGCTGCGGTACGGGCTGAGCGCAGGAGCCCCGCGGAGGGACCGTGCCCAGCCTGCACTCTGCCCCCGGCTTCGGGGTGCGGCGTTGGGGGGAGCCGGGCGGTCCCACCCAGGGAGAGACAGGCGCCTCTGAGCCTGTGCCGGCTTCAGGTCGGGTCTTGGGGGGCCCTCGCCAGGCCAGAGGTGAGGAGCCCGGCGTGTGTGCAGCCCCCAGGTGGGGGCTTGGGAACCGGGGGGGCACTGGGAGTCGGGGGTCCCCCAGCTCGGGGGAAGGAGGCAGGTGCTGGGGTGAGCCTGTGAGGGGCACGATGGACCCTCCGTTGCCAGCTGGGTCGCTGGTTCTTTCCTCACCCCGGTGCCTTTTGTATTGAATCTTTGGCTGCCAGGGTTAATGCGGCCGGTGCTGCCAGTGCTCAGGATGTCAAAAGGCTCCGTAGGTCTATTTTAAGTGTCTAGGGAGGCGGAGAGATTAGAGCTGGAGGCCACTGACACCGAAGGACTCGGTACCATCCGCCCTCTGATTTCCTAGTAGAGCTGAGTGTCTGTGAGTGCATCCCACTGCGCCTCTCCGCGGGATACTCCTAATTTTTAAGCACTCTTTGTTTGAGCCAAGAAACATCTTTAGCCATCTGAAACCCATGGTACAGGCTCAGCAAATCTGTTCAGTAACAAGCTGCCCCCAGAGGACAACAAACCTAAATACTCAAACCAAAGGAGCAGAGAACAATGGAGAAAAAAGTTCCTAATATTAGAATCATAGAATCATAGAATATCAGGGTTGGAAGGGACCTCAAGAGGCCATCTAGTCCAACCCCCTGCTCAAAGCAGGACCAATTCCCAACTAAATCATCCCAGCCAGGGCTTTGTCAAGCCGGGCCTTAAAAACCTCCAAGGAAGGAGACTCCACCACCTCCCTAGGTAACGCATTCCAGTGTTTCACCACCCTCATATTCTAGCTGAATAGCTCTCATTTCCCTCTCTAGCCCTCCTGGTGCAATGTATTTCGGAAGAGCTAAATGGCTATGCCTTTATTATCTCCCCCCACCTCCTTCTTTAGCTCTCTGTTTAGTGCTTGAGTTTCCCAGTCTCCCAACAAGCTCTGTGCAGACAGGATCTAGGCCTTAGAGTTTTCAAATGTGGATGTATAGGTGCAGTGTGTGTGTCAGATGATATAACATTATATCAAGAAGTTATTCCCTACCCCACTCCAAACCCCTGTACTATGTGGATGTATACTTCTCATATTAATTTTCAGCCCCCAGGTGTCTATGCACTAGTTCTATGTAGTCAGTATTAAGTTGTCTATAGGCCACATCCTGGCATGCACTTATGCATGTGCTTAATTTTACATAGAGTAGTCAATTGAAGTCAATGGAATTACTCACATGTGTCAAGTTACTTTCAGACAGTTGTGTCTGCAGAATTGGGGGAAGAGTTTGGATCTAAAGTTGGCATATCCATAGTATTTAGGGAAAAAATTAGCATTTTACTAATTTTGAATGAAAAAATGTTAAAGAAATATTAAAAAGTCTTGATGAGTGAAATTGGGCAAGTTGCATGTATGCATATCACACTTAACTTGCATGTGTGGGTTACTCTCCTTACTGATTCAGAGCCCAATTCTGCAGCATGTACAGAATGGCTGCAATATCAGGCCCGTAAGCAAACACCAAAATGGGTTCACTGATGCACACCTTATAATACCCACATGAAATCAGACAGTCTTACAACTCACACAAGGAAATTGGTGGGCTTGCTGTACCCACTTCTTAGCAAAGATTTAACAGTAGGTCATTGTAGTGAGGCTTCTGTTAAGCCTGGTCTACTAAAATTTTACTTTGTTAATTTATACCACAGAGCACTAATGTTTAAATGCAACGAAGTAAAATAAATAATTAAAACTAAATGATATTTTGTCAAATCAATAAACAAAGTATATCTTGTGAAGCATAATCCTTGGTTATATTGCTCATGTACTGTATTTGTTAGGGTCTTCCTGTCATTCGTGTGAATTACCGAGGTTCTATCATATGTAAAACTGGTACCATCTTTCTCAGAATATTGTTTCATGTGTCTTTGAGTCAGCCCTTTGTACTTTATGCCCTAAATCAGTGTTTAATTTATGTTAGCCCAGCAGGGCCAACATGCTTATTGGTGAATGATCTGGATTTTATTCTGCCTCATGCATCAATAATATTGTCCATTAAATCCCAGGTGTGTAATCTTTAATACTGTGCTATAGTACACTGAAGGAACCCAACTTGACTTGCAGATGGGTTTGCCACACAGACATTAAGAAGAATCATATCATCTTGTAAACTGAACAAATGATCTGTAATCACAAGTGCTATGGAACCACATCTACTGTGTCATTCACTTAACCCATCACTTTTCTGAGGAGATCCCTAGTTTAAGAGCTTGCTCCTTACTAACCACCCATCCTGTGAGTTAGTCCTTATTCACGTAAATAGTTTTATTGATTTCAATTGGGAATGCTTGTGTGAATAAGATTTACTCATGTGAGATAGATTTCTTAGGAGCATGCCCTATTTGTGCACCATGTGCATGTACCTGGGTAGCAAAGTGCACACAGAGCTTCCTCAGTATGGCCCTACTTCACCCAACAAATCATTCCCTCTACGTAATCCTGTGCAGTCACACCATTTTCCTTAAAGATAGGCCTTGAAGGAGTCCAACAGCCCTGACAGCCATTCTGATGAGCCCCAATGTTGCTTAGGTCCTGATCCTGTAAAGACCTGCGTGAACCCCTATATACTCCCATGGAGTGCCATGAAGACAATGGAGCTCTGCATTAGCTCATTGCAGAACTGGGGCCTTATTAGTTTTGAAGGTGGTACACAGCTTTGGAGTGTGGGAGGGAGGAAACTCATTTACATAAACTGCTCTCCCTGGGCACTTCCCAGGGAGTTCCCTGCAGTTCCCTGCCCTGGCTTTTGTTGCTTTCTTTTTGATCTTTGATATCTGCCTGCTAAGGCCTTGGCATGTGAAGCTTCTATAGTTTGCATGTCTCAGGGCAGGTCTTCACTACAGGGGGGGGGTCGATTTAAGATACGCAAATTCAGCTACGTGAATAGCGTAGCTGAATTTGACCTATCGGAGCCGACTTACCCCGCTGTGAGGACGGCGGCAAAATCGACCTCCGCAGCTCCCTGTCGACGGCACTTACTCCCACCTCTGCTGGTGGAGTAAGAGCGTCGATTTGGGGATCGATTGTCGCGTCCCGACGAGACGCGATAATTCGATCCCAGAGAGATCGATTTCTACCCGCCGATTCAGGTGGGTAGTGTAGACCTAGCCTCAGAAGCAGCAGGTTCTGCTAGATGGGGGCTTTTAAATAATGCTATTGAAATTGCTTTTCTGATATTTGTATTGGCAGCTTCAGATACTCCTGATTTCCACTTTCTCCACTGCAGCAGCCCCCCAGAAAAGCATGTTGTAATACCTTTGTATGCTTGCAAGTGACGTGTTTACATTATAGGAAATGTGAATATATAGGTGCTATATTGCTGCAAAATGAATACAATGAAAAGCAAATGGTCATACATGACTGAAACCACTTTCTATGAGCGGGTGTTTCTGTCAGCAAGATGATGTTTGATTTTTTTTTTTTTTGCATAACACTATACAATGTGCACTGTAGGGACTATTGTTGAACCAAATACCTTATTTTGAGCTTGATCCTGAAAGGTGCTGAGTACATGAGTAGTTCCATTGACTTCAATGAAATTAGTCACATGCCTAAAGTTACGTACATTTTTAATGCTGTGCACCATCAGGTCAGAGTCCTCAGCTCTTTGCAAGATTGAGCCCCTAAATACTTGATCAAAAAGACCACATCCTCACAGATTGGGTATGAAGTTAAATCCTGGTGTAGGATTTGAACCCATAACTCTTTAGCCTAACAGTGAGAAGAGCCCAAATCTATGAAATCCTGAGTGCCCTCAATTCTTATTTACTTAGGTGGGAGGTGCTCAGCACCTCCTTAACTTGGGCGTTATATATGCATAACGTAAATGTATGTACAATACAGATATATTAACAGTGCAGTGCAGATCGCACTCTGATTTTCACTATGTAACTAAACTTTAATCAGATGCTCCAGGAGCAGAGACTAAATATCTTCATGTGTTTATCACTGTACCGGTTGAAAATGAGATGTTTTTCTCCACTGTTGTTTGCTTGAGTTTTCATTCTAATGCTCTAAATTCCTAGATGCCCAATGCAGATTTGATTACGCAAACATTACTTGTAATTTGGGACCTATAATACAGTCTTTTCAGCCATTTCCACATATTGTGCAATCAATATCCACTCTTCCCAGTCTCTCTGGGATCCAGTAGTCATGATAACTTAATTTTGCTGTCTTAGTATAAGCCTCAGGACTTCGGAAGATTTGCTAGTGCTAGTGCAAATATTACTACAGACTTCAGTTTCAAAATTAATGTTTGTCTGTTCTCCAAATTTGTCTTAATTTATCAGTTGGTGTATTCGCTGCAGACAAAATATAACTACAGAAAGGCTGTTTAGCCTTTTCACTTACCAAGAAGAGGGTGGGGAGATGGGGAGAAAAGAAATGAAGAATGCTCCTGCATTCAGAACCCCTGATTGATTGATACAAGAAAAGTCTGCTTATTTGGAATGTTTTGCAGTTAGATGTTGCTGACAAATGAAAATGTCAAGATCATGAATAACTGTTGGGGAAAGGTTTAGAATGTTACTTAATTCTGAACAATTGAGAAAATGAAGATGCACTGAACATTATTTGTCTGGTTCTCATTACATGATTACTCTGGATGGTTTCTATGGGAGAAAGTCTAATATGTTTGGTGCTAACAAATAAACATTCTTGCATCTTTAATCAATACTGCCTAATCTTTGCTGTAATTCCACTAAGCCTTCCGGTCAGGATTTTTCATCTGTATTGCTGAATCATTTTAAAATGGTTTTAAAATTAAACTAAAGAAAATGAACAGTGGCCCAGCAAGCCCGCTAGAGCGTTTTTCTGAGGATTTTCATTAATCTTTGGCTTTATACTACAGCCTGTGTTTACCATGTGGTTGGTTTCAAAATCTTTAGTTATATAATGTGAACATCAGGCTGTGTAATGACAAATCAAACATAGAACACATAGCAGTGTGACTAGAGTCCACGTTATACGCCCTATTGTGCACACTGGGCCACCAGTGTTATCCTGAATCATGCGTGCTTACACTCGTTAAATCTGAAATAATTTTCAAAAGCAATGCCAATGACACAAGCATAGACCTCATTTGAAACTGATCAGTGACTTCAAAAGTAATTAGAACGATTTGCATAAGGGTTTGTTACTTACCATCTGTTTTAATTGGAAAGCAGTTTTTTCCAATAAGACTAACAAGTGACTGTATCTTATTTAAGATCAATCTACAGTGCAATTTAAACAGAGAGACAGATAAGTTTGTCTTGATCTGGGAAGGTTTATCACCACACCTTTTGCTGATAATGTCTACATGCAATAGAATGAGTGCTACAGGTTACAACTGGAAAATACCTCCTCACATAGCTGCAGATGAGATCTGTAATTAACTCCAATCACAGGAACTGTTTAAAACAATATTACTCAGTGTTGCCAATCCCTACAATGTTATCACATGTCTCATGATAATTGGTGTTTTTCTTAAAGCCTCAGCTCTTGGAGTCAAGGGATTATGTGACAATTAGAGCTTTCACTAAAACCAAAAATATCTAAATTTCTACCTTTGTGGAGAAAGACTTGAAAATGTGAACAGAATGTACCCTCCCAAAGGCTCAGAAACTAGAAGATAAATACCACCCCCATATTATTTTTTGGTTTAAAAATCATGTTTTTTTTTTTAATCTCATAATGTTGTTGAAGCCTGATTCATGATTTTTAAAGGTTTAGGGTTGGCAGTAGTGCTCCCTAGTGCTTTGGGAGCTTACAGTAATGTGGAGCTAATTTCACAGCCTCTTTATAAGAAGCTCCTTAACCCTTCAAAAACAAAATGGAAGCTAATGCAGGTGGGTTTATTTTTCTGATGGCTTTGATCCCAGCCCCAAATCTGACCTCATCTGGGCTATTTACTATTGAGTTATACAACCAGCAGTGCTCTCACAAAGCCATTTTCTGTAACTACCAGATTTGCATATCTGGCTCTGTTCATTATTTCTCTCTACTGCAATATATATCTCATTTCAGTTTAATTAAAAATTACTAATAAATAGAGGCTACTATAATTCATAGGAGTTGGTTGGATATTTTTGCCTATGTTTGCTGGAAAAGTTGACATAGCATTGGCTGGAAGTAGACTATGTCTATAACATCAGTTTTACCACTGTAGTTGGCCTTTATAGGAATGTCCTGATGTTCCATTGATTTAAATGATACCTGCTAGCAGTGAAGGGGTTAATCCTGTTGACTAACTCTGCTGTCATGTATTTTACCAGTTTGTGCTCTATTGAATGACTACGCTGCTTTTAAAAGATTTCCAGCTTCCCTAAGAGATGCAGCCCCTTCTGTGTAAGTAGGGAGCTTTGTCCAGTGTTACACCATGGGGCTAGAAGTCAAGCAATCTGGCCTCTTTTCCCAGCCCTGCTGCTGACTTGCTGTGTGACTTTAAGCAAATCACACAGGGCCTGTTACTTTTCCCAATGACGTCTGTCAGGTACTGATTGTACCCGGTAGGTTGCAGGTCAGGCTCTTTCCCAGATGTGGACTCCCCATAGAGCTTCCATTCCAGAGAGATTCATGAGATGTTCACTCTAAGATCCTTTAATGCGCTGCCCAGGTATGGCAGATCTAGTCTCAGATAAGGTAAATTACACACAGCACCAGGTAGCGGCTGGTTTAGCATTTAATCACAAAGTCAGTGGGAGTTTTACCTCTGTGATTTAGGATTAGAGCTGAGTGAAGAATGATTTTTCAATTTGGTAGCCAAACTAAACCGGGGGGAAAATTAGTTGTAGGTGTACCAGAAATGGAATATTTTTGGCTTTTCTCACGGAAATAAAAAAACAGGAAAAGAAAACTGTTTCCATCCCAAACAAAATTTTTACTTCTACCCAAAATGAAAACGTTTTGTTTGGCTGAAAAGCTATTTTGAATTTAGTTTAGTTTCCAGTGTTTTTTTCTTTTTTTGTTGTTTTTAAATAAATCTAGGCAATTTTCTAACGTAACCCTGCAATTTGAAAAGAAAGTTGAAATGTTTCATTTAGAAAAGGCTGAATTAAAGTGTTTTGACTTCTTAAAAATAATTCATTGTTTTTCAGTGAATAAACTATCATTTTGCAAAGCGTTGCCCAGCTCCCCCTAGAATACCCATCTGTAAGCCCAGAGACACCACCAGTGCCTGAGAGGCTTGAGGGGGACATATTCTCCCACCCCTGTTTTTACTAAGCACTTTGACCTTCTCAAAGTAGAGGCAGGTGTTAGGTATTCCCAAGTCGGATCCTACCCTATGCCCACATCTTGTCTTTTTTGGGGGGATGTAGGGTCCCCTACCTCATGGGGAGGAGGGGTTCAGTGTTGTGATTGTAGCTATGTTGGTCCCAGGATATTAGAGGGACAAAGTGGGTAAGGTAATATCTTTTACTGGCCCCACATCTGTTGGTAAAAAAGACAAGCTTTCAAGCTACATAGAGCTCTTCTTCTGAGTGGTTGTGTGGCTTCCTTAGTGTTTGTGAAGTGCTTTGAGAGCCTCCTTTTAACGGAGCTCTAGTAGTGCAAAGTTATGAATATAATCCTGGTATATAATCCAGGAACATATACCAAACTGGGGAGTGAACGGTGCTTTCTTGATTTCATTTTTGGTTCTCTAGCTATATGTTATATTCAAGTCTGGCATGAAATGATTTAATAGGTTAGGGCACCACATTGGAAGCTGTGGATTTGTCTAGCTCAGTGTTTCCCAAACTTGTTCCGTTGCTTGTGCAGGGAAAGCCCCTGGCGGGCTGGGCCGGTTTGGCCGAACCTGCGGACGTGGCAGGTAAAACAATCGTGGCTCCCAGTGGCCGTGGTTCACTGCTCCAGGCCAATGGGAGCTGCTGGAAGCAGTGCAGGCCGAGGGACATACTGGCCGCCACTTCCCGCAGCCCCCATTGGCCTGGAGCGGTGAACCGCAGCCACTGGGAGCCGCGATCGGCTGAACCTGCGGACGCGGCAGGTAAACAAACCGGCCCGGCCTGCCAGTGGCTTTCCCTGCACAAGTGGCGGAACAAGTTTGGGAACCACTGGTCTAGCTTTTCCTTCAAATCTCAGTTTAAAAAAAAAAAAAAAAAAAAAAAAGATGGAACCATGATATACAGAGAGTGGGATATGAAAAACCTCCTGTTCATTAGGTCAGTGGTTCTCAATGTGTACCCGTGGGGGGTATGCTAAGGTCTTCCAGCGGGTACATCAACTCATCTAGCTATTTACCTAATTTACCACAGGCTACATAAAATGCACTAGAAAAGTCAGTACAAACTAAAATTTCATACAGTCAATGACTTGTTTATACTGCTCTATATACTATACACTGAAAGTACAATATGTACATTACAATTGATTTATAAATATATGGTAAAAATGAGAAAGTGAGCAATTTTTCAGTAATAGCCTGCTGTGACACTTTTGTATTTTTATGTCTGAGTTTGTAAGCAAGTAATTTCTAAGTTAAGTGAAACTTGGGGTACAGAAGACAAATCAGACTCCTGAAAGGGGTACAGGAAGCTGGAAAGGTTGAGAGACACTGCATTAGGTAAACAGAAGATTGATAAGATCAACAGAAGATACCACATAATAACTGCCTTACGACAGCATGTACGAAAGCCCTTTTTAAACATCCTCCAGCCTTTCACTTCAAAAGAGTTAAGAAAGACCTTGTCTACAGACTTCCCCTCTGCACCTGGGCTTTAAAGTCTGCCCCTTATAACTGCCCCCAGTGTCTGGTCCTTCTTTTTGAAAATGACATAGCAACTCAACATTAGAGACTGGAATTCAAAATCTCAGCATAACACATTGGCCAACTGCACCGTGTTCCTCCTCCTCCTCTGTGTTTCTTCAGTATAGGAACAATAATTATACAAGAAGTAGAGGAATGTTAAACCATTTATACATGTATTACTAACTGCCAGCATATGTTTCTTTAAGGGTTTATGTTTCAGTACCAATTTCCTTCATTGGAATTCATCTTTTGTGTTTTCTTACCTTACCATTGTGATGACTGAAGAGTGGATTTAATGAATGTTAGACCCCTAAGGCTGCTGGCTAGTGGATTCTTCAATCATTAAAAATGACAGCTTATTAGAGAAGAAAATACATTAAAAATGTTAAGGTTCTCATTGTAAATCATCTTAAAGCAAGGGAAATCTGAGTTTTATCTCAGAAATTCTTGCTTTAGCTGATTTGTCAAGTCTGTAGAATTAAGTTAATCTAATTAAAAAGAGAATATAAAATATAAGCAATGTAACAGCCATCTTAGTTAGAGAGATGATGAGAGAGAAAAAGAGCAAGCCTGCCATTGCTATAGTAATGGGTCTAAAGAATCTGCATTAGAAGTTAGACCACCCCTACTTTTTTGCATTTGAGTGGGGTTAGAAAAGTGACTAATGAAAAACAGCATACACGGGGGGGGGGGGGGGGGGGAGGGAGATCTGGTGAGAGAGTATTAGTTTCTTATCTGCTGACTTTTTACTTCTGCTATCAGAAAAATCTCAGTTTGACTTTCAGTTAACAGGGCTAGCAGATAGGCGGGAAACCATTTTTACATATAGAGAGAGTAAATTAGAAAGACAATAAACTGCAACTTTTAACACTTTAGCAGGGTCGCTTTTTCAGAGTGGAATCAAACTCTAGCTTTGTAATAACTCAGACCATGTTGTCATTTTACGTGGTATGCAGCATTGTTAGTCTGTAACACTCTTCTATTGTATTTCCCTGGGGCGATTGTAATGTTTTCTGTTATATTTGGCAATAATATATCATCAATTCATAGTGACAACACTATGCACAGTCCCGGGAAAAGACTGGTATTGTTGCTGCACCGAAAGACTCATTAATTTTAATACTTTGTTACATTTGTCTCAGTGAAACCTTGAACCTTACCCATTATGTGCAAATAGTACAATATAGAATATTGTGATACCAAATGTAACAAACAGTAAAAGTCCTTTCATAATTTAACTCAGCAGTTGTATTTTTTGGTTGCTTTAAAATACTAGAAGGGCCTGGAATTCAAATGATATGTTAAAGGCCTTTAAAACTTAAGGACTGTCTAAGAATTTTCCTGGCAGGGGGGGAACTCTCAGCTGGGGCAGAGCCAGTACACCAGGTTCTTGCACCACTCCCCACACCTGGCCTCCAAGTAGTGGTATCAGTACTTTGCTCTGGCTTATCCCCAGGTGGTACATAGTTCCTCAAGGACCATTGCCA
Source organism: Chrysemys picta bellii (assembly GCF_011386835.1). Taxonomy (NCBI): domain Eukaryota; kingdom Metazoa; phylum Chordata; order Testudines; family Emydidae; genus Chrysemys; species Chrysemys picta. The sequence continues at coordinate 92,040,058 of NC_088799.1, forward strand.
GCTGGCACAAATTACAGCAGCTCCCAGGCTACTCTAACCAATGCAGCAAAGATTTGCCTTGAGAATATGATCCCCTCTCTCAGCTGCACCAAATGGACACTTCTTGAGAGAGAATCTGGGCCTACTTGCTTTAATGGAAGCTAATAACCTGAAGGAGACAGAGGAAGACTCTCTAGCTAAATATGAGGACACTAAAAACTCCTCTTATTCTAACTTTCCTGTTACTCTAAGTTTATGGTTGACTGGTATCTCTCTGTATGGAACTTACTTTATTAAATCTAGTAGCAGAAAAGAATCTGTAGCTAAAATCAGTGTATCTGCATCAAAAGTTAATCACATTATGAGGACTAACAAATTCAAGCTGATTCCTGTGCATGCAGGGTGAAATTCACTCCAAGAGAGCTTGAGCAAGGCTCTAAGCATCAATTAAGGCCCACATTAAGACACTGAGGGTATGTCTACACTACCTGCCGGATCGGCGGCCAGCGATTGATCCAGCGGGGGTCAATTTATCAAATCTAGTCTAGACGTGATAAATCGACCCCCGAGTGCTCTCCCATACTCCACCTCTGCGAGAGGCGCAGGCAGAGTCGACAGGGGAGCAGCAGCAATCGACTCACCACAGTGAAGACACCACAGTAAGTCGATCTAAGTACATCAACTTCAGCTATGTTATTCATGTAGCTGAAGTTGCATAACTTGGATTGATTCCCCCCCCGGTGTAGACCAGGCCTAAGATACTAAAGTAATGGGCACCTAATTAAAGTGATTTTGATTGCAATCCTCTACATGCAACACAACTTCTCTGGTCAATAGCTAGGATCTCTTTTTAGCAAGGTATTTAACCACATGCCTAGCTCCAATATTTGTAGCCCTATTGAAATCAGGGGTACTGCCCACATGTGTAACTTTAGGCATGTGCTTGAGTACCTTGCTAAATGGGTGCCCAAATTTGCTAAACAGTTCTAGGCTTTAAAATACTCCTGAAGTTTGAACTTTCCTGCAACTGGAAATATAGTAGATTATTTTGTCTTCCCTTTACTGTGGGAACAATGCCAACATATTTAAGAGATGGTTGGGAACAAACTGCTGATCTTTTAGGATTCCCAGAAATGGAATCTGACTAGTCCAGTGTGCTGCTGTACCTGCATGAAGTTGTTTCTGTACAAGGTATGTTTTATTATATGATGACTTCAGAACTCTGGACTCAAGGGGATACATGCTCAGATGAAGTAAATTGGTGCAGCCTCATTGACTGTAATTTAACTCAGCAGTTTGGTTGACTTCATTGGCATTATTACACTTCTTGTTCTTTCGTATGGCTGGTGTGGAGCAGCAACTGCAGTTTCACCTGAAGTTGATCGAGCCAAATGGCTACATCAGGAGTAGCAGAATTTATTGCAGTAAATGCCTCCTCCATACTTATAAATTGGGCAGTAGGTAGTGATATGTTCAATGGTCTGTCGTGGGGAACCACACTTGCACACCGGGGAGTCTTTGATTTTCCATTTGTGCATTAGATAACCGCATCTACCAGGGTTGGTTTGAATTCGGTTCCAAGTTGACCAGGATGACCATGGAAGGTCAAACCCAGAAACCTTCTGCGTGAGATCTGGCACAAGGTGCTTATTTTTTAAGTCTTGTTTAGCCCAATCTGCTTTCCAAGCCTCCTCCTGATCATAGCCTGATTGCATGAAGCTAAAGGAATGTTCCCAGAAAGGCTTGCAGGACTTACGATGTTGGGTGTGTGTGGGGGGGCATCGTCAAGGTCTTGGTGAATAGGAAGACATCTGTTTTCACAGGATGGCTGAGCTTCGTGGAATGTTGCAGCAGTTCGGCGTATCGTCGGGGGAGCGATGTTAGATAGGACAGGTAGCCATGGTGTTGGAGTCGACTTAAGGGTTCCCGTGATGCACCGCATCACTGTATTCAGCTGGGTATCCACAAGTTGTGTGTGGCTGTATCTGCTCCATACCGGTGCACAATATTCAGCTACTGAATATACAAGTGCTATTGCAGATGTTCGCAACGCTGATGCACCCCAGGTTGTACCTGATAGTTTCTGGATTATGTTGGCTCTCTTTTTTTTTAATCTTTCCAGCTACCTTCTCAAGATGATCGTGGAAGGAGAGGGTGTGGTTGAGTTTCACTCTGAGATATGTTGGAGTGTAATCGTGTTGCACATTTTTACCACAGCTACTTTCAGTGTGGTTTTGGCACTCTTATTATCAAGATGAAATGTGCTTACTATTGTTTTTCCAGGGTTTGGTTTGAGCCTCCATTTCTGGAAATATTGTTCCATCTTTTGGAGGTCCTCAGTTAATGCTTTCTCAATGTCATGGAGGTTTGATGCTTGGATTGTCATGGCAAGTTCATTTGCATATCCAAATTTTCATGATTTAGTTGGAGACATGTCACTTATGTAAATATTAAAAAGCGTTGGTGCAAATACAGAGCCTTGTGTTAGCTTGTTGTTTATGATACAGGCTACCACATCGCATATCGCTCAGTGATCTCCCGGTCATCAGAGCAGCAACTCAACAAATTATCACACTTTCACCAGCTGAAGATCTGGCCCACTGACATAAATCTTTCTACCTTAAGTATTTGTAGAGTGCTCATTTTTATAGCATCTCAGTGGTACATAGACCTTTCTGACTGATTGTTTTTATAGATGTAGGCATAACAGAAGCGGAGGGTGAGAGATAGCTGTGGTCTGAGCACAGAGCTGGAAATCAGGAATTCCTTACCAGTCCCTTTCTGAAACAGATGTTGGGAAAGTCACTGAATTACTTTTCCTCAGTTTTCCCATCTGTAACAGTGGTAAGGAGTAACCATATATACCATATGGTGGTTGTGGAAATTAAATGCTTGTAAAACACTTTGAAGGTATAAAATGCTGCATCAGTGCTAGGTACTATTATTACCCTGTACACTTTATTTATTTTGCAATTTATAATATGGGCCAAATGTTGCATCTCTGAGCATGTCCAGAAGGAGTGAAATAAAGAAAACAAAATATTGACCAACATCAACTAATTTGATTTCAATTTCAACTAGATGCAAAGGTTTGATTTTTATTTCTCTGTTTGCTTCCTTTTCTCAGAGCAATAAAGCATGACAGAGGAGACTTTCTGGGAGTTTATTGCTCTTCTGAGGAGGTCAATGCTCACTTTATATTCAGTCTTGTGTTTGCGGGCACTAGAGTTAGACAGCCTTTCCCCAGAACTGCACGTCCCTGCCTTCCTGTATTATGGCTTAAATCAATGGCCAGCGAGGCGTTACTTGAGACATGACCTTCACCTTTGAATTTGTTTTTTCTTCAGTCCAGTTAATATCCAGGATGTTGATGGTTATAAGGAAATTCCAGACACATGAGCGGTGAGGGGGATTCTCCTCTTACTCAGACTGGTGCAAATCAAGAGTAATTCCATTGAAGTCAAAGGGGCTATATTGGTCAGAAACTATTGTGAGAGGAGAAGCATGCCCATTAAACTTCAGATGGCCTTTTATAATATTCCTAAAACTTGCACAAGCATTAGCAGCATTAGGGGCCTCATCCAACTCCCAGTGGGCATTGGATCTGCCCCTAGAAGTGGAATGGAGAAGAAAGGGGTACATAGAAAACTTACCTTATTCACACCCTTACCAACAGAGTAGAGCCAGGTTAACCCTCAGTGTAGACAGCGGTAGGTCAACGGAAGAATTCTTCCATCGATGTAGCTACCACCTCTCAGAGAGGTGAATTACTATGATGACAGGAGAACCCTTCCCATTGCTGTAGTAAACATCTACACTAAAGCACTCCAGTAGAGGCATTTGGACCATGCCACCGACCTATTGCGTTCTCACATTTTCTTGCAGATGGGCTTAAATTGTGTTTGACTGAACACCAAGGAGAGTGAGTCATGTTGTTACAACTAAGGGTATGTCTACACTACCTGCCGGGTCGGCGGGCAGCGATCGATCCCCGAGTGCTCTCCCATCGACTCCTGTACTCCAATGCCGCGAGAAGCGCAGGCAGAGTTGATGGGGGAGCGGCAGCAGTCGACTCACCATGGTGAAGACATCACCATAAGTCGATCTAGGTACGTCGACTTCAGCTACGTTATTCACGTAGCTGAAGTTGCGTAACTTGGATCGATTCCCCCCCATCCCCTCCAGTGTAGACCAGGGCTTAGTGGTTTTTTTAACATATTTTCTTAAGTGAGTGTTATAGGTATAGAAATAAAGCTGCTTTGTTCAGATTCTGCCTTATGTATCTTTAAACAAAAGAACCATAGTTTCCTAATGTATAAAATAGTGACTGTGCTAGTATTTTTACAGGAAATACCAGTCTCTTGTACTGTCTCAAAAAGTAATCCACTTTTCATCAAGACCCATTAAAATCTTGCGTTTTTGGATTTACAATCTTGTGTGAAAAAACACATTTCAGAAATGTAGCATTTCCTCATACAAGGACCTTGGTATTTTCCCCAGAAATAAACAACATTTTTATATATGAATGAATATTACATACTTTATCCTTGTAAATTAATAAAATCCTAATGAATCTACTATATATAGTGCGCGCACACACACACACACACACACTCACACACACGCATATATTGTATGGAGATTAATGCAGTGTGACACCGAGGTCCAAAGCTATGTCTCTGATCTGGTTAAAAGAACAGGAGTACTTGTGGCACCTTAGAGACTAACAAATTTATTAGAGCATAAGCTTTCGTGGGCTACTGCCCACTTCTTCGGCATCTGAAGAAGTGGGCTGTAGTCCACGAAAGCTTATGCTCTAATAAATTTGTTAGTCTCTAAGGTGCCACAAGTACTCCTGTTCTTTTTGCGGATACAGACTAACACGGCTGCTACTCTGAAACCTGATCTGGTTGCAAATCTAAGGGAAATTACCTGTTGAATGACACGTGGCATGACCTTTAACTCCGAATGCTCCAGGAAGAGTTCATGTCTGACTGCTCATGCATTGAGGAGACCCAGAATACACAGGATAGATTCAGTATGTTCTCTAATATATTTTAACAACCCATGATAACCTGGATAGGACATACTGAACTTTATCTCAAATTCCTTGGTGGAAGTAGTGTGTTCTATGATATGTTCTGTAGCTAGCCATAGGACATGACTCATGCTTGGAAATATCAACTCCTGGCATCAAATAATATTTTCCCTTTTTCTTTTCTTTTTTTTTAAATATCCTTGGTATTGAAGGAGCTTGTCTTACACAGACTCCTGCAATAGGGGAGTCACTGAAAAGACATCTTGCACAGAGAGTAAAAAGGAATGCAATTAGATCAACAGACTCCAAAGTAAGTAGCCTAAAAAATCCCCCAGGCTCATATACATGAATCAAGAGCTGATACAGATACACAGTCTAAGAGACTCAGTTCTGTATTTTCAGGGACAGGATTTGATCCTGGTTTTTTTCTAAAATTAAGCACAGATGGATGTCTTAGTGTGTAAACTATGAAAGGCAGAAATCCTCTTATCTCCACTTGTTTGTTCTTGTTTATTTTCCCCAGAACATTGTACCTTATTCCAACCCTGTTTCTTTAAAGCTCTGAGGCTGCAGCCGGTAAAAGTGATGCTACTCAGCCATCTCTGTAGCAATGAAGGGCTTTCACTGAAAATTCCTAAGCTAAGCTCATTTGGCAGCAAGGGAATCTCATTGTTGGATCTGTTCCTACTTCAAGAAGATGTTTCCTGAGTCCTGTTTATGTGAGCATACAGCTAAACAATCCGGGCTGCAAATGCAACGAGTATAGTGGCATGATTTATGGAGAAAGCGATTTCCAAGGTTAGATTTAGGTTTCTGCACAAGTTTTATTACATTATATCGGAAAGGATATTCCATATGCAACTCAACTGGAAAGTCACATTTTAATAAATATTTTGGTAAGACCAAGATCATGGTGAAATCCTGCCTGAGTGTAAGGAGGATCTCCCTTCTGCGAGTAGAAGATATGATAATGCTCAATTAATGGAGGCTGGATTGCCTTGCGGTTAAGGTAGAGGATGAGAAGTTAGGAGACTTGGTTTCAAGAAAGACCTTGTTCTTCCATAAATGCCGCAGTGGCAAGTCACTTGTGATTTTTCAGAGATGTTGAAGTTGATGGAAACAGCAGATGTTCAACACCTTTGAAAACCAAGCCATAAACTTTTTTGTGCCTCATTTTGCAGCTCTCTAAAAAGTGATGGTGTAGAGCTAAATTATCTGAAGTTTATAAAGCACTTTGAGATCTTAGCTGGAAGGTGCTATAGAAGTGTGAAATGTTATTTGGTGCTCAGATATTATGGTGATGCAGACATTAGAAATGCATATAGTTTTCATATATATTGCTGCTAATATTTTTGCTGCTGTATTCTCACAACAGCAAAACTTAACAAAGCAAAAAAGTCACGATATGATTTATTTTTCTTGACGGGGGGGGGGGGAGGCGGAATGCAAGGGAGGAGAGAGAACTAGGTAGTAAAGAATGTTCACCCCAAGGACTGTATAGGTCCCTATGGCAATCACATGGGTAAACCCTGCACAGATCTTTGCAGAAGAGAGGTTAAGGCTAAAAATGAGAGAGACCAAAAGTCTGCCCTTTTAATGAGAAGCCATTCCAGAGATCCTAAAATATACTTAAAAGCAGAAACGTTAAGCCCCAAGGATGAATGCCGGTTTGTTATAAGATTTCTATTCCTCCCCCAGAATTGCTCAATGTAAAATTCACGTGACATTTTGGTCCTCTGTACCAGGAAGCCCGCTCCCTCCCTCCCTCTCCCCAAAAACCCAATGTTTAAAATGGTTGTGAAACATGGTTGTGGCCCAGCTGTGTGTGGAATATGGTATCTTCTTGTGGATTTTTTTTTTTTAAAGTTCTAACTATGTGAAGGATTTTTTTTTATTTTTTTTTAAAATCCTGGTTCAATAGAGACTTGGTTGCCAGGGGCTGCTAAAACTGCAGTACTTAAGTTGGATATGAAACATATTTCTGATTCTTGGCTGTATTTGCAGCTTCTGACACCTCTGCTGTAGAGCTTAAGGCGGATGCTCTGGGTGGGAGGTGACTGTGGAACTATGCCAGTGTGTCTAGCTCTTTTTGGGTTCCCCTATTGCATTTCCTATTGCTGTATGATCTCTGACTTTGAAGAGGCTTCTGCTGTGTGTACACTGATGTGTACAGATGTCTGGAAAAAATCTCCGATTTCAGATGTTACTTTTTAATACAAAACATTTCTCTATAATCCCAGATGAGAAAGATGGGCTGGTGAGTAACTGGGCTCTGCCTGGACGTGCCTGCCTCATTCCCTGTGGGTTTGTGCAGAAGTTAAGAAATTCCTGAGTAAACTTTACCTTTGATTCCCCAATGATGCTCCTCCATGCTGAGGCAACACCTTTCTTTAAATGAGCTATGACTCAGCAACTTGCCACTTGGAATCCTTGCTCTGCTTTCACATGCAGGGAAACAATGCGCTGAACGATTTGGGTGCCCAGTGACTGTCTCAGCTCAGCACTGGCTCAAAGTGATGCTTGGGTGTCAAGCCAGAGAGGAGGAGGAGCAGCAGCAGCGAATGTGAGCCATGTCAGTTGTTACTTTAATTAAACACAGTGCATGCAAACTACCTTGAGATGATGGGAGGGGAAGGGTTATACTTGAGTCAGCAAAGCCAAGGTAGTTCAGAGTCGAGTGGAGTTAAAAATGAACCTGGGCTGGAACACTGCAGCTAAACCCAAGCCACAAACCTTGGGGAAATGCAGATTTGAGTCTTAACCCTAAAACTGAGCACCCCGCACCCCCGTCAGCTTTCATAGACCCTGTCAGCACTGCAGAGATCTGCACGCTGCTGTCGTTTGGCTAGTACAGTGCTCCCATGTGGCCAAGTGCTGAGATTTTGTGTGTCCCCCAGATGTGTATTAAGACTTGTTTAATTATTGGAGGGTGAGTGATCCACTGGTAGGGTACCCGACAATAAGTCAAGTGGTTTAACATCAGGTCTGCCACTGCCTTGCCATGTGGCCTTCGGCAAGTAACTTAACCGCTCTGTGCCTCAGTTTCCCCATTTTAGAATAGGAATGATGATGTTTACCAGCATTTGTAAAGTGCTTTCATATCTACAGCTGAAAAAGTTAATATGGGGGTCTCTAGGTGCTACTCAGTACAAATGATAAAGAATAATAGCAGTAAGTAGTGAGTACTGTTTAAAAAGAAAAGGGTTTTACAGACATTAATCCATATATGTGCATAAAATGTCACCTTTTGGAAACTGGACTATATTTTGCCTAAATAAAAAACAGCAAATGCAGATTTCTGTATTAAAATAAGTAACTTCAAGGCAACAACAAAAGTAAAGAAACACATATTTTCCTGGGGGAAAAGCTCACATCTTGGGAGGAAAGATGAGAGGGAATCTACTTCATATTAACAAAGAGTCTGATCCACTGAGGATTATCGGCCCAATTCAGTACCTACTAAATGAATGGGCTTTTGCTGTTGAGATCACTGCGAGCAGAGTTGGGCCCTGCCGCTGGATTTTGTCCCTTTTTTTGAGCTGCAATTCAAATTTCTGATGGGGTTTCCTTCTTTTCTTCTTATAAATATTGCAGTTGGCAGCCTCTCCAGAATTGAATGCCAGACAGATTTCGGACCAGATCCTACTTCCAAGGTTTCATAGGGTAAACGAGTCATAAAGTTTCATAGTAATCTCTGGGAGTTCCTTTTTGGGTGGTTGCTACTCCATAGCCAGAGTTTTGATTTCAGCATTCTTTCAGTTGACTTTCTATGCTGGGTGGAGACTCTCTGTCTCTAGCCAACTCTTGTTTGTTTGAACTAGGAGTTCAACATGGAGTCATCTTGACAAATTCTAATTCAGTACAACAATGGAACTCATTAGGTTACAAATGTAAGTGGTATTGTGTGTGTGTGTGTGTGTGTGTGTACATTCTGCTTCTTAGCATCCTCCCAACGACTGGAAGCTTCCACTTGCTGAGCTTGGGTTTGATTTTCAATTCTGTTATGAATAATACTGAATTCTGCTGTAGGTAGCATCTTTCCCTGTTCTCGTAAATGGATTTTATGTGTGTGATTTTATGATTCGGTTCCTATAGTAATGTTTGTTCATTTATTATTATTATTATTTAACATCTGTATACAGTGCCTTTGTCCCGGAGAAGAGATGGGCACTGCCAGGAAACTAGGCCCCTGTGATCGAGTTGGTCATGGGATACATGCATATATACCCTTTACTTGGTGCATGCTGCTTTACAGAGAATGAAGATATGGGGTTTGATTCCTAAATCCATTCAATGGAGTTGCATCATCATTAAACTGGTGTAACAGAGTGGGATATTGGGCTCATGGTCCCTATCCCAATGGACTTCCAACCTGGGTATATTTGTCAGCTCTCTTAAATTTGAGGGTGTGTTTCCCCTCCCCTCCCCTCCCCCCCAAGTGTCAAAATAAATTTTGCTTCTCTCCACTTCAGTGTTTACCCTTTCCAAAGAGACTGGTCCACCATAGATCTATTCTTGCCTGGCAGTATTCTCAAGGGAAATGCCTATGGGAATCCTGTCTTACAGCACTGCTACTCCCAAGCAAATACCACAAATCAGTTCTCTAAAAGTCACAAGTGAGGAAAAAAATAAATGTGCCGTTCTTTATTTGCTTTCTGGCTTTTGACCCTTTAGTCGTATTTTAAATTTTTTCTGTGCAACCATGAGGGCTACTAATTTATTGTAATAAATTAAAAATACAAAACAAAGATTATCTCCTAATCCTATGACTCCAGGACCTGGGTCTTTAAGAAAAACATCAACTATCATGAAATTTGTGATAAAATTGCAAGAGTCAGCAACATTGCTCTTCTGATAAAAATATGCACCATGCGAAGGTTGTCGTATATGTTACCCAGTTCTGCCCTCAGAAACACTCCTGTTAACTTCAGTGGCATTGGGCAAGTATAACTGAGGGTGGAATTTAGCCCACACATGGTTGTTTGTGACAAGTCACCACAATAACATCACCCTTTATGTCCATTCTTTTGAGATTGAAGTCCTAGCTCTGCTGAAATCAATGGCAAAACTCCCATTGACTTTAACCGATCCAGGGTTTCTCCTTTGTTCTGTGGCTGGCTGCTGAGATTCCCCAAGCATGGGAATGTTAGGAGGTGATATGCTTAGGCAATACTTGCCCTTTGATCTCTCTTCACCTGCTCTTTCATCAACATCTGGGTGCACCTAACCAATGGCTTAAAAGAAGAGAAGACAAAGATGCTATAGGTGAGTTGAGACATGAAGGCAAGACCAGAAGAGTTCTGGGAACAGTATGCATCAAAAATGAAAGGGACAAAGGGCTGGGAATTGTTTGAGATTGTAAATGAACTCTGTGAAAAGGGCATTGAATTGTTACCAGTGACTGACAAGAACATAAGATGTAACGTGTGAGAAGAAGATATCCTATATGTCTGGCAGCCTGGGCAGCCGAAATTCAGACAAAAAGACAGCATCTGATGCTTCTCCGTTTGCGATTGCATTAAGTCAAGAACGGAGAAGAGGAGAGAGGAATGGAAAGCTGGTGAAATGAGAGAGGCAGACACAAGTGACATTGAAGAAAATGGAACAAAGTGGTTAGGGAGATTTCAGGAAAGAAAACCTGCGAAAGTGTGAAATAGTTGCCAAAGTACTCTCGACGGGTCCTGAAGCAGGGGACTGGTAAGAGTTCTTAGAAGGAGGGATAGCTCAGTGGTTTGAGCATTGGCCTGCTAAACCCAGGGTTCTGAGTTCAATCCTTGAGGGGGCCATTTAGGGATCTGGGGCAAAAATCGGTCTGGGGATTGGTCCTGCTTTGAGCAGGGGGTTGGACTAGATGACCTCCTGAGGTCCCTTCCAACCCTGACATTCAATGAGTCTATGAAATGGAGGGAATATTAGCAACTCTTCAAGACTCTGAGAGACCTGCCTAATTTGCAAATAAATCTAAATAGTATTTAATGTTGGAAATAGGGTAGCTGTATGCATTTATCTGCTTGAACCTGTATCATCCCTGATGGATGAAACTGCTTGTTGTTTGAGTTCTCTGGCAATAAAAGGCAGTCATTACAAAACTTTGTCCTCCTCCTACAGTGACGGGGGAGGATGACCCTTGGCTATGTTTTAGGACTTGGTAAGTTGCAATTTGTTTATTTATGTCTTCAGATTTCTAACATGGACACTCTGGGACCTTTCCTTTGGTCAGGGTATCTATCCCAGAAATTAAAATCATAACATAAATAAAGGACTGCTCATAAATATATCTACCTCAGCCCGCTCCACCTCAGAAGCACTGGAGAAGAGAGGGAAAAAAAGACAGGCTTTGAATTGTGCCTAAAAAGTTAACAAATGTGGGGAAGTGATGGAGGGAACATGTTCCAAAACTGAGGACCAATCAGAGAGAAGGCCGTCATTTAAACGCATCGAGCTCCAGCTTGAACAGTCCTGCTGATCTCCACTGCATCAGTATGGAAGCTGGGGGAGAAGTGTCTCTCAAGCATCCAGGTCTCAGACAGTTGAGAGCTTTATAGCTAAAAAACAACTATCTGAATTCCAACTGGAAGCTTATTGGGAGCCAGTGCAGATCATGTAGCACTGGCCTAATGTGTTTCCAATACACAACTCCACTTGTTAAGCAGGCTGCTGCATTCTGCACCGACTGCAGCTTCTGAGTGGTCCCAAGGTATACTTCTGTACAGATCACGGTACACCAGTCTATATGGGAGGCGACAAAGGTATGGGTAATCAAGGAAAGGCCCACATTAGAAGAGATGGTCGCACTTGTTTTGCCATGCACAGCTGGGGAGAAAGTGCTGGTTGCCACAACCACCACCTGGACTCCATGACAAGCCCAAGACCCATCGGCACGCTCCAGCTGTGCCCCTGTCTTACTAATGATGGACACACTCCTTTAATGAGGGGTGGGGATATAACTTCTGCCCACTCTTCCACTTGCTTCTCATTGCCCAACAACATCTGAGTCTTGCCAGGACTGAATCACCGCCAGCCAGCTCTCATCCAAATCCCAAATTAATCCAAGCACTGGATAGTTATATTAATTGCTCTGGCTGGGTCAGGTATGATGGAGACATCGAACTGAATGTTGTCCGCATGCTGCAGCCTATGTAACCACCCTAGCAACCATGTGGAACAAAAGAGCTGGCAGTATGGGTCCCTGCGGGCCCCAGACCAGAGGAGCAATTGTCCACAGCTACCCTTTGGGTTCTCTCAGAAAGACCGGAATAGAGCCACTCAAGAGCAGCTTAATTCACCCTGCTAGTGTCTGCAATTGAATCTCATGGTCAGCGGTACCTAAGGCTGCTGACAGATCTAAAAGAATCCATGTAGACTGCTTTGGGCAATACTGTTCTACAGTTAGTCTTGCAGAAAGATAGAAACTTGGAACCCAATAAAATAGGTATCTCTAATATAATGCAGATGGGACAGAAAGCGAGACATCTTTCTGGATCACAGGATCACAGTTAGTACTGCATTTTGCATCTGTACAGTGACTTTCATAATCAAAAAACTTCTGAATGTTTTAGAGACAGGGAGATTTAGTCTGAGCACAGGATTGGGAACGGTGCACTCTGGAGTTCTATATTCCAGCTGTGTCACTGACACGCCTACTGTGTCTGCGTTTGGGCAAGTCGCTTAACCTCTGCACTTCAGCTTCCCAGTTTGAATACTGGGGAAAATGAGAATAGTAATACTTTAGTTACCTCTCTTTGTAGTGTCAGTTGATTAGTGACCCCGCAAAAGCCCCATATTAGTGGTGATAAGTATAAATGGTACCTTTCTTTTTAGCGTAATGTAGCATGGTAGTGGAGAGATCCAGTACAAATACGACTTTCTTAAAAGGACATTGTCAGGTAATCCTTTTCTAACGGGTTGGTTAGATACTTTAAACTCCAAGCAAATTCTGTTAATATGCAAAAGTAAACTTTTGGGGTGAGTTTACAGTATTGCATGGGATTTCATCATCATGGTAGTGTACAAAGCAGCTTGTTGGAATAGAGATGTTTTATACTGAGGCAGTATAATGCCTGTTTTTGCAGTATAGATGGCGTGTCTGAAAGGGTCCCCTGCTTCTTAACTGCTGGAAAGTGGCTTTCTTTTTAAAAAAATATTATTGCTGTTTCAAAGCTCTTGACACTGTTTTCTGTCTGCCTTTCTCTGATAAAAACCACGGTTATCTCCTCAGGGCTTCTTCACATCCTAATTACAACCGAGTCCCTTATTAGCCCTGTAGGGAGACAGAGTCAAACAACATATGGTATTTTTCACTTAGGATGCTGTGGTTACCAAAAGTTGGAGAGAGACAGGAAAAGGGGGAGTTAACATTTCATAACCATTTATGGAACAAGCACAGCCCTCCTTGGACCCAGTTCAGCAGAGACTGTGGGCCTCAGATCAGGAACTTTATCTGGCTAGTAATTGCATCGGCATGCTGGCTTTCTTGTGTATGTGTGTGGGCATTTGGGGAGCAGAATTCTAAGCTGCAGAACCTTTGTGCTGGCATCCACACGTGAGTATGAATTAAACATATCTCACTTGAAGGACTATGGCTGGATTCTACAATTGCCTGAAAAGTAAAAAGTAAGTGACGTTCTAACCCTTCCCCCTCTACCTTTTCTAAAGTTAGTTGATTCTAGTGGATACTTTAAAATTCTGTCTCTGATATACTGCATAAGAACTACAGCATCGAATAAAATATCCATGCTCTCAACCTGAAGTGCCATTCTTAATAACAAAGTGCAGAATAGCTGTTATGACTGCAATATTAGACTAATGAGAATTGGAAATATTTTTTCTTTAGTGGACTAAATGTAGCTGTAAACACGTACTATCCCAAAAAAGATTTTTGTCCAATTACACTGAAAGAAGAAAAAAATCTTTCTTCCAGATTATCTAAATTAGTTGTACAATCATGAATAAAAATAAGAAACACAGAAAAATGCACACTAGTTTCAAAGAGCTGCATTAATTCAGCTAGAGTCATAGCATTAGATGCTACGTAAGAAATTCATGCGCACAGCTTTTGAACATAAAGGCTGAAAGTGTTTTTCATTTTTGCTCTCCACTGTCCAATTGTCCTTTGATTTTATTTAAAATACGTAATTTTGGTTTCCACACTGTCATGGTTTGTGGGGCCAGCTGTGAAGGGAGAATAAAACCGAACACTGCATGCTTATGTCTGTGCTTTAGATAATGATGAAGACACCTTGGTTTTTCTATTGATACTCTCCTTGCTAAGGAATGGAACAAAATATTCTGTTGTAAAAGCTGAGCAGTGGTTTTGAGATGATATTTTAAGTGAGCAGACTGTAGAGGGCTCTTTGCTTGTAATACAGTACAAGATATACTGGAAGGAAAATAGCAGTAAAAGGCTAACAGAGTTACATCTTGAAGCTTAAGATATGAACTCATGATCCTTCTGTCATGCAGCACTGTTAAATATGTGAGTGAAATCCTGCTAATGGGTAAACTCCCATTGACTTAATGAGGCCAGGATTTCACCCTCTGTTCCCCCCAGATTATAGACTTCAGTCCAGGAGCCTGTTGCACTTATTCCTTTGATGGAGACTCAGAAATTCAAAGGGCACCCAACTCCATTGTATTTCAGCTAGGGTTTCCATTGGATTTGAACTCCCTTAGGAACCTCTGAATATCTCAGCCACAGTCTATAAAAAGGTTTTAAATATTTAGAAGAGAAAGTAATACCCACACAAAGAGAGAGAATGTGCCCATAGCTAACAAAATAAGCTAAGAGGCAGACTTGGTGAGGAGATAGATGTTTCCACTTGCATTTGTGAGAGAGCCACCTCATGTTGTCTTAAATTAGGAACCCAAGAACATCTGATTTTTCCAGGCTAATATAATTGTTTACTTCCATTATTAAAACACCACTCCCCATACTTAGTCTAGCCCGTGATTTTTGTTTCATTTCTGCTCAAACATTTTTCTTAGGAATCGTTCAGCATCCGGTGTGGCTGAGGCAAAAATGGATCCTGTAGCTTGGGAGAACATTTGTAAAAAAAGAATTGCCAGATGAGGCTTCAGTGAAATAGGTTTTGATTATGTCTGTACGTTTCCCATTGAATCTCTATCTTTGTAATGTGGAGTAACAGACTGTTTGCATTTGTTTCCTTAAAGAATCCTGACTTCCTTTATTTTGAGTGCTGCATTGAGTTTATGTTTCGACTCCATTGCATAAGCTGTCATCTTAGTCTTGTGATCAGTTCCTGGGTGGATTAGTGCAATTATTAGCACTTTGCAACCTTCACTTTTGATGTTCATATTCTACTTTGATCTTAGCTATTGCCAATTAAAACTAGTATTTACAAAACCCCATTGTGATACAGTTTGGAGCACAAGATTAAGTTTTTATGTGGTTTGTTAGGAATTTGACCTTAAGGGCTTGTCTACATGGGGCAATTGAGCAGAATAGCTGTTGCTGTTAGGAACAATATATATAGCTCCCCATGTGTCCCCCGTGCAGACACTCTACTCCAGAATAAAAGTCACTCTGTTCTGCAACAGAATGTCTACACTGGGAGTTATGCTGGAATAGCAATTGTGGAATAGTTTATCTCTGTGTAGATTAAGACTGGAATAGTCTTTACTGCTCTTCCTCCTTATTTACATCTATCCCAATGCAGTGACTGGCACAATTACTGCACTTCCTTCCCCAGTAGTTAGACAGAATGCACCAGTACATGTTTGTGTATTTCTATTGGGATTGGTAAAATGCTGTCAGAGTATCTATGATGAAGAATGACCATTATGTATTCAGAATTCTACTATCTTGTTACCTCCAGCTGAGAGAAGTGCTAATTAAAGGTAACTTTCTGGAACCACTCTAAAGCTATGTTGCTTGTGTGGCCTAGTTGGAACCAGATGAACCAAAATCTTATCTTCTCCAGGTCTCTTTATCATCATAAGAGGATTTTTGAATCATGCTGACAGAGACAAATTCATAAAAAAACTACAATGGGAGATATCAGGGTGTCTCATTAGCGGTGGAATGATATATTGAGATGATTCTTGTTTAATTCCATTGGAGCGGACCATTCCTCTCCACATTCTTTACAGCACAGTAGCCCCCTGGAATCTGATAGTGTGAGGTGCTGTACAAACACAGAGAGATACAGACAGTTCCTGCCCTGAGGAGTTTACAAGCTAAATAGGCTAGACGAAGAGTGGATGCAGAAATAGAGACAGAGGTAAGTGTCTTGTCTAAGAGCACAGAGCAGGGCACTAGCAGAACTGGGAACAGAACTGGGGGTCTCATGGGACCCAGAGCATTGCCCTGTTCACTGAATCATACTAGAATTGCTGATGTGTTGCCCTGATTATAAAGACTCCTGGAGCCATGACAATTCCTGAATGCATTCTGTTAGACTAGCTTTGTTATCATCTTATTGAGTGCATATAATACCGTAATGAGGTTGCACAGCGAGAGAGGAAGAAAATGATGGCAAGTTAAAATCTTTTATTGCTGAGTGCTATATATGAGAAGCCAGTGTAAAGACTATAGTCATGAGCGTGACAATGAGTCAGAAGCCTCTTACGTTTTTGAGGCCAAACCCAAGGACACACAGTGCTTGTATGACGGGACTCTTAGGAACTTTTTTCCCAACATTTGAGTTCACGTGACGTGTCAGTCCTGGAAATTTGTAAATGTACGTGAAATAGAGCTCTGCAGTTTTGTCAATGTACATGATAAGAGGAATTTGCTTTGAGTAAAGCAAGCCCATGAACAAGATGTATGGAACTTTAATATTTGTTATCATGCAAGTAACTCCTGAGCCATGGCAAACAGCTTCCCTAAAGGTAAACCTTCACATTGATACTGCTGCAGTAATCAAGCCATGCACTGTGGAAGGCAATGGGCCAGATTCATTCCTGGCGTAACTCCATTTACTTCACTGGAATTAAGCCATGGATAGATCTAAAGTATCAATTTTGTTTGGGGTCCTGCTCCTGATCTTACAAACTCCACGTGGAATCCTCACTCCTGTTCTGACACCTTCATGTTGGGGAAAAGGGCCAGAGCAGCATAAAGGGGCCCTGAAAGGCTTGGATCTGGATCTGGAAGGATTCTCCTAGGGCAGGTGTGGTGGTAGAGAGCAATAAGGCTGCCTCCTGAGGATCCCCTTGCAAGTGCTGGAGTACATGGTGTGGAGGGGCAGGGGGGAGAGGAATGACTCACTCGGCGCTGCAGTACACAGCACTGCAGATATTCAAAACAGGACTGTAGCCCCTAGAGCATCCCCAAGAGGCCAGGTCTACACTCTGAGTTACTGAGCAGCAAACCAGGGTGCAAACCTGCTGTGCAGTAATGTCCCATGTTGACACTCCCACAGCCCTGCAGCAGTGTCTACACAGAATGTTGCTGCACGTGAGCTGGTGCGCTGCAGATTCACACCCTGGCTTGCCGAGCCGTAACTCGCCATGCGGAGAAGCCCTTAGACAATGGGAATTTTGACACTTGACTTCAACAGGGTTAGGATTTCCCCCAGTTTTCCTCCTGAATATCCATATGATACGGCAGTTTTCAACTGCAACCAGAGGAAATGTCAGGTAATTAGCTTTATCTGGATGGGGATTTACTGCTGAACAATGCCCAGCATTACTAATTACTAATGTTTGCAAAGAAAGCTAAGAGTGTGCACCCCTCCCAGAGTCACTATGGTTTACTACACACTCACATGATACTGTGACTGGCCGGATGCCACATAATCTAAGCAGATTTTAGTAATCTAAGAGACCTACTTGGTAAAAATCAATTGCTCGCAGCAGTTCTAACAATGAAGTATTAGGTCAGCTAATACATTATGGCTCAAAAGAGTTTGTAAAAGAATACTCTTGCTGCCAAAGCCTGTCTCACTCTTAAAAGTCTTGATGTAACTCAAGTAGCTTCATTCTCCCTGCAGAGCTGGCCAGCAAGAATTAGAGCTTGCAGGGAAAACACCCGTTCTGCTGAGTTCAGCAGTCTGAAGAGTTCAAAAGGTAAAAATGTGCAGCTTCCCACCAGAAATAAACTGTGAAACTGGTTCAAAAAAGTGTGATTGCAGCTGGCAATTAAGCCCAACAGCCGGCACCTTGCTGGAAAGCAGCATGGCTGGGGCCCAAGGTCAGGGGATGGAAACTCTTGACAATCGGGGAAGGGGAGACAGCAGCCATTTATTGCAAATATTCACCATAATATATTTTAAGCAGTGAGGGTCTTTTTACACCGCAGAACAGAGAACTTTTTTTAAAATAAAGACAATCCTGAATAGTTGGCTCCCATTATTCCTGTGTGAAACCCAGATGCCTGGGTTCACCGGGCTCCATGAAAACTTTGTGCCTGGACACATTTTCCATGGCCCTGAGTTCCTTGTTAGTGTAACCCACACACCTGCTGGGTGTGGTGCTCTGTCCCATTGAGTGGCACCGAGACCACTACGAGAAAGATTAATGAGTTTTCTCCACACCCTTAGCTAACAGCCATATTTAGCTCATGCAGTAGAGGCTCATGCACTAAGCTCCAGAAGTCCCAGGTTCAATCCCGCCTGCCGATGACCGGGGTCTGTCGGCGTTATATTAGCATGAACTTCAACAACAAAGGATAAAATCCCTGCCCCGTGGAAGTCAATGGTGGCTTAGCCACTGACTTCAGTGGGGCCAGGATTTCACCCATAGTGTGTTTTTATTATGCTGTTGGTTTATGCCTGAGGAGCACTGTTAGAATCTCATGCTTTCAAGCACCAAAGAAGTGCCTTGTCATCAGTAGCTGAGAAGTGCAGTGACTTATTGCTGTCATTAGAATCTGGCTCATTAATTTTATTCATTATTTTAAAAATATACTTTCAAAATCATTTTTGCAGTTATTTATGTAGTGTCTTCGTCTACTACAAAAAGGAGCTCCTAGTAACAGAATGCCACAGTCCACTCCCGAGGAACATTTTGAGGAAGTGTTTCCTCAAAAGCAGGTGTTGATGTGGATGGGAAATGGATACGTGGGTTGGGCTGGCTGGTGGGTTTGGACTCCGTGCAGATGTAAGGGAGGGAGGAGGGGTTCCCTATGGAGAGAGGATCTAGGGTGTGGCCTGAGCAAGTCCTGTTCTTTACACAGGAAATGTAATATGAAGGAACCACATTGACACAGTGGGGTCCAAATAACTGTTCACTAGCTATACGCAACATGCAAGGCTTAGTTTTTTACACACACACACACACACACACACACACACACACACACACACACACACACACACACACAGCCACTAGAGAGCTCAGAAACTATTTAAAGGGATACTACCCAATTCCTATATACTACACTTCCCCACACACACACACACACTTCACCCCCTTCCCACTAGGGTGCCTTACTGAGGTAATGCTCCCCCATCAACTTTTCCACATACACTGAACATAAAAGCCCTAAGAATTGGTTGTATGTGTCTCACTGAGGAGACCCCAGCTGTGCACAGCTGTGGCAACCTCAGAAAGGCCCAGCTGACTGAACAGAATGGGGCTTTCGCAATCAATGTTCCCAGCAATACTCTTTACTGGAATTAAACTACGTATGCTGATGAACTTTGCATGGTCTTTCTGACATTCGTTTGAATGGGTAACGAGATGCAGTAACATGCCACAACCCCTAGCACAGATTGGAAACAAATTTTACCAAATGTCATAGAGCCTTATGGTTTTTGCAAATCTGAAATAACACAAAATAAAACGAAAAACTTCACTCAGCAGCAGTGGCTAATGCTGCTCCTGTTCCAGAGAGCTGGGCTCCGTTCCCCACGCGGGGCATTGCAACCTGGAGTACAAGGGTGCAGCACCCCTGACTCAAATTTGGCCATCAGGATGGAGGGGCAGGTAGGCCAGACCTGAGCAGCACTGCAACTGCATACTCCAGGTCGCAACACACGGAGCAGAGAGCCTGGCCCAGGCCTGCAGACAGGACCTGCCACCGCAAGGTGAGTGCAGGACAAGCTTGTTCTGCAATCCCCTGCTCCCGCCAGGGGCAGGACCTGATCCCACCACAAGCCCCATGGATAAAATAGATAAAATGAAAGAACATGAAATTCCCCCAAAATAAAAAATATATATATATAAAAAGAATTTCACTGGCTCTCATCCTGGGTGTATTATCTTATAATGCTTTTCCTCCAAAGCACTTTAAAAACCATTCTGAGCAATCTCTTAATGCACTTCTCTGCTGTCTTCTGCAAAGGCAGCATCCAGGTAACAATACAAAGACCCCTCGCAACAGTTTTGGACCCTGAGAGTAATGCAGTAGCCCACTGAAAGTGCAGGAGAATTGAGGAAGGCAGAATATACTTGCCCAAACTGGGTTTTGGGCCAGGACATGGGGGTTAAGACCCACACGCTTGTACTCTTGGAAGCCACCATGAAATCTTTAGTGACCACATTAAATGTGGACCCGTTAAGTGCGCTTAATTGTAGTATATTATAGAAATACTTTCTGAGCTGGCGTGCGGCACTTTCAGCCAAGTATTTCAAGTCACTTCTAATGCACTATATTTGTCTTTGAAAATTAGCAGTTTGCACTGAGCATCAGGGAACGTTACTATTCAAGTAACTAAATTATAGCATGTTTAGCATTACAAACTATATGTTTAGTAGTACTGAAAACCCAAAGGCCAGAGCTATGAACCAATACCCAACCCAGGATTTACAGAACATGGTCCCATTTGGCCCAGGGCTGGGATTCCTTATGGCACCAGGCTCAGGCCTGCTACAATGAGACTCCGCTAAATGAGGATGATTAGTGAGAAGCCTTTTAGGAAGAGGAACTGTATAAAGAAATTCAGGCTGCATATACTCACCCCACTAAAAAGAAACGTTGTTACTGAGATGAAACAGAATTGTTGACAGTACAAATCATGACCCTGACTGTGGGCATTGCACATTGGAGCTATTCACAATAATGAGCACTATGCCTGGTAAATAAGTGTTTACAGGACCAGGCCCTGTTGTCTTACGTAAGTATTAAAAGAGAGTGCATGGGATAAGAAGGAAGGTCCTTTCCTGGATCAGTAACTGGGTAAATGTTAGGAAATAAAGGGTAGGAATAAATGGTCAGTTTTCAGAATGAGATGGGTAAATAGCAGTGTCACCCAAGGATCCATACTGGGACCAGTGCTGTTCAACATATTCATAAATGATCTGGAAAAAGGGGGTAAATGGTGAAGTGGCAACATTTGCAGATGATACAAAACTACTCAAGATAGTTAAATCCAAAGCTGACTGCAAAGAATTACAAAAGGCTCTCACAAAACTGCGTGACTGGGAAAAGAAATGGCAGATGAAATTCAATGTTAATAAGTGCAAAGTAATGCACATTGGACACCATAATCCCAACTATACATATAGAATGATGGGGTCTAAATTAGCTGTTACCACTTAAAAAAGAGATCTTGGAGTCATCGTGGATAGTTCTCTGAAAACATCCACTCAATGTGCAGTGGCAGTCCAAAAAAGCTAACAAAATGTCAGGAACCATTAGGAAAGGGGTAGATAATAAGAAAGTAAATATCATAATACCACTATATAAATCCCTGGCATGCCCACATCTTAAATACTGCATGCAGTTCTAGTTCCCCCATTTCAAAAATGGTGTATTAGATTTGGAAAAAGTACAGAGAAGGGCAACAAAATTCTTAGGGGTATGGAACACCTTCCATGTGAGGAGAGATTAAAAAGACTGGGTCTGGCCATCTTACAAAAAAGACGACTAAGGGGGGGATATGATAGAGGTCTAAAAAATCATGACTGGTGTGGAGAAAGTAAATAAGGACGTGTTATTTACCCCCTTCACATTGCACAAGAACCAGGGGTCACCCAATGACATTAATAGGCATCAGGTTTAAAACAAACATAAGGAAGTATTTCTTCACACAATGCAGTCAATCGGTGGAATCATTACCAGGGGATGTTGTGAAGGCCAAAAGTATAACTGGATTAAAAAAAGAGTTAGGCAAGTTCATGGAGGATAGGTCCATCAATGTCTATTAGTCAAGATGGTCAGGGGACGCATCTTGGGTGTTCCTAAAGTCTGACTGCCAGAAGCTGGAACTGGGCAACCAGGAGGGATCACTTGATAATTTTCCCGTTCTGTTCACTCCCTCTGAATGGGTGCACTGGCCACTGTAAGAAGACAGGATACTGGGCTAGATGGACCATTGGTCTGACCTGATATTGTCATTCTTATGTTCTTATTTTAGCAAATGTAGCTCGTAAGGGAAATGGCAGAGTTGTGGCAGTGTAGACGATTAGCTGCAGTTGGTACAAGACATACCATTTAAAAAAAATTAGATCATTGATCTACTTTTAGTCATTTCATCCCTTTTGGATCATCCTACCATAGAAAGTTCAGTTGTTAATCTAATGCAGGTAGTGAGTCACTCCATAGCTCCTAATTTTTATTCTGTTCCCCCTCATTTCTGTGGATGGTATTTGTTTTTGCAGATATATTTATTGGCTACAGTCACAAACCTTCTAAATGGGTATTTGTCGTTGTTCAATTTCAGCAAGTAAGGACATTTTCCTAATGGCAAATTTGGGGGACACACAACTGAAATAATTCTTTCCCCATTTTTTTTTTAAATCAAACAGAACCCTTTCAGGTAGACACAACCCCAAAAGATGTGAAGGTGATTCCCTGTACCGTGGCATCCTTTCTAGCATTTTACTGTGAATTCTGTGTTTATCTTATTTTAGAAGACTGAGATGTGAAAATATTTAATCATAGTTTTCCATTATGTCATCTTCGTAGAGGGGAACTTGTATTGCTCAAAGGATGTATCTACACTACAGTCGGAGGTGTGCTTACATCTTGAGTAGGGGGGTACACCTAGCTTTAATCTATCTAGCACAGCTAAAAATAGCAGTGAAGATGTGGCATGGATTAGCAATGTGAGTACATATCCAGGGCTCCAAGTGGGCTTGTCCAGCCTGTGCCAGGGTCCGTACCACCACATCTTCACTGCTATTTTTAGCAGTGTGAGCTAGATTAAAGCTATCATGGGTACACCTTCCCGAGCTGCAATCACACCTCCAGTTGCAGTGTAGACAAAACTAAAGTATCTGGCTTTGTATTCTTCCAACCATCGGGAGAGATTCGCCGGTCATTTCCTTGTCATACATAGAGCACCCAAGAGTTTAAAATCTCCAGTATGATGATCTAGACTTGGCTTTAAAAGTTGAAACCTTGCTACAGCTGCTTACAGCAAAACGTTTATTAGGTCCGATTTGCACGTCAAATGCAGGACTTAATTAAATTGGTGTCGTGAGACCTAGAGCCAATTGCCACCCAGCTTTCTCTGAGACCAGAGTGAATCTATCACTGGGGAAAAGGAAAAACAGTCCCCCTAGCATAATGTGGGGGAAGCTGCAATTCTGAAAGTTGGTGCTCAAAGGAGTATTGTAAGGAAATAGTTAAGCAGAAGACGCACAAAGCTCTATCTGATATTAGACAACCTTTCAGTCCTGAATCAAATCACTTCCAGGTCACATTTCAAGGCTGGCTAAAACAATAATCAAGGAGTTTTACTAAATAAAATATTAGAAACAAATTAACAAATTAATTGCAGGCCTGTTGGCTCTTTCCAGCTCTTATCTTATTATTTTATTTTCATTAATGATTGTTATTGGGGTAGTACCTAGTCATGGACCAGGGCCTTACTGTGCTAAGCAGCATACGAACACACAAAAATACAGTCACTTACAGTTTTATCTGATTTTGCCTTCACTGTTTACAAACTTTAAGCAGTGATTGCTGATTTATTATCTTTGCAACCAAGACAGCACCAGCACTTCAGCTTTTCCAGAATGATATAGATTAGAAAACAGAGGCATGAGCTACACAACTTTGATGCTAGTTAGGAGGGTTTTTTTAACGTAATAGTTATACTGATACAACCCCTAGTGTGGAGGGCCAGTATAGTTTAAGCCAGTGGCTCTCAAACTTTTTTTACTGGTGACCCCTTTCACATAACAAGTCTCTGAGTCCTCCCCCCCTTATACATTAAAAACACTTTTTTTTTAACACCGTTATAAATGCTGGAAGCAAAGCGAGGTTTGGGGTGGAGGTTGACAGCTCGTGACCCCCCATGTAATAACCTTGCGACCCCCTGAAGGGTCCCAACCCCCAGTTTGAGAACCCCTGGTTTAAGCAGTATAATGTTTGTGTGTAGACAAGCCATGAGTTAGCCTTGGCATGAATGGTTAAAGAACAAAGAGGGTGCTCCAACTTCCAGTTTTTGTTGGGGCTGTTTCTCTTGGCCTTGTAACTCCAGAAGTCTGGTGCTAATTAAGTGAATCATGCTCTTTGACTCTTATTCATAAAGAATTCACTAATGCTTATTCATTCTGAGAAATATGCAGCTATGTGTTTGCCAGACAACACATGTATAACTCTTGTCCAACTGTGGAGTTGTTGAGTCACACAGTCACTCAGATTCAAGTGGGATGTATTTTGAGAAATATGTAGCTCTAAGGAAAATGCTCATGCTGCCTTTGGTATAATTCTGTTTACCATCAAATATGTAACTGGAGCAACGTGTCAGTGGCTAGAAACCTGATTGGGATGTGGAGTTATTTTGCTGATTCACTTTGGCAACTAGACGAAGTTGCTTCTGTTTGTTACAAAAGGGGTGAAAATATCTTCCTTTGAGCTAGAGAGAAACTGAGAGTGGTGGGTGGGTGTCCTGGTTGGTTCTTATGCTGTTGCTTGTATAGCATAGAAGTGGGTATCCTGGAGGAAAAAATCCTAGAAACAGCCACGCTCAGGGAGGAAAAAAGTCTGAGGTTTATGATTTGTTGTTATGTTTGTTAACAAGGTGAAATTCAGAAAGTGGGTAAGTCTTTGCATCACACTCAAGATATCCGTGAACAGGGGATGCTGTCATTCCACCCACAGGTCCTATCTTCCCTCACTGGAGTCACCTGAGTTGCTTGATAGATGAATAGAGATGTCTTGTGAGCTATTGCATCTTTCCAGCTAGTGGCCTGGTTATTGTCATAAAGCGGTATCACTATGGGTTTCAGCAAACACCATTGCTGCCTTCAGCTTTGGGCTTTTGCCAGGAGGATTCTTGTTTGGCTACTCCTCTCCAGCGTAATAGCATTGGGTGTAGCTGTGTAAATACAGGGAAGATGTTACAATTCTCTTTTCTGTGTACTGCACCTTTAAATGACTTTCTAAAAGATGTGCTCTTCTTGAGCCGCAAGTTACTGGGCTCGATACAGGAATTACTTGGTGCATTTCTATGGCCTGAGTTATGCAGGAGCTCAGATGAGATGGTTCTAGTAGTCCATTCTGCCTTTATAATCTAGGTAAGGTGTTTGCCTGCCTATCTGCTGGGTGGCAGTCCTCTGAGTTGAGTCAGTATGAGTACCACAGAGAGAGGGAGAGAGAGTGTGTGTGTGTGTGTCTATATATATATATAGTTATAAGGGCCATATAGGTACCTAGATAGACATCTATATAGATTGACTTTCTTTCATTGGTAGGAAACAAATCTCCCGGGATGAAAGTACATGGTTGTCTTTTTTGCTTGTAAGCAAAAAACACAAAGGAAATTTTATGCAGCCTTATTCCTCGTTTTGTTTCAGACTGGTTGGTTTTGAGTTAGTGGATAAGACTAAAAGGATGGCTGACATGACTGATCAGTCACTAGACCATTTGACTAGCTTGACCTTAAAACTAACTTCCACCCACTTGCAGGGGATGACAGGCTATGTGCCATCATTTTAGCGAAATTTAGTCCGTATCGCCACTATGTGACCTGAGTGTTTGACGTCATATGGATGTGTGTGACCTCAGACACTTGTTTAAATCCAGTTGGAGCTAATTCCGTAAGGCTTACATTGGCCAGGCTCTGGGGACTTGTTCACACTAGCCAGGGTATGAAAGGCAAACAGCAGGAAAACGTAGTCAGAGCTCCTTGAGTAATCACCATGAAGGGACAATATATACCTTCAAGTCAGCGGCACTGCTATGGGTACCCGCATGGCCCCACAATATGCCAACATTTTTATGGCTGACTTAGAACAACGCTTCCTTAGCTCTCGTCCCCTAACGCCCCTACTCTACTTGCGCTACATTGATGATATCTTCATCATCTGGACCCATGGAAAAGAAGCCCTTGAGGAATTTCACCATGATTTCAATAATTTCCATCCCACCATCAACCTCAGCCTAGATCAATCCACAAAAGCGGTCCATTTCCTGGACACTACTGTGCTAATAAGCGATGGTCACATAAATACCACCCTATACCGGAAACCTACTGACCGCTACACTTACCTACATGCCTCCAGCTTCCATCCAGGACACACCACACGATCCATTGTCTACAGCCAAGCTCTAAGATATAACCGCATTTGCTCCAATCCCTCGGATAGAGACAAGCACCTACAAGATCTCTATCAAGCATTCTTAAAACTACAATACCCACCTGCTGAAGTGAAAAAACAGATTGACAGAGCCAGACGAGTACCCAGAAGTCACCTCCTACAAGACAGGCCCAACAAAGAAAATAACAGAACACCACTAGCTGTCACCTTCAGCCCCCAATTAAAACCTCTCCAGCGCATCATCAGAGATCTACAACCTATCCTGAAAGATGATCCTTTACTCTCACAGATCTTGGGAGACAGACCTGTCCTCGCTTACAGACAATCCCCCAACCTAAAGCAAATACTCACCAGCAACCACACATCACTGAACAAAACCACTAACCCAGGAACCTATCCTTGTAACAAACCCCGATGCCAACTCTGTCCACATATCTATTCAAGTGACATCATCATAGGACCTAATCACATCAGCCATACCATCAGGGGCTCGTTCACCTGCACATCTACCAATGTGATATATGCCATCATGTGCCAGCAATGCCCCTCTGCCATGTACATTGGCCAAACCGGACAGTCTCTGCGCAAAATAATTAATGGACACAAATCTGACATCAGGAATCAAAATACTCAAAAACCAGTGGGAGAACACTTTAACCTGTCTGGTCATTCAGTGACAGACCTGCGGGTGGCTATATTACAACAGAAAAACTTCAAAAACAGACTCCAACGAGAGACTGCTGAGCTGGAATTGATATGCAAACTAGACACAATCAACTCTGGATTGAATAAGGACTGGGAATGGCTGAGCCATTACAAACATTGAATCTATCTCCCCTTGTAAGTATTCTCACACTTCTTATCAAACTGTCTGTACTGGGCTATCTTGATTATCACTTCAAAAGTTTTTTTTCTCTTAGTTAATTGGCCTCAGAGTTGGTAAGACAACTCCCACCTGTTTATGCTCTCTGTATGTGTGTATATATATCTCCTCAATATATGTTCCATTCTATATGCATCCGAAGAAGTGGGCTGTAGTCCACGAAAGCTTATGCTCTAATAAATTTGTTAGTCTCTAAGGTGCCACAAGTACTCCTGTTCTTTTTGCGGATACAGACTAACACGGCTGCTACTCTGAAACCTGTCACCATGATTAAAAATACCTGGCTCCATTCACATCAGCAGTTTGGATTAAATCTTGTGCACACCCCCAGTAGATCAAGAAGGGGAAAATAATTTATGGTAAAAAGCTGGCTTTCTGTTTCTGACTCTTACTGGGATGAACAAAGTTGGACAACTTTCTCCTGTTTCCCTACAGATAAGAGTTGGTCTGTTTTTGTGGTTTGGATTTAACGTTTTAGAGTATGAATGATCAAAGAAAGGGCTGTGATAAGAAACAGCTCTCTGCTCTTTTAGTAATTCTAAAAATACCCCATAGATCAAGTGCATGTCCTCCTTCCCTAGGCTGAGATCTAGTGTTTGTTTAACAACGGGAATTTACTAGATTTGTAATTAAATAAGGCCCTAATTAATGGTACAAAAAGCCCTATCGTCACAAGAATAACCCGCCAGGTGGAATCCCTCTTGCTTTAAAAAAAAATACAAATTGTATCGGTGCTCCCCTCCTCCTTAATTCCTTCTGTACAGCTCATGGCCTGACCCCAAAGACCCTAAATAATTCTGCCCCCAGCTAACCCTTCTTTTTCTAATGCTATTTATTTTCAGTTCTTATTTCCTCCAACTCCCCCTTCCCTATGCTGGTCCCTCCAACCCCTTCTCCCAATATTTGCTTTGCATTTTCTTTGATGCACCATCTACAGACTCTTGTTTTCTTCCAGTGTGTCATGTGCTCCTCCACCTTCAAAACACAACGGGCTGGATTCTCAGCTGGTGTAAATCAGCAATGGTTCTATTGATTTACTCCTGCTGAGATTCTGGTCCCATTGTGCGCATGAAGTGTGGCCTTCCTGCTTTAACTTCCTCACTGGCCATCATCCCATTGCCATTTACAGGGCGAGGTGATTTTTGGGATCCCACAGAAGGAGCTCGATTTCCCCCCCATCACCAAATTGTTCCTGTTCCCATACCCAGCCCCCATCCTATTAATTCTGACCCCCCTCTGCCCCTCCAGGAGTTATCCACTCTCCCAGGCCTGGGGGCAATGCAATGAGGTTCCTTCTCTCCCTTCCAGGCTGGGAGGCCAGCTCCAGGAGCTCTTCACCCCCCCCACACCCCGCTCCTTCCCAGGCTGGGTACTGAGAGGGAGGAGAAGCTGGGGCCCCCTAGTGCCTGTTGCCCTCAGGAGGGGATGGGGAAGGAGAGCCACCCTGAGCCGCTGGGCTCTTTAGCTCTCTCTTGTGAGACTGGCTTTAGGCTGCTGAGGTGAAGGGGTGTGGGACAGAGCTTTTTCAATAGCAGCTCTGATTGGTTGCTCAGCCCCAAGAGGAAGGCAGTTGGGGTAAGCAGCCAATCCGAGGGGGATTCTCTCCCCAGGAAGGGCTTAAATTCATTAGAGGGCTGGAGATTCTCTGTCCTCTTGAGGCTGGTCTCTGGCCCCTGCCAAAATCCTGTCATGGTGAAAATGTCACGAAAATGGGCCACACTGAGAACTTGCATTAGATGTTACCACCAGCTGGATTGTGGGAGGGCAGATGAAGAGAGATTTCCCGAGTTTACTGCCAAGAGCAGCATCTGAGACAATCAAGCCTGCATTTTATTTGCACTCTCACAACCTAAAGAGGACTGACTGTTTTTACTAGAGCGAATTCTTATGGCACAGCTAAACTTCTGAAAGTTTCTGCCAGCTTCTATTTTCCTCCGTGCACTTTGAATTCCTGGGCCACTAAATATCTGTATTAAATCCTCTTGAATTCCAGTTGGCCAAGGGAAATTCAATCTATGTGAACTGTTTTCCCCTGACCCCAGCTACTTTGTAACCTACCAATTGAGGGATAACTGGCTGTTTTGGAGAGGATCTAAAAAAAGGTTTAGAAACACTCTTAATATCACGTCTTAAAATTGGCATTCAGTTCATTGTTGTTTTAGTCTATTTTCCTCACCATTGTTAGTGTTTATGAAGTATAATTGATTATTAAAAATACTCCAGCATCTCTCTTTTTTGAGCCTTTCGATTTTGTTACCTACAATAAGATGGTGCCTTTCGATGAGATAAATGTGAGACTCAGACATGTAGATGCGGCAAGGGTGTAGACCAGCAATGTCATTGTTATTGCTATTCATAACTTGTATTGTGGTAAAATGTAAGAGGCCCCAGTCAGGGGCTGGAAGACCATTGTACTAGGCACTGTAATTATAGCAACAATACCTAGCTCCTACATAGTACTTTTCATCCATTGATCTCAAAGTGCTTGTGGTATCATTATCCCCATTTTACAGATGGGGAAACTGAGACATAGGGTGATGAAGCTCACCCAGTATCCAGCGGCAGAGATGGGAATAGCACCCATGTCTTCTGAGTCGCGGTCCAGTGCTCTATCCACTAGGCTATTATATAAAAGATAATCTGTGGCCGAAAGAGTTTAAGGCCTAAACATAGGATGAGATGCAAGATGTGGAGCTAAACAGTTTGGGGTGGGGAGGACCAGCTAACAGTGAGAGGAATTGTATTTAGTACAGTAAACAGCAGTTCCAGCATGCCCGTTGCCTAACTATTTGAATCGTTTTTGTTTTGTTTTTAAGCATGTGGAGTGACTGAGAGAGTCACAGTGTTGGTTTCATCCTGATACCAGAGTCTCTGGCATTTTGACGCTATCAGCATGAGGAATGTCTGCTGTTTAGCGATAGTGGCTTGACATTTCCTGTTGCTGACCTCTTGCAACATCTCTATGGGCAGCAAGGCTTTCTGGATGTGTCCACTCTCCAACTGGTGAAGTCTGCGTTCTGCAGCATCCTCGAGGATCTTAAATGTATGTTTTCCAAACTACCCCCAAATTTCTCAGGGTCATGAAGCTTTGAAAAGGTCTCATAAGGCCAACAATGCACTTGAGTCTCCCAGTGCAGTTGCTTGATAACGCTGCTGATTCCCATCCTAAAATAATGGATGTTCAGTGTGGAAGAACAAGACATCTGGGAGTGGGCAGCCTCATTCCAACTGTCTCCTAAAAGTTTCCTGGTGGCGGTTTAAAGAGGATGAATTGCTGTGTGGGGAAAAAGTTTTTTGACCAATTTCTAATAAGGTGCAAATCGATACAGTATAGCTCTATTGATGTCAATGAATCTATGCTGCTTTACAACAGCAAAGGATCTGTCTGGCCTATAATGGCTAAAATCCTGTCCACGCTGAGGTCCTAATTGTATGTGCTTCAGTCCTTTAAAACATGGTTCCGCCATACTTTTCCTGACCTATGTGGACAGGATATTTTTTCCTGCAAAATGTTTTGGAGAAAACATGCTGTAGATCATTATGCAGGGGGTTTGGCTAACCCGGTTGCAACTAGCACAATCTTAGTGTGGAAAGGCTAGCATTGAAATCAATGGAAGTTAGGTGCCTCAATACTTT
The DNA here is from genome assembly GCF_011386835.1 of Chrysemys picta bellii. Taxonomy (NCBI): domain Eukaryota; kingdom Metazoa; phylum Chordata; order Testudines; family Emydidae; genus Chrysemys; species Chrysemys picta. The sequence goes on from NC_088799.1 coordinate 92,070,990, forward strand.
TGAGGACCTGGGCCTGAGTCTCGTGACTGTAGAGAGGGGAATGAACTGATGGAGACATTGCACCATACAACATAAAGAGGCGTTAGGGTTCCTCGTTCCAGTGTTGTTAACACCGGTTTGTATTTCCACCTAGTTTGGAAGGGTAGCTTCTGAATGTTTTTTGTCTCATTTTGCCCTTCCCCCTTCTTATCCCTTTGGCTTTTCACACAATTACAGACTGAGTCTGTGTGGCTGTATGAAAGGCATTTCCTCCCTGTTACATTAAAAAAAAAAATCCTAGAATTCAGCACACCAGCTGCTTTCCATTAGTGCTACATACACGCACGCTAGGAGGGCAGAGTGTGATGCTTCGGACACTGTTGGGTAGCAGAAATCCTTCAGAAACTCTGTCAGGAAAAGCCTCTGGAATGCAAACTGTGGGGGTAAAGAACGCAGCGGCTTCGGGCCCCGCTCTTTACTCAGGCAAACCTCCTCATTGAGGTCAAGAGGGGGTTTGCCTGAATCAAGAATAAGAAAGTGATGAATACGGCCTTTTCTACGGACTGTTCTTTGCTCTGGAGATCTCTGTAGGACATGGAGTTGAGCGCTGTCTGAGGTGTCAGGGAATTTTGACCCCTCGTTGATCCTCAGAGGGAATTTTTATTGATATTAAATATCATCTTGCTGCTTATCTAGCCCTCCTGGTGGCAATTAATACTTTATTATTTGTGCTCCTTGGGAAAAGGCCTTTAACCTTTCTCAAGTTTCTGGATGAAAACTCTCTCTGCATGCAGATTAGTCTTTATTAAGATCCTATTACTCATCAGCTTCCCTGTCACTAGAGGGTTTTTTCCTTTCTTCAACTTCTCACTCTCACTCTGACCAGTGCTGATCACAATGGGAGTGTTTTAACTACCACGCTGTTATGCCTACTTAAAGCAGCCAGTGGCCTATCTCCAGTAGCGCTCTCACTGGTGATGGTAGCAACAGTTGGAAATTTTTAACAAGACCAATCTAGTGCAGAAGAGGTTGTGGATCTTTTTTTGATATCTGGTAACTCAGGGTCAGGTTCGGATCCCCTGACTTGTACTAGCAGCTGCCTTCAGTAGGACTATTTGTGGAGTAAGATACTACTCAACATGAGTAAGGGGATCAGAATCTGGCCCGCAAAGTGCGCTTTTGCTGTGCTCGTCATACAAAGAGCACGGTGAGGTTCCACATTTGTAGTGTTTCAATAGCTTCCAGGTCTAATTTTCTCAGGGGATCTGAAAGTTGAGCAGTACTCTTACTGGCTTCACTATGATCAGCTAAGTGCTCTGCTAGGGTTACCGTATTTAAAAAAATAAAAAAAGAGGACACTCCACGGGCCCTGTCCCCGCCCCTGTCCCAACCCGGTCCCGCCCCAACTCTGCCCCATCCCCGCCCCTTCCCCAAAGTCCCCGCCCTAACTCCCCCTCCTCCCTCCCAGCCATGCGAAAAGGGCTGCCCGAGCGCTACCGGCTTCACGGTTTGTCGGGCAGCCTCCAGACCCTGCGCCCCCAGCCGGCGCTTCCCCAGCGCAGCTGGAGCCCGGGAGGGGAAGCACCCAGCCAGGGGCGCAGAGTCTGGAGGCTGCACGGCAAACCGTGAAGCCGGTAGCGCTCAGGCTTCAGGCAGCCCCCGTGCCTCCGGACCCTGCGCCCCCGGCCGGGCACTTCGCCTCCCGGGCTCCGGCTGCTCTGCTCCTCCCCTGACTCTTTGGTTCTGTTTAAGAGCCAAGCTGCCCGAGCGCTACCGGCTTCGGGCAGCCCCCTTGCCTCCGGACCCCAGCCGCCGGAGCAGAGCAGCTGGAGCCCGGGAAGGGAAGTGCCCGGCCGGCGGCTGGGGTCCGGAGGCAAGGGGGCTGCCCGAAGCTGGAGTGCTCGGGCAGCTCGGCTCTTAAACAGAGCCGAAGAGTCAGGGGAGGAGCAGAGCAGCTGGAGCCCGGGAGGGGAAGTGCCCAGCCGGTATTTTTCCTGGACATGTTCGGCATTTTGGCAATTCCCCCCAGATGGGGGTTTGATTACCAAAAAGCCGGACATGTCCGGGAAAAACCGGATGTATGGTAACCCTATGCTCTGCTCTCAACCAAACCCATTTGTAAGATGGGCCTAGTGATCCTTGCATTTCCCCTCATGTTGGGAGGCCTCATTCAGAGGTGCTGGAACAATTTTTATAGTGGGGGTGCTGAGATCCACTTCAAGCCAGGGGGTGTGGCAGCACCCCTAGCTCCAGCAACTATGGCCTCATTAGTTCTTGCACATGAAAAGCTCTGTGTAAGTGCTGTTGCTATGAAAAATGTTGCCGTTATTAATGGAAGCTGCATATTGAAGGAGCGTGGAGAGCAGCAGATATAAGCCTGTAGGCCTGTGTTGACTCAATAAACTTACTACAAAAAAAGATGAATGCCATGTTGATTTCTAGGCAGTCCTATTGAGTGCTTCAAAAATAAAAACTCTGCATCTCAGCAGATTTATTGGTTTAAACTATGCCCCTGCGATCTGAACGCCAGCTGCAAATTGGATCCACTAAAGTCAGTTTTGTTCTGATATGTACAACTATACAGGAAACCGTTTTGTTATTTGTGCTTAATGCAAGTAATTCATTAATGTGTCGGTTCCGTACTGATTGTGCATGGCCAGGAGGGAAGAGCGCAGTGTTCTCCAAAATCCTTGCTGCTATGGTTAAGCTTTAAATCCTTTCCATTCCCTCCTCCCCAGCCCATGGGAGCAGAGGGGCCAGGACATAGAGAAACCAATATGCTGTCTCTGTGTAGGTTGTGGCTGGGTTCTGAGAGACCTAGCAAGGGGTCAGCATCTCCTTTGCACTATGGATCGCTGCACTGCAGGGGCTCCCACCAGGCCTATGCAATGGGGGAAGGATTGTGGGGGCAAGTTGAAAGAGGATCAAAGACGGGGCTGGTAGGTCTGTAACTATGCATCAACCATTTAACAGCGTTTAAAAGAGAACTGGATAAATTCATGGAGGTTAAGTCCATTAATGGCTATTAGCCAGGATGGGTAAGGAATGGTGTCCCTAGACTCTGTCAGAGGGTGGAGATGGATGGCAGGAGAGAGATCACTTGATCATTACCTGTTAGGTTCACTCCCTCTGGGGCACCTGGCATTGGCCACTGTCGGCAGACAGGATACTGGGCTAGACGGACCTTTGGTCTGACCCAGTACGGCCGTTCTTATGTTCTTATGTTATTCCATCCCTATAGGGAGATAATGCAGCAGCCGTTGGGACTCTGGCAATCCTGTGTCCCCAGGAGCATCTGTGGAGTGGCTCTGCTGCTGCTCTGTCATAGGAGAGGGGAATTCCTTACCTCTGGTCTCTATCAGTTTGTCCCACAGTGGGGTTACTTAGGGTGTGCAGTGGGCCCAGGACTCTCCCGTTAGTCCCGTTTGCCAGGTGAGAAATTTGGCACAGCTCCAGAGAGAATCTGTGTCATCCCTCTGGGAATTCCTTCACCCTCCCTGCCCTCCAGTGTCTCATGACCCAAAGAGTATTGAAAATGTTGCTGTGAATAGCCATGCCTTTATTTGACCTGATATTTTTATCAGCAGAAATCAATATACATATTGCATTTTTGAAAAACCCTTGCCTAATGGGTTAGTGCCATGGGAAAGCTCGCATGTTGCACATGGTTAGTACAGCTGATTGAAAGACTGGCGAGGATACATCCGCTGTATTGATACACCAGCCACAGCACTGTGTCTGTCAGCTCTCATTACACTTTAGAAATGGTGAAGTTCCAAGGATTCAATCAATTAATGCCTCACATGCATTTCTATTGATAGTTTGTCATTTTCTCTCTCTACATTACCATGACAGACACCCATAGTCCAGGGCATATTATCCATAATCTTTGACGACTGTTCTTTCTGAAGTACGAGTAATTTACAACATAGCCAATGGACTACAACCCTGCTTGACTTAGGTTCTTAAATTCTGAGTCTGTTTAAAATATTTCAACAAATATTTTTTTGGTAGAGCTCATTGTTTTTTAATTTGAATATTTGTTCATTGAAAGCTTGGAAAAACTCTGTTATGCTTCCTCTCCCTCCCAAATCACTGTTTCATATAATAGCGATGTGATCTAGTGCTAGATGTAGATTCTTTGTGTGCCCTTAAATGAGTCACTTGACCTTCATATACCTCAGTCAGTCCAGCTGTAAAATTGGGTAAATGCAGGGGCTGATTTGACTGCAGATGCTGCCTGTCAGCTGAATCATCACTGAACATTAAAAAAAAAAAATTAAAAAAATTAAAAAAATGGTTAAATTTAGAAGCATGACCGTCAAAATTTAACCAAGTTCTAGCAGGACTCTTGGTGAGCAGATGAGATTATAAAGTGATTATATAAATGTATAACAGATGAAAACTAAGGAGGAAAAGCTAGCCAGCGTGAAATCAACATTGCACCAAATTCTGATCTCATTTGCAGTGGAGTAAATTACTCAGAATCTGGCCCATTCTGTAAAAATGAGTAGAGATCTGGGGATCTGCAAATTTGTCAGTTTTAGTTTATTGAACACTTTCACGACACTTCATTTCAAATAGATTTTCCCCTACCTGAAAGAAAATCTAATGCAATAAACATTTACAATATATAAGGAGCAGTGAAAAAAACAAGACAAAACTTCTGTGTGAAATCCTATTGATCACCACTTTAACCAGACTACATGGGAAAGATAGACATTACAGAAGAAAGAACATGACAAAACATTAGGAGAAAGAAAGAGAAGAGATGATCTGAAAGGTATAATGCCTCTCCATAATTGCAAAGAAAGAATCATGGCAGCCAGACTTGCCTTGCAGAAGAGAAGAATGAGGGGGGATTTGATAGCTGCTTTCAACTACCTGAAAGGGGGTTCCAAAGAAGATGGATCTAGACTGTTCTCAGTGGATTGTAGAGCTGTCTTGCTAAAACTGTCATATTTCCATTGTTGCTTGACATTTGAACTATCACTTTTGTGGTCTGCTGCTTTAATTCTTTTGTATCTGAAGGAGCACTGAAAAATACAAACTGGAGCCACTTAACTTTGTATGATCTTAAAAACTAGATTTAACTTTTGTTTTAGTCAAGGGGGGAAATGATGCTCTCCGCTAACTTGATTGATCAATAGACCTATTTGTGATAGGGTTTTGAAGCTTGTGGCCAAAAGCTGATTGCACTAAATCCAAAATAGATTTGACCTAACAGCTGAACTCAGCTTCCACATGTGTAGCATAGCCCAGGATGCTGGTTCAATGCAAATACTTAATTCCTTTTTATAATACTGACAGGGTAGCACAATGACTGCTGTAGGGAGACACCATAGGACAGAACATGTGAATTCTCAGCAGGTCGTCTCTCTTACTCAAGTTGTGTTTGGACTTAAAAAGAAAGGAAAAAAAAAGCCAAATTGGTTCTTTTTGCATGATTTTGACAGGATTTTACAGTAGCATGGATGGAGCTGTGTCTGTTTAGTAAATAGCGATTGTAAAGATTCAGTATTCTGAGGCTGGGACATGTTACTCTTAGTTGAGCATATTTAATGGCTTCTTTCCTTTAATGTAAACTTTGATCCTGACTTCCTGAAAAGACGGCTGTGCTGTGGAGAAGCAATGCTGCTTTGTTAGTTTTGGGTGGGGGGGGGCAGAGGGGGAGAGAAGAGGGTTGTTATTGAAAAGTGAAGAAAAGACTTGTGGTTGGAGTCAGTGGTGGATTTAGAGTTAGTGGGGTGCTGTGCGCAGCTTCATTTTCGCGCCCCCCCCCCCCAGGGCCCAGCCAAGAAAAAGAACATTCTCTCTTATCTCCCCTCCCTGCCCCCCCGTTTTTCATTCTTTTTTTCTTCGTCCTCCTCCTATATTATAAGTAATAGGAAGTTAATGAAAATAAAGTGAGGTACCTTGATTGTTTTTGTAGTCAAACTTTTTTTTCCACAGACCACTTGAAAATTGCTGAGGGTCTCGGTGGACCACTTAATGATCTTTCCAAATGTTGTTTGTACCATTTACTGACTATTGTAAAGTGCTTTGGATAAGAGCATTTTATTAAAAAAAAATAAAAACTTAATAACCTTTCCTCGGTCCACCTGAATGGAGTTCTCAGACCACAGTTTGAGAACTTCTGGCCTAGATGAAAGCTTGTATTTGCATTACGCTAACGTGAAAAATGTGTGAAAATAAAAAGTATAGATGACGCATGAATGGAAAATAAAAGTTAACTTCATCTGAAGAAACATATTCAATTTGAAAAAAATATATATGTATTCAGATAGCTTTTTTTTTTAACACTTTTTCTTTACAAAATCAACCTCATCGTTTTTGATAAAATGAATGAAATGTTTCACTTCATCTTCAAAAAGATTTGTGGCTATGTCCTCTCGGTAGAATTCACTTAATTTCTTACTGTAGTGGCTTTTAGCATTTTCGTCCATACTTCTGTCAAAAAACACGCAAAATAAATCAACAGTTTTCTTTAGAGATTCACCTCTACCCTGCAATTGCACTATTATTGTGTCACAAATAACATTAACGGTCCTAACGACGATCTTCTCTTTCCCTTTTAAATTGATGACATTGTCTCTAGTTTCATCGAAAAATAACTTCCTGCTTTGTTTACGCTTCTCATCAGATATATCAGAGGAACCTATATTGTCTGTTAATGTTAGTGCCTGCCTCTGTTTCCACGGAGCTATAGTCATTTCAAACTTCCATGACAAAACTTTTAACTGAGGCTAACAATTGTGCAGCATTCAAAAAATTTGTATCAACCTTTTGCAGCAATTTGCTGACAGCATTAATTCTTTGAAGTAAATGGTCTCACAAAAGAATAAAAACAGCAATATCGTACACCTCTACCCCGATATAACGCGACCCAGTATAACACAAATTCGGATATAACACGGTAAAGCAGTGCTCTGGGAGGGTGGGGTTGCGCACTTGCGGATTAAAGCAAGTTCGATACAACACGGTTTCACTTATAATGCGGTAAGATTTTTTGGCTCCCGAGGACAGCGTTATATCGGGGTAGAGGTGTACTTTTCAAACTTTTCTGCTAATGATTTTGCTTCCGTTTTCGCACGTGGTTTTTCAGAATTTGATGTGGCTATGTCTAATAAGGTTTTCTTTATATCATCATAGCTCATTTTCAAAGCCAAAACAGCAGCTGCGTGAGTAGATTACCTGGTGTCACAAATTCTTTTGACTGTCAAATGTTTTTCATTTGCCTGCTCCAAGTGTGATTGTAGCATACTCCACCAATGCGTGGAAATCAAAAAAAGGCATACACATTTTGAACAAAGTCAAAAAAAATGTGTAGCTCCCTCACAAGATTCGGCTGCAGCTTAAATTTAAGGAATGGCTGGAACATGGTATGACTAAAGCAGAGGGGCTTGCATTGTTCAGTCTTGCCTGTAGACCTGAATATTTTACTGCCATATTTGCGGCGTTATCAAAACTTTGCCCACGACAATTTTTGATGTCCAAACCTAAATTTGCAATGATTTCCAAAACAGTTGTCTCTAGACATTCAGAAGTGTGGGATTTTAGTGGGACAAAACAAAGAAATCGCTCTATAACTTCACCATTGCCGGTCACATATCTTAAAATTAATGTTAATTGGTCTACATGACTCACATCTGGTGTTGAATAGACTATTATGGAATAGCATCCTTTACTTCATCAGTGAATTGGTTTCTGAGCCGCTTTGCCATTATAGTGATGAATTCATTATACGTTTTGGAGGGTTAAAAAGTTGGTCTTCCCTGAGCCACAATACTGATAATTTTTCAAATGTTCTTTGAGAAAATTGTCAAATTCGCTAAGATATTCAAAGCAGGTTAAAGAATTACCTTTCTGATTTGACATTGAGGACTCATCATGTCCTCTTAGAGCCGGGGTGGGCAAACTATGGCTCACGGGCTGGATCCGGCCCCTCAGGGCTTTGGATACGGCCTGCGGGATTGCCCCCCATGGTGCCGTGGGCCCCGCGCCGCTCTCAGAAGTGGCTGGCACCACTTCCCTGTGGCCCCTGGGCGGGGGGGTGGGGAGGAGGGCTCCGTGCGTTGCCCATGCCTCCAGGCACCGCCTCTCGCAGCTCCCATTGGTCGGGAACGGGGACCCGCGGCCAATGGGAGCTTCGGGGGAGGTACCTGGAGGTGTGGCAAGGGCAGCGTGCATGGAGCCCTCCGCCTCCCCTCCCCCAGGGGCCACAGCACTTCCTGGAGCGGCGCGGGGCTGGGGACAGGGCAGGCATGCAGGGAGCCTGCCCTGGCCCTGGTGCACGCCACTGCCACCCCGGAGCCGCTTTAGGTAAGCGGCGCCAGGCCAAAGCCCGAACCTCGCCTGCACCCCACCCCCCAACTCCCAGCCCTAAGCCCCCTACCTGCACCTCGCACTGCTCGTGCACCCCAACTCCCTGCCCTGAGCCCCCTCATACACCCGCACCCCTCCTGCACCCCAACCGCCTGCCCTGAGCCCTCTTGTACACCTTGCACCCCTCCTGCACCCCAACGCCCTGCCCTGAACCCCCTCCTGCACTCTGCACACCTCCTGCACCCCAACCGCCTTCTTGAGCCCCCTCATATGCCCTGCACCCCTCCTTTGCCCCAATCCCTTACCCTGAGCCCCTACTGCACACCGCACCCCCTCCCACACCCCAACCCCCTGCCCCGGCCCTGCATACAATTTCCCCACCCAGATGTGGCCCTCGGCCCAAAAAGTTTGCCCACTCCTGTCTTAGACGCAGTCCCAAAGAAGACAGCAGTTTAATCGAGGCAACAACATGTCTCAGCACTTTCCTCCAATTAGAACGCTCCTTTTCAAACTGAGCTGATAAGTCAGAATCAATTCTTCCAGATAATTTACACCGTTGAATGAACTTACACACAGGGCCGGCTCCAGGGTTTTGGCCGCCCCAAGCAGCCAAAACCAAAAAAAAAAAAAAAAAAAAAAAAGCCGCGATCGCGATCTAAAAAAAGTGACGGACCCTCCGCCGAATTGCCGCCGAATACCTGGAACTGCCGCCCCTGTCCGGAACGGCCGCCCCAAGCACCTGCTTGAGAAGCTGGTGCCTGGAGCCTGCCCTGCTTACACATAGCATTAATATAAGCTTTAGAAGTTTCATGATCAGCAATATGTCTTGCAAAGTTTCTCCAATTAGAGTTCTCATCGACGAATGTTTGTTTTCCTTTACTATGGTCAGGGAATAATTTGCAAACATAACAATAGACTGCCTTAGTGGTTTCCGAAAAAATCAACCAAATTCTCATTTCTGTCATCCCGTTTTTCTTCGTCCTCAGAAAACGGGACTCATGAAGACCTCTAAATTGCTTTAGTCCTGCAACCTCATACTCTTTTCTCAAATTTTGCATATTACCTATGTTTTTCGGTTTATTTACTAAGAAATATTCTATCATATCCAATGAAACAGATTTTGACCATAATGCAATGTCTTCAGAGTAGGTTTCTTCCCTTACCAATATTTTGTAGTTCCATTGTCACTTCTGAGTCCACTTGTTCAACTTTTGCAGTTGTTGTGGTATCCCCACAACCCAGCAAGTGATCAGATAATTCAGATGTTTCCTCGCCCATACTTTTTGATGAATGTCGACTATTCAATACTTCAAGCTTTTTAAAATAAGATGACAAATTGTCTTTTTGCTTAGCTTCGTTTTCTTGCCTTGCCTTCCCTTTTTTTGCGTTTTTGACTCCCAGACTCATAGTGTCGCTTCATTATTGCTAAAAAAACTGATCTTGATTTTAGGCAGATTAAAAATGTCTGAAAGAGCAGGGGCGTAGCCATAGGTGGGCCTGGATGGGCTGTGGATCACCCAATTAGGTTTAACACAGTTAATCCTGCATTTTTAATCAGACTCTGTAAAAATGGGATTTTGAACCATTACATACTTGTGGCAAATCACAGGCATTGATGCAAAGTGCGGGGGAGGGTGCTTTTATTCAGTTGGATAATTGATCAAGCAGACAGACTTTGATTGGCAAATGACGATTTCCTTAGTTGTTGTGATACTATTGCCGAGACAGCGAAAAAATGGTAAAGCAAAATTCTTTGCTAGACTACAAAAAAACACGTTTAGAGCACAGTTCTCAGAATAAGTTTGCAGAATGCAGAAAGCCTGGACTGCTTCGCGACTTGCAACGGGTATTAAATTCAGTCATTTGTCAGATTTATCCTGCATTTGGGGCCCCATGTCGTTGGGGGCCCCATGCCACCGCATGGTTTGTTTCACGGTAAATCTACCACTGGTTGGAGTGCAAAATATCTGTGCAAGCCGTTTTTGGTGACTAGTATCTGGGAACATTCAGCAATGTTCGGTTTCCTTGCTGAGTAGAATGATTCTGTGTCTCTAACGTTGTTGAGTGCATTGACTAAAAATTAACACGCTGTTTTATCTTTTATTTCAGTGACTACATCATGGCTACAGGGCCAACAGATGTCATACAGCCACCAGAGGCCGGGGAGACAACTGAGGAATGTGCAGGTAAACAGCTGCTCTTCACATGAATAGTTAATTTGGCAAGCTGTTGGAAAGCAGGATTCATTTCTTTAAAAGGGAGCCATGACTGAACTGTTCTTTGGAGTCTTGTGAGTTTTTGTAATGGAAAGAAAGAGCCATGCCTTGTAAGCAAGGGAATCTTGTTGGGAAACCAATGTGAAGTCCTGGAGAGTCATAAATTTGTGCAGGATATTTATCTCAAATTCTAATGTTGGATGCCTATCAAACAGGGCTGCGTAGTCTGCAGAACTGGCTGCTGTGCATACTTTGCCGGGATCTTATCTTAGAATCCGGCCCTGAGTGTATGTTGCAATGGTAACTCCTGCGTAGGGAAGAGGTGATGGACCATGTCACCACTGTAGCACTTCCTCATGGTTGATGAGCATCCGTGTTTGCTACAGATGTCCACCCATTTGCTTACCTTTCAGTCTGGTGGCCTGCATTGGCACTCTGTCAGCCCCACGAATGAGAGTGACAGTCTAGGGAGAAAAGAAAATGTCTTGTCCAGTCAGAAGATCTGTCTGTCTTCAAAACAAAAAGCCTTTTGCCACTATTCAAGCTGTTCCTCAGGAGACACGTATGAGCAGCAGTAGGGTGGGCTGAGATAGTTCAGGAGCAGTTGTAATATCATCTATTGATGGAGCGGTTCAGTACTTCACAGATAACGATCATCTTGCTTATCATGTGTAAATGTATCTACACCCATCAGTATAGACCAAACCATGTGCTGCTGCATGCTGTCAGAGACCTGTATGCACATAGGCCATTCCCCTGCTAGCTGTCAGAGTAAGGAGTGGCAATGTAGCACTGTGAAGGCTGCGGATAGGCGCAGCTAAGCACAGCAGTTATGCTGGGAGTCTAGAGAGCCTGGAAATGGGACTACATAAAGAAGCAAATTTTAGAATAGAAGAAGTCTGTTAATTGAACCATGAATGGGTGGTGGGAATAGGATAAAGGGAATGAGGGTGGAGAATAAGAATGGATGCTTAACCAATAACATACTTTTTAGTATATAAATCTAGTTTGTGCAAACCATCCCAGGTTCCTCATAGTACACAATGTGCAAGCTAGTGAACTTTATCATCTGTGTAACACCTACTGCATGGATGGACTAAGTTCCTTCCAGCTAGTTTTGGTCATAAATACACATCTCATGAGTGAAAGCCTGGACCTGGTGAAGCCCGTGAGAATTTTGTCATTGATTGCAATGAGGTTAGGATTTGGCCCAGCATCTGCAGCTGAATTGAGCCTACAGATATATTTGGGTCTGAAAAAACATAGGAATGTTTTTGTTTCTAACTTAATCCAGCTCTAAAAAGGTTGGGGGTTGCAATAGCTAATATTGAATTGTTTAATGAGACTGGCACTGAACAGAGCTATCCCAGTCCTTCCTTCCTTAGCTCCCTACAAAGTGTAGCATTACATCAAATCCTCCTCTTTATAGCTTTAATTGGGGTGGATTTCAAAAACCTTGGAGACTGAGATTCCCAGCGTTTATGCTCCAGTCAATTGGATTACTCCACAGATTTTGGATTTTTTTCTATAGGTAGCAGAGCGTTTTCAGTATGTGCTGTTCCCTGTTGATGGCAGTGATCACAGAGAGAAACCAGACAAGCTTGACTCTCTGACCACCTTCAAGTCATAATCTTAGCATTGCCTACTCTTGCAAGTCTGGCAATATTTGGCATTTTTCATCAAGTCTCAGCTCCTGGAGTCATGGTATATCATGAGACTCTTGGCTTAATATTTTTAATATGAAGTTTCTAACCCTCATGGCTGGAGAGAAAAGCTTGCAAATATGACCTTAGTGTACTTTAAAGGCCCCAAACCCAGAAGGCAAATAAAAAGCACCTAAAATTTATTATGATTGGTTTACATTTCATGATTTTTTTTAAGCCAGTCTCAAGATTTTGGGGCACCTGACTCATAATTTTTTAAACATTTGAGGTTGGCGATACTGATAATTTCAGGTGTTACCCCTACCCCTGTATCTTCCTAGCAATTTTTTGTCATTTTACAATCACATTTTCTTATTTTAAAAAATGTTTTTCTTTCCCCTGTTGCTGTGTAAAAGAATCACACAAACAACAAGGGGACACTGTTTAACGAACTGACCAGGGGAAAAAATAACGGAGAGGGGAAAATAACGAAAAGTGACCGAGAGGAAAAAATAACGCAACTGGCTCCATGCAAAGTGCTGCGAAATGCACAAAGTAAACGAACTTGAAAAAACAGAACAAAATGTTTGTTTTCTCGTCTTTCAGTTACAGTAGTTACTTGTAATTTTAACAGCCCATACATTTTCAGATAGCAGTGTGATTTTTTTTTTTAAGTTGACAATAGCCCTTTAAATTTTATCTGGAAAACATACATTTTAAATTGCAGTATTGCCAGTCCCAAGCATTCAAATCGTGAGTCATCATTCCTAAACTGTTTGATGAATGGTTTTATACACAGTTGCGTTAACTTGGGATTCCTCTCTCTCTCTCTCTTTGCTGGATTTTTAATTCGTTATCTGGTTGTTTTCCTTTTTTATGTATTATTATTTGTATTATTGCAGTTCTTAGAAGCCCTAGTCATGGGCCAGGACCCCATTGCGCTGGGCACTGTGTATACACAGATTATCTTGCCCATAGATAGCTCAAGTATTGTATCACAAAACCTAGTGAAATATTTGGTTACTTCACCTAGTACTGAAATGCCTTGTAGGTGAAACATGGTAACTTTTGAACAGCATACAAAAACGATGCCCAACAGTTCACAACATGAAGCTAAAGTGAATACCATTATTGTGAATTATGTCTTAAGTGCCAAATGCTCTCCGAACTCAATACAAGAACACAGACATGGCGCCCCAGAGGGCTCATGGTCTAAATACACAGATCATACAGGAAAGGGCTATCTTGAAGTGGTTTTTTGATATAATGGTTGGGACTGTAGGTTCTGTGAGCTTCAGGGAAGAGCCTTCTTTTTCTCATTTAGTTTAAACAGCTGGAGGAATTCAATTAGGTCAGAACATAACTGGGTTAGTATTGCTATTTGAGATGATGTGCAAGGCACTGTCAACATTAAAATGATGGTTAAGGAACAGATTGCGGTTTCCGAGTTTTAAACTGTATTAGAGTAGTATGTATCGCTCATGTAACGACTGAGGTTTACCCATTGTCTGATGCTGACAAACTACTTCCATGGCCTCCATCCTGAAATTCGTTACCATACTGATTTAAAAAAAAAAATCAGGGAAGAAATTGCCTGGTTTTATCCTTTGCAGTAATAATCACAACAACTTTCTTTGTTTGCTTTGTTTCACTCCTGTTTTTATAATTTACTGTATGAACAACTAGCTCGGGGAACTGACCCTCCCCCAATCCCTTCGCTTCTGATTTATTCTAGTGCAAATGCCATTGGTGAGCCTAAACTAACTAGGTGACCCTCCCTGTTCATATCACCATTGGTGTCTGATATGTATGATAGTGATGTAATTGTAATGCCTTTGTTTTCTGCATATGATGCCTTTAAATTTCTAAAAATTTTCCTGCAGCGGTCTGACATTTTGTTCTTTGAGCAGCTGAAGCCTGTTAGAGGATGAACTGATGGGGATAGATGGATGTGCGCGTACACACTAACACTCTCTCTCTCTCTACTCTCTTCAGAGACTTTACTTTTATCTTTTCATGTTCTTTACCTTACCTAGAATAAGTCATTTTAGACCGATGGTATATAGTTGCTTTTTGGAATATTATATAGAGACCTAACAGGCTGTATAGATATGTACAGGATTGTTGGGAGACACACATCTAGAACGTTAATTACTCATATGAGCACTGGTGGTGGTTTGAAGATAGTATAAGAACCACCTGACTTCTCTATTGTTTGAGAGGTAATGGGGTCTAATGGCTAGCGCATGACCTGTCTTCTGTTACCAACTCTGCCACTGGCTGTTTATGGGCCTGGTCCAAAGCCAATTTGAGTCAACAGGAATCTCTACTGACTTCAGTGGGCTTTGGCTTGGGCTTCGTGTGATCTTGCACAAGTCACTTACTCCCTTTTTTAGATACCTGATTTGTAAAATGAGAATAATATAATTTACTCATCTCTTACAGTGCTTTGAGATCTTCAGCTGAAAGACATGGCAGGAAAGTGCTGTGTATCATTATTATTGTTATGGTGAGAGTCGCTAGGTAGTGCTGTTACACACAGTCTTACAAGCTCTTTCTCTTTGTTGTTGGGCGGTGTACAGCCTCTGAAGAAACGCTTGTGTTTCGTGATGTAATTTCTTTTGGGGGGAGCTGTAGCAAGCGGCAAGAGAGACTCTCTAACTAGAGTCAATTCCTGGGACACAGTTGCTCCCTGGAAACCAGGCATTAGTATTTTGATTGATATCCCTGAAAAAGGGGTTGCCTGTATGCTAATGAATGCCTCTATTCTGGAACTGGTGTATGGAGGAAGGTACCATCCCATGGCAACCCGTTGGGGTCTAGGATGGCCCACAGTTTCCTTCTGAATTCCCAGAATAATCCAGTCACAGCCAAGGTCTTTGAAACAATATTCCACCTCTCCTGGTGTCTAATTTATTAAATATTATTCAGCTCCCAAAAGACCCCTTTCCACTCAGCCCTCAAATGTAGGGTCTCATAGATGTCCTTCTTGGGACTGTTTCCAGTCCTGGTCTCCCTGGCCTGTAGATTATCCCCTCAGGTTCAGGGCTTTCGCCTCCCTCCTTCCTGGGGCTGTGTCCTGGCTGAGTTTTCCCCCTCTCCAGCTTCTCTCTCCCTGACAGGCCTTGGAGCCTCCTTTTGAATTGCCTGCCCCATGAACTAATGAGTTTCTTGAGCCTCCCCAGGGGAGTCTAATAACCCCAACACCTGTTTGTTCAGGCTGAGAGGGAGGGAAGCCTTGTCGCGCCCACTGTGGCAGGCTCCTGGTCCCAGGCCCTTAAAGCAGCAGTGGTCTGCGATGCCGTGTGCCCGTGTATTTAAATACATTTGTACCCAAGTAGGTACTTAGGTATTTTGAAGCACTCTCCATACTTGTATGCAAGTGCTTTAAATAGTCTGTATTTATGTGCAATTAAAAGGTGTTTAAAGCTTAAAGCCTTTTTTTATCTGCAAGTAGTTTTTCAAAGCAGTTTTTTGAAACAATCAGATCCCTCCTAACTGTCCCAGATGCTGGTTGGCCCCCAGAGCTCACTGTCCCAGCTTGGAAGATCCAGACCATGAGGTCCGGCTGCCAGGTCATTTTTCTATTGGCACTGCTGTTGTACCAGCCAAGGAAGATGGCGGCCCAGCCCCCTTTGCTTTTGGTTGGTCACTAAACTGGCCATGAGGAGACTCGCTGTCCAGCCCAGCGGAGGAGTGCGTCGGTGGGGGTTGGGCAGAACAGGCAGACAAACGTCTGTGTCCTGCATTGAGAGAACCAGCCCAGTAGCTGCATCCCCTGTAGGGTGGGGTGGAAAATGCCTACTAGCCACTGGGCACAGTCCAGTGCTGAAGGGGCTGTTGGGAATATGGGAGTTGAAAGTACTGGCACTTGTACTTTTCCTTATAAATGTATAGGTACTATTTCCGCAGCGTACTCGTACTTATAAATACTCCTGTAATGGTGCACTTGGCACTTAAGTCCTTTTTATCAGTACTTATAGTAATTTTGACCTATATCTTCCCTGTCCCAGACACTAATTACACCCCGGGGCTGTATTCCTCCCTCCCAATGACTGCTTCCTTTGCTTCCCTGGACACATGGAATGGGGTAACAACCGCCTCTGTCCTTAAAGGGCTAGTACCCTCAGAGGCAGATTAGGGGTTTGTGGAGCCCTGAGCCAGAGCAAGTGGGGACCCCTCCCCACCCCTTCTGCCTGCAGTCCCCCCCCCACACTGCCCAGCAGTCCTGCCAGAGAGCTGGGTTGGAGTGTGGGGGCTTTCCCCGCCCGCCCGGCACTCCGGCCAGGGAGCGGGGTTGGGACACGGGGGCTTCCCCTGCTCCCCATCAGGAGCGCTGGACGGGCAGAGCGAGGCAAGCTCCCATGCCCCGACCCCATTCCCCAGGAGGGTGGGTGAAGCAGGTCAGGGTGTGGGGGGTGCCCATTTTTCTGGGGGGCCCCCAATTGGCTGAGGGCCCCGGGCACAGGACCCGTTGGCCCAGTGGCTAATCCACCACTAAGTATCCTGTTTCAGTGTAAGTAAATCAAGTTACACTAGCAGAATACCCAGACTCCCAAGTCACTGATTTCTCCTCCAAGAGAAACCAACCTGCAAGCCCCCAACATCTGCTACAACTCAACAGGGAGTGACAATATTATTATTTGCCACTGTATAGCGTAGAGCCTGGAGTCATTGTGTATTTCTCAAAATGACTATTGTCTGATGCAAGATGCAGCTGGATGGTGGCATTGCCTCAGCTCCAATAATGCCTCTGGCATAAATTGCTGTACGTGCAGGGCACACGCTGAGACGAAGCGTTGCTGACTAACTTATTCCTGGGAGAAGACAAATAATTGTATTGAAATAATGCCTTGTTTATGAAGAAATCCTCCAGCTGCGTATTACCCCAGCTACCCTGGAATATGAATTGAACAATGGTTTGTGCTCCAGTACCTTGCACTGTTTTTGCAGTCTAACTGCGTCAGAGTCAAGTCTGAGGGTACTTAGTACAATGGGTTTTGACCAAAGAACCCCAAACTGTCATTAAAGGGACCCTGTCAATTTAAAAGTCAATAATAAAGAAATAATAGCTAAACAAACAAAACTATATCACCCTAAAATATTTTGGATTAGTATCAGTGAAGGAATTAGAAAAAAATCTACTATGCTTCTTACTACTTATGCTTTTTGATACGTTGTGTATTTCTGAGTTTGGACAATAAAACCCAGTGAAGTCTTTTGTTTGTAGCCAGTTTCACTGTTGGATATTTGGTGCACCAATGTTTTGGGGTGTCAGATGCTGCAGGAGAGTGTTATATGTTTAAAAGCAACTGTCTTCATTGAAATATAGATATATTTTAATTGGAGAGACTTTTTCTTTTGATTTTAGGATTTATAAAAGCTTTTTTTTTTTTTTGGCCAAATTTAGTCTGTGTCCCTTTAAATGCTGTCTTTTTTTATAAAACTGACTGAAAAATCCAGGGCTAAATTAAGCTAATTGAAGACTTTAAGAGTTAAGTAAAGACATTAGACCATTTAAAATGTACTTTATCCTTCATGGTAAACCAAACTCGATTTACAGAGCCAATGTGCGGATCTGTGGTGTGTGTTCTATATAAGCTGTGTTCCTAAATGGAAACCTAAAGAAGTATTGGAACCATCTGCTTATTGTAGTGATATTTCATAGGCAGCCCAACTAAGAATTACAGCTTTGCATTTCACAGGACTCCGCCACTGAATTATTTACAAAGTTGTTCAGTTAAATGAATGGGTTGCTGTGGCTTGCAGCTCTCCAAAGGATCCCTCTGCGGTTTCGGATGGAACGTTGTCCATAGTAACCTCCACCTGCACCCTTTGTAAAGTTTTGTTCTCTTACATTGCAGGAAAGAAAAAATCCAAATTTCAGACTTTCAAGAACTTTTTTGCTAAGAAGAAAAGGAAAGAATCTCCAGCTCCCAGGGGGGAGAGTAATTTAAAACCAAGCCAGTCCAGCAGCGATGTCAGCATCCCTGCGCTCGATACTATTGCTCTTCATTCACCAACTGAGCCGGGGTAAGCTTGCAGCGAAACACAAAAATTACCAGGTTGTGCAGACATTTTGCAGCAATCGCATGAAAGCATGAGCTGGCCCCTAAGGAGAAACCTCTGTCCAAGTTTGTGCAAAACAAGTCCTAACGCTGCTGATGGAATTTCAGGAATTTCCTTTTTCCTTTGAAACGGGCTCCAAAAATCAGCATAGGAGGGAAAATATATCCAACTGTTTAGCCTGTAAAACTGCAGATAGACCAGAATTTATTGTTTGGTGTTTGAAATCCACCCTGGCGAGTCTTACCAGCAATGATGTTAGAGTAAGTGGTGATCTGAGTACTGCTGATACAGAGAATGTACATGAAATCAAATGGCTGTTTCTTAGCATCAATGGAGCCTGTGTGGATTAACCTGCCTCATGACTGGGGCAAAGGAAAAGAATTTAGAAGCAGAATCTCTGCCTTAGAGATCCACTTAGTTAATTTTCTTATGGCAAAGCTGACAATTAGGGCTAAATTTTTTTTTAAAGGCCTCTAATTTTGCACCTGCAACCACATGCACGTAGTGTGGCAAGGGAGACATTACACATCTGTGCTGGGTACCCCTTGGTTTGAATTTGATTCTGAATATTGTTATGTCCCTTCCCAAAGGAGTTGTTGTTATTTCTTAGTTAAGGAGACATGCACAAACCTATTACAGATACCACTGTCCTCAGGGGCAGGTATTGCCACAACATCAGCAAGTCATACAGTAGAACCTAACCATTAACAACCAGCAAGACATTTGAAAATTCTTTTAAAAAACAAACAAACAAACCTGCAAAAATATTAAAATCAATGTGCCTCCCCCTTGTTTCAATATAAGTATTTGATCAGTTCTCTGTTGAAACAATCCATGTAACTGTTTACTTTCAAACCCAGCCTGGAACAAATTAGTTAAACATGTCTGTTTAGGAGGACCGATGAGTTATGTGGGTGCGCGCTGCATACTGGGCAGTAGGCAGGAATTTGGGGATCTGACAGGCCTTGGCTTGTTAGCATAGCAATGACAGAGGGAGTGATTATACATAGGGTAAGAGGAATTATACCCACACAACTAACCTATCAATTCTTGTTAGCTGATGCACAGAGTGGAAATGGTGCAGATTCATAAGAATGTTACTGTCTATTCCAAGTGCAAAAACGAAGAAGAGATTTCTCTCTTGCAGTTAATCCAGCACACCATACCCAAGGGCTCTTTATCCCAGCATTATCATCCACGGATTATAAACTGAAGTTAATATTGTGCAAAACTAGAGTTTAGGAAGTGGGTAAAACTCTATTGTTATAAGAAATAAAATTGAGTTGATTATCTATTAAAAAAAAAATCCATTTTTTGTGTTGTTCAAAAATCTGTTCATACCCAGATATCACACTGAGTTGGGTGCTTTATAAATACCTAGAGAAACTAAACAAGCTAATTCTTTAACGGGTCTGTTCTTGAACATGCAAGGGACTCTATTGAAGCCAACAGGAATTTTGCATGTGGAAGGCTTGCAGAACTGGGCACCGAGCTTTGTAATTCCTGGTATGTAGAATACCAAAACAGTCCCGGAGCTGTGGTTTTGGTGTTGGTGGGTGTGGCAGATTTACCATGTCATCTTTTTTTATAGTTTAATTAAAAATATTAACGATGGGCCAGACCCCCAGAGGTATTGAGCGCCTCCCATACAAGCCAGTGCAATGGTAAGGAGAGTTCTGTCAGCAGAGCTTCCATAGAAACCCAACTGTCCCTGAGTTGGTGGGAATTAGGGAGGCAGGCTGGCAGTGGGGGCCAAGGGCAGGGGGGCTGGAACAGTTTTTATAGTGGGGAAGCTGAGAGGCTTTGAACCAAACTGTAAACCCTGGATATAATGGAAACTACTTCAAGCCAGGAGGTATGGCAGCACCCTGGTTCGAGTACCTATGGCCAAGGGACCTCTGTGTGGTTGCCCCTTGAACTCTGAGGGATATGGGATGGGAACTCCTCCTTGATGACTAGAGTTGCCAATTTTGGTTGGATGAAGGTTTCATCACATGACATAATCTTTAATTAAAAATTAATCTTTAATTCCTGGAGATTCCAGGACAACCTTGGAGGCTTGTCAACCCTAGACAGTCCCAGCTCTAAACCTGTCACCCCTCCCATGTATCCCCTTGGTATCACCCCCTTTTTGTTTTGTGCCGCCTTCTACCCCTTCCTTTTGCAACTCCACCCCTCTTTCTTGTGCGCCACTCTCTCCTCATTCCAACCACTGCTCAAACATGCTGCTTTCATAAAAGCATCCATCAATCACCCACCCGAGAGTATGCATTATACACACACACCCCATGCTGAGATTAAACCACCAGCTCATACTTAGAAGCCCCTCCTGCTCAATGGATTTCATTTGGAGCAGGATTATTTAGGACCAAGTTCTCCCCTCGGTTGGTTTTACCCACTTAGTGGAGCAGAAATTAAGCAAACTCCAACTCATGGAGTTTCCTTTTAAATTCTGTCTTCATGTTCATGCTGCTTTAAGTAACAGCATCTTGGTGGGAATGCTTGTGGCTGACTCATATATTTATATAGGGAAACTGGGGTAGAAGTATAATGGCTAAAACATCTGTTTTCTCTTTTTATTGGCTAACAATGCAGCTTTAGATTTGGATGCAAATATAAATACACTGCATGGGATTACACTGTGAATATACTGTATGTAGGAAAGCGTGTCCTACACTCATCTCTCCTAGACCAGCAATTCATTCTAAAGTTACTTTTATGCTCCTATTGTCAGTGCCAAAAGAAAATGTAGAAAGTCTTCTGCAATGACATATATATGTGTGTATATATGTATTTTTTAAACATCTATGGTGCTGGTAGCAGCGCAGTCTCCAGAACACGCAAACATCTGCCGCTCTTTCTAAAGGACTCCAAATAAGTACAGTAAGAACATCACTGTTTTAAAAAGAGATTAATACATGGCCAGACCCAGGATCAGTTCTAAATAAATCAATAAAGAACAACGAGCATCGGTATTAATTTATATTCATTAAAAACCTAATTGACACCATCTTTCTAGCCACAGCATAATAGCTTCAGTAATTATCTTGCCTGGGTATAGTCCTTTCATTCAGAAGGTGCTTGTATAAAAATTGATATACACAGTGTAAAAACTTAGGGATTACCTAGAGGGTGAAGGCAGGCAAGTGTTTATCAGTGCACTGCAACACTACACAACAGCTCAAGATAAACATTAGCAAGCTGATAATGCTAAAGGAAAGGGGAAGAACATGAACTCTGGCCCTGGCTTTTAGTGTAAGAGCACAGATTAGTTCTGGATAGGACAGTAACGTGCAGCAAGATTGCTGCACATGTCCTGGGGGAATGCTTTCAGACTCAGCCTAAGCATATGGTTGGCTACATCTCAAATGGCAAAGTGAAGTTAGCCAAGCAGGCACTGCAGGTGTCATTCCCCAGTGTTGTGAGAAGAAGATGGTTTTGCTGTAGGGCAGGAGGAGAAAGGTGTTTTTTTTTTTTTTTATTGTGTATTCCTTTATGAAAAGCCCCCTCTCTCTGTCCCAGAGTTTGTTTTGGAGGTAAAGAGGGAATTTTAGGTTATGAGACTAATGGAAACCCCCCCCCCCATTCTACCTGGAATCCCCATATAAAGCAAATGTTGGATAGAGTAGGAGATTTTTCCAGACAGTTTTGTGGTAAGGGATTGTCCCTCGTCACTTCCATTTACCCTGAGTCAATCTGCTAAATGCAATTTACGTTGCCTGAAAGGCAGCTGGGCCAAGAGGTTTAGGTCTGGCCACAGGAGAGAGCTTTTTGTGTCTAGCTAGGTGCTGGTGTGAAATTTTGATGCAACCCATGTTTGTTGCCTTTTAGACCGGGAATGTACAACTACAACCTGTCTATACAGCATCTGGTTACAACTCAGTTAATAGCTGTAGCGTAGACAGGAGCTAATCATCTCCCTTAGCCAAGCTAAACCTCTGGAGAGCGTAGAGCTGGACTCAGGAGGAGACCTAGGTGAAATTTTTTGTCAGAAACCTTTTTTAGTTGTTGTTGCAAAAAATGCAGATTTGGCAACACGGAAATGCTTCACTAAATTGAATCAATTTTACCCAAATTGTTCATGTTGGGGGAAAAAATTCTGTAAAAATCGAAAAGTTTGTTTTTCATCTTGAAATGACTTTTTGTTTAGAAATCTCCGTCAATTTTACTAAAGACCAATTACAAACATTTAAAAAAAGCTCAAAATGAAATGATTTGTTTGACTTGATATTATTATTTTTTATTTGCCACCTACCTAAAAAATCCGTTATTCATCCAACTGTACTTGGGAGGTGTAACTGGGTCCCCTGCCGTGGCTCTAGTTGTATTGTAGTTGGGCCTTGGACATATTTAAAATGTAGATTGGAACTATATTTGTGGTCCAGTCATGTTATAACAGTTTCTCTTTGCTTATGTGGACAGAAAAAAACCCTGTTAGGGAACCATATTTTAACCTCGATGCGTGCCAGGGTTTGAACTCGATTTGTGTGTGTGCTTCCATCTGCCCAGAAACCGGGGCTGATCTGACCCACACCCAGCAATGAAGGCCCAAAGGGGCTGTTCGAGCAGCCAAGAACAGCTGGACAGAGGGATGCCCCAGTCTCCTGCAAGGGCATAGTATGGAGCTGCTACAATGGCTGCATGCCACTCAGAGATTCCTCCTGCACTGGAGGAGTTTCCCAGTGACTGTATTAGCCCTCTGCATGGGTGATGTGGCATAAAGGAGCCTTATTGGAATGGAGAATTGGGCTCAGATCCTGCTGTTCTGATGGATTATAGGCCATGTAACCCTGGACTCTGGGGGGAAGCCTTGCATTAAAGGACAGGGGTTTTCTCTAACAACAGTGTAAAATGTAACTTTCCCTCAAGCTAGAGGAGCAGGGCCATAAGTGGAGTTGCCATGGAGAAAACAAAAAAGCAAACCGGCAGTAAGAAGGGAGGGGAAGATTGCAAATGGGACTTATCCCTGTGACATGCTTGTCTTTGAGTAAGTCAAGGAGTTTATTAATTATTATTATTAATTACTTGTATTATGGTAGCACCTAGAGGCCTCAGCTGAGACCAGGGCTTTATTTGTGGTAGGGACTGCACAAACACATAGTGATACAATCCCTGCCCCTAAGAGCTTACAGTCTAACTAGACAAGACCCACAAAAGGTGGGAGGGAAAACAGACGCACAGAGAATGACTTGCCCAATGTCACCCAACAGGTCAGTGGCAAAGGTAGGAATAGAACCCACCTCTCCAGATTCCTAGTTAAACGTCCTGACCGCTCTGCCCCTTAAGGTGGCTGAATACAGGAATGATACGAAATTTTGGAGATGGAGATAATGGGCTCAAAGATCTTCCCTCCCTTTCAGATCCAAAGGAAGCATGGGAAACAAAGCCTTGTCACATGACAGTGTCTTTATTTTTGAATCTGCGCCAGGAAACACAGCTGGTGACATGTCCTCTCAGGAAAACATACCTGGGAAAGTGAAAACATTACAGGTAAGAGCACGTTCCATGTTCACAAGGCTGGATAATTTACTGCTTGTTAGCTGCCATGCTGAACACTTGCTTGGATCCGCTCTCCAGCTGATTCCTCAAGGCGTATGGCAGAGAGTTGGAAAATAGATGTACTGTTGTTTGAATCTGTTCTGCTGCTTAGAAATACATACATACATACATACATATATATATATAAGCGGCACCAGTGTGTTCAGCCTTGTGCTGGTTACTCCGGTGACAACCCCTGCCCCCAAGACTTCATAACCTATATTCTTTCCGAGGTGAGTAGTTCCTCTTCGCAAGGACCTTCCATTCTTTATTTCATAGCTTCTGCCTTTTGGTTAAGGCTATTTGTTTATATTGAAATGTATCCCTTACACTGAAGCTGGGAATGGGTGACGGGATGGATCACCTGATGATTACCTGTTCTGTTCGTTTCTTCTGGGGCACCTGGCATTGGCCACTGTCAGAAGACAGGATACTGGGCAAGATGGACCATTGGTCTGACCTAGTATCGCTGTTCTTATATTCACTGGTATTATTTTAAAGGCATCCCGCTGCTCCAGTTCTGCCATGAGATGTTTTTTAAATGGTTTTTATTGTATTGTCCAGCACCACTGTGTGTGTGCATGAATGTGTTGTGGAATGACAGATGTGTCAGGGCATTCTTAATAACAGCTTTATTTATATCATCATTCTTCCTATCGCTGTCAGCTGAGGACACTCTGTTCTCCTAGGTCATTTCCTTCTTCCAAAGCACATGCTGAACCCTCCTTGGCAACCTCCTTATCAATTCTTGGGTATTGCACTCGGAGAGCTGCCCGACGTAAACCACAAAGATAAAAGTTTAAGGTTTTCCCGGGGATTGAAGCAAACTGTTGATAATGCAGTCCAAGGCCGCCTACAAGCCTTCATTGGTCAGCATGAACCACGGTTGCAAAACAAGGTTGCATCACATGTTAAATAGCAGGAGATACGCAGAGGGACCTCTTCACGAAAATACAGATGAGGCCAAGTTTCAGTTCAAGATATTACTTGCAAAACAATGGGGTCAGGGGCGGGGGAGAATAATAATTTCATAAGGCAGGACCTTTTGGGGGCAAAAGCTCCTTTCCATTTGTTTAATCTGATTCTGTTATCTCCATCCCCTTGACTCCTCTTCCCTCAACTATCCACGACGCTGCATAGTAACAGAGTGCTGCCAGGGATATTTTTATAGTCAAAAGGGAGAGTCTGTTTCCTTTAACTTAACTCTCATTTGGTGAAAAAGCTGCGCACCAATAAAACCAGATAGTTCTTAGTAACAGTAGATTGACTTTTGCCAGCACAAGAGGGATCGTACATTTGCATTTCTCCTGTAATGTCTTGCCCTCTGCATTTAATAAATAATGGTGGGCAGGGTTTGTAAAATATTAGGGAAGCAGATTTTACTCCCACTTAGGGAGTAGATGTGCAGATGTGTCGTGGGTCTCATTTGCTTGCTGCATTCATTGCATTCTTTGAGCAGCTTGTCATTTGTCTAGCATTTGCAGATTGTCTTGCTTCTATTTCTCTGATTGGTTTGGGGTAAATCTGTGGGGTGCTTGGGCAGATGTGGGAGAATCTGAATAAGAAGATTGTAGAACAGAGGCTTGACGAGGAGCAGATTTACCATTAAGCACACCGTGCGATGACAGGGGGCCCCCCAAAATGCGACAAGCGCAGCAGGGCTCAGGCAGGCTGCCCGCGCTGCTCCCAGAAGCGGTTGGCTGCTGGCACGTCTCTGCATGCCCCTGGTGGGGGGAGGTGGCTCCGTGCACTGCCCCCACCCCAGGCAGCGCATGGAGACCCGCTGTCCCCCAAGGGGCGCACAGAGACTAAGCAGGGCTAAGATGGCTCCCTGCCCGCTCTGCCTCCCTCCCTCCGCGCCGCACTGCTCCTGGAAACGGCCGGCATGTCCCTGCGTCACCGCGTATTGCCCCTGCCCCAAGCGCCGACTCCGCAGCTCCCATTGGCTGGGA
Organism: Chrysemys picta bellii; assembly: GCF_011386835.1. Lineage (NCBI taxonomy): Eukaryota > Metazoa > Chordata > Testudines > Emydidae > Chrysemys > Chrysemys picta. The sequence goes on from NC_088799.1 coordinate 92,096,712, forward strand.
ATTGCGGCCAATGGGAGCTGCGGGGGCAGCGCCTGCGGGCAGCGGCACATGGAGAGTCCTGGCGCCCCCCCACCTAGGAGCTGCTGCCAGAGGGGTGTGCTGGTCACTTTGGGAGCCATGCCGTCTGAGGTAAGTGCTGCCCCCCTCCCGCACCCCAGCCCAGAACCCACACCCCGCACCCAAACTTCCTCCCAGAGCCCACATCCCTCACCCCCTCCTACACCCCAACCCCTGCCCCAGCCCAGAACCCACACCCAGCACCCAAACTCCCTCCCAGAGCCCGCACCCCCCACCCCCTCCTGCACCCCAACCCTCTGCCCCAATCAAGGTACCGCATTTTATTTTCATTTACTTCCTATTACTTACAATATAGGAGGGGGATAAAGAAAAAAAGAATGAAAAATGGGGGGAGATAAGAGAATGTTCTTTTTCTTGGCTGGGTCCGGAGGGGGGGCCCCCGAAAATGAAGTGCGCACTGGGCCCCACTCACTCTAAATCCACCACTGGGCTTGACTCCCTGTTGCTCTTTAGTCGTTCACACCCATACATTTGAGAGCAATGCAGGTGTAAAATGCTACCACATTAGAATAGTAGCATTTTACGTCCATTTTGCAGAGGTGTAAATGACCGTATAGCGTGAGGGGCAACAGAGAATCAGCCCCTAGATCTTTGTAAACTCCCCAGCCCGTGGTTTGATAAGCAAATGACCATAGGTCTGGTCTCTGTCAGGAGTCCTTAGATGAGCCATTTTTAGTTGAAGGACAAAAGTTCTCTTCAGACCTTGTCTGTGTTCCAGCCCTGACATAGCTGACTCCAAGAGCTTTAGAACCGGTGTTTCCTGAGATTTGTTTTTTTGTTGTGTGTTTTAAGAGGGAACATCTGTCCGCTTGTGAGGTTGCAGACTTTGGGTTTATTTTTGTTCTCTGCCGCGCCCCTCCCCTCCCCCCCCCCCAGGATCAGACTGGTCCTGGCATTTTTTGGGCAGCCTTGCAAAACAATTCACACCCTCTCTGACAAACATGGGGGAGAGTTAGTGAGATGATCCCACAAATTTTAAAGAACTCCCTTTGTATAAAATGTCTGTGTGAGAGCAATTCTTCCTGTCAACACCTTCCTTCTTGGTGCAGAAGCGGGGCCCAGCTGCTTGTCGGGGGTTGGGGCATAGCAGTCATTTTTTTGCAAAGGAATTTTTTGAAAAGGACAATTGTCCAGATAAAGCCACGGTTCTAGGAGCTACCAGCCCTCCAAACTCTGGAGGATTCTGTGTGCATTCTGGTAAATGCCATCACTTGTAATTCTTTACCAACACTAGCTAATTAACCATCACCTCGGTAAAACAGGCAACTGTTACTTTTAGTGATGAAGAAAGATTAAGTGACTTGACCAAACGCACAGAGTTAGGTCTGGGTGTGGGCAGATGGTGGAAGTTGACTAGGGGTTAAGGTATAAACCGAGAATTCAAAATAGGGGGGGATGTACAGCATGAACACCATGTGTTGTAATAATCTGGCTGTGGTTCTGCTGGGGATGGTGAGATGTCAGTCTGTAATAATCTGCTGAATTAAATTGTTTTTTCAATATTTTGTGTAGCAGCCAGTGTTCATGGAAGGTCCTGGAAGAATGTAACTAAATATAACTTCACTCTTTACTAAGCTTTCTGGATGGCCCTTTCCTTTGTATACTCCTCTTCACTAAAAGCTTCTGTCTGGTAGCTGACGTATCTTGGGTAGAATTATACATAATGAAGGTTTCTTCCGTATAGTTAAAGCTATTTTAAGATTGTATATTATGTTTCCCTTCGCCCCACAGCTCCAGTTACAACAGAACATCAGACTTGGGTCTTCTCCTCTTGTTATAACTGGCAGGAAATTGGAAGATACAGGTGCTGTTTCAGAAGATGATGGATTACCTAAAAGCCCTCCAGAAATCTCCACTCTTCATGAAGTTCTAACATGTTCACCAAGCAAGGTATGTTCATCATGTCACCTCAGTACTAGAGGAATAAATGGAATTGCCTGTGTAGAATAATGAAGTCTGCAGTCAAAAAATGCTTTACTATAAATCATTATTCTTATTTCAATGCCATCTTTTATGTGGGTTCATTTGTACAAAACCTGTGGTTCTCTGATTTATCATGCATCGTGGTTTCCCTCTTTCAAATTCAATACCAGAATCAGAAACCAACAAAAAACTTTTTTTTACGTTTGCAAGTCAGTGGAAGAGGAGGTTATTAAAAAATGGTTTACAGAAGTTGAGTTATTTCTGGAAGTATAAAACACACACACAAACGTATATAGATATATTAAAAAAAATCAAATCTGCTGTAGATTAAATCCAAAGTGAGTAGAGTTGGTGCAAGGAATTTTTTTTTTTAAACTGACAGTCCTACAATTCTAGGTTAACAATGGCCCCTTATATATATCTCATCAAAGATCCATCACTAAGTTAGAGACAGGAATGCTCAAGGTCCAGTGGTGGGAAAGAGGTTTGGGCAGTCACCGAGTGTTTAAAGGCTATTTTGTATTTACATGTAATTAAAACAAATCCAATTGTCAAACATACCTAAAGAAAAGCAGGCATTCTGGGGTACTTGTGGATGTGTACCTGCACCATACTTAAATCCTGGTCCATCTCTGTATATTACTATAAAAGATATTAGTAACTGAGAGGATGTTCCTGATTCAATTTAAAATTCAGGCTTTAAAAATCCGTCCTTTCCACAAAATATTATAATAATAACAACCATCTACATCTCCAAATGCGCAGGGATAGACAAACAGTCTTCAGAAAATACCAACCATGTAATAGCAGTCCCTGAAATACACAAAAAGTTAGAGTGTTCTGTGCTTATCTCTTAAAGAATTATACAAAATTGTTAAGGATCAAGTTAGAACAAACTGTGCTTTTAACAGTCTTGAAAGCTAGTAGAAACATTGAAAGGTGAAACACTGCTGGGAAAGATTAAGGTAGTTGGAAGATTTATATAAAAGTCATAAAGACAACAAAAAAGTGAATTCATACTTCAACTCTGAGTTTAATTAGGGCTGAAGGGAAGAACCAAGCAAAGGAATTTATGCAGCTGATGAAAACAGAATCATAGCCTTTAATAACGGAAGACTCCTAGCTGGCTTGAAAACTTATCTAACAAAAGATGGCACTATTTGAAACCCCCTGATTTGGTTGCTGCAATACACGAGGGGCCAAATTCAGATCTGTTATAACACAGTTGAAACAAATGGAGTTCTATCTGCTTATGTCCAGTCTGAACTTGGCCAGAGATCCCTAAATGCTCCAAGATTCTGGAGCAAAGATGTGTCTCTCAGTGGAAAGCAAGGGCAATATTCATCTTTGAAAAGCCTCAGTAGAGGCTACTCAGAACATAGATGTGCCATCCCATGGGCTAACAGACCAAATCTGGAATTCTCTGGCAGTGGCCTACAATGTATCTGCTGCATCAGAGGAAGGTGAAAAAAATCCAGAATATTCCCGTACAGTTGTGCAGTGCTCAATGTAAGCATGGTAACTTCAACAAAAAGGCAGAGCAAGGAGAAAGTGTGTCTGGATTTGCATCGAGAGAGAAAGCAAACAAAGAGGATTTAAAAATGTTTTAAGGTACTCGAGTAACAATGGATAGATCAAGATGCAAAACAGATGGAAATACCAGACATGTGGAAGAGGACTTGGTCCCAGTGGCAGTTGTGAGTAACAAGGACCATTGGCCGCAAAGAGTTGTTGCAGAACATTTGTATGTATCCAAGAAAGAAGCTTGGGAGCATCATGGTGAACTGTTTATACAGCAGTAGAGAGAATGGTTTGAAGATGTGGGGGAAACATGCCAGTATTTTGTTTCAGCACTGGGACTACGATAAGTGGATGCCTAAGTAAGACCTGGAACTCACGTGTTTAAAGATGGAGAAAAGCACATTAGCATGAAGCAGAGTTCAATTTGAAAAGGACAGGTTGAAAAGGGGGCTGTTGTAGTAAAGTCTTGGTAGTAAATAACTTCCTTGGGGGGGGGGCGGGAGGAGGAAAGCATGCATTTATCTAGGTGTTCTGCAAATAATAAAATAATTCGGAGCACTTTTAAAGAGTGAAACTGATCTGTTAATAAGGTTTCTAGAGCAGTCTGCCTAGTTCCACGATAAGTTGAACAATACATTTATATCTGGACTGTGTTGTTTTTTTTTTTAAAGTATTTTATAGAATGCTCTAGCAACAGAATGTTAGCATATGATGATTATCCACTGATCAGAGAAGTACATTTAAGTCAAATCTCTTTGCACACTTTGGACAGAATGATTGATCTGCTGTTGTAGGAGAAATAAACATCATTCTTACTTTGGTTCATTATAGTCTTATTGTTTCCACAAGTGAAAATGTCTTAAGGTTTAAAACTGTTGCCTTCTAGAAGTTTGTCAGTTGTGTTGAATTGTGCAGTGGTTGTTCTTAGGCCATATAGGGAGAGGAAGAATGATCCAGTGGTTAGGGCTCTAATCTGGGATTTGGGAGACCTATGTTCAGTTTCTTGATCCTACAGCCTTCTTGTGTGACCATGAAATAGTCACTTAGCCTCTCTGTGCCTCTTCCTTTGTAAAATGTGAATAATAGAACTTCCGTACCAGATGGGTGTGTCGTGAGGATAAATATATTCAAGATTGTGAGATTCTCAGCTGCTTCTGTAATGGAGGCCATAATAATAACTCAGATTGAAACAGCACAGGAATGAGGGACATTGGCAATTTGACTAAACCCATATGTGAAGCAGACAGTGCTATGAAACACTTTCTCATCCGAATCAATCTGATTCAAAGGAGCGAGATCTTTTTCAAGAACTTTCTTCCTACTTTAAAAAAGTTTCAACAATATTTTAGTGGGAGGAGGCATTTGAGTGAATCTAATCATAGTTGTAAATCTGAATATCTAACAGTGGCAGAAGGTCAAAATAACTTTTAAAACACTATAGGCTCAATTCTCCACTAAGGTGTATGTCCCCTTACTGCATATATATCTAGGCACTGTGCTTCTGTACACTGTCCCGTCTACACAATATGAATCTGATAGCGGGATACAGGTATAAATGTATGTAAGGTCCTGCCCCTTGTGTCTGATCACTGATGAGGAATGAACAAATGACCGAGAGGCTATGCTATGAATTAGGAATCCTGCAACGACCCCTCCTAAGTTTTCCTTTTGTATTTTCTCATAATTATGCTTTTGTATCAGTCCCAGATATCTGTGTGTAATGCTTCCCTTGACTTACCCTTTTCCTTATTTTATCCCACAGTCCTCCAACCCTGTTCAGCGCCATAGCTCTTTGAGTTTAGGTGGGACAGACAGTGAAGATGAACAGGTAAATAGTCGCTCTTCCTGTTACTAAAGTTTTCTGAGAAAGTGCATACAGGGTCTGGTATGAAGCCAAATATGCACCACATACTACTGCTATATCTCTTCTGGGTAAAAAAATGCCACAGTGAACTGTGAATGTGACAGTTCATGCACGTGTGCTCAGAAAGACACGTGTCAGAATTTTGAACAAACAAGTTCATAAAAATGTGAAGTCTGTTTGCAGATAATGCACAAACAGAAAGAGGGGCTGAATTCCACTAATAAGTTGTTCATGTGAATAGCTTAGCTGTCTCTAGTGACATACTACATACTCTGTTGTGTAACTTAGCAGGCATTGTTCAAATTAGCAGGCACAATCTAATATTGCAAAACAATTCACTCCCCTATATACACAATGAAGCCCTAACAGCAGCCACTGCTCAGTGAGTCATCAGAAGATTGTTGGGGGAAGATTGTTGGGGACACTCTACTCCTCTCTGACAGATGAGAATGGCTAGAGGGTCGGCATACATAAAGCTCTTGACCCTTTCTAAAACCTGGGTATCCTGGGGAAAAGGGACTGAGCTAAGCTGCAGCCTGTGTTTAGTATATAACTGATAACTAGGAGCAGTTAAAGTTAGCCCAGCACAACCTATCCCTGACCGAAGAAGGGGAAGGCTTAAGCCAGCTCTCCTCACCAGTATATGTGCTCGAAGAACAGGCCCAGGTGACTCTCCCCCAGGCCTTCCCTGCTGATTGCAGAGCAAGAGGGCACGTTTCCACTGACAGTAGCCTACTTTAGCCATTGAAGGCAGACCTAATGGTGCAGATTTGCGTTTTCAGCCACCCACTCTCCAGCAGCTAATAAAGTGGCTGGAAAACGATTCGACCCTCCCCAGGAGGTCCCCAGGTGACCTCGGACCTCAAATGCCAGTTACAAGAATGGCCATCACTTATAAATAGGGCTGCAGAAGTGCTTGCCTACCCCATGAGATAGCCACTGCCTAGTTGGAGGGCTCTTCCTACTCCCTGGCTACACCCCTAGCACCAGACATCTCCATGCCAGCCTGATGGAGAAGAAAGGGAAGGGGCGTTTCGTGGGGTCACAACAAATGCTGATCTGGCTGAAGTGGCGTACTGCCCGTCCCATATGGAAAAACTGCCAAAAAGAAGAAGAATTAACTCTTCAGCTCTCTAGTAGGAACTGCAAGTAAGGCCAAGGCAGCATGGTGGCAGAAAATTGTGTACAGCCCCGTGCACCCTCCCGAGGGGTCTCCACTCACAGGGCCCTACTCAGGCAGAGCAGTGTCTCCAAGGCCAAACCCTCAGTCTCTAATCAAACTGCTCAGGAGGCCTTCTCTTCCCTTACACCCTCTCCTGCCACTAAGCCTCTGAGGAGGATGGGAGAGGAGGGTGTTTTCCCAAGACTGACCCTGCTCCTCTGCCTGTGGTTGAGAGCAAGTACTGCCTCGCCTGGTAGTTTCTGGATTTATCGCTTTCTGGAGTGGGAGGGGTGAGGGGGGATGCGAGGCTCTTTAGGAATGGCAGGCCTCTGCTCTCTCCCTGAGACTGCCTTCTCTCTTCCCCCCAATTGCTGCTCCACCCAGAAAGCTATATCTCCTAGTGGGTCACAAACTGGACTGGGCAAATAATCCTAAAGTCAAAGTGGTCCAAGTAACTTGCACTTGTTTTTAAAAAAAAAAAATCTCATTATGTGTATTGAATCCATGGTTCAACTAATGTTCTACCAGTTCTAGTCAAAATCAGTCCCTTTGCCCATTTATATTAGCCAGACTATCCTTTCCGTAGCCTGGCTACTGGTGGTTCCTTTTAATTTTTCCATGGAAAATATCTGCTTCCTGCTGACCATGATTTCCTTCCCTCCTATTTGCCTGTTTCATGTCCTGGTCTTCTGTGCAGAAAGGGGGGGAAGCAGGGAAGAAGAGAAATAACTTTCTGTGGTGCACAGAGCTCCACTACTTGTCAGCTCCTGCTTTCTTCCTCCAATTGCCGGGAAGCCGTATAGGCTTTTTCTCTTTCTTCACAGTGCAGCATCTGTCCCTTCTCCCAAAGATTTTCTCAACAGCCTAGCTTGATGTTGTATTTACATTTATTTTAAATTAAAACGTCTTCCCTTAAACAATCATCAATCGTGCAGTAACATTCGTACCCTTTGCTTTTACTATCAAGCTCTGAATTAGTAGAGCAGTAAACCAGTAAACTGAACAGAACAGCAATTATAAATCCATAGCTAGTTGTTCCGTTTAACAGAATTCCCTTTGCTTCGTGCTAAGTAAAGAACAAGTGGCCTTGATCACAGTCCTGGCTTAAGTGGATTTCACACAGTGTAATGGTTTGATCTTAGCAGTCTGCTGGGTTTGCTGAAATGGATGGGTAACGTGACAACAAAGCCTCCACTGGCTTCCAGGATTCTCTGAGTGCTTCTGCTGCTGTCTTCATCTTTAGGAAGCTCTCAGGGGGCATGTGTGTGACTCCCATTAGTGGCCTAAGTATTTATAAATGTACACTTCCTGACTGTTTAAAAGATAAGGATGGGCTGTTATTCCAAAAACATCACAGCAAATCTTTTTTTTCCCCTTTCCCTCTTCCAGAGCTTTCACCGAGGGCTAAACTCCTTTGCCAAATGGCTGTTACAGCAATCTAACTTCCCTGTTGGCTGCTTTAACTCTAATTAATTAAAGAGCAAAGCGAAGTCCAACACACAAGGAAAGTTTCCTGGCCCAAACACTTCTCAAGGAAAATCCTCTCTAGTTGCAACATTTTCCTTCTGCTTGAATTCCAGTTACAGCACAGATGTCTTCCCTAATCATCTAACCCAAACTTCCCCCTTTTACCTTAAAACAAAGCACTAAGGAGACAGTTTTCTATCTACTCTTCTTTAAACTGCCCCAGAGAAGAGGAAATCACCATCCAATCAATGTTGGGGGGTGGGGCAAAACATCCACTGAGAAAGCAATATAGCAGTTCATGTCCATTAAAGAGCAGGTTTATCATCCCTAGAGGCAGATTTTCCGCTGGTGTAAATTGTCATAGCTCTGGAGTCCCTGTGAAGACCTCCTCTAGCCTCAGGTTTCAGTAAAAGTTGACAGCCTACGAAAAGAAGATGGGTCACTGTGTCTTACAGAACAAAAATAAGCAAGTACTATTAATTGTTTTGTCCACAGATAAACTAGAGTTTCAGAGTTTGTGCCTCTTGAATATGTGGCGATGCATCACATATCTTGTAAAATCAGGTACTGGTGCAGAGATAAGCCCAGCAGCTGATTTTACTGTATAAACCAGCGTGTCACTGGCTACAGGATCTGGCCTTTCATACATGAACTCAGAGTGCCACAGTCATTTAAAAACTGTTAGAGGAAAGAACTTGTATGAGGGAAATGAGCAACAGTTACTGTTTTCTTTTTCTAAGATTTGCTGAACCTATTATTATAATTTTACAGGACCAATAATAGTTTGCTGCTTTAGTTCTTTTAACTTCTCCTGAATTTACACACTGTGAAAAAGAGAACCTAAAACGGAATTAATCAATTCAGTGTTGATTTTGTTTTAGCTCCATGAACTTAAAAAGTCAACAGTGATTAAGAAAGTGGGAGTTGCTTTTCTTTTTCTTAAAATGAAAAGCATGTAATGTATATACCTAGACTAATACTGCAGATCAGACGGGGAAAGCCTTTTAGAGCACAGCTCCAGTTCCAATCTTGCATTTAAAAACCAAGCTGAGAGTGAGTACTTTCCTACAATCAGAGTTAAAGGATTTTTAATAAATTTTAGGCAACCAGATGCAGCCTGATGGTTTGAATTAAATCTGACAGGCCTTGGCCCAGGCCAAGATTGAGAGCAGATACTTTCTTAAAGTGACCATACTATGTACCGTTGGAGGATCTTGTAGATCATGATTCTTCTTTAATGCACAATACTGTATTTCATCATGGTAACCACTATTTTCATCTTAAGTCTGTGACTTTATGAGCCCAGCAAATCTAAAATATTCACTTATTAAATACTTGCCTAGGAATCTTTACAATGGAATTTTCATGGGGGTGGGGGAGATAGCTCAGTGGTTTGAGCATTGGCCTGCTAAACCCAGGGTTGTGAGTTCAATCCTTGAGGGGGCCACTTAAGGATCTGGGGCAAAATCAGTACTTGGTCCTGCTAGTGAAGGCAGGGGGCTGGACTCAATGACCTTTCAAGGTCCCTTCCAGTTCTAGGAGATGGGATATCTCCATTATTTTAAAATTTAAATTTAAATTTCATCTAAATGAAGCTATGTAGCAGCCTTAAAAGGCAATTTCCCCATGTATTCTCACTGTCTGATGTATGCCTACCGACCCTGAGACTGAAACTGTGTAATAAGACATTATAACTTTGCCACATTATAAATAATATGGGGAACTCTGCACATTCCCTTCAAAGAGGTTTGTAGGAACATTTTATTTGATCAGCATAGATTACTCCTTCTTGACCCTTTTTAAGTTCAAGCAAACCCAAAAAGGAGAATGCCAAACTCAGTCCAAACTGGGATGTTTCACTGGGTTTTGTGGTGGAACCATGGAAAACGGCAGATTTTTCACTCCGATAAAGCTTGCTTGAAGTGTCTGTGCAACTTTGCGAACCTTCCAGCAAACCTGGTCTGAGTTTCAAGTTTGTAACAAAACCAGACTAACTTTGCATGGTTTGGGGTTTTACTGCACACATTTCCCCCGACTCACTTTATAATAGCATCATTTCTTGCTAAAATGACAAATATTTGATTCCCAAGGATAGCAGTGTTGTGGGGCTGTCCTGTGCGTAGCATATTTATCTCAAAAACAGTACAGGACTGCTAGATGGAAAGGGACACGTGAATTCTGTTGCGAGTTTGAGGGAGAGGGAAGAGTGGAAGAACAAATTAATCGATAGAAACATTCTTAGAGTTGGTGGGGAACAGAGAGTGGGCCTTCTTTTGTGACCGTCAGCAATCACACTGCTGCAAGGTATCTGCTTGCTCTCATGAGGAAAAGCAAAAAGACGTTGTTATAAAAACGGCAGCAGTGTCTCCTGCTGGTACAAGAAGATACTACTAACTGTTCATTCAAATAAGAATTGGGAGAGGAATGTTACTATGTGTGTTTCACTTGTGTTACAATGCCATCGATCAGAAAAAACTAAGCGTAAACATTAATTGCAAGTAGAAGCCGATAGAAGAATGGACACATCCAGGAAGAGGGTGTGTTTTATGCAACAAAAACAAAAAATTCAGCTGTTTAATATTTTTATAAATCTGATTTTGAGTATATTTGCTTCTAAACCAATCTGGTGAGATAGGCAATGGAAACCAGGATCAGATGCACAGAAAATCTGAGCAAAATAAATAGCGATGTGTTGGTGTTTTGCAGGTACCCTCTGATGCTTCCTCTAGACCTGTCAGCCCTTTGTCCTCTATGGTGCTTGTGAGTCCAGCCACACAAGCCAGCAGCTTGCTTCCCGTTGACTTCAACACCCCTGCCAGTCCCGTGGGCTGTCTGGATACCTCAGCAGCTAGGCACAGGATAGCAATAAACCCACGGAAACAGAGAGTGTTTACCAGTAAGAACCAGCAAACCCCTGTAAGTCTTTTCTGGAGGAGAGTGCAAAGCAAAGGGAGACGGGTGCAAGTGTGTGCAGCCTTTGCTGTGCTTCCCCGACTCTGGGGTCCATGAATATGTTAAACAGGAGGATAAGTGATTAAAGCCAATGGGAATCTTCCTATTGGAATCTTCCCATTGGTTTTAATAGAGACAGGAATAGACACCTAGTCCTGTTTTGGCCTTAAAACTCTGACTGAATGCCCGTGAAGGGGAGAATTTTGCTACAGTGAAAATTAAACTGTGGAAGTAGAATTTGACATCGGAATAATCAATAGAATAGAGAATTCTGTAGCTGTCTCAGAGCCAGTCAAAAATGAGAATTCTTTTCCAAGGAAATTTTTGAATGAAACTAAAATTTTGTTTGGTTTGGAATTTTTCACTGAAATGATTCACAATTGCACCTCTACCTCGATATAACTCTGTCCTCGGGAGCCAAAAAATCTTACTGCGTTATAGGTGAAGCCGCGTTATATCGAACTTGCTTTGATCCGCCGGACTGCGCAGCCCTGCCCCCCCGGAGCACTGCTTTACCGCGTTATATCCGAATTCGTGTTATATCGGGGTAGAGGTGTAATTTGTTTTGTTGCCGTCATTCAAATTGAAATGAAATTTTCTCTTTTTTGTTCCCTCCCCCCATTTCTCTGTCCCACCTCCCTTTTTCCACTGGAAGGAAAAGAAAGGGGGGAACGCCAAAACCAGATTTTTTTTCAGTCCTATTTGATTGAATAAAATGAAAGGGGTTTTTAGTTTCTAATTGTTTAATTGAAAAACTTCAAATTAAACTTTTTCTTTAAAAAAAAAAAAAAGTTTGTATTTGAAAAGCCAATTTACTTAGAAAAAACTATTAAACAACCTCAGACCAGCCTTATCTGAAATCTTTTGCATCTCAAGGAGGCAGAGTAGTTGAGCTACTCTAAGCAGCCTTGGGCTGAATGTCAGTCCTAGCAGCTCCATAGATCTGGGAACCGATTGCTCAGACAGATGGATGCATGGAACATGTAGTCTTCCACTTCCACTGGCAGAGAGAAGCAAAAGTGGGTGGCACTGGGGTAGGGAGTCTGAGGGGAAGAGTAGTGTATCTCCCCCGCCCCCTGGGAATCTACAGAGCCCTGGGAAACATATTGTGGGACTGGGGCCCATAGGCTAGGAAGAGAGTGATGGGGCAGAGTGTGGCAGAAATGGGGAGGAACTGCTCTATGCAAGATGCTCCCTTCTGCAGCAGGAGCATTTCCTCTTGAAAATGTGTTCTGGATTTACTGCTGCTAGGCAGAGTACAAATTCCCAAGGGTGGCTCTCTGCCCCCTTGGAGACATGAACTCCTGCCCTGCCAAGTGGCTAGGCTTCAGTGGCAGCACAGCTCTTACAGAATCTTTATTTGATGTTCTTTGCACTGCAGCAGATAAAACTACAACACTGGAGGAGAATAGCTAATTCTCCTGTGGCATTTCTAGTGACCTGAACTGATGATGACATCTCTGACTTGTTCTGTTCAATACACCCATGTAGCTTTGTGATGTCTTGAAAACACTCCCTCTCAAAATGTATCTGTCTTAGAATGTTTCTGGTACTCACCAAAAACTGAAGTACTGTATGTGTAGTTTTAAAGCTTTGATGTCTTGCTATGTAATTCATTGGAGTAGCAACATTCATTCATCGTATTGTTGAAGTTACAATACAGGGATTTTTTCTTGTGTATGTTTATATTTTTCAAAATGAAGTTACATAGAGTGTAAGTTTTGTGCAAAAGTCTTTACTTTGAACCAACCCAAGCGTCTTTTTTGAATCCCACTAGCTTGAACAACTGGAAAAGGAACAGAGTCTTCCTGTAACTGCAGAAAAGAAAAGTACAACAAAATTCCTTGATGCTGACCAGTATGAAAATTGGGCAGGTAAGGCATAATTCTGAAGGCTAAATTGTTAAGTCTGTTAACAGAATTCTATTACAGCCCTTTTAAAACTAGGCAGCTTTTACTTTTTTTTTAAATCCCAAACTCCGTCCCCTCTGCCTGAGAGCTGGCAGACTGTGCTTGAAAGTGAGAAAAGAATGATGGGCTCTGCTAAACAGAACGATGATGAACTCTGCGGAAGGCATTAAAACAGAAATCACACTAGGCGTAACATTTTTCCAAAGCACCTATATCGCACGGGAGCCTAAATCTCATTGATTATGCTTCTAAGTAACCTAGGCACTATTGAAAATTTTATCCTACATCTGTAAATACTGCCTGAGCATTATACCTTTGGAACAAACCATCTTGTGAGACAGTGTGTAGTGTGACTTTAAATAGCTTCTGTACAAGCAGGTCCTTGTTTCCTCTATTTTTTTGGGCTGATAATTGATTCTCACTGCAATAGTAAAATCAACTGCCATTTCTCCCAAACAGCCCGTTATTAGAATCCCTGATTTTGATCAGCGCGTTATAAATACATTGATTGATTGTAACATTGTCAGTGTTTTGTTAAACCAAACTCAAGGCCTGACCCTGCAGGATGCTAAGTGTTGCCTATGAAGTGCTTAGTGCCTGCAAGCCACGTTGAAGCGAACAGGGATTGAGGGTTCTTAACAGCTCACAGCTCTGCGTGGTATGTAGTTGGGCATCTCTTTGCACTATTTCTGGTGTATTTGCACTATTTCTGGTGAATTCAGCGTTTGTGAAAGGGGGCAGTTCTAGAGGTCGAGGTTCCAAAGCCAAAGAACAGGAATAGGGCAGATATCAGCGGGGTGAGCTGCCCCAGCTGCCATTTCAGATATTGCATCCCTGAGACTACCAGTAATAGTGACAATAGTTATGGTGATTTTACTGATGTAGATACTGGCACACTAGGATCCGAACTGAAAGCAACAATGCATTTGATACATCAGCTGCTGAGCAGGCACGTGGCCACAGCAGCTTTCAACTACTACTAGCCTTGGCTATACTCCAACGGAAGCCAATGTATTTCATTACCAGACCCCTGAGCCAGCCAGTCCATCCCCCATTTTTAAGTATGTTTGTCAGCCTTGGGCATCTAGTAAATTGCAGGGGGGTTGAGGAGTGCAGGAGTCTTCATTGTAACCATCAAGCATAAATTTGTTTTCTTTTGTTCAACACAGGTTCATTGGTCTGGAATGATGGAAAAGGAAGTGGTGCTAAGGAGACACAGGCCATAACAAAGACTGACAATTCCACAAGTAACCCTCAGAATTCTGTATCCCCTGCAGACATAGTTTGTACTTTGCTAGAAGAGGATGTATGCCCTATAGAAACAGACCATCAATCTAAAGTAACAGTGTCCTTTCCAAATGTGCAGTCTTCTCTAGCAAAATCTGAGGAGGAGAACAAGGCAGAGGAAGTACTGGTACCTTACTGCTCTGATGAATCTATTGGTGAATTCAAACTACTTCTGCAAAATACTGATGAAGTAATTGAACTGTCTGAATCTCTACAGACTGAACCAGAAGCAATTGTATTTCAGGACACATTAGCATCTGACTTGTATGGCATTTCCATGGAAAAGGAGGATGCCACAAAGGTATCCTTAAAACAACCTGTAGACCAAAGCGACAAAGAGCCTGGAGACGGTGGTGTAGCACTTGTAGGAAAAGTGGAAGATCAGCCTTGTACCGATGAGAACAACTTCCTCTGCCTTGATTCAGATCCTGCAATGTGCGTTTCCCAGGTTCCTTTAGCCACTTTGGAGACGTCCTCTGAAGTAGAGTGCATGGCTGTTTCAGTGCCTGAAAATACCCCAGCAGCAGAAGATGATAAAGAAATGTGCAAAGTTACGGAACTTCAGCCAGCCAAAGACCATGTAGATTCAACAACATCCCTACAAAAAGACTCAGTTGTGTCTGTGTCAGATATAGATCGCATGTTGCCTCAGAGTAAAGTGAACAAGGAACTACATTTTAAATCAGAAATGCATTGTCCTGTTTCAAAGGCTCGCCAAAGCAATCAGGAGACAGATGCATCCAACAACTTGGAAAAACATTCCATCGGATGCCTTGCCTCCTCCAGTTTGGCCGGCTTCAAGAGTTGTATCCCTCTTAGTGGTGACAGTCAGCAGAACCAGTTAGGCGGCGTAACTTCTCAAGAGAAAACAAGGAAAGAAAGCAAATCTCCATTGAAATCTGCTGCTACAAAACCAGTTCGATTTACTATTGCTCCTGCCTGGCAAAGATCTCTTTCGGGGGGTTCAAATTCCAAGGAAGAGTCCTGTGCTAGAAGCTCCCCATCCTCTCCCATAAGACCAGAGTTGTTTGAAGGAACAGCTCACTTAGATACCACCAGGCAAGAGTCTACAAAAAACAACCCTGAAGGGTTTGAGAGGGATAATGAGAGCAACAAGGCCAGTTTGAATTCTTCCATGGAGGGGGCTGAGCATGAAACACAGAATGCTGAAAACCCATTTGGGATCAGACTGAGAAGAACATCCTCTTTGCTAAAGTACCACAGTGAATCTCCAAAGCAAATTCCATTAGCTGTTCACACCACCTCTTCTGGTTCTGTCAAGGAGGATCAAAAACCAGTAGGCACTGGGAGGCCACCTCACAGCCTTCCAGGCAACCAGAAAGCTTTAGCTAAAAAATCAGCTGTCATGGAAGAGAAAAATGCCCCCAAAACAAAACCTGAAGAAGTCTCAAAGAAGCAACACTCTAACAAACTTTCAGGTATTTATGCTATACTTGTATCCAAAGACTGTTGAGAATAATGGCTGTGCAAGGCCATTACAAAGAGCGGCAAACCAGGGATATGAAAAGAGTAAAAATTTTCTTTAATAGCCTTGGCCCTGAAATACAGGACCCTATTCAGCCCTGGTGTAACTCAGCTGATGTCAGTTTGGGCTTGTATCTTGGGTTTAGGCTATTCAAGAAAATTCTTAGGTTCCACCATACAGTATGTTCAAGCTAGAATAGTAACAGGGCATCAGAAATATAAAATGGGCCATTTTTGCCCAGTTTTTGTGGAATCCGTAGAATTTGTTTTCAGCTAATTGTCAGGCCAATGCAATTTAGAACTTAACCAGGTATCACATTAGTTGTAATTTTTTTCTAAAAAATTTGGGAAACGAAAAGGCAGCTTGTCTCTAACTGGATTACATAACAGAACAATGGTCATCACTCTACATTTAGCCCGTACTGTCAGCATGTTGCTTTGAGAGCTGAATCCTGCCCCGATTGACTTTAAAGACTCCAGTAGATAAAAAGGACAAACATCCTTGCCGAGGAACAAAGACAAAATCAGCAGGGAAATTAATGTTATCTTCACCCTTTTCAAAGTGTATTCGCTGAAGGATTTAAAACACAAAACTGTTTAGGTTTTGATAGACTTGCCCTAAATCCCTTTTTTACTTCCAAAATGCTTCTTTTATAGAAAAAGTCCCTAGTCCGCATTTGGAAACTGTTACCTCTGAACCAGCTTGGATCTCCATGGCAAAACTAAAGCAGAAAGGTTTCCAGGGTCATCCTCTTGCCAAAGGACATCAAAGGGAGGACAAAACTTTGACCAAAATGGATCAAGAGGAGGTATGGTACCTAGTGGCTGGTAGACTAGAACCATTGTGAATACTGTGACAGTCTGACGGGATACCTGTACACAATACTGAATTTGGCGTTCTTGGATAGCAGGTTTTTAGTAATGTGTATGACCAGATTTTCAAAACCAATTTCTAATGTTGTGCCCACAGACAGTTGCTGATGCAAATGAATAGATGTGTATTTGGCCATATCCGTAGCTCAGGTACTTGGAATTTTGGGGTCAGACTCTGCAACACACCTATCCTGCCATAGTCATCTTTGTGCCTCTCGTCTTCTGAACCCTGCAAGGGGTCTGCCAAATGCCCAGCACAATTTAAAGCAGCCACAAAAAGCTGCTCTATGTTACGGCAGTTTTCCACAGCCCCTGCTCTGCTGCTGAGAGCTGGTTCTGGCACAGGACTTGGAGGCAAAAGGTTTGTGGTTCATCCACAGATTTCCTGTGTGACCTTGGGCAAGTCATTTGACTGTGTCTCACTTTCTTAATCTGTAAAATGGGGATAACTGTCGTCTTTGCAGGGCTGTTGGGAAGTTTAATTCAGTAATATTTGTAAAGGGACTTTGTGATCCTTGGCTAGAGGGTGCCAATGAAGGACAAAGCAGTATTGTTATTTCAGTGATCATAAGTATCTTACAGACTTAATGGTAAGTGGATACAATATCACAAGTAGTGATTGTTAAACATGCCATTGAAAAGCTGTGTAAAGAGAAAAGCACCTGGCCTGCCTTGGTATATTCCCCAGAGCACCTGTGCCCTGTTCCTATTTCTCTTCTGGTGAATTCTCAAAGTCCACCTCTGATCGAACCTTAAAGGGGAACTGCTTCCTGTGTGTAATTATTTACACTTGCTGGTTTCCTTATTTGCATTCTTTGTTTTTTTCCTTAAAGCGAGTGACCTGTGCTAGTGAGAATTTATTGGGGAAGAACCTAACTCCCAGCCTGTGCGCTCAGGAGAAGAAATCACAAATGAAGACCACTATGTCTGCTACAGCAGGTATTTTTTTTAAAAGTGTGTGTGTCTGACTCACTCACTCACAGTAATGGCCAAGATTTTCACTGGTGACTTTTTGGGTGTGTCCATTTTTGGCTGCCCAGCCTGAGAAACCTTTAAATGGGCATAATCTTCAGAGGGTGACTGCTCAGCATTTTCACCCACTAGGCTGCGTCCAGACATGTCGATAATGCTACTCCCATGCTTACTCCATCCCCAGAGCAGGTGGGTGGGGGGTGAGCGGAGAAAAGTTCCGTCCTCAGCCTGCTTGCCAAGGTTCCTGACTGAGGACGTGGAAGGGGTGGTTGGTGATGCAGTGACTCACTGCGACTAGAGACCAGTAGTAAATTACAACCAGCAGGGAGTAACCGTGGCTCAAAGAGGTGTGTGCCTCATGGTGCTTTCTGAGGAGACTGATGCAACGTATGCCCAGCCCCGGTTCAGGGCTATGCCTAAAATCAGAGTTGAGCCGGAACCGTGTGCAGATAACACGCATCAAACTTGCAGCTCAGACTATATTTTACTCAATGAAATCTATTAACTTCAAAGCTTTCTTGTAAGTAAGTGAATAGACTTTCTCGCCTTCCTCCCCATCCTGGGTCGCTGACATAGCAATGAATGACTGGCTGAGGAATCATGACCCAGAAATGCCGCGTTAGCTGCCAGCTCAGTGTGTGATTCAGCTATGATTTTAAGGATTCCATTATGTGCCAGCTTCATTCCCAGACTCGGTAAACTCGGCACAAAGCTAGACAATGGTAAGCAGGTAGGAAGTTTGAGACGTCTCCTTTTGGAGTACAGTCAGGGCTGGGCTGAAAATTTCTCCCATGCCTCTCTGCCGGAGACACCTGGATTTTCACTTTGGCTGAAATTCATGCCACCCATGAAAGTTGCAGCCTAAACCTTTCTTTGCATTGTCTTGCTCCATGGATCATTCTGGTGTACAATGTCTTTCCCCCACAGTGGTAGCAGCTAAGGTCGCTCAATTCTTTCACCTCTTGAAAATTATGACTATCTCTGACTAATGTTGATGTTTTCAAGAAAAATCACCATTACCCAACAGTTCAGAAAAACACCACGCCCTGCTGCCAGCATTGTCCCCACATGACCAACAAAACAGGAAGACTTTCAAAACTTAGACTCCTCTTGTTTTACTCATATTAAAGGAGCCAATAATTTGACTTGGCTGAGGGGCAAGGAGTATATATAATTTCCAGAGCAAGTGGTAACCTTGGATACACTTTTTGTCTTGTAAATGGCTGTTGCAAAAGTTTTCTTTCTACACTTGATAAGTGATTGCGGCTTGTGTGTATGATACGTGTCCTGTACAGGTTGACATTTGTAGCTTGGTGCATGTATAGCGCAAGGTAGAATGGGATGATTAGGAGAGAGTTCTGAGAAACCAGATCCTGCATTGAGAGCTGCTGCATTACTCCTCTCTCGGAGCAAATGTCAGGCCAGAAAGGGGATTGCTTATTTAGACCCCCTGTTAGCATGTCCTTAAGCCCATGTCTCCTCAGATGTGCCCATTCTCTGTCTACACTCCACTCCCTTTTTTAAGCCTACGCTCTTGAGACTGTCCAAGGGACTTGAGACTGACTTTCACTCAATACAGAGGAATATGGGTATAATCTTCATAAGTGTCCAAGTTCCTTTTTTCAAAAGGGACTTAGGTACTTGAGAGCCTAACTCCCTTTGAGACTTGAGGCCCAGATTTTAAAAAGGTATTTAAGCCTTGCTGGAGCCTAAATCTCATCAACTGTCAATGGGATTTTGGCTCCTAAGTGCCTACTTCCCTTTTGAAAAATGAGATGTAGCCTCCTAAATCAGTTAGGTGTGGCACTGCTGAGTGCAGCAATGCCTGAACACCGTTACAAATCTGGGCCTAAGTCCCTACGTTATGTAAGCACTGTTGAAAAAGTGATCCTATATCTGGAGCTTGATCTGCTCTTATTAGGGGAGCGTTGTCCCTTCCGCTATAGTCTGCCCCATGCAGGGCACAGCCAGGGCTATCCCTACTGAGCTGATCCCAGGGGCAGGCTTTGCCAACAAGTGTTATCAGAGTGAATGTGCATTTTTTCATTGATCTCAACACAAGCAGGATCAAGGCCCCTTGTGCTTAACTTTGCTTGTACCCATAAATAGCTTCCATTCATGCTTGCCCCCCCCCCCGTGTGCCACGCAAAGACTTGTAGATAGTAATTAAATATGAGAGGGTTTGGCTTTTTCAGGCCCTGATTTATATTTCCAAATGAAGTACAATCTGTTGGAGTGGAAGGAGTGTGCCGAATGTCAAATGGCTTGTGAACTGTCCCTTGAGATATTTCAGTTGCTTATGTGTAGGCTGCATTCTGTCCTGGCCCATGCAACCCATCGGAAGACATCAGTCTTCGATATTTTCTATTAGATCGATAAATTAGGCGTTTTTTTTAAATAGTAGCTCAGAGCCTTACCAGCAACAGTATCAACATTCCTTAGTCTTTGCCGATGTCACCAGGCTTGTGATAGGCTGCAGATTTCAAAAGCTATATTTGAAAAGAATATCTAGTCACATTATGCTATCAGCTTCCCTCCCCTCTGGCTAACATGTCCAAGAAAATGTAGTATGGGTTTAACGCATATTTTTTTCCTAGTAGCATTTTTATAGTACAAGTATTTTTGTTGGCAGTAAAGACTGGAAGGTAAATCTCTAGACCACTCAGTGTTGAAGATGCCTATCGTTCTCTGCTAGCTAAACTTGGAGTGATTCTTCCCATGCAGCACATGATCATATGGTTGACTCCTAGAGCCACTTGTGCGTTACACAATGCAAAATTAGCCTGTGGAATTCCCTGCCACAAGCTATACTTGTGGCCAAGAGTTTTTAGCAGGATCCAGAAAATAACTGGATATTTATATGAACAAGATAAAAATCCCTCAGGAATTTTGGAAAAATTTACTCATGCTTCAGGGCTTAAGCCTTCCTCTAAATATTGGGAGTTAGCCTATCTTCAGTGAAAGCTGTCTCTTAAGTGCCTACTACAAAGTTTCTGACACCTTCATCTGAAGCAGCCAGTACTGGCCATTGTCACAGACTGGGCACTGGTCTCTGGACCACTGGTCAGATCTAGTCTGGCAATTCCTCCTCTTATCTCTGTTGCTTTGTGAAATTGTGTCACTTTTGGTTTTGTTTCACCTCTAGGTGACGTCACTTTAAAGAGCAGGAAAAAAAGTTAGCGTAAGTTCTGTCTAACTCTCCTGTGTTCTGATGACTGACTGGCATTGTTCTCAGCAGTTACACTTGGACCTATGGCTCAGGAAGCGTCTGTGGTTCCCACCACTGAAAAGGAAACAAGACAATCCTGTAATCTGCCAATGACACCGTGCAGCTCTGCTGAACCACCCTGGCTGTCCCTGGCCAAGAAAAAAGCCAAAGCTTGGAGTGAAATGCCTCAGATTGTTCAATAGCAAATGACAAAAGTGTCCTCCTCTGTACTGCCAATAACTGTATTAACTCCATATAGTAACTTCTTCGCTGGGACCATTTTTGGGGGGATGAGATAAAAGCCGTAGAACCTTCAGCACAGACTGTAGCTGTGAATATGTGAAGAAGAAATGCCATTGACGGGTTAACCTGCAGTAACCACCAGCATTAGGAAACTGAGCATTTTCCACGATAAAATACCATGAAATTCCAATTGACCAATTCATACTGACCATGTTTGACTAAAAGACAGTGGTGCTCTAAGAGGAGGCACTTCATGCCTTTGAAGCATTTCCTTTCTAAAAGGGGAGATTAAAGTACCCTGCACACAATACAGTATTCTGCATGATTTCACTTTGAGCATTGAATTTGTTTGGTGTCACAAAATGGTTTTAGAGCTCTGCACTGGAGCATCCAGACTGGCTGTCACTGATGTAGTACCATTTATGTCTCTAAAGCTTGGTCTAGGGCAGGTCTGACTGTGGTTCTGATTGTTAACGTATCTGTTTCATAAATGAAACAAGACACAAACAGCAATGCAGATTTAGGGGATTCTCATTTCTTAGGTGGTTAGAGTCACTCTGCCTTGGGCCTCATGCCTTATATTATACCATCTACTGGAAAGGCCCAGAACTGCACTGCCTTTGTGTTCTACTGCTAATGTATTTTAAAAAATCAATACCTTCTAAGGACTAGATTCTGCTCAGTTACCTCTGTAAATCTGGAATAACTCCACTGACCTTAAGGTAGTTTGGAGATGCTGAATTTGGTCCTTATACCTAAGCTAAAATTTTTATATTTAATTTCTAGCATAGAGCAATTTCTCTTTGTAAGCCTCTTTAGTGAAATATCCCTGCTAATGGCAGAGGTGGGAAAGGTTTGACCCACTCTTGTTTTCTGTGTAGAAGGAGACCTGTTCGCCACAAACAGTATCCCACTGTTCGCCTCAAACAGTATCCCACTGTTCGCCTCAAACAGTATCCCACTGTTCGCCACAAACAGTATCCCACTGTTCGCCACAAACAGTATCCCACTGTTCATATTCACCGCAATATGATTTTTAGACTATTTCCTTTGCAGTTTAGAAAAAAAAAATGCACGTAACATCCACCCTTAGCCATCAGTACATAACTGAAAGCTGAAACTGAACATCTATCTAAAGACACAGAGCTGGCAAACAGCTGCTCTTTTAGGGTTCAATTCTGCTGTCACTGAAGTCTTGCCACTGACTTTTATGGGAGCAGAATCAGATCCTTTAAAAATAAACTTTGTAAAATGACTTAGTGACATCAGTGTCAGGACAACCAAACTGCAGCTGCCTGTACATTGCACATTTGCAAAACATTTTCTGTTTACAGCCAATGAAAACATTGAAGACTGACTTGTCCGACAGATTGTCTTTTGCAAACAAGCTGGGTAGCATCTTTAAGAAAAATGGTGCGTGGCAAGAGGTCCAAATGTGAAACAACACGTTTGACCTTGGAGTAACTCATTATCTAAACTCCCACCTGTTGGTTCTGGCCTGAATTTAAATATACTACTACTTCTGAAATCTGTATCCATTGCTAATGAAGACTGTGCAACTCTTATTCATGTGGCTGAACAACTTACTCGCACTAATAGTCCCACTTAAGTTAATGGGTCTGCTCTTATGAGTCAATGCTAATCAGAAAGAGAAAAGGTTCCACAGTCGGTTCACTAATACAGGCTGGTTTTACTACTTTTTAGTATCTGTTCTAAGAAGTGTATCTTCTCCTGCAATGTACTGAAGCACTTGTGTTTCTCTAAAGTTTGAGAGTATTATGTAAAAGAACAAATTAAACATTGTCTACTATGGTTTTCTACAGCTGACATCACATACATGGGTTTAAACTCTCTGTTTAAAATATGCACTTTCCTATATACTGCTATTTCTCTCCTGTTCTTTGCCAGTCTGGATTGCAACCCTACACCTAAACTACTGCAAACGAAAACAGCATTTATCTATTACCTTGTTGCTTTTGTTCTTGATATTGTGTCTCTCATTTTCTGTATGGTATGTATATACGTTTTTGTAATCCTCACCTTTGGAGGACCCCCTTTTGTATTCTATTCCCATATTTGGTTTACTATTAAACGCTATGGTCATGATGGAATTTTTCAGGGTTTGGATGGGTTGTGATTCTGGAGGGGATGGACTGGCATTAGGGAAGCAGACCTTGAAGAAGAACTGTTTGTGCTTGGTGGGTTGATATACTGTATAGATTCCAGGTTGGGGAAAACTCTACCTCTGGGACTTTGAACTGAGCATCACAGAGGTGAGAGACTGTATTTAGTTTTCTTTGAAGTCATGGGACAATTCGTGCAGTCTCTCTTGGGGTGTGGGGTTCGCTGTGTTGTGCTTTGCTATGTGGACCTTGAAGTCAGCAGGATCAAGGGGCTGGCACAGTAGCATTGATGACAGGAATGGAGCTTAAGCTCTTGATGAACTGGAATATCAGTTATTATTGTTTTTTTAAATTAGTTGATCAGAAGAATTTGGTGACCAGACGAGACGTTCCCTACTCCTTGCAGCAGAACTGCTGTCTGGACAGGAAGCTACTCTAGAAATCCTTATATATAACCGACTCTCAATGAGCAGGATTCTGTAAACTTCTATAGTATGTTTGTTTATAGAAACTGAGCAATAGGCTGCCCCAGCAAAATCAAAGTGAATGGGCCTTATGTTAGGCCTACCAGCCTCAATTAACATTTCCTTATAGCAGCCCATTTAAACATCCAGCTGGTCATGCCTCATGCTGCATTTTGGGGTACAGCCATGGAGCAGGTACCTTTGGCTGTCAGGCCAGGGGATAGAAATGCTATAGAATGTTTATCCAATATATAAATTTGCAGCATCATTGGCACCTCTCTTACATGCATCACTGAGTAAAGATGGGAATACTAAACATACCATCCTCCTTGGCTCCAACCTTCAGTGATTGTTTTGCTTCATCTGTTATGTTAAATAGAAAATAAGCAAATCTCCACTGAATGGCATAGTCTACTGCTGCTGGTTCAGTAACAAAGTGCATGAATGTTTTTTCTCTCAGGTTAGTGTATATCAGCAGATCAGGGCCCCAATCCTGCAAATGTATGCATATGTGCATAGTCTCATTGACTCCAGTAGGCCTACAGGCATGCTTAAAGTTGAGCACAGGTGGAAGCGTTTGCAGGATCCAGGGGTAGACTGGCTATGCTGTACTCCCTGCTCCACCACAGTTTTGTGAATTTGGCCCTGCTGCCGGTCTTTCCAGAGTCAAGAGTCCCCATGGCCTTGGTTGAACTAGACCACGGAGAACAGATTTTTAAGACCTTGGAGCCTAAATGTGTCCCTTCTCAGTTACATGAAAGTTCCTATGCACTAAGCTTTGCACACAGCTGATAATGTAGTATCATCTGAACAAGGCAATCTGAGTGGGATAAATGTACCATGGGCAGTCTGTGTTAACTTAATCTCTAGAGCAGATTTATTCATAGTGAGACGTGATAGTCCCTTATGAACCTTCATACTCCTAGGCATAGCAAATGGAGTTTCCTTTCAGACCCTCTTTAGGTTCTCCTGCTGATGGATACAATCCTTTCCTCACTCTCCAGAACTCAAACACCCTGAAATTAGAGCTTATCAAAAACTGAAAAGTTAGTTTTTTGAAGCATTACAAAATTTCAGAGTTTTGTTTCAAAGGGTTTGAAAGGGATCTATGTTTTCCCCAGCACTTTATTGACAATTTTGAAAAATATTTTTAACAAACGCTTTGAAAAAAAAGTTGGGAAAAGTCATTTAAAAAATATTTGAACAGTTTGACAAATTTGTGGGGGGAAATAATTTCAATTAAGGATAAGCAAGATGTTTTAATCTTCTGGCCAGTTCTACCCAAAATATACCAGAGTGAATCTGTAGAAAGTGGCAAAGAATAAATGTGAGCGTGAGCAGTTACAGGAAAGTAGGGTGACCAGACAGCAAATGTGAAAAAATCGGGATGGGGGTGGGGGGTAATAGGAGCCTATATAAGAAAAAGACCCAAAAATCGGGACTGTCTCTATAATATCAGGACATCTGGTCACCCTACAGGAAAGAAACATAAAAAACAAAGTTTTTCAATGTCAGTTTTAGTTAGTTATACCGGCCCTAGATCTATGCACCATTTGTGAAAACTCTCAGATCCCCTAAACAATGGTAGAAGCAGAAACAAGGCCTAAAGGCGTATTGATTTGTCTCCAAATTCTGACAGTGTTAGTAAGTGGAAAATATGGTTGCTAATCCATTTAAAAGATCTACCATATAGACCGTTTCCAAGGGCAGCAAGATATCAGCAACCACAATTCAATGACATTTCATTTTGGTGACTGAGGAATTTGGAGGGATAAATGTGCTTTGTCACTTCTCGGGGCATCAGAGAACTGTTGGCCCTGCCCGTTTACATGGTATGCTTGTTCGAGGCAGTCATTCAAATGACTGGAAAGGCACAGCATGCTGTGTGAAGCTGAAAAACTGCATATTGCCATGGTTCAGGACTGAACTATTGCCATAGAGCACAGAAGCATTTAATTCATATATAACTTGAGAGAAATCATTTAACATGTTGCTATAAGTGATCTATGCGCTAACAGTCTCCAGTAGGTCAAACATCCCCAAATGTCCTATTTAAAACTTCCGCACTGAGGAGCTCTCTTAAACTGGTTCAGGGGGTTCCTTAGCGCAACCTCAGATTCAGAGAACTGGAGACTCATGCATTCCTCCTGTGAATGGGAATTTGGAAATAGGGTGAAACTAGAAGTGATGAGGAAGAACTGAAATATTTTCAGAGCCAACTTTATTGATTGATTTTGTTTCCAGCCAATAAACTGGATATGTTCAAGGCAGTATATGACTGTTACTTCTAAAAGCAAAATATATGCCAATAGAAGGAATTATACGGCTCTTCCTTTAAGGTTAGATGAACCTTTTCAAGACTCCCATGGCCCTTTATCACAGTACGCCTCTACCCTGGTATAACGCGACCTGATATAACATGAATTCGGATATAACACGGTAAAGCAATGCTCCGGGAGGGCAGGGCTGCGCAGTCCCGTGGATCAAAGCAAGTTCGATATAACACGGTTTCACCTATAACGCAGTAAGATTTTTTGGTGCCCGAGGATAGCGGTATATCGGGGTAGAGGTGTACCTTATTCCCCTTAAGAATCTCCTCATTCATCTCTTATCATGGAGTTACTGCTTTTCTACTGATACTGATAATAACCTTTAAGTATATTCCTTCAAATCGCTCTTGCCTCTGATGCTGGAGATGACAGGCTCATGCTTAAAATAAAGCAGATAGTACAGATAGATAAAATTATTCAGTTACAAATCAGTGCATGCCTATATCGAGGCATCTAAACATGGTTCAGTAAAAAAATGCAAAAAAAAGGTTCTAAATAAAAAGGTCCAGGTAAACCCAGCCCACAGCAACAATGATATATACAACAGCCATCAAGCAAAACCCTTCCGTGCTCCCAGAGATCAGTTCCCAATTACTGGGAGGACGGGGGGAGACCAAAAGGTAGCCAGTGGGAAAAATCAAGGGGTGGAGGCCTCCAAAAAGCAGTAAAAACTAGAACAATGCAAATAAGACAGACACCCAGTGAGGGACAGCAGTACCCTCCGTGGAGGGGATATGATAGCAGTTTTCAGGTATCTAAAAGGGTGTCATAAGGAGGAGGGAGAAAACTTGTTCATCATAGCCTCTAAGGATAGAACAAGAAGCAATGGGCTTAAACTGCAGAAAGGGAGGTTTAGATTGGACAATAGGAAAAAGTTCCTAACTGTCAGGGTGGTTAAACACTGGAATAAATTGCCTAGGGAGGTTGTGGAATCTCTATCGCTGGAGATATTTAAGAGTAGGTTAGTTAAATGTCTATCAGGGATGGTCTAGACAGTATTTGGACCTGCCATGAGGGCAGGGGACTGGACTCAATGACCTCTCAAGGTCCCTTCCGGTCCTAGAATCCATGAAAAAAAGAACTGTCCTCATTATACATAGGGACCAAGAGCAGACTAGCCCCACCTGACTAAGTGCCAGCTAGGAGTAGAGACAATCACTTTCATATTTAGTACCTAGATTATGAAGGGCTTTACATAATACATCAGAGGTTCCCACGCTTTCCCTCAGGGCTTTTATTGTTATAGAGAGATTGCCTCTGGGACCACCTCTCCACCTGTTTGTGATCAGATAGGCCACCTTCCCCTGGCACTACAGAAATCGCTTACATGGAAAAATAATATTAGGAGACTGGCATATTTCAACTGTCTTTTAATGCAAATGAGCAGGTGGAAACAAGGAGGAGGAGCCAACATCATATGACCAGCCCGTAGTTCATGGAGTACAGTTTGTGAGCCAATATATACTAATCCTGACTGTGATTACTGCACACAGGAGAACTGAGCAACTACTGCAAAAACAGCATTCACCAAAGTTTCTTGGATTGAAAGCCAGGACTGTGCACCAGCAGTGCTCACAGCACTCTTAATAACCCTTCTACCAGTATTTGTGCCAGTGGTCCTCTGGTCCCGGGAAGCCTTGCAAAAAACTCAAGAGAGTAGATTTCAGTATTGCCGATGCCACACATTTAAAAACAAAACAAAACATGGGATTAAGAAAATACATCTGGGTTCCTTTTATTTGTTTTCTGGATTTTGAGGTGCACATTTTTCAAGCTTTTCTCTGAAACCATGAAGGCTAGAAGCTTACTTTAAAAAAAGTTGAGCGTCTCAATGTGATCACTTGACTCCAGGCGCGAGGGCTTTAAAAAAAAAAAAAAAAAAAAAAAAAAAAACCACCACCACATATCATGAGATTTGTGATAAAGCCATGAGAACTAGCTATGTTCATGCAGCCATCTTAATATCTTTGATTTTCCATTTTCTGTGCCCAGCACAATCCTGACTGGGTCTTTGGGCCCTACCTCGCTACAAATAATACATAACACAACAAGCTTACTGGGGTATTTTTAAAAATTTAAGATTACTTTTCAAAGATTGTAATTTTAAATAAACTGCATAGAAGTGCAGAGGGTATGTACCGTTATGGGTAATTAGGGCTGGGGTTTTACTGACAGACCTGGAAACCGGTCACAGAAACTCCATGTGTATGGCACAGGCATCTGGCTTTAGGCTTCCTGCTATGCTGCCGTATGGCAGCAGAGGGTACTCAAACCTTCCCCAAAGAGCAAGGGAGCATTCCAATGACTACGAGCAGTAGATTCATTTAAAAACGTGGTTGCATTTATTACAATAAGGAGGCTTTTGTTAATGCAAAGGAAAGGTGGGTCCAAGAAAGGGGAGGGGCATTTCTGTTTATAACTCTGTGTTTATTTACTAAGCTACATAAAAAGTGTGGTGAAAGCTACAGCTGCTAGAAAGACACTGCATCCCCTGGTGCTGCTGCAGTTAGAAGCCACTGGGACCAGAGGAGAGTTGCTGTGCGAGTAAACCATCATGCAGAATATACAGGAAGTTTTATAGGCAAGTTATGTAAAGAGGGATATTGTCAATTGTTAAACTGGTATATAGTTCAGTAAATCAGTCTGTCAACAAGCAGACACACAGGTGAGCTGGCCAGTCTATATACAGAACATGTTAAAGTCATGAAATGGGTTTTTATAAGAGCAAGAGTAAGCGAATGGCTGGAGCAGCCGCCTGTCCCGATTTTCCTAGATGACTCATATTGCAAGATCAGCCTACAGAATGTCAAACAAAGTCTCTGTTTTAAATAGCTGAGGGTGTTGGCAGCATAGTGTCATGCTGCGAGGCTATTGCTCTGTAGGACAAATCCTGAAACATATTGGGGGAGGACTCACTCCAAGGGAAGGAAATAGAGTTCATAGAATATCAGGGTTGGAAGGGACCTCAGGAGGTCATCTAGTCCAACCCCCTGCTCAAAGCAGGGCCAATCCCCAGACAGATTTTTGCCCTAGATCCCCAGCTGGACTCCTCAAGGATTGAACTCACAAGCCTGGCTTTAGCAGGCCAATGCTCAAACCACTGAGGTATCCCTCCCACCTGAGCAGTGAAGGACATTGAGGCCTTGTCTACACTAGAAAGTTGTACTGCTTTAGCAATACCAGTATAGCTGATGCAGTAAAACTCCCTTAGTATGGACACAGTTATATAGATATATACTGGTATCTCCCATATGAGAAGGGAAATAAGCTGTCAGTATAAGGCACGTTTATACCAGTATAACTGCTTCTAAATGAGAGATTCTACTGGTGTAACTATATGGGTATTAAATCATACCCCTAACTGACATAGTTAACCAGTTCAAAGTTTGTGTGTAGACCAGGCCATATTGAAAATAATTATTTATCTATTCAGTTTATTGAAGATAAATGTTCTTTGCATTCTTACATCATATAAAAATCTTTAAATTACATTTAAATGGAAAATGGCAACTTACATTTAACAGACTATACTAGTTCAACAGCAATTGCTTGACAAATATTCTGTATTTTAAAAAAATATCATTTGCAACATGACTCTCAAAGTAGATTCTCCCTTTTATCCATTTCAGAATGTATTTGTTAATACTACTTGGCTCTTATATAACACTTTTCATCTGTGGATTTCAAAGCACTTTACAAAATAAACTAAATATAATCAGCCTTATTTTACAGGGATCTGAGGCACAGAAAGGTGAAGTGACTTACCCAAGGTCACACAACAGGTCAGTGGCAGAGCCCAGATCTCCTGAGTCCCAGGTCAGTGCCCTATGCACTAGATCACAATGTCCATTTAGATCATCATCTAAAATTGAGCTAATGAATTCAGATGTGTTCTACAGAGGCCTCTTTCCAGAATAGAAGAGGGAGTCTGATTGTGTACCAGAGCACTGTGGAAAGCTTCTAAATTTAAACATTTCCACAGCATTTAGGTAACTCTCTCCAATTTACAAAATAACGACAGCAGCAACCTGTGGGAAAGGTGCCAAGTCATGGGGATCTTGTTTGTTTTAATTGTTTGCAGTGACAGCTCTCTGCCGGTTACATCACCAAGCCCAGCTCTGATCTGATGTTTTGGAAGAGAAGTTTATTGTCTGAACTGCAGTAAGCAGAGTTATTCCTACTGTTTTGGATACATGCTGTACTGCTGGTGATGCGAATACTTTGAACAGCCATGCCAAGCTGCAGCATATGTAGTCACAAGCAATGGGCAAGTGAATATGTTTTCTGTACATGTCTTCCAAGGGGGCAGCATTTTACAGGTCAAACTTGGCAGGGTAAAACCATATCAGTTGCACAGCCGACGCTTCCACTAGGCGACCGGATTTGGGGGGCGGCATTTTGCCGCCCTCGGTGGAAATTCGGGAGCGGGGTGGGGGGAGGTCCTTCTGCTCCGGGTCTTCAGCGGAAATTCGGCGGTGGGTCCTTCACTCGCTCTGGGACCCGCCGCCGAAGTGCCCCAAAGGACCCCCATCGCCAAATGCTCAGAGGAAGAGTGCTGCCACCTAGGGCGGCAAAAACCCTGGCACCGCTCCTGGTCAGTTGGCATCATTAGCTGCAGAGATACAATGTTTTATTGGTAGAAAGGAGTAAAAAAAAGTTACTTGTGTCTCAGCTGGATATAAAAGTGCAGGGGACTAGGCTAGATGACCTCTCAAGGTTCCTTCCAGTCCTATGATTCTATGAAAACCTCGGATGCTTCCACATTGCACTTTAATTATAGGTAAAGACAGTAGTCTTTTCTCCATTTGAATCATGCCTATTTGAGACCCATAACGTACTACAGATTTTAAATTAGAATTCTCCATTGAAATCAATTAGAAGTTCTCATTTTAAATAAAAAGCAGCATGATCTGTACCTATGTTAATGGAAGTAATCGGTAGCTGAGAGTAGACACTCAATGTGCTTTTGTTCAGTCTGAGAAAGTATTTTAATATGTAAACATCCCTAAGTTTATGTCCACCCTGCTAATAAATGTGACTTTTGTAGCAGAATCTCCTTACTGCATGACAGTCCTAAAACAATAATTCTAGTTTTAAGGAATATTGTTTGCTGTGATGGAAGGATACAACAGAAAGGTAAGTAGAAATACTTAAAATGACAAAGGAAAAAAGGTACTTTAAGAAAATATTAAACTGCTACAAGAAGTTAATATACCTTCCCCCATTACCAACAAGATCCTGGTTCAGCAAAGCACTTCAACCCAAGCCAAGGTGAGTGGTCTTATTGGCTGCAATGGGACTATGCACATGATTAAAGTTAGGCCCGTGTTTAATTATGTTGCTGAATTGGGGCCTGTGGACCCAGTCCTGCTCACACAGAAGCTAAGGCAAAACATCAAGTGACTTCAGTGGGAGCAGAATTGGGCCCATAGAAAGGACAGTTTAACAAAGTTGATTGAAAGAACGATTGCATTATTTAATCTGGTAATGCAGTTAAGAGCGTTAGTGAGAATGAAGCATAAAGAAAAATTGTTACTCTAAATATTCAGTAATGTCTGAAGCTCAGAGGCTGACAGTCCTGGACTGGTGGGTACTGCTATGTTTTTTCTTTTCCACTTGATCCTATATATAGTGTCTCCTTACAGCTGCATAGTTTACCTTGATGCTTGTTGAGAAGCATCCTTTAATTCCTAAACCGGTCTTCTGAAAGGGACACTTAAGTTTTATTATCTCAACATCGGACCTTCCTTAAAAATAGGTGTTATACAGATTACTTTTGTAAGTAATTGGGCTTATTCCCCACTACCATCTCCATTATGATGCACTCTCCTACTAATGTGAATCTGTTTCATATAGTTTCCAAGGACTCTCAAACATGCATGTCTTCCCATTCCTATGAGTGCATGACTCTGCAGGGGCCATGGCTTAGATAGCATGGATTCAATCAATCTAGCATGGAGGTTACAAACTCAAGAAAAACTGTAACAAGGTTCATGGTTGCAGCCTTTACTCCAGCCATAAATGAAAGATGTTACATGCGACCACTGGCTCCTGGGAATCCAGGAGTGGTGATGGATCCAATATGGCTCTGAAACCGACTTGCACTTGGACAGGTCACTCATACCTCCAACAGAACGTACAGTTAAACAGGGCCGGCTCTAGATTTTTTGCCGCCCCAAGCAAAAAAAATTTTGGCTGCCCCCGTCCCAGCTCTGGGCTCCCTCATTCCTCCCCACCATTGCCCCCCCACACAGACCTCCTGCCGCCCCAGCCCTGGGATTTCTCTCCCCCAACCACCTGCACCCTCCTTCCACCGCAGCCCTGGGTCACTAGTAACTCGCTCCCAGGGCAGGTCATTCAGCAGGAATTTTAGATGTGCACAGAACACAGACAGGATTGGTTCCCATATGGTTACAGAACTGCAGTAAAGTGGAACAATCATCAGCTTGTGTGATTGGAGGATATCTGGATGCATATTATAAGACTGTCCTACAAAATGAGGAAAAGTTGAGGTGCCTTTATTATTCTTTTGTTCCATTCTTTCTTTCTATGGGGAATTTGCCAATGCAATATCACTTCCTTTTAAACAAAAACAAACAAACAAACGGCAATGGCTGTTGAAAATAGCAATTCCAGTCCTAATAACCACTGGGAAGCTTTTCTTGCTCAATTTTATCCTACTTTTTCTACAGCAAGTTCCAGTGGATCAGTATATTTGATTTGGGAGAAATGAAGTAACAGCCGCCCAAACTGAGCTTGAGCACTCCTGAATTTTGAGGTGTTCAAATCTGGAAGGCAGGTGCTGGTGGGGGGGGGGCCCTCTGGCTCTGCAGGGGAGCACGGCAGCATGTATGCAGCAGTGTGTCTGGCGCTGCACGGAGCCAGACACGCTGGTCTGAGTGGCACAGTAAGGGGGCTGTGGGGTTGGATGGGGCAGAGGTTCAGGGGGCAGGGAGAAGGGGGGTTAGATGGGTCAAGGGTTAGGGGGGCAGTCAGGGGACAGACAGTGGTTGGATAGGCATGGGAATGCCGGGGGTTTATCAGGGGACAGGTAAGGGGTGGGGTCTCAAGGGGCAGTTAGGGGCAGGGGTCTCAGGAGGGGGCAGTTGGGGACAAGGACCAGTGGGGCTTAGATAGGGGGTGGGGTCCTGGGGGGCAGTTGGGGCAGGGGTCCCGGGAGGGGGTGATCAGGGGACAGGGAGCAGGGGGGGGTTGGATGGGTTGGGGTTTCTGTGGGGGGTAGTCGGAGGGGGTGGATGGTGGCAGGGTGGGGCTGCCCTCCCTCCCTGTGGAGTGTCCTATTTTTTGAATGTTAAAATATGGTATCCCTACCTTCCCAGTGCAGCTCTCCATTCACTGCAGCATGAGGTCTCAGCTTCCTCACTCCCTCCCCCTCTTTCCTGTTGGTAGTGGCCAAGGGAATGCTGGGAAATGTAGTTCTTTCCCTGCTCCAGGGCTGGCTCTATAGGCAGGGAGCTAACCAAGGAACTACAGCTCCCAGGCCCCCCTGTTGGTTCTCAGCTCCCATGCTGGATCCCTGCCGCCCCTGCAAATGGGCTGCCCCAAGCACGTGCTTGCTTTGCTGGTGCCTAGAGCCGCCCTTGCAGTTAAAGCCCTGGCCTACTCCCCAACTATTTTCCCCTACAGCATTTTAAAGTCATGGCTCTCACCATCTGTCCTTTTTCTTGGGTAGGGAAAAGACATCCTATTTGAATGATCTGTTAACGCCAACCTTGAGGTTTTGACAAATACGACTTCAGCAGCAGACGTGATGGGATAAGTATTGTTTCTTTAAGTGCAAGTGTAAAAACAAACAGCACAGTTGCATCCATGCCAGTAAGAATCTTGAAAACTGTATGTATTGCTTCACAGGCAGACAGATGCTCCGTACTGCCACAGAAAGTGGAAGAGATGTTTATGCAGCTTCACTTCTCATAGTTTGATGAGGGGGTTGCTACTGCCACTAACTATCCCACTGTGCTCCCTGGTATCTTGTAGCAAGGTCAATTTATTTATCAGGTTATATATTTAAAAAAAAAAAGGACTATAGGCTACCAGCCTTGTACATGAGCTAAATGTGAGGAGCCCAATCTATCCTTGGTATAAATCCATTGAAGTCCATGGAATTTATACCAGGTGTGAATTTGGCCCTTTAATCTCACCACCTTCTCTCTCCATTTGTTTGAAGTTTTTCTCCATAATCTTTCATGTAGATTTCTCCTTTTGATGAATGTGTCCTAGCAACAATGTAGGTGGTGGAGGTGTATTGCCATTGCTGGCTTCTCTTCAGACAGGATCCTCAAACATCTTTCACGTAAAGCTGAAGTGTTAGGCACCAGTGGAGTGTGTTTGCCCTGAAAGCTTAAAAAACAAAAACCCCACACCGTACTTGTTAGGATTTGCTGACATCTACACGTTTCACAGTGAGAGCTTCTGTGTCTGGCCAGCTAGGCTTGAAATAGCTACACAGTTGGAGCCTTTGAAGGTCCTTGAAGTTCATTTTGTACAGTGGTGCTGCTGTTCCACTGATTTAGAGGCAGTGTGTGCCAAGTAGGAAGGCAGTGTTGCCTAGTGCATGGATCACTGGACTGGGACTTGGAAGACCAGGTAAGATTTGATTCGTGGCTTTGATCTGCTGATAGACTTTAGGCAACTCACAATTTCCCCTCCCCCCTTCACCTTTTGTCTTGTCTATTTAGACAAGTAGTTATTTGGGGTAAAGACAGTCTTACTATGTGTCCGTACAGCGCCTACCACGAGTCCCTCATTTTGGTGCTACTGTAATAATCCTTTTCTGAGAGAGAAACATTTGAGTTATGATAAGCTCCAAACAGGACATACTGTACATTCCATATAAACGTAGCAAAGCAAATGGCTATATTAACCAAGTTCCCATACAGTGAATTAAAATATAAAATCCATAATGTAAAGGTGCTGCTGTACAAGGGATAATGGGCCAGATTCACAGCTGGTGTCACTCCACTGATTTATTCCAGCTGAGGAGCAGGCTCCAATATGTTGAACAACATAAAAGGAAAAAAATTCTCAAACACAAACAACTCTGAAAACTGAAAGTTTGTCTTCACTTCAATTTCTGTTGCCCCTAACTTGAGTCCCATCCACATACAAAAACCCTTCACTCAAGTGTGGGGGTGATTTAACTCAAGTGGGCTGGCTCATCTGAGGAACAGGGTAAAGCTTGTGTTAGCAGCTGATGAATAACACCAACTTAACTACTCTCTGTAGCCGTGAGTGTTATTTTTGCAGTCTGGCCGCTCTTACTTGAGCTAGGCTAACTGTAGAGGAGTTAGCATGTGGCTTCATGGCAGTTAACTCATTTCCCCTACTAAATAAAGTCAACTTTGAACCTCTTTTGCCTTCATTACAAATCCATAAAAATGCACACATGACCAGCAAGGAAGCAGGATTCCCTGGCCGCAGCCTGTTCCAGTCCCACTCTCTGAACGGCCAGCAGTCTGTTGTGAGGGGGCCCAACCACTGAATTCCATGGGCTGCTAACCAACCTGGCTCTGGGTAGTGACTGATCACTGTTCTTAGCTCTAGGTCACTCAGGCACAGGCCCCAGCTGCAGACCCTCTGATGCCTCTTTTGGGATTGTGGGTCCCACAGTCCAGCCACCTACACCCTGGAACCAGTGCCACAGACCTCTTGACCCCACTCCATCAGTTGCTTAGACCCATTCCCTCCAGCATCCATGAGGCTGGGTGAGCTCTGGTTTCTTCATTTACACCCTTCTGGGACCCCAGGACAGTTAAAGCAAGGAACATAGGTTTTGTAAAGGAATTTCTGCGCACACACACACACTTTATACTTCGTAAGCACAACAGAATGACAGATTTATGGGGAAAAATGCTTGTAGAAGTGTGACTCACCACCGGGGTGACAGGGCATGACATAGCTCTTTCCACCCCATCATCTAGCATTCCCCGCTGATGATTACTCCAGCCTGGCAGTTTGCCTCTTCTAGTGACTCTGCCCTCCAGCTGGGTCACATTTTAGTTCCATACCCCTTCAGGGTACTCCACTCCCAAGTCCCCATAAAACTATATCCAACGTTCCAGTCCCTTCAGCCCCTCTTCATGGTGGTTATTAAGATCCACATGTCCTACCTGGTATCTTCAAATGTAGACCGCTCAAGGAACTCCCAATTCAAGTGCTTCTACTGCCACTCAACTCCCAGTACTTTACCAATCCTTGTCTTGGGCTTGCCATCCTGGTCATCTCCTGCCAGCTTGGTACTCCTTTGGTCTCAGCTCCGTATTGAGCCCTCTTCCAGGAGGACGAGAGCGAATCACCATTTCCTGTAGCCTTTGCCTTTTAGTGCCAATACTCAGGGTTTTCCCTGCCTCTAGCAGCCTTCCATGACACAATCAGCTTCCTTTCCAGGTCCCCCACCTTCCTTCATCATGGCTTCTTATTGGGGCTCAGCTTAATATCAGCAGAGTTCTTTCTTTCACAGCAGAGTCTCCCAGGCTGTCTCTTGGCTCAGCCCCGCAACCTGTTCTGAATCCAAGCTTCAGGCCTTCCTGGCTTCTCTGAGCCTTTAGCCTAAGAGAGAAAGCTCCTAGTTACTTCTCACATGGATCTCCTCTCTGGGGCCTCATTTTCCCCTGCCTCTGCTCCTTCCTTTATGAAGGCCCAACTCCTCCCCGGCTGGGTTTAATAACCAATTATGAATAGGTGCTGACTTTTGTTTTTGCCCATGGGTGCTTTTGAAGAAGGTGTGTATGTTTGTGGGAGGCACTCCACCAGTTTTGGGGGAGGCTATTATCAGCACATTTATACACTTCTTTCATATTCTAGTTATGTGTCTATCCTTGGTATCTTTACTATTTTAGTGATTCAATTGTTGTGAACTACATAATTACAGTCTCATGAATTACAGTATATTAAAATCATTGCAATCACCTAAAAGCTGTCTTCACTAACATCCCAGTTGAAAGACATTATGACTCACTAGCTTTCTGGATGAAAACGGTCAGCAATGTTATTTACATCTAGGTTCCCTGGTATTGTTTTGATGCACATTAGGGACAGCTACATTATTCAGTTGCTTCTGTCCCATTGATAACTGGAGATAATTTTTAAGTCTTCTGAAGCTGGAGAATGAGTTCAGGATAATACAGGCACAGTGAAGGATTTATAAATTTGCAGTATTCTGGAAACCTAGTGTATCCAGAGTACTGCAAATGACTTCAGGATCTCTTTCTTGCTAGGTAACAGCTAATTTAGACACCATCATTTTGTATGCATAGTTGGGATTATATTTTGCTATGTGCATTACTTTGCATTTAACATTGAATTTCATCTGCCATTTTATTGCCAAGTCACCCAGTTTTGAGAGACCCTTTTGTAACTCTTTGCAGTCTGTTTTGGACTTAACTATCTTGAGTAATTTTGTATCATCTGCAAACTTTGCCACCACACTGTTAAAAAAAAGTAAACAGATCATTTATGAATATGTTGAACAGCACTGGTCCCAGACCAGTACAAGCCCCTCAGGGACACCACTTTACTTCTCTTCATTCTGAAAATTAACCATTTATTCCTACCCTTTGTTTCCTATATTTAACTGGAGTGCCTGGGAATGCTTTCTGGATCATCTAATGATTCTTAATTTAATAAATGACAAGCCTATTGTTATCTTAATCACCCTGCCTCTGTTTCTAAACAAACTCCCTGCCCCAAGGGCAGATGTTGTTAGCAGCACAGAACTCATCAGATTCCACGCTCAAGGTCTGACTCCTGGGTGCTGAGCACCCACTATTCTTTTCCTTCTGTGGGTGCTTGAGCCCCTGAGCACCCATGGGTCAGCGCCTATGAAATTATGCCTTAGACCCACCAGATGCTACACAGGGGCCTAATTGGGCTCACACTCCTATTAACCCAGGGTTAAGTAGTGTGGGATGTATACACCTCATTACACAGCTGTACGCAATTTGCACCCTCAGCTTCCTCACCCCTCCTGAGTCTTTGGCTTTTGAGGCCTTCCTTCAGGGAGGCCAAGTTGTTCCTGCTTCTACTCCTTCCACTGAGTCTTCTGGTTCTGACAGTGGACTGATCCTCCTGGCTAGAGAGCAGCTGGACACTGCTTCCTGCTTTTCTTACTCTAGAATTTTCCATCCCCCTGTGGGTGGCTGGTCCTAGAGGGTCATTCACACTCCTTGGTTCTGGCAGCAGCCCTTACATCCCACCAGCATAGAACTATTTAACATTGCAGACTCCCTGTAGGCCCTGTTTCAGTTTCCCAGACTCAGGGCTTGTCTACATGGTGCCACAGACCAGATTATGAGGGTACAAATTGTAGCGTACTCTAACTGCCCCATATAGAACCCAATGGTGCAAACTAAAAGGTACCTAGGCCCCACTGATGTAGTCCTGAGGAGAGAGTTTATCCATAGAAAGGCTTATTGAAACCACTGTGAATGAACCCCCAGAAAGTCAGAAAGGCTTCCAAAAGATTCCCATTATTTTAGGTGACAGGGTAGCCCCTCTTTCAGGCACCGCCCTGCAGCAATCTTCAGCACCAGTGCATCTGCCTCAGTTTCCCCTTCACTCACTCATAAAAAGGAAGGCAGTCTCTCCATGTCCTTTCAAAGTCCCACACAAATTTATTCATAGACACAAAATAATCTACAGAGCCCTCATCCTAAAACCATTCTGCCTGAAGCACAGCAGCTTCTCATGCCCCTTCAGGGGACCATTTCCAGCTCACACTCATTAGAGGCCATCTCCAGCTTATTCCAAGTCTCTTTTGGGGGGGCTTGTTCCTGGGCTCCACTCCCCAGGCTAGCCACCTGAGAGTGCCCAGACCAACTTCTTTCCCACAGCTCTTCTCCAGGGGGCTCAAATCAGGTACATCACCAGAGTGTTCCACTCACTCAGGCCTCCCTCCCTGCAACTTCCACCACTGCTCCTGGGATCCACCCTCAGGCTTGGCTGCCTTTAACCACACTGGTTCTTGCCCTTGTTTCTAGGATCCTCTACACAAGCTTTCCTGTCCTCAGCAGGGTTGCTCAGCACTTCACCATTTGTTCTGCCCAGCTGTGGTGTGGCAATAACAACTACTACTTTCTTCCTGAGGCAATTCTTACCTCCCTGCTTCCCTTTTTATATAACTCAGGTGCCTTTCTTAAACCCAATTCGGAAGCAGTTGAAGAGTCACAGGTGCACTGGAAACCACCCCTCCCCCCCCATCCCCTCACTCCTTCTTAAAGGGGCCAATCACCTTGTGACAGGGTTTATATATCATCCAGCACCCTGCATCTAGATTAGATTCAGTCTTGGAGAAAAGGCTCTTACCCTTTTTCCCCAGAGAAAGCTTATGCTCTAATAAATTTGTTAGTCTCTAAGGTGCCACAAGTACTCCTGTTCTTTTTGCGGATACAGATGAACATGGCTGCTACTCTGAAATTTCCCCAGAGAGTGCCTCAATGGCAGTGTCTGAAGGATACTGCTTCAGTGTATAGCCTAAAATAAAGGCAGTACATCTGGTTGTTTTGGATAAGACTTCCCAGTTTCATTGGCACTTGTAACTTCTTTGAGGCCAGTCTGGTTTATTTTTCATCTCGTAGATATGTAAATGTGTTATTAATTTTCAATATGCACACTCTGGTATCTGGGGTAGCGTGCTTAACAAGAAATCGGTGTTAGATTTGACCATATTAATTCACTCCCTGTAGGGGAAATCGAAGCAACTTTTCATATCTCTGCATTAGTCTTAGATCACCACAGGAAAATTCACTTAATCAGAATGTGAAAATTAAAAAAGGAAATTCTGTTCTGACACCTAGACTGTGATTTCTTTGGGACACAGACTATCTTCTTACTTGTCCGTACAGTGCCTAGCGCAATGGGGCTCTGATCCTTGACTGGGTTCCTAAGCCTGTCTGTAATAATAACAATAATTAATAAATAATGCAAAGCAGTATTTAAAAATGTTTCAAAATCTCCAGTGATATCTGCCAAGCAGCCATTATAGTGATAACTCCAACAAACCAAGCCTCCCAGTAACATGTATCAAGTCAGGAAGATGAGCATGTCAGCCAGAAACACAGGGGACAGCAAGAGATTCCCACAGTTCGTTTAGGTACATTCTGTATATTTCTGATTAGGTTTAGTGGGTGGAAATCTGGCATTCTCTGTGTCTCTGGCTCCAGCACTGATCTTCCTCTCTTGATGCAGTCTTGTCAGGCTGACAGAATGGTTTCTTCCTGTTTCATTAGTTCATATTCAAATTGTTTATAAACAAAAAAACTTTGAAGAGAGAATTAGTAGAGCTTTAACCCTGCTTACATTGGATTCAGGGACTGGACAATACTTTTTTTTAATTGCATGGCAGGTTTCCTGCAGTGCAATATAAAATGCGGAAGAAGAACAAGGACAAAAGAATAGCAAGTTGGAAAGGGCTAGTAATCTTCCATGGCATAGCTAGCTTGTAGCATAGCACAAAAGGTTTTGGTCATAGGCATCATTTCACTGGCAGGGGCATCTCCCCACCCAACCAACTTTCAACTGGGGAGGATATTTCTCCTCACCAACTTTTAGCCCCCGCCTGGAGGGAGGGAGGGAGGAAGGGAGCAGGAGAGAGACAGCCCTCAGCACTCTCTCTCTCTTTCGCCTTCCCCTATGATCAGCAACCAGTTGGGTGGGTTGGAGGAAGCTGCAGTGTCACCTTCAGCTACTAGCGGCTGCTATGTCTCTCCTGGCTGCTCTGAGCCCTGCCAGAACCTCCACAGACCCTAGTGCAGAGTGAGGGGGCCACTCTGGGAAGGCAGGGGGCTGGGCTGACTCCAGAGTAGAGAGCCCTGGTGAGTTTTGCGCTGCCTGGTATAGGGTTACCATATTTCAGCAAGCAAAAAAGAGGACGGAAGGAGCCCCGCCCTAGCCCCGCCCCATCCTGCCCTAGCCCCTGCCCCTCCCACTTCCCGCCCCCCTCAGAACTCCCAACCCTCCCCCCCGCTCCTTGTCCCCTGACTGCCCCCTCCTGGGACCCCTGCCCCTAACTGCCCCCCAGGACTCCACCCCCTACCTAAGCCTCCCTGTTCCTTGTCCCCTAACTGCCCCCTCCTGAGACCCTCCCCCCATCCTAACTGGCCCCCTAGGACCTTACCCCCTACCTGTACCCTGACTGCTCCAACCCTTATTCACACCCCCACCCCCACCCCCAGACAGACCCCTGGGACTCCCACGCCCCATCCAACCATTCTCCACCCCCTGACAGCCCCCCCCCCGAACTCCCGACCCATCTAAACCCCTCTGCTCCATGTCCCCTGACTGTTCCGATCCCTCTCCCCACCCCTGCCCCCGACAGCCCTGCCCCCAGAACTCCCAACCCCCCCCCCCCGCTCCTTGTCCCCTGACTGCCCCATCCTGGGACCCCTGCTCCTAACTGCCCTCCAGGACCCCACCCCCTACCTAAGCCTCCCTGTTCCTTGTCCCCTAACTGCACCCTCCTAAGACCCCCCCATCCTAACTGCCCCCCAGGACCCTACCCCCTACCTGTACCCTAACTGCCCAAAACCTTATCCACCCCCCCAGAAAGCCCTCCCCCCGAACTCCCGACCCCCCCTGTCTCTTCACTGCCTCCTCCAAAACCTCCCTGCCCCTTCTCCGACTCCCTGGCCCCCTTGTTGTTGGCCTTCGCCTAACGTCTCTGTGAGCTTGCTCAGGAACGGCCGGAGCCGTTCGTCCCGGCACGCTGGGGAGCGGGGGAGGAGGAGCGGGGGAGGAGCTCCAGACTGCCGGAGGCGATCTGCGAATGCAGGGAGGGAGGGAGTGATCTCTGCTGCAGGGGAAGCGGAGGAGGGGCTCTCTCTGGCTGTTGGAGCCCTATGTAAAGGGCACCATCCGGCCGGCTGCCCTGTTAGCCGGGTGCGCTCTGCGGGGGGGGGGGGAGGGGTTAGCTCAAAAAGCCGGACGAATGGTAACCCTAGCCTGGTAGCTTCTTTCCTCCAAAGAAGGTTCAGGTATGGGAGAGGGGAACTGCGAGGACCCAGGATTGAGGGGTCCTTGGGGGAGGGGAGCTGAGGGAAACCTAATCACAGAGGTGGAGGTTTTTTTGGGGGGGCGACACTGGCTGAGGGGGGGCTCAGAGTGGAGACACATTTTGGGGGAAGGGAAGGGCCCTGTGGAAGATTGCTGAGGAGCCATCTCTCAGGCATGTGGTGCCAACTCCAGTGACTTTGTCATGAGTGTCACAAAAAACGATGTTCACTTGGCGCCTCAGCTCCTGGAGTCACGTGATTACACAAGTGTCTTGGCTTTGGTAGGGGAAAAAAAAGGTTTCTGGCCCTCCCAGTTACCGAGAAGAGGAGAAAATGCGAGCCAAGGGCCCAGAAGCCCTGATTTTTAACTAGTTTCGTAATGTTTTGGGGCCCAAGTCGTGGTTTTGGAACATTAGAAGTTGGCAGGGTTGGGAACTATAGTGGTCTGTCATCCCCCGTTCTCACTGACAAGGTTACTCACTGTTTTTGGCTGATCCCAGGAACTCTCAGGCCTTGCTATTCAGGGCCCCTGATTTTAGCTGTGTGAGAGGTTGCGCTGTCAAAACAAACACCAGAGGATAGAAAGGACAACCCTGTCCTCTTCTGTTCTCTAATGTAAAAGAAGCCCACCCTGTGCTAAAATAACGAAGTCCATTGCATAATAATCTTGTCCCCAAAATGAATTCCTCCTGGCCTATAACATGTGAAATAAGTAGGGCCGGTTGACGTTGCTAAGTACCTGAAAATGCACCAGAGGAATGATGGATTTCTGTGCATCAGGCAAGCAGTTTCTCAGTCTTTTCGTGCTGTCTGCTGAGGAAGAGACCTTAAGAAATCCTATTTGTTCTGGATTAACCAGATAAGATCAACAATTTTCCAAGCACCTAGCTAACATTTTTGCTAGAGTTTTGCATCCATCTTAGTTAGTGATATGGGTCTGTAACCACGTTCCTCCAGCGAAGAGCTTCCCTTCTAGGGAATTACTGCAATAAGAAGGGATTTCATGCAATTTTCCAAGCAAAATGTAAAATAACAGGAAGGATTTCAGTTTGGGGGAAGTTTGGGCTTTCATCCTGATTTTATTAGCAGTTCTGTCAATCAGGAATAAATCCGCTGAAGCCAATGGAATTAAGTCGATGTAAATGAGATTAGAATCAGGCCTTTTGTTTCATTGTGAAACAACAATAAATCCAGGAAAAGAATTTAGGGCCAAATTCTATTTCCAGTTTCACCAGTATAAAATTGGAGAAATTCCACTGAAGTTAGTTGACTTTACTCCAGGTTTACTCTAGTGTGCCTGCCAACAAAATTTATTCCACAATGAAAAAATGACTAGATGAATGTCTTGGTTTTCTGTGTAGTGCCTCCAGAACTTGGCCCATAATTAATGTCTTTTTCATGCTTAAGAGGCACTTCTGCCTGTTTTTTTGGGTTGCTGTTAAATCATTAAGATTGTCTCTCTTATGAAGAACTTTCAAAACACAGTTGTTCACACCATAATATGATGGACCTGAGCCACAAAGTTTGGATATGGAGCTAGATACAAACTTTTCCAAAATTCAGAAAGGGTTCAGAGCCAGGCTTGTGGTTCTGCCTATTGTGAAGCCATGGGATCAGATCTGCTGTGGGACACTGCTGCAAAGTTTGGGAACGTTTGTAGCTGGGATTTTCATTCATGCCAATCTCTAAGTTTCACAACTCCATTTATTTTGATGCCAAATATATTAGTACACAGCTTAAAATGGAGCAGTTCCCGTTAGCTAAGATACCAGCAGATCCTTCATATATTTCTGCTAATTGCCCGAGTCCGTCTTTTTAAGTAATGCAGTATTTTTAATTTGGGGAAGTTGCTAATTAAAGCTGCAAACCTGATGGGTGTGTATGTGTGTATAAAGAAATTGGGATTTATATTACTCAAGGGCAACTATTAATCCCTTGTCCAGAAGAAGAGTGAGAAGCTGCATTTTTGAGATCTTTGTACTAATTTGACATCTTTGTCCTTTTTATGTAGTGAAATGTGACAGTTATTTACAGCATGGATACTGGCTTGGATCCTTTGTGTTGTGGGAAACAGTTCGTTTGGCACATGAAAAACAGTATTAAGGTAGGACTTCCTTTATTCCCACAAAGCTTCTGTATTCTGGGGTCTGTTGCATTGGTCAGGTAACAGCCGTAGGATCAAATTGCAGATAATAGCTGGATTGCAGATAATAGCTGAATCACTTAATAATTCCTGTGACCATTTACTCTAACACTGGTTATAAAA
The DNA here is from genome assembly GCF_011386835.1 of Chrysemys picta bellii. Classification (NCBI taxonomy): domain Eukaryota; kingdom Metazoa; phylum Chordata; order Testudines; family Emydidae; genus Chrysemys; species Chrysemys picta. Next base: position 92,140,847 of record NC_088799.1, read on the forward strand.
TGCTATAAAGTTGCTACTGGTCATTTCATGTGTATTTGGAGGTATAATCCTGGTGTTCTCATTCTGGCCATGACCAGCTGGACTGGAGTGAGAGTAACAGACCTGACTCATTCTTCTTCCCAGAGCCATGGTTTGAGCCTTGTGGCATGGAGTGGACATAAAGCTCTTGCCTAGTTCATAGGTGACACACTTGCTTCCCTCTTCCCCATTCGCTTGCTGAAAGCTGCCAACGTGACTTCCTTGAGATGAAGAAGGGCTGTGGCTTGCTTCCCCAGCACTGACTTGCTCCAGAGGTGTCCCCCAGAATCTTTTCTGCTGACTTTAGGCCTCGTGAGACCACATAGGTCATTTCAAGACTTGGTCCAGGCAATCAGTTTTGCACCAGTAACGAGGGTTCAAATTCAATGGCATTCTTTAAATGTCATTGACATAAGTCTTTGCCTGGGGAGCTACTGGAGGAATCTGAGGTACGTTTGTCTTTAAGGAGTGAGGGAAGGAGCTGGATTCTGGCATTGGCAATGAGACATTTTTATTTAAATGTAGAGCACTTGGATGAAGAGAGTGCTTTGATTTGATACACTGAAATAAATTTTGAAAGAAACTAACCAAAGGGAAGTTGAAAATCTTGCAAAAAGGGTACCACTTGTTTTACACTCAGAATTGGACTTGGAATTTTGTGTTATAAGGACTAAATTTGTATTGGTGAAGGTTGGTAAATCCCAGTTTCACTGTGCACTCAGAAACAGTCAGAACAATATTTTCATTGATGATAATAGAAATTTACAGATAGGCTAAGTAAGAAAAATGCTGCTTGAGAACTTCTTAGAGTTTGATTTCAGGATATTTATTTTGTATATTTTGACATGTGATGTTGACAATTTTGTTTTAATGGTTGCAAAGCTTTAACTTTTTGGATCTCAACATCTACTGTAATTAAATAACTATTGTCTGAAACCCCCCCCCATAATTTCCCATAACTGCAAAAATGTAAATAGATAAAAATTGAAAAAGTGCTTAAAACCCATAATTTCACACAACTATGAAAATGTAAATGGATTCAAATAAAAAAGTGTAAAAATAAACATCAATATTATCCATCAAAATTATTAAAAATAAATAAATGAGTTCTGCCAATCTTTTACAAGCTCTAAAAACTTGGTTACATAACTCAGTTATAAAACCTCTATTTCTATTCTTAAAGGCTTATGTGGTCTATACAGTATTGAATTACGCATTTAAAATTAATCCACTGAGGCAGCCCACTGAGATGCCACTTCTTATTTAGTAACTGCGCCAAGCACTTTGTGCTTCATTTAGGGACAGTGAGGCGCATGCTTTGTGCTAAACACAGAAGCAGGACTGTCCGGACTATTGCAGGGGATTTGAAATAACCATCCATCTGCTTTTCACCCTCTTAGTTTCCAATAAGATTCTACTCCTGACTCTTATGACATTCATGCAGCTTGACTTAAACTGACAATATCCAACCAAGTCGTGTCAAATTCTTGAGGGGAAGATTAATAGATTTTCTGAAGGGATCAGGAGCATCTGTTTCTGGGGACTGCCTTGGCAGGACTGTGGGAAACATGGCTATATGAACAGAAACTCTTAGAGGAATCAAGATTTTATAACAGGAGCAATAGAACAAGTTTTCAAAGTCTTTTGTCTCTGTAGTGATCAGCTTCTTGTTTCCCAATCCCCTTCACAGGGTTAATAGAATCACAGAATATTAGGGTTGGAAGGGACCTCAGGAGGTCATCTAGTCCAACCCCCTGCTCAAAGCAGGACCAATCCCCAGACAGATTTTTACCCCAGTTCCCTAAATGGATCCCTCAAGGATTGAACTCACAACCCTGGGTTTAGCAGGCCAATACTCCAACCAAATCCCTCCATGCTGGTAAGCTATGTATTTACTCAAGACAAGGCTTGGGGTAATCTCAGTTCTTTTCCTCTGAATTCTTCCAAGTGCAGTTCTGCTCTGAAAAGGGCATTGTGGGACGCCATGCTGATTGTATATCCAAATCAAATCTGATCAGGTTAAAAATAAAAAACAATGCCAGCCCGTCCCGCAAACTCATACTGGGTTTTGAAATACAAACAGGGTTTCTTCCAGCTACTGCATCATGACCAGGAATTAGGATTTTGCAGGGCAACATCTGCCCTGAGTGACACCTGGGCAAACCTGTGGTCTTCAAAATCTGCTCTCAGTTGTACCTGTGCAGCCCCTGAATATATTTTAGAACAAATTTCTATCAGTGAACACTGGTTCTGAGAATATGGGAATATAATATCATTCCTCCAAGGTGCTCTTTCACTTTCTATTTCCCTGTCTCTGTGTTTACATGCCCCGCAACCCGCAACGGTAGTATCTGAGCATCTCCTGAATAATTAAAAATAGAAATAACATAACAATCTCTCTCTCTTTGCTAAAAGAATCTATCTCCCCGTGTAAGTATTCTCACACTTCTTATCAAACTGTCTGTACTGGGCTATCTTGATTATCACTTCAAAAGTTTTTTTTCTCTTACTTAATTGGCCTCTCAGAGTTGGTAAGACAACGCCCACCTTTCATGCTCTCTGTATGTGTATATATAGCTCCTCAATATATGTTCCATTCTATGCATCCAAAGAAGTGGGCTGTAGCCTACGAAAGCTTATGTTCAAATAAATTTGTTAGTCTCTAAGGTGCCACAAGTACTCCTGTTCTTTTTGCAGATACAGACTAACACGGCTGCTACTCTGAAATCTCTCTTTGCTGTCATCCATCCCAGCCTGTAGGAGAACCTGTTTGATTGGTTTACTCGTGTGTATATGGAGCAAAGTTAAATTCTGGAAGTGGTTAGTTCTCCGGTTGTTTTTATCTCTTGCGAGATTGAGTTCTGTCATCTCGATCCAGCTAGCATGAAAGTTCAGTCTCCTGTGTTTATGAGCCTCGTAGTTCCAATGGAATGTAGTTTTTATGGGAAGTGATGTTTATGGAGGGAGATACAATCTCTCTCGGGTAACTGGGACCCATCCCACTTAGGGCTTTGAATAAAGGATAGAGATTCTAAACTTCTCAATGAGAAGTCACTGCAGACACCACAGCATCTCTGTAGGTAACTGAAATTGTTTTTGTGCCTGGGTATATAACTTCCTTAATTTAAAATAGTCTCAGCGTAACCAGATCCACTAAACAGTGATGAGCTTTTCTAGGAAAAAATAACAACGATTAAAATCTGAGGGAATTTTTAAAAAACACTGTTTTAAGGATATGAGTATAGTTTTATTTGTGCTTAGATTGATTTTGTTTGTTTATTTCCCCCTTGTACATTTTAATTTGTGAAAAAGCTACTGGTTGCATAACTCACGAGTTATGAAACCTATATTTTTGTCTTCTATATTCTGAACATCTGTGGCTGTATCCAATTACAGTTTTCATCTTCAATTTGAAGAAACGATATTTAGCCTGAAGACTAAAGCGATCTGTATAGCGAAATCAGCTAAATAATGTGGTTGAGTCTCACTTGCTAACAGAATTCACACATGTGCTAGGTCTTGAAATTCCATTTGTTTAATTAATAGGTTAAATATGGTTCCGAATATTCCAGTATTTTTAACACATTGTGGAAAGAGAAATAACACACATCAATTTATAGTGGAAGAGGAATAGGAGCATAGGAGTAAGGCCACATTGTGCCATCAGTTTTTAAGCAGAAAGCTACACTGATTTCAGTAGGGAATAGTTCTGCTTAAATATTGATGTCATGATATGGCCTACGGGCAGGAAATAACAAAATGAGATTTGACCTGGAAAAAAATGCAACCTAATTCAGTTGGGGAAAAGAGAGTCATAGGGAGAGAGATACCCGTGAAGAAATAATGCTTAAAAAAAATCCCAAAGAATGATGGTGGACAGCAAGTTATACATGAGCTTGCAGTGCAATATAATGGAAAAAAGGAGGTGGTGGTGGCAAAATGTAGAGCTTCTTATGAATGAGGCGTACTGTTGAGATTATACCTAAAATGCTATACACTGTTCCAGGATCCTCAATGCTGAGAGGAGATCAACACACTGGAGGGAATTCACAAGGCAGACAAAAATAATGAAGGATCTGGAGGAACTGATTTACGTGGAAAGAACTAAACGCAGAAAATTGTCTAACTGATTACTATATTGGGGAAAAATAATAATGGTTTACAATAATGCTCCATTATGGCTTCTAATACCTACATTTAGTGTTTCCAGGTAACAATAAGGGACCTGAAAGGGCTTTATGGAAGGCAGGACTCAAATAGGAAAAAAGAAAGTACTGATGCTCTCCCAAGTTCCACCTACAAACAAACCACCCACCGGAGACACCAAAATGAGTTTCCACATACAGTAAATTCTTCCTGATTTAATCAGTAGTTCCATAGCTTACAATGCTGACATTGAAATTGCCATTAATACACTTCAGAGTTAACAACCCTTTAAATAATCAGAGGCAGTTCACGCTGCCCTCCAGAGTATTATTTCAGGCTATCTGCAGATGCAAGCACTGCATCAATTTACACTTGAGTATCATCTTTCAGGTTACCTTTGCAACCATCAAGGCTAGAGACCTTCTTAAGCTTTCAGAGTAGCAGCCGTGTTAGTCTGTATCCACAAAAAGAAGAACAGGAGGACTTGTGGCACCTTAGAGACTAACAAATTTATTAGAGCATAAGCTTTCGTGGACTACAGCCCAAAGAAGTGGGCTGTAGTCCACGAAAGCTTATGCTCTAATAAATTTGTTAGTCTCTAAGGTGCCACAAGTCCTCCTGTTCTTCTTCTTAAGCTTGATATTCAAAGGTTCTCAGTACCCACAACTCCCACTGAGTTTATGTCAGGTTGCAGCTGAGACTGGTCCTGGCTAAATTCCACCTCCTGGATGAGCAACAGAGGACTAGCAGCTGAATCACAATTGGCTTGTAGCAGAATCACATGATTGGCCAGACCATCCAATTGGCTGGAGGAACCAAGAGCCATGTTCTGAAGCCCAGCACTAACATTAGACTGACAGCTAGCTGCTCAACACTTACATCTGCAGCGTCAAGCACTCCTGTTCCTGCCTTGTTTCCAGCCCTGCTCGGTTTCTGACCCTTGGTTCTGTCTCCTGACCTTTGGTGGTGACCGCTAGGCACAGTCGCCCATGGCTCTCATCACTAACCTGGCAGCTGATGCCCAGATCCGTGACAGTTCAGGTGCTGAGCACTGTAATCTGACTCTTAATTTTCATTTTAAATGAAAATTTAGATTATGGTACACAAAATAGCAGCCTCCAGAAACAAGTACTCGGTCACCAGAGCAGTATAACTAGCCCAATTCTACCTCTGATGGCGGCATAAAGTCCTGGAGGCATTCTGATTCTGTTCAAGCTAAAGCAATCTGAATCAGTGGGAGCGTGCACATCCCCACTACAGTTCCTTATTCTTGATATGGAAAGGTCCTGCCATGCTCCATCACACCTCCTTTCCGGGTCTAGCATCACTGATGCTGCTGCAACCTGCTTGCCCTGAACTTTTGGAGAGGAAGAGGGTTCAGAATTAGAACTGGGGTCTAAATGTTGCCCTTGGCCCCTATATCTGTAATGGGCTGAACCAAAAGCACAAACACTCCCGAACGCTGAAGGCTTGAAATTCAGATCTGCATTTTGTGGCTCATCTAGCACAATAATCATAGAGAAGATGTGGGAGGAGATTAATGGGCAAGGTGAAAAAAGTAAGGTGGTGAGACTGTGGTATATTGGTCAGAGTGATTTTTCCGATTCTTACAGTTTTAAGGGCCAAATACTATTCTGAGATCCATGTACTCAGTTCCCTTCCACTTCAGTCTACACCTGGGCAGAATGAGTTTCTCTCATTGGCTAGGTCTGCACTAGAAAAAACGTGTGTGTTAACATGTGTTAATCTCCTGCTGAAGACAAGGCAAATTCTAGTTTTAAAAAATTAGCCTAGCTATTACCTCAACCAGTTGTGTGCTAAAACTACAACTTGCTCTGTCTACACTAGGGTGTTAACACATTCGCTAATGTATTTAAAATATACCTTTGTCCCTAGTGAAGGCAAGACTTTTCTCCCATCCTGCAATTTAACCCTTCATGTAACTCCAATTGAAGTGACTAGGTGGCCTTTCCTTTTTACATTACATGGTTAAACTGAGTAGGCTGTTCTTACTCAGGACATTAAACATCTCAGTCAAACAGGTGTCACAGTTAACTGAATCGAAAGTGGAACTATTTTTGCTTAACATGGACAGGTAGCTCCTCCTACAGAGAGTAAGGGCTTGTCTACACTTGAAACGCTGCAGCAGCGTAACTGCGCCTCTGTAGCACATCAGTGAAGATGATACCTATGCTGACTGGAGGGACTCTCCAATTGGCATAGGTAATCCACTTCCCTGCGAGTCAGTAGCGAGGTTGATGGGAGAATTCTCCCATCAGCCCAGCACCATTTACACCCGGGGGGGAGGGGCGGGGGGGCTATGGGATAGGTCAGTTTAACCGCATCGCATCAGGGGATGGATTTTTCACACTCCTGGGCGACATAGTTATACTGACCTAATATCGTCACGTAGACCAAACTGAAGTTTCTTCCTGGGTACTTCTCAAGTATTTTATTTGCAGGTCATTTCACATTAATAGTGAATGTTTTTCCTCAGTTTGGCTGTATAGATTAACACATGAAGGAATAGGAGGGATTTTTCAGAATACAGATGTCATTGAAATGATCTGCTTGTGGCTGCCAGTGTCTCTCTCCCCCCCACCCCCCACTTTTTTATAAAGAATCCTTAAAGACATCAGGCTTATAATTTCCAAAATAATGAGGACATTTAAAAGAGAATATATTATTTACGCTGAAGAAAATAGACTATTCCCATATATTGCAACAAATTGTTCACCAGCACTTTAGCTTAATATCATGGATGGAAATGCAGAGGAAACACCACAATATTGAGTGAACCTGTTTCAGAACATTGGCAGAGGCCACAAAGCAAGCAATTAACTAGCTGAATGAAGCATATAAGCCTACGCCTTATCATTTATGTAACTAACCTTTGAGTTTTGGACATACTGGTAGGCTGCAGTGAAGCCTACGCAGTGTTTCTTTTATGTCTATGTACTGAGCAAATGGGAAATGCAGATCCTACCATTTGCTTTTCTCATTTTCAGCACTTATCAGTGCTCCCTGCCTGAGTGATCTTATACTGCAAAAATGTTCATCTTTCAGTCCCTTGTTTGTAATGCACTGCAAAGCTAGATGAGACTTTGCCTTGCCGTGTGAGAGGTATATTCTGCCCTTAAAGGTGCTTTTGAGCCTAGTCTCATGCATGATTAGTAGCACCTAAAAGGAATTCATGCCCTGCCCTTGCCATGCCTCCGCGGAGAAGTCAGAAATAATGAACTGGAGAGGGCTTCCGCAAGCTCCTTGTTGACAACAGAGACAGCCTTTGCGAATAGCCTTGAAAACATAAAACCAATGTAAACCAGTGTAATCTGATTGTAAGGGCTGAAGGGAAGTAGGCCCTGGACTTCAATTCTCCAGGTTGACTCCCTTGTCCATTCCAGGAAGCATTGGGAGCACAGGAATGCTTGGATCTTTGGTGATATTAAGCAGTGGAGTCACTCATATGCAGGTCTGCTCTACTGAAGTCACTTCTGCAGTTGGGGAATGAGTCATTTTGCTCATTAGTTCTTTTTTCTTCCTTCTTTCTCCCATCACTTTATAACCAGACTAATTTGGAAGCCTTTTAAGACAGACACGATTTCTTCTCAGCAGGAGGAAATAAAATAGCATACATAACATGGTTATATAACACTCTGCTACTCATGCCTAGAATGAGGTCATTTTGATTAATGTATTTATCCAATGTGCAGCTCTAGCAGGAGATGTAATTGTGATAAAACTGCACCATTTTAGGCTCTTTTCAGCAGAGCCCTCAGCTTTCTAACTCATTTTCCAAAACCTGTAGGTTTACTTTGCATGCTCTAAGCCAGGGGTTGGCAATGTTTGGCATGCGGCTCGCCAGGGTAAGCACTCTAGCAGGCCGGGCCAGTTTATTTACCTGCTGACGCGGCAGGTTCGGCCGATCGCGGCCCCCACTGGCTGCGGTTCGCCGTCCCGGGCCAATGGGGGCGGTGGGAAGCCGCGGCCAGAACATGCGCCGCTTCTTGCCGCCCCCATTGGCCTGGGACGGTGAACCGCAGCGAGTGAGGGCCGCGATCGGCCGAACCTGCTGCGTCAGCAGGTACATAAACTGGCCTGGCCCACTAGGGTGCTTACCCTGGCGAGCCGTGTGCCAAACGTTGCCGACCCCTGCTCTAAGCTCTCTAAACCTTGGGAAGCCCTTTGAGCTTTCTTTCTTTTGGCAAGAAGCACACTCTGTAGTTGCCTATTTTCTAGTATTATTATATTTTCTTTGTATTACAGCAGTGACCGGTGGCCTCAATCGCAGCAGGGCCCCATTTTGCTAGGGACTGTGTAAACATATAGTAAAAGTCTCTGTCCTGAAAAGTTTAAGACCTAAATTAGGCCAAGAGGCACCAGTATGATGGAACATACAACTGGAGGGCTGATAACAGCGATAGGTACTAGGGCTGTCGATTAATTGCAGTTAACTCATGCGATTAACTCAAAAAAATTAACTGCAATTAAAAAAATTAATCACGATTAATTGCACTGTTAAACCATAGAATATCAATTGAAATTTATTAAATATTTGTGGATGTTTTTCTACATTTTCAAATATATTGATTTTTATTACAACACAGAATACAAAGTGTACAGTGCTCACTTTATATTATTTTTATTACAAATATTTGCACTGTAAAAATGATAAAAGAAATAGTATTTTTCAATTCACCTCATACAAGTACTGTAATGCAATCTCTTTATCGTGAAAGTGTAACTTACAAATATAGATTTTTTTTGTTACATATCTGCACTCAAAAACAAAACAATGTAAAACTTTAGAGCGGACAAGTCCATTCAGTCCTACGTCTTGTTTAGCCAATTGCTAAGACAAGCAAGTTTGTTTACATTTACGGGCAAAATTTCTGACTGCTTCTTATTTACAATGTCATCTGAAAGTGAGAACAGGCATTCGCATGCTACTTTTGTAGCCGGCGTTGCAAGGTATTTACGTGCCAGATATGCTAAACATTCATATGCCCCTTCATGCTTCGGCCACCATCCCAGAAGACATGCTTCCATGCTGATGATGCTCGTTAAAAAAATGTGTTAATTAAATTTGTGACTGAATTTCTTGGGGGAGAATTGTGTCTCCTGTTCTGTTTTACCTGCATTCTGCCATATATTTCATGTTATAGCAGTCTCAGATGATGATGACAGCAGGTGTTCGTTTTAAGAACACTTTCATAGCAGATTTAAAAAAAACTCAAAGAAGTAACCAATGTGAGATTTCTAAGGATAGAAACAGCACTCATCGCAAGGTTTAAGAATCTGAAGTACCTTCCAAAATCTGAGAGGGATGAGGCATGGAAAATGCTTTCAGAGTCTTAAAAGAGCAACACTCTGATTCAGAAACTACAAAACTCAAACCACCGACAAAGAAAATCAACCTTCTACTGGCGGCATCTGACTCAGATGATGAAAATGAACATGCGTCGGTTCGCTCTGATTTGGATCGTTATTGAACACAACCCGTCATCAGCCTGGACGCATGTCCCCTAGAATGGTGACTGAAGCATGAAGGGACATATGAATCTTTAGCGCATCTGGTACATAAATATCTTGCGATGCCGGCTACAACAATGCCATTCGAACCGGTTCTTTCCGGTGGCATTGTAAACAAGATGTGGGTAGCATTGGTGGTGGAGAGGATGGGTTTGGGCTGGGATAATACAAGGGCATAAGTAAGGGGGAGCCATGTTGTGATGAGCCTTAAAAATAAGGCCAAGAAGCTGTATTTGAGGGGATGGCAAAGGGTGAGCCAGTAGAGGGGCAAGTGACACAGTCATAGCAATGGGCTAGGAAGATCGTCTTAGCAGCCGTGCTTTGGGTGACGCCATTCCTGCATCAATGTAAGATGATCCCTAGTACTTGCTTGTGGAATCAGAGCGTGTGTATTTTTTTTTCAGGGTGTTGAATTCCCATTCTTCAAAGCTTTGACACCCCTCCCCTCCTTTCTTTTTCAGTTTAGCAGCTCCTAACTGGCCCTATAACCTATTGCTGCTGTGCAGCAGCTGGACTTTGGAAACACTGTGTGTTTATTTGTACTACTGTGTCTGGCAAAAAGCTCGTTATTCAATGGGTCTCTCTAACCTTTAGTTACCCTTGTTACATAAGTGGACAGTGACTTCCCATCATGCAGTTCTCTGACCCAGTTGTGCCTATCTGTTAAGTGATTTTTTGAGTTATGAAAGGTGTGTCTGCTTAGTTGCTAGAGAAACATTTACTCTAGTGACCCTCATTTTTTCTAGTCAAAATTCACTATAGAATGGTGGGGGAAATTTCAGTGAATAGTCACTTGAATTTAAAAGGAAATTTCAATTCAACTACATTCAGGAGCCCCTTAGAATGTTTGCAGAAAGAGAATTCAAGTGCTTGAGCTTCTTACTGGTGCAAATACTCATGGAAACCACATTGAAGCTTCAATATTCCTGCAACATGAATTTCAAATTCATATTAAAATTTCAACAAATAATCAATGTTAATAGGCCAATTTAATGGTGTGTAAGTAAGTTACTCTCTCAGTGGAGAGAAAGAATAGCATGTGACTTGCTTAATTAACCAACAGTGTAAATTGTGAATGTTCACAGTAAACTTTCTGCACACTATCTGCAGACCTGCAAAAAATCCCTTCATAATTATGTCATAATTTCATGAATTCTTCTCTCAGGGTAGACAAGAACTGAATTTCTAATATAGAAATCACACAGAGAAAAGTTATTTAGTACGATCATTGCTGTTACAAAACTTTCCAGGCCTTCTTTGTGCCTTACAAAAACCAAACCACCCTCAAGCCCACAAAAAAAGGCACGAGCTCAATTTTATTTTCCTTTTCAGGTCACCCTTAAAATACAGACATACAAAAGGCCTGAGACTCTCCTTTTTTTTTACAGTTATGTAAATCAGGAGTAGCTCCATGGAAGTTAAGAGGTATTATACTGGCACCCTATGTACCCATATTAACGGTGATTAGCATCATGTGAGAAATAATCAGTCTGTGACTGAAGACTCCAAATAACCTATATAGTGGAGAAATGCAACATGTAGGGCAGTTGCTCCAAATTTCACATGCAAGGTGTCAATGTTGCGATCCCCAAATTCCTATAACTCAGCAATACAAAATACTGCAGCATTTTGACTCAGTGATTCCAGCCGTTCATGGCATATCACTTATGGGAATGAAAAGCATATCAGAGCTGCAAGCCAGAGGCTCTCAAAGCAGTGGCAGCTAACCCCCAGAAGCAGTCCGATGACGTGGTCCTCAGTTCACTGAGCAGCACGCCATATGGTCATCATCCAGATTGCACTGAAATCACTTGGAGTTTGGGGATCAGACACTATAGAAGGAGATGCTGTAATTTGATTAAGTAATTTCACTTATGTTGGCTTGCACAGATGGTGTTCATTGAGAAAAATGAAGATTAAAATATTAGACCGGATGGTGAGCTCACTTCTGTTGACATAAAATCAAGGAAGACCACAATCATGGTAATGGAGATCTACTAGTGCAGGGGCTCTCAAACATCATTGCACTGTGACTCTCTTCTGACAACAAAAATTACTATATGACCCCAGGACGGGGGACCGAAGCTCAAGGGCTTCAGCCCCAGCTAGGGGGCCTGTAACCTGAGCCCCGCCATCCCAGGCTAAAGCCCTCAGGCTTTGGCCCCAGCAACTCTAAGCCAGCCCTGGCGACCCCATTAGAAAGGGGTTATGATCCACTTTGGGGCCCCCACCCAGAGGTTGAGAACTGCTGCGCTAGTATAAAATGAGCCAAATCATGCCAAATGTATCTATCACCAGTGGTGTTGGAACTTTTTATGGGGTGTGTGTGTGTGTGTGTGGGGGGGGGGGTCATTGAAGAAAATGGTAAACCCTATTATAGAAACCACTTCAAGGCAGGGGGTGCTGCCACACCCCCTGCAGCCCTTGTTCCAGCACCCCATCACAGAAAGGAAAACTACAGTTGTGAAATATTTGGCTCACCACTTGCAGTCCTGCCCTCACAGTCTATGACCTTATCAACTATAATATAGTGAGCAGGGTTGGGCTCAGACAATACTTGTTTAGACCTACAAGCGAAGCTTCAGTGGTGCGGTCAGAAATGGTTTCTTTTCCTTATACTTAGCAATGCTTGTATAGCTTGTCATGCCCCCCAACTCTCATTGAGTCGAAAATGGAGGCAGTGCCGCTGTCCAAGCCTAGCGTTTAGAAGTGCTGTTTTTCAACTGACATGTAAAATCAAGGTCTTTATTGCAAGCCCTTCAACAGCCCCTGGAACTCTTTATAAGAGGGGAGCTTTTAACCTCAATGTCCTGTTCTTTTATGCAATCACATTAAGCCAGGAGGCAGTGAGACACACATCAACATTGGTAAGGAAATTGAAAGCGGTTTGATTACCGGTCCTTTTAAAATAAATTAAAATAATTCCTCATGAAGCAGACTGTACTGTAGGAGAGGCACAATGATCCAGTGGAATGAGCACAATAATGGGAGCCGGAGTTCCAATTATTCTTGTTTTATAGATTCAAAACTAAGCCAGAGAAATGATGGGATTTGCCCAAGGTCGTAGATTCATAGAGTTTAAGGGCCACCAGATCACCTAGTCAGACCAGCTCTGTATCACAGGCCAACCAACCATCAACACACCACAATTAGATCAAAGTCTTACAGCCCTCCTGGAACTAGACTGCCTGTGGCACACAACAGAACAGTAGGGACCAAGGTGCACCAGTGCTCAAGTCCCCTGCAACAGACCATAAGGTTTAAGCAAATTACTCCCCATTTATGTCAGTTTCCCAAACCTTCCCCCATCCATGGGCTTGTGTGATCTTGGACAAGGCCCTATGCTCCTTTGCCTTGCTTTTCCTATCTATAAACTGGGAATAATAAATACTAAGTATACTTATTGCAGACAATTCATGTCTGTACAGTTGTTTGAACATAGTGTTGAGTACTAATTATTACTATTTTTTATCAGTTAACAAGACAGCAGCAGTGTTACTTGCTCACTGTTTAATGTTTTAATAAGAATCCTCAAAACATTTATTGAATGAATAGCAAGTTAAACTCCTTTGAGGCAATACAGCTTACTGAACAAATACATACATTAAGCCTAAGGAGCCTAATTTATTGGGCCTGCCAATTGTGTGACTCATCTCCTTTGCATGAGGAAAAACTAGTGCCTTTGTATTAAAATCTGATCCCATATATGCATGGAGATTAGGTGTGCACACACGAGCATTCATAAGCTAGCCTTACTTTACCCTCAAATATACATCAACAGCAGTTGGTCACCTATTTTATGGCAGAATTTGGTCCAGGCTGTGTAGTTATCCTTTGGGGGTAGAGGACGTAGAAAATGTAACTAGTAGTTGTACAAATGCGGCAGCTGCTTGTTAGAGGAAAGTATCTGCCAGAGCATAAACAGGTGTCAGGATATTCTCTCAAGTCTCCTGTTATAAGGCCCTGAGGCAGAAAAGCATCCCTGTTCAATCCTTCTGAAATCAAGGGAACTTAAGCACCTTCTTAAAGTTAAAGCATGTGTTTAGTGTTGTCCTGAATTGGGATAGATTTCAGCACCTACTTAAGAGCTTTTCCTGAGTTGTGCCTGATTGAGCATCCATTGCAGGCAATGAGAATCTTTCCATTAACTGCAGTGGAGAGCAAGCCTTAAGTTACAAGTGCCATCGTGATTCAGTGCATTCTTTCCAGGTTTGTAATTTCTTGTTATCAGATACAGATCAGAGAGTAAATAACACAAATTTTAATTAGCAAACAAGTATCCACACAGACTTTGTCCATACAGCATAATTATTAGTACTACTGGATACACATACAGGCTGACAGGACTCTGAAATTAATATCCTGAACATGACAACATGAATTGGAAAAAATAAAGATATGTCAAACTTATATAGAGGTAGCGGAATAGTACTGCTGTTCAATGACGAGAGTTTAATTTAATTTCACTTCAAGTTCATTACAGTGCAAGAAAATAAAAGGATGCTTTACACACAAATGGAATACACAAGCCCCCAAAGACATTTGCCACTATTTAAAATGACTTGATATTTTATTTCTGGCTCTCTAATAACCACATAGCTTGATGGTATTAAATAGGACAAGTCTACGGCATCACAAGAAGATATCTTAAATGATCTTTTTCCACCTGCTTTTTGTGGATTTCTTTTCTTCCAGTAGATGTAAAACGATTACATGGTTTCTGCCACAGTGCTGCCCTGTAAACCTGTGTTCCTCAAATCTGATGTCAAGAATTAAAAAAAGGGGTGTGAGGTGAGCTATGACTGAGAAGATTAAGAATGGCAACCAGCAACATAGAAATACAGGCACTTCTATTTGAGGGTTAATTTAGACCTCATGAAAACTCTGATATTAGTAAGCACTTCTGTACATGATAGCTGGATGCATAATTCTGGGCTTGCCTATACTGCGGTGCAGTACTGACAGGGGTATGAACTGTAGAATATGCTAACTTGTGCTCTGACCCCTGTATACCCCGCTTGTGTGAACTAAGTAGTACTTAGCCCTGTTTCAAATAGGACTACAGCAGTGATAACTAGGTACCTTCTAGTTCACACCAGCATGGTCTACATGGGACAATTAGAGCATACTCTACAGTTCACACCGCTGTAGTTACCACTGCACTGCCATGTAGACAAGACCTCAGTGTAACAGTTCAGCTTTTGTGCATCAGCCATTTAAGATTTAATCCTGTATTAAACAATCTGGTTTCTTGTATATTGGCAATATTTATTCTGCAAATCTTGGCAGAGTATTTCATTTACAAAGAAGGTACTTTTCTGCATTTTTCCTGATCCTGCCATCTTTGTGGGCTTGATCCAACCCCTCATGAAGTCAATGCAGAGTCTATTGACACAATTGTATCAGACCCTAAACGCATACAATGCCGAGTTTTGCACATAAAGCAACCGTAGACTCAGTTACTTATAGATATGCAAAACATCTATTTTCACAAAGATGCGACATGAACCAATCTCCCCACTACTCCCAAAAAACAAGGCGGCATTGAAAATGTACCTTTTGCCCTCATTAACTAGTTTAAACACTGGTAAAATTCCAGTATCAAAGAAATCATTGAGTGACCACATTCAAAATATAAAACTTCAGTTTATAATGCTCTCTAACCTCTATACCTCACTATCTATCAGACCCAGTAAATGCAAATCTGTCATCTAACTCCATTTTTACCAAGATTAAAATAATTATTGGATTAACAAATTAGTGGTTCATATGTGCTCTAAAGGCTAGTAAACACTCACACAGGATAGAGGGGTAGCCCAAGCATGGACCAGCCACTTCACAATGAGAAATCCCAGCTGTCAGCTTAACAGCTAATAAAAAATAATAAAAAACCCCCCACACATAATAGCACTCAAGAAAAGGGAACTCCAGTGTTACCTCCATGAGGCTAACCAGGTCTGACTGAACCTTTTGCTTGATTCTGTTCTCACATCAGTTTTATACTGGTGTAATTTAATTGTCTTCAGTGCAGTTACTCCTGATTTATACCTGTCAATGAGATCAGAATCAGTCTATCTACTCAGTTCCATTCTCACCCATTTTTAGTTTTTTGGCCAAGTTGAGCTGGCCAAGAGAAAACACTTTTTCCCCCTTCATTCATATGTTTTCCCATCATTTTTTGTTGTTAGATGAAGTAGCGTACAAAGCAGGAAGGAGTCATTTAGCTTGAGTCTGCCTTGTACTTAGTGTCACAGAAACAATAAATTTACTGAAGAAACTTGACATGAATATCAGAGGGGTGTGTGTGTGTGTGTGTGTGTGTATATACACACACACACTCATTAATACACAGGAATGTGGCATGACATGACCAGCATTAAGTTATTTTCATGCATTTGCACTAATCACGTTTCATAAATGGTGAAGGTCGCAAATGAACAAAATCATATCAAACAAGTGTAAAGGAATTTAAAACTTTCAGGAAACCCATGCTAGGGCTGCTTTATGGCTTGCCCTACAATATTGATATGGCAGATGGCTTTCATTCAGCTATGGTTTGATCTTTTTCCTCTTATCTGATTGTCATTATTGGGAACCAAACTGCCCCGAAATCAAACTTTTGCTGGTGACTTCAAGGCTGTTGAATTGAGCTCCAGTGGATATTTAACCTGTGTGAAGGACCAGCAAAAAGCATACACAGTTATTTAACCCCCCAAAATAGGGGTTAAATGGGATTTAAATGGGTTTGCTACACAGGGGTGAATTTTACCCTATGCTGTTTAAGAACTATGAACCCGAGCCTGTATTTGGTGTGCAGCCAAAACTGCCATTGATCAATACATTTGGGTGCACAGGTAACAGGACTGTTTTTATTCTACAGTAGGTCAGTACACCGAGTTATGGGGACAACTTGATGGTGAGAATAATAAGTATACTATCAGATCAATGTAGTATTTGAAATTTAAGTGAAGGTATTGTTAAAGCTATTTTCTCACATTTCAGACAAGATGCCAAATTTACTGTATCTCAAAAATAAACACTACACAGTGGCATAAGTAGAAACTGGTAGATGTTATCATAATTAACTCCAAGAGTTGAAACTTGGTGGTTTCAACTCACCCTGCGAGTGATGGAAAGGACAATGCCTACTTTTAAAATCCATCAGCCAAGTGTAATTAAAGGACTCTCCATAGTTATCTGTGAACCAGTAACATAAATAAGTGTAACAGAAGTTCTGGCATGCAGAAAAAAAGAGCAATACAATCAGTCCCAAAATACAAGATACTTAAAGACCTATGGATGCGAGGACCAAAACCACCCACTGACTTGTATGGGAGCAGGACTGGTCTCTTAAGTTATACATTATTAATACGGAAATGGCCTAGGTCAGAACTGCATTTAATGTGACTTCACCTGCAAATAAGATGAGAACTCACTCCTTGCTAAGTGACTTATCTGTTTTCTTCCTTATGAAGATAGATGCCATAGCAGATAGCGGCCACCATGCAGTTTACTTTTTAAAACAGGCGTTCATAATACATATACAAGGCTTCTGATTTTTGGTTTTAATAGACAGGATAAAACATCCCCAATTAAAAAAAGAAATTGGTGTTTATCCAATAAAACTGGAAAAAACATTGGAAATGGAGATATCCCATGGTTACTCAATTCACGTTGACTTCACCCCTTTCACAGTGCAGTTTGTTTATATAGGTGATGTCCCTGCTCACTGGCTTGCAAACACAGAGCAGTAATATGAACTAGGGATGTGTGATTTCTGAAGTTCACTAGCATATTGCACATTAATTGGTCTGCATAGACCTGGCTGATTCACACTAAAGGTTCCCTAATGTCCTTTAAGGTAATGCTGTTTGAAACAGTACTAAGTGTATATACAAAGAGAAAAGCCCCATTTTTGGATATCTTCATAGAACTCAAAACAAATGCCAAACAATGAAATTAATAAGCCAAGAACAGAAGCCCTATACTGTGTATGATTCTCAAACAGGCACAGGACCATCCACAGAAAAGTGTGGCAATCTAACAGCATTGAAATGAGTTTCCTGTAGTATTTACAAAGTAGCTAAAGCAAAAAACACAAAATACACTTTCAATCTGCGTCACTAGATGGAAAACTGAAACATGTGACAATTTGTTTCTATGGCACTTACAGAAGAGTGCCATAGAATTTAATAGGGCTGAAACAAACTACATTCTACAGAAACTTAACAGGGTTCATAAATTACTCTAAAAAACTATAGAACTGAAATAAATTATCTCAAACTAAAATGATTTAAAAAACCTATGGAAAGAGGACAATATTCTATTAAATTCTACAGGGCTTTTCCAGAAGGGCATGAAATAAATACTATTCCAGGCAATATCATGAATTTTCATTCATCCTACTTGCTCTCTGAAGAGGGAAATCCATAGTTTAGATACAAAGACCTACGCTTGCTCCCATGTAAGTCAATGATAGAACTCCAACTGACTTTAATGGAAGCAAGATCAGGCCCAAAATGTTACACAGAACAAAAGATGCAGAAAAAGTGAGGTGAAGCCCAATTTTCATTTGCTTTTAGGGTTTTAACCATTAGCTATCAAGCGGCTCACAGTGTCTGACAGGAGACACGCAGAGATCAGGTAGAGACTTGTGGCTAATGGAAAAACCCGGAGGTTGAGGTGGAATAAATAGAAAGTTTATTAAAATACCTTCCTTCTCGTGAGCCCTCCTGGAGCCCTTCATAGCACAAATCAAATCATAATATTAATTACAAACATAACAGGATCTTAACATTTAACAGGGTTGATATAAAGAGTCTCTCTAATAACCTGAAGTGAAATAATCCCCCTCTCTCCAGGTCTCTTTTGTGAAAGGTTGCTTCTCACACCAATCAGCTCCTGCCTTGTGTTTGTAGGTAGCTGTGATACTCACAGCAATTCAAATACAACATTTCACCGCAAGCTGCTGCATCGTGCTACTCTTTATATCTGTGCAAAATTAATGGCTGGATCCTTCAGTCATCTCTCTGGGCAAACCCCACTGAAGTTTGTTACCCAAAGCCCCAAATCAACAAAACACTTTAGCATATACTGAAGGGCTTTGCTTGACTGGGGGCCAAGTTAAGATTGTAGGATCAAGCTCTACCCAGCAACTGACTGAATTATTTCAGACAAAGCCTGCATTTTCATGGCTAGCTGTGTTGGGGGCAATCCTTCTTAGAATATAGAACACTGGAGATAGTAGAAAAACATTCAAAGTACTCAAACACAAATGTATTGAAAAATGATCGAAGTAGTAGCTTGTGTATTCCTAATCTCTTTTCTCCTAGTCATTCATACATGGTAAGACACCATAAATAAATAGAGCAGCTTACTTTCGGTGTAGAGAATGTACACATAAATAATTACAATATACATCTGGAAACCAAAAAAAAGACATAGTAGTGCAAAAATAAAAGATCAAACAGAAGTTGTGGACATTATAATATACAATGCTATATAAACCTGAACCATTTGGAATAAAAGACTTTGCAGTTCATTGAAATAATGCTTTAACACTATCAGTATTTCTGTTTCACATTAACTGCACAGATTTCATTTATCTACTACTACAAAAAAAAAACCACCTCAAACTTTCAAAAAGTTTATGGCAAACAAGATCACTTTGTTCTGTTATATAACACCGATGATACTAGCCTAGCAGTGCAGCAATTGAATACTCATCTCAAGAAAGTTCAGAGATCCAAATGGATACTACTGAGTGATCTGTAAATATCCTTGGCTCTTTATATTTTATTTCCTTTGAAAGTTAGACTTCAAACTTGTCCTGTTTTGACACACAAATCCGTAAGACATTATTGCAGTTAGATATAGTTACAAGAGAAACTCCACAGTCAAGTATTGCAAGAGGCTTCACAGCTCGTTCTCAGCATCATCGTGACCTTGTACGGGACATAAATGTAAGGACTCGTCTGATGCCATTCAAGCGGTCTTTCATAGATTTCATGGCAAGAAACGGGAGCTGAGCTCTACTCTCAAGGGGAAGGACAGCAAGGACCCACCAGCACCACGCAGGGCCATTGGGGCTAGCCTGCAATAGAGAACAACACACATACATTATGATGCAGAAGCTAAGATTCGGTCAGTGACTTAAAAAAAAATAAATCATGGTATGGTAGCAATACATTTTCACTTCAGACTCTTAGTAAGAGATGCTTTCTATATGGTCCCTCCAAATGCCATTTTAATAACTTCTAGTTAGATGTACACAGTTTATATCCAGATCCTAAACTTTTCTATAAATTTGCAGTGTTTGGATTAGACCCATTTTTGCCTCTAGTAATCTGTAGTTTGTGTCTTCTGCATTATCTTCATGCTATGTCATAGTGGGCCCAAATCTAGGATTAGGGCCCTACCAAATTCATGGTCCATTTTGGTTAATACATTTAATGATTTCAGCTATTTCAATCTGAAATTTCATGGTGTTGTAATTGTAAGGGTCCTGACCCAAAAAGGAGTTGTGTGGTGGTCACAAGGTTGTAGGGGGGTTGCGGTACTGCTATCCTTACTTCTGCACTGCTGTTGGCGGTGGCGCTGCCTTCAGAGGTCTGAAGGCAGCACCGCCGCCAGCAGCAATGCAGAAGTAAGGATGGCATGGTATGGTATTGCCGACTTTATTTCTGCGCTGCTTCCTGCAGAGCTGGGCCTGTAGTCAGCAGCCACCTTTCTCCAGCCACCCATCTCTAAAGGCAGCAGTGCAGAAGGATGGCATCATACGGTATGCCACCCGTACATCTGTGCTGTTGGAGCACTCCCTTCAGAGCTGAGTGCCCAGCCAACAGCTGTCGCTCTCTGACCGCCCAGCTCTGAAGGCAGCGCAGAAGTAAGGGTAGCCATCTGCGACCCCCCTAAAATAACCATGTGACCCCCCCCTGCAATTCCATTTTGTGTCAGGACCTCCAATTTGTGAACTCTGGACTCCCCCTGTGAAATCTGTAAAGGGTAAAAGTGCACAAAAGACCAGAATTCATGGGAGAAGGCCAGATTTCATGGTCTGTGATGCATATTTCATGGCCGTGAATTTGGTAGGGCCCTACCTATTAGGGATTTAGCACCTTAACATCTGTTATACTCTGTTAGTACTTGGAGTTTAGGCTGTCCAGCACCTTGCGGTATGGAGTCCTGTAACACTAGCATCAACTTTGTCCTGCAGTTGTCACTGTTTGGTACGCTCTTTATTTGCTACCTAACTTTGGGACAAATTCAGTTACGCTGCAAATTGGTGCACATCCACTGAAATCAATAGGGATTATTGTTGTCAATATTTCTCAGGAAGTTAAATGAAATAATAAATATGAATATTGACTTGCTCAGAGTTACTGCAGCAATAGTTTATGGCAACAATTCAGATACTGAACAGGTTATACAGGATCAATGAAGAGGATTAACATTTTCTTCAATGGAATTAGAAAATTCGCCTTGGTTTATCAGTGTATCATTGCTAAGCTTCCTGTAAGCAATACAAATGACAACCTCTATTCCTGGATAAATATAAAGTCATGTACCTGTGGGTCAGGATCCTTAGCTGGCATTGGACCAAAATGACTGAGAATTCGACTCTTGAGGGGCTGTTTGAGTGAGTTAAACCACATATAAGCCTGATCATATACAGAATCATGTAGAACAAGTAACTCCGCATAGTTCTCTCCTTGCACCTGGAGTTAACACAGAGAGGGGGATGAGGCTGGAGTGAATTCCAATTATATTTTCAAAAAAGGCACTACACACATCCTTAATTCTTTTGAGAACTCTAGGGCAGATCCTGAAAGTTTGTTCTTAGGTTTATTTTTCTGAAAAGCATCTCAATCAAAAAAAGTTTCTCAACCTTTTTCTTCACCCCTATGTTCTAAAACAAAAAAATCCATTTTCAGAACGAAGTGTTTGTCAGGCTAAAGCCAATCACCACTTGCTAGATTATATATTTAAACGAAAATGGGTCCCCCCAAATGATTTGTGTTCAAGTTTGTGTGTTTTTTTTTAAAATATGAAAACTTTGAGGCAGGCACTGTCTTCCTATAGCACAGTGTGAGTTTGCACAGTATCTAATACTTTTTGGGTGTGTTACATATTCTCTCAATAATAGTGGACTTTAAAAATTTGGGCATTGATTTCAGCAGGAGTAGGGCCAGATCCAATCGGATTATCTGACAGTTATAAAGCAGACCTATTAGGAGGCCTGGCAAAATTGCATCCTGATACAAACTGCCTTTATAAAAATAAAAAAACTCTTGGAAAATCTTCGTTAAACTCACCTTCTGATCCTCAATGTACTCAATATCTGCTGTGTTGTATCCATCACGCTGGCTGTGCTCTATCACCTTAAACCTCCTCTTGCCAATGCTGTCTACAACAGAGCGACCGTCCGCAAAGAATTCAACGTTTCTTATCTCCAGAATGCAGCCATAATCAGCAAACCTATTTAAACCAAAACAAAAGCAAATCAATTGGCTGCATTCTTTCCAGGTTCAGTGCTGTCGATTTACTGAACAGCCACTCTAGAATACAAAGATATTTCCCAGTGTCAAGGAGTGCTGCATGTAATACAGATTACTCTGTCTCCTTCAGGTTACACACCACCTTTCAAAACTGTATCGCCATGAACGTTCAGCTGATCGCCCAGCACCATTGTAATAAGGCCGACTTTTCTACAGTTTCTAAAATCAAGGCCCTTAGCTGGATTCAGCTGAAATTTGGCCTGCCTCATGAAGCTGCACAGTAGGCTTAGTGAGCCAGAATTGGGATCCTTTGGGCTAAGGGTTCTGAGATACAATCCCTTCCCCCCACCCCCAAGCCATTTCTCAAAGAGTTTCTAGGTGGGTTTTTCGCACACAGAGCTAGAGATTACACTTAACTATTAATGTGATGCAGGTCAGAATGGTCTCAAGCCAGCGTTTTACTCCAGGTAGTGCATGGCACCCATTAAATCTTTGGTTTCAGAGTAGCAGCCGTGTTAGTCTGTATCCGCAAAAAGAAGAACAGGAGTACTTGTGGCACCTTAGAGACTAACAAATTTATTAGAGCATAAGCTTTCGTGGACTACAGCCCCGTGGGCTGTAGTCCACGAAAGCTTATGCTCTAATAAATTTGTTAGTCTCTAAGGTGCCACAAGTACTCCTGTTCTTCTTATTAAATCTTTGGGGGTGGACCCAAACTGAGAACAGTATTTAAGAAAACGTACCTTTTACAGTGCACATGCGCCAATACAGAAAGGTGACTAGAGGGTTTCCATGCCTGCCATTTTATATGCTTGGCTTTTGTAAGGGCTCTAAAAGCCAAATGGTTACTTGGATTGCTATGAAATTTGGGATGCCTCATGGGGGCAAAGGGTAGCGTTAATGATCCAAAATGTGGGATCATTTGACCTAGAGGATCCAAGTTACATGCCTCATAAAACCAAAACCAAACCAGTTTCCTTCTGCTGCCTTGTTCTGTTAAATTGAAATGTACTAATGGCTGGATGAGTCACAGACGATGCTAAGACGGATGGTGATTAACTTCTCACCATTGTCATAAGGGACTGCAAAGCAAAGCTCATAACTGAGGATGAATTAATCACAAGCCCCACATCTTAGACAAAAGGAGTTTTGGACTGAGTGGCCAGAGGCAGCTGCAATTTGCGAGTCACAGGCGGCAATTTTATTTTGAGGGAATGTAATCAAAGTCTGCGGGGAGGAAAAAAATTAAACATGACTGCTTCCTGGAAGGAGAGGGCTATTAGGAGGCTGAGGAATTGAGTAATAAGGGGAGAGGGGCTTGGGGCTGCAGCAAGGAGAAGAGGTTTATAGGGGATTCACAGGGATGGGTGATAAACAACCAGTTTGAGACTTGCCGGGGGGATTTTTTTCACTAGCTCCTGGGGGACTGGTTGGACCAAGTAGTTACAAGGGCAGATTAATGTGATGTTTTCAAAGAAACACTGCACAGAGCTTAGGAACCGACAGCGCAGGCATCATGTTTTGTCCACTCTGCATCATCTAACCAGTGACTTAAGAACTGTGCCCTACTGGGCACAGGGGTGATTCATTTGGGCAGAAATAATCTGAGCCTTATTCCTGGTGTTCATCTCATACATTGGATCGTATCAGATGTGTGTCCAGGAGTTATGATGATTTTCATCTCATTTTTGTCCTTTAAGAGTTTCAGATGGAATCCTGTGAGTGAGTGAATGCGCTGTAAAAAGGAGGTAAAGAGCTAACACATTTCAGCAACTGTGGGGTTGGCAAAGCAAATGCCCTGTGACTACACAGACCTATGGAAGCATTGCTGAAAGAGGGCGGATTAAAGGTTGCATGGGCAATCTTAACTAGGCATTTCCTGGTTTTAAGGAGTTTGAATTTTGCAAGGGGACAATATACCACCAAGCAGCCTTAATTCTGCATTAATGTAGTCTGTTGCCATTGAATTTTAGAATACTGAGAATTTCTTGTGCAATGGAATCTCTTTGGTAACCACATACTGGACCAGTGCAACTGTTCTAGAAGGATAATTCACTTTCTACTATTTATCTACATTTCAAAATGTAAGAACTTCAATTGTTCAGTGAAAACTCCATGGCCAGTAGGGTTAAGGATAGTAAGCACTACGGAAGGACTAGAAAATCTACAAAGAAAAACTTACCAATGATTTTAGTAAGCTTTGCTTTGCAGTCTCTTATGACAATGGTGAGAAGTCAAAATGCAGATGTGGGCTTCAAGGCAGGGTGATACAAGATTGGCACTTACAGTGTTTGCTGTAAATGGCATGATGTAAATGCTCAGACAGTCCATGTACTAAGCTGACCATACTTCTATCCCAACCACTATATTTAATACAGTGGAGATGTCAATCTGACCTGATAACATGACTGTTTCTTTCGACAGTAAAATTCATTAACATTCCAACTTGGCTGGCGGTACCAAAGAAATAAATTTAAGACTAATAAGAGAAAATACTTTTCCCTCAAGCTATACCTAATAAACTCTGAGCCACTGCCACATACCATTGAGGCCAATAGCTTAGTGGGATTCCAAAAAAGGATTAAATATTTAAATGAATAATATCTGCAGTTACCCTCGATAGGGCAGAAGTGTCTAGTAAGATATAAATCTTATCTTCACGCTTCAGTACATCAGCACACCAGTAACCAACACTGTTAGGAAGAAATGCCCCCCGCCCCCCATCAGCCTGTTATTCCACAGTTGTCCATTATGGGGTTTTCAGCACCTTCCTTTGAGGCAGCTAGCACAGACAGGCTACTGGACTAAAACAGATCATTGGTCTGATCTAGAAAAGCAACTGCCACCACTGGTGTGCACTGCTCACTCACCCCTTGACAGGATCACCAATACACATTCCAAATTGTTTGGTGCCAGTCTCCATGCATCTTCGAATCATCAGTCGATAACATGGCTCAAAGATGTGCAGAGGGCAAGGGACTGTAGGATAGGCCATTGTGCAGACAAAGATGGGAACATTCTTATTTAAGCTATAAGAAAAAAAAAAACCCACTAGGAAAACATGCACCATCTTCCAAAAAACATTAGAAAAGTACAAACCACAGACATATTTTATGCAACACAATGCAATTAGAGGATGCCAAAGTGCTTTACAATAAAATCAAATGGAAAACAAGATTTCTATATTAAACGATTTTTTGCTTTCATCTTTCCAAACAATGGTAATTGATATTCCATTATAATTAATGGAACTTTTTTTTTTTAAATCCTTCCAGCAAAGTCAGAAAGAGTTACCACCTCATCTCTCTAGGTTGCTTTAGAGCTCAGATGTTCCTCAATTCTCCCCCTTTCCCATCCAATTTCCAATCCACATGTACTGGTGAGCTTTTTTATCATGTGGAATTCCACTTCCAGCTACTATGACACGCGCCAAGGTCAACAGAACGCAATGTCATCGCGATGCACCTCATATTACTGGCTTGGATTTCCTCTTGTATTTGAAACCAATCACAAGAGTACGCTACCAGATAGCTTGAAGTTTAATCTTGTGTATCTGAACCCTGCCCTTCTTGAATCATGTAATACAGAGTAAGCTCCTTTATCAGTACCTTAGGACATGTTCTACAGTGATGAGAGCCATTCAGTTGCTAGCTAAACTACTTTTAAAGACTGGCTTAAAAAAAACCCACGAAAGCCCACACAAACGGATTACATACTTGGAAAGCTCTGCAATTTCTTCTTCATAAATCTTCCTTCTCTCAGTGAGTTCCTCTGGAAGGTACTTCGCTATTAACTCCTCCATCAGTACCGTTTTGCAATATTTCCTCAGAGCCAAGCACTACAAGAAGAAGGCACAACTGAGCAGCTATCAATGTATAGCAATGGCTGCCATGCTATATTTTACCAACGTTTCCTCCGATGTAGCTTTTCTTAATTGTATTTGGTCACTTCCATTAGAACTGAAATGGTCACTAATCCATTTCCCTCCTTGCTTTCTGGCCTGCTTGTGACAATCAAGGTCCAGACACCCCACGACCTGGGGGTCTGGACTTCCAAGAATAAGCAATTGAGTCAACTGATTCTATACAATATTACTGAACTATAAAAGTGTCAAGTACGGTCTTTTTACTAAAGCTAGACACACACTGGTCTTGTGTGTGATGGTTTTGGGGAGATCTGAGACTGGAAGGGCTGTTGGGGTTACCCCTGCAAGCGGCAACCAGGCTGGTGGATGCCAGTGTGCTGTGAACAGGCTGTTGGTGTCAGGGCTCTGAGCCAAAGCTGGCAGTACAGGAGCACGCAGGGTTACAGGACAGGTGGTGACATGACCTCTTTCTGGTTTGGGTGTACCCCCGCAGCATCACACTATTATAAAGACATGGGCAGAGCACTGATTTTTGAGAAGACCTTTCAAAGGAATACAGAGAACAGCATTACAAGCTAATATCCTACATGAACATCATGCACCAAACTGATGTCATGGGGAATTCCATGCCCGGGGCGTGCAGGATTGGGCTTTGTTTATTACACCTGTAATTGGTATGGAGAACCTACACAGACAGTAACTTAACCAATCCCCCCCCCCGCAAAAAAAGCTACTGTCTCATTTTTCTGGGGGATTGGCCATTTCCTAAGGGCTTTCGTATTTCCCAAAAACCTAGCAGAAACAGCTGGATGCATGATGAGCTTCAGTTTCATCACTCCATTCAAGGAGTTAAAGTTGAGTAATAATTTATAGTTTCCTGTCTTTTAAATTTGTTCACTCTGAAGATATCACTTCTTTCCCTACTGGCTTAGTTTGTGTGTCTCAGAATTTGTATAGATCTATATCATTGCTGTGTTTCCCACAGAGCTTAAAGTTAACTTTCCTCATTTTGTTTACTTTTGGTTGGTGCAGCAGTGAGTCAACACTACTGCTCTTTACATAATGTGTCACAGAGCCAGAAGAGGGAACAAAATATCGTAGAGACTCTACAAACCCTAGCTACTCTCTTCCCCTCTCCACTACAATTAAAAATTGTTAGTCCCTGGGAGTTTACCAATGCCAAGCATTTTTTAAAATCCCACCCTTGAAATCTGGGAGACATTTCTCATCATGTTTAAAACAGTTTATTCCCTTCCAACCCTCAGCTCCCAAATTTTTATAAATCTTTAAATAATTACAAATATGCATTCCTGCAAAAGACAAAGAGCAAAAATTGAAGAGTAAACCAAAGAGAAAAAGAAAGCATACCAAATCCTACTAGCGAAGGCCACACAAATAATTTAACGATTTTAAAGCAGACAAAAATTAGCATCTAAGGTACTTGACAGTATCCTTTTAAGGCATGAACTGAGAACATGACTGAAGAAGTTCAAGTGAACACCAGTCACGTGCGCCACATGGGCTGACCAGGCAGAGCACTGCTGATCTCAATGTGCAACCACCCACACAGAGCTCTGTGCTGGATCAGGGCTTTAGGTCTTAAAAGTGTTTAAACACAGAAAACTACATGAGCTCTCTGAGCCTGAGAGATATTGAAAAAGGCTTCTTCCCCAAATCACATGGGATTTCAAGTATATTTGGATATACCAGTGGATTTCTGAAGTTATTAATTCCCCCTCCCCTCCAGTTTATGTGGACCAAATTCATGCATCATTACCTCAGAGAGACCTTCTTTGCACAGGGGACATTTTGCATTGTGATCTAGGCATCTTTCGAGACATTTCAGGCAGAAGGTGTGCCCACAAGGTGTGGTGACAGGTTCATAAAAAAGCCTGGAATGGAACAATCAACAAAAAAGCGACAATATCGTGTAGCAAGAATAAGATAAAAAAGGCTACTTCATAACATCTTTTCATATTTATTCACTAGTTACAATTCTGTGCACTTTAGTCAGAAATCTGTTTCTTGTTTTTCACTTTTGTATTTATTCAATTAAGGCATTTTGCTATTGTCAGTCTAATGTAGAAAGCGCTCTGAAATCCTGGGCCCATTGAAGGAAATCCATGGCAAAACTTCCACTGACATTTGAGCAGGATTGCACTCATGCTATGGTGATGAATGGCAGTACAAAATAATAAGATAGACCTTTTATGTTTTTCAAATTAAGCGGATTAAAAATAAGGCCCTGATCTTGCAAATCCTAACTCACATGGGTAAAGTTAAGCACATGCATAATTGTTTGCAGTTTTGGGACCTATAGGATTAATAAAATGGGTATACACTAGCGATGGGCAAACTTTTTGGCCCGAGGGCCACATATGGGTATAGAAATTGTATGGGAGGCCATGAATGCTCATGAAACTGGGGGCTGGGGTGCAGGAGGGGGTGAGGGCTCTGTGGTGGGGCCAGAAATGATGAGTTCTGGGTGTGGGAAGGGGCTCCGAGCTGGGGCAGAAGTGTGTGTGGGAGGGAGGGCTCCGGCTGGGGGTGAAGGCTTTGGGGGTGGTGATGAGGGATTGGGGGTAGAGGAGAGTGCTCCGGGCTGGGACCAAGGGATTCAGTGGGCAGGAGGGGAATTAGGGCAGGGATCAGGGGTGCAGGCTCTGGGCGGCGCTTACCTTAAGCAACTCCCGGAAGCAGCAGCAGCATGTCCCCCCTCCATCTCCTACATGGAGGTGCGCTGGCGCCCGTGTGCAAGCGCCACCCCTGCAGCTCCCATTGGCTGTGCCCAGCCAGTGGGAGCTGGGAGGGCAGCACTTGGGGTGGGGGCAGCGTGTGGAGCCAAAGGGGGGACATGCACTGCTTCTGGGAGCCATGTGGAGCCACGGTATGCGTGGAGCTGGGCAAGCCCCCAGCCCCGCTCCCCAGCTGGAGTGGGGAAGCCCCGGACCCAGCTCCCTGGTGGGTGCTCATGGGCCAGATTAAAAAAAACATCTAAAGGGACGGCTTCGGCCCCCGGGCTGTAGTTTACCCACCCCAGTATACACTATTGTTACCATATCTAATGCTGGAGAATTTAGTTTTGTTTGAATACATTGCACAGCTTCTAACTTCCAAATGAACATTCTCCCTCCCACAAAATAAATGCACATTAGAGTCATATTTCATCAAAACATTATACACATTGTGATTCTGCTTTTCCGGTTAGTCGTCTTCTTTCCTGGCTAAATTCATTGGAAGACTAAATTCCAAAAAGATCTTTCCCTGCTGATGAGCATTTAAAGAACAGAGGGATGTTACCAAAGTCTCTCTAATCATTGAAACTAGAAATGAGACCACTCAAAATTGACTACTTTGATCTTAAAAAAACTCCACTCAATATTTTAAGGTCTCATAAGTAATTACATCAGGCTAAATAATTTAAGTTCATTTTATTAAAGGTAATATAAAAAAATAAAAATAAAAAACTGGTTTATCAAGATGATAAATCTGGGTGCTACTGTCCAGGCATAAAAATAATTCCATACTTATTTCTTTCAGCATGCAAAATATGTTTAAGAACATACTGACTCTTAATAACAAAATAGCAATAGTCAGTTTAAGTGTCATTAGTGGCTATAAATACAGACATTTAGTGAGGGAGCATATGAAGGAATATCTAAAATGCCAGTTATCTTGTTGCATATCAGTTAAAATCCTGTCAATTGTTCAAAGAACAGAAACTTTACTGCATAATATTACCTGTTTTGCTTTAAAATGTTTAATACCAATTTCTAAAATAAGTGTTTGTACATTTAATCAACTTACAATAGATTTACTTGGACAAATACCACTTGAAATGTAAGCATACAGCACAGGAAATATCTATTAGATCACAGTCCTGATCCAGCTCTTACTGCACTAATGGGAGTTTTGCTATTGAGTTTAACGGGGGCTGATTTAAGCCTCGCAAATTGGAGACAGATATATTGTAGAGAAAGATTTCTTGAGACCACGTCAGGTGCACTATGACAACAGCGACAATATTCACCCTTGGTGGGAAATACCTGCTCACTTCCAAGCAAACACAGATGCACAGAAATGTAGGGCTGGAAGGGATCTGGAGAGCTCATCCATCCAGCCCCTAGGCTAAGGCAAGACCTAATATACCTCATCGTTAACAATTTGTCCATGTTTACACTTCTGTAGGATTCCTTTTTGATTTTTAGGTCACCAAAAAGCTGCCATATTGGCCTCTTACTATTCTTCCTATCCTTTCCTTTGCATCAGGACAGTTTGCTGGCCCCCCCGCCCCCACAGCTGGAATGGGTGACTCACCACCTCAAAACATGTTCTGCCAGTGCTTACTGCCTGCCACTGAAATGGATATAGGTCAGTAACACCTTTGCCACTTAGACGAAATAGGTCAATAGTAGCTTCTGCAGTTAGTTGGTGAAAGGTCACTATTAGTCCAAAGTACACCTCAGCCTCCAAAGCACAGATAAGTCATTTCTGAATTACATAACATGGATAATGACCATGAGGACCACTATGCGTTAATATCAGTGGCAAGAGGAAGATCCTCCAACAGGATCGTCTTACACAGGCCCTGACATCCATACGGTCTCAAGGACTTTAGTGGGACTCCATGTGGCCGCAAGGATCTGTGCTATCTGTGTGGCAGGATCAGGGCCAATATCGTGACAGTCAGGGAAGATAAAGGGTCAGAGTGAAGTAATTTAAAAAAAAATGTATCTGAAAATTGCTTTGTAAACAGTCAAATGAACATCCTTATTAAAACAGCCAAATTCAAATTGTGCGCGCTTATATGGCGGTGGTGGAGGGAGGGAGTGTTGGAGGAAGAGTTTTGCTCTTACAAATACTGAAGCTTTTGAGACCTGTGTAAACTTTTGGAGCACTTGGTTCAGGTTTATAGTTTAGGCTTCTGATTTTATTTTTTGTTTTCTTTTAACAATTTGTTCCAAGCTGAAACTAGCCAAACCAAATACCCTATTTTCTCCAAAATATTTCATTTTATTTTAAACAATTTTTTAAGATGGCACAAAAATATATGCAAACTTTTCAGTCAAAATAATGACTGAAATCCAAACTTCTGCAGCCATGTGTCCAGAACCCCCTCTCCCCCCCTCCCCCCCCAAAAAAACCAAATGCCAATTCATTTAAAAGCTAAAAGCTAATAGGGGATTAATCCAGAACACAGCTAATTGGTTTTGGGGAATTTTTTTTTTTCCTGGAGTGCAATTGTGTCCTTGTCAGAGCCCTGAGAAACCAACTCCAATACATTTCTCAACTCCTTATTCTTATGGTCACACGTCAAGGTAATCATCCTAATTGAGAACTGATTACACAAACTGACAGACCTGTGGAAGGTGCTTAAACTTTACATCTCCTGCACACCGTTCTAATGTTAATTATACTTCGTTTTGCTGTATATTTTAACAAACATGATTTGAAGTCAGGCTGTTCGTATACAGCTACAGGAACTAGGTTAGCATCTTGTACCTGAACTCTTTATCTGCAGTCTACTCTTGCTCTTTTGTTGACCTATAATAGTTACAAGATAGTAGTGCTTTTATAAGGTTTAACTTATTGCCACACACTGGCTTGAAGCTAGAGATTTTATTTGGAAGAATAGTTTAACTATTGTGTACTTCTAAATGTTAGTTGGGAAGATGTATTTGCCTCTCTGTCAAAGTTTAATGGAGCATGTCAGACCAATAATAAAACTGATTTGTTAGGCAACTCCTGTTTTCATGCTCAAATTAGAAGCATCTCTGAGGAGAAAGATATTTAACTGTGTGAACAGAACAGCGAGCAAGGGTATATTGAGCCTATGTTTGGTTATTTGTGCTGACTTATTGTGGCTAAGTACTAGAAACACACAAAGGACTTCTATTTGCTTATAAGGCCTTTACTATTGTAACAACACTACTTTATTATAGTGGCACCATTTTACATAAATTGTTTTCATAGAAATCAACTTTTCAAATATTTCAAGCATTATGAAAAAAATCGATACATGGCGTATTAAATTAACTGCAGAGGACTAAGTGTTGACTTCCACATAGTGGCTGTGGAGAAGAAATCTTTCAGATATGTTCATTAATCTATTTAACCCTGACATGAGGTATCTTTTGCCAGAACAGTCATTTGTCTGGGGCACATCAAAAGCTTTCAGACATAGTCCCATTCATAGTTAACTTTTCAGAACCAAATAATTAGAAGTGAGAGGGAAAAACGCATCCCCCCCTAAACAAACAGCTTCCAAATGATAGAAAAATAAGCGACTGAGGAAGCTAGGGAATGCCATAGATCATGGCAGTGAAAAACAGGTACAATATAAAAACATTTGTTAGAAAATAATGGATACCTCATACACAAAGAACAATCCAGGTCAGAGGGGTCCACAAATTCAAATGGAACGCAGTGCCCAGCACTAGATCCCTTGGCATCAATTGCACCTATTTATAATTGTAAAAAAAGTCATTGGAATATATAACTGGACAGACACAGCTATGTGACTGGTTTAACATTTCAAAGACAGACTGTTTTGGGAGTTCACAAACAGCATCTGATTTTAACATGTACCGTGATCACATACTGCATGTATTTATGAGTAGTTATTGAATCATTAGGATCATGGGAATAATTTGTGTGCAGACACCAAAAAAAAAAAAAATCAGCCTTGGCATAAGTGGGCACAACTCACAGCAGGCTAGAATTTAATCTCACACAACCATGTTGTCACTGTTGGAAATATATAAAGGGCTGGATTCTCCTGTCACGCCACTGTCTATCCATGGAATGGAGGGCGAATCAGGCCCAAACACTTCTGTGGTCTCAGAGATGTCATGAGCAATGAACAACATTCATGCTTTGTAGGTATGAATAAAGCAAGTCAAAATTTTGACTTTAATTATACTATTACTATTGGACAGAGTGCCATAAGTGTACATGGCACTGACATTTCTCATAATTCTCAGGGCTCAACTGGTAAACAAGGGCTTGGCGCAATCCCTTTTGTTCTCTTCCTAGATTTATTAGTGTAATTACTTTTACAGAGGAAACTGCACTCTCTCCACATCAGTTCAAGCCCTGACTATAATCCAGAGTGAATAGAAAAAAGACATGAAAATCTAATTTGGAGCCCAGTCCTGCATTCTTTACCTAGGCAAAACTCCTGCTGGAATTAAGGATCCAACACTGCATTCCTTACTAAGGCAAAATTCCCACTGCCTTCATAGCACAGGCCCAGGCCCCCATTTTATTAAACAGGTTTACCTTTCTTCATGAGTTTGCAGGGCACCTCAGCACTTCTCATTTCCTCAGAGCAGTGCTTTCTCTTCAGAAGGCTGCATTTCTCAGAAATGAGAAGGGCAGACTCTGGGGCAGAGGCATGTTTGTTCTCATCTTCTGAGCAGCCTTTTTTACTTTCTATCATTTGAATGGATTTTCTCAGACTGCCAGTGTCACTCATTTTTTGTTCTTCCTGAGCAGGGAAACTCTTTTTCTGTTCCACATTTACCTGTGCGAAAGAGGATTGTACATTAGGACTGCAGTTCTGTACCATTTTCATTCTGCAGACCACTTTGTAAGAGAAACACACACACACACACACACACACCTGCTTCGATCTCAAAAATTGTCATGTTGCGGACCATCAGGAAGGGCTCTGCAAACCAATGGACTCCAGTTTGAGAACCAGTATGTCTGGGCCTTATTTTCAGTCAAAATACCACCTTCCCACAATACAAAACAAAACAAGTACAGTGTTGCTGTGTTATCAGCCTTCATTTAGAGGGGCCTATAACTTTAACAAATTACTTCCGGAATCAAGTATCATGGCTAAGTCTCACCCTGCAAGTCATTTCCTGAACTATGGAAAAATCCATTTGACTGGTTTTAAGTTAAGAGTGACAAATATTTTGTATATCACACTGCTGGTTTAAAAAACTAAACACCATATGATCTTTATTCCAAGGGAGGAGTAGGAGTATACACAAAACAATCGATAAAAGGAAAAAGTACATACAAGAGGCTGCTTCAGTGAGACTGATCTTCTACTCAGTAGCTAAAATGGGCTGCTCACAATATCCCAGACAACAGGTCATAAATTGAAGTTTTGCTGCATCATCCTTAATCCTACTGTTGCCATGTAACCGCCAGTTAGTAACCATTTCATAGGATAATGCCTACCAGTTTGCCAAATCAAATGGCGGGGCTGATTCCCCCTACTCCTCTGGTGAATATGAACGTAGATACTGTAGGTCATTGTCAAGAGCCATCAGAGACCATGGTACACAGGAAGGCAGGTGTAGGGGGTTGAATTGTCTCCTCTCCTCCCAAATAACCTACCTCATTCAGGAATGGCGATCTAAGGGAGGGGGCCTCTCCTCAGAAAACACACAAAAGGCCTTTTAGGAGACTATGGCATTGACTTAGGGGTGCACCTGAGCAGAGCTGTGCAAAAGTCACCATTTTAGTTTGCAGGAGTTGGCGCAAAGCTTTCCTACAGCTATGTGAGAGAATTTACACCCTCGGAGTCTCAGGTTTGGATGAACTAAAGATAGTCCTCAGCCAAACCACTCAATCCAAACTCCCATAAACATTAGTGAACCCTGGATCTGAAACCAACCTTGTGGGTGGCTCATATACCCATATCGGTAAAGACCCCATAATCGCCAGCCTGAATACTTCTGAACTTTGGATCTGAATCCAGGGTGGATGGCCGATCATCAATTAAGGGCCAAATCAAAACCCTTGATCTGAATACCTCCCAAACTATGGGGACATCTGGATCCGAACTTTACAACTCAGGCCCATCTCTGCTGTAAACTAAATGGAAGATCTAGAATTTCTGTTATCACAGATAAAGAGATTAATTTTGACAAGCAAGAAAAAGAAGGATCATCTTTTGAAGTCTGACAGCCTTCCTTCCTTTTTATGTATCAATTAAGTTGAATCCAGTAAATTAGTAGTTTGTTGCAGCTTTTCCATCCCTAAAGCAGTCTTTAGCTTGTCTGTATTAAGTATTCTGATTCTCAGTAAAAACACTCTGGAAAAAAAGTATTATTCAATGTCCCATACAACACAGCAAAATTAAGAACCACACAGAGTTTATTTTTACCTTGAGCAACCTTTGTAGGTTATGGCTGGTGTCTGCAGATCCCACTGAATTTAGAAGGTTCCCCTTCAATCTAGAGTGAGGTGACAACAGCTGCAGGATATCGGGTAAGTGTTCCTGAGCATTTCCCGGGATGGGTGAAAATAAACTAAGTAGAAGCTGTGATATAAAACAAAATACATACTTCACTACTTAGTTCTTCTCTTACAATCTCTTAAGGGAAAGTGGGGATTGTGAGGAAGGGGATGGTTGACAGAAACTGCTTTGATTTACAAAACCACTCAAGCAGCCCTGGACAACAACTAATTAGATTTAGGGTGAACCCAAAAAGGAACAAATATAAAAGATGGTGTGATGCAGGCTTAGAATAAGCAAAAAAGTCAATTTCAGAGTTAAATGTGCTGATAAGTTGTCAACTGGTTTTGTTCTTTAGGGTAACACCGCTTACACACATGTGAATTATCTTCTGCAGACTGTAGAACTAGAATTCTACATAAACATGTCTGCAGCTACTGCTTGACGAATTTGATACAAGTTTGTGCTATGCACCCTAAACTCCCATTGAAGTCATTGGGAACTGAGGGCACTTATCCCTCAAGTCCCTGCCCAATCTAATCTCTTATGTTACAAATAATTGGTGTGTCGAGAAAGAAAAATTCAGACAGTGACAAAGTTGCAGGCATGAAAAACGGGCAATGGCTTCTCGCCAACCGAAAACAAATGTAAAATCCACTAGCAAATTGCTAGCCAGTAGCAGAGTGCAATTCACTGAATGCATTAAAAATAAGAATTCCATGTTATAAAAGACTGAAATCGTTTCACCAAACTCCAAGCCTGGTCCAGCAATGCTTCCATATGTGCATTGAGCACATCATGTATGAACAACAATCCATAGTCCTGTTCAAGCCAAAAAGGGACTCCTCTTGTGAGTAAGACTGCAGGATTGAACCTTCAACGTCAAAACGAATTCCAGTGAAGACTGCCAATCACAATGAGCAGAACAACAAATTTTCACGTGAAGGATTTCATTAAAAGGGGATGTCACTGTTATGCAAACAGTCTTGGGAAAAAAATCAATAGAATATTATATCATTTGATGCACTCTGTAGCTGACAAAGTCGAGTTCCTCCTCAGGACCCTATTACTTAGAAGTGAATAGCATTCTTGGACAAGGCTACTTTGAGCCTGAATTTAGAAATGTATCAGTTCATTATATCTTGCTCCAACACACAGGAAGATATCACTACAAAAATGATACATGAATCAATGACAATGCATGAGACTGCATTTTGGGAAAGGAACACGCTAGCAATTCAGGAAAACACAAGAAAAACCAACAGAAATGTCTACAGTCACTCTCAAAGCCTCCCAATCGACTATATTATAATCAAACTGGTGCAGAAACACTTCCTCACATCAGAGCAATCATGTACTCGTTTGTTTTCACTGCAGGGACCACTACTAAAATTATTATTATATTTTATATAATGTTGAGTGTCCCAGCAAAGATTATTTTCAACAAAGGGTCAAACATACACATGCAAACTTTAAGGTAAGTGTTAATAACTGAAACAATTATCAAAAGGTATGTAAAGAAGGATTAGCAACCTTGGCAGTAGCTCTTTGAAGAGAAAGATAACAGCTATATACTGTAGCTTAGTTTGCTACTGGAAGGAGCTTATTATAGATCTGTCACATTGCCCATTTATCTTTAATTAGCCACCTTTTGAAACAGTTTTTAAAACAAGTCTCTTCCTTTGTTTACTCTGTTCCCTTTCATGCCTTCTCTGCTTACTGATGCTCACAGACGCTTTAGTGGCTGTGAGAAGAGTGATGCTGCTCCCAAGTGGAATCCTGGCTCTGCTGCGCAGTGTTTTCACAGTCTGAGTCATCGAGCTGATACAACATTAACTAGAAACTCCCACTTCTGTCCCAATTGATAGCATCAGTCTACCTGGTAATAAGACTAGGAAACAGACTGGAAGTGTAATTGCAGGGAGTCTAGGAGTGCAATACTAACCTCCCATTGATTTTTAACAACTCCACTGTTATCCAAGTTACACAGGCAACTCTCTTACTAATATTTAAGACACAAAATAGCCTTTCTATACACTGTGCGTATGTGTTTCTAGTTATCTCCAATGAAACTTTTCGGCGTATAGCAATGGACATCATGCAATACATCACCATGTAATAATCTTTACTTCATTATTTTTTTAAAACAAAAGAAAAAAATCTTTCATTTTCAGTAATTTAAGTGTTGTTGCACAAGGCTAAAGAACTCACCTTTTGAGCCTCTGATTTGGCTGTCCTGTTCCCAAAATCCAGGGCAAGGCAAAATAGAAACTCTCGTAAAGATTCTTCTATTTTCCCCACATTAGCCAATGCTTGTCCTTTCCTTAAGTGACCCTGAAAGCAAACAGATCTACAGTTCTAGTTTATTTCCTTTTACCACATTGAGCCTCTTTATTAAAGCAAGATAATTACTATGAAAAAAAATTCCAAAAGTGAAATAAAAATAGGCACAAGGCAATTATGATAGTTTGCAGTACTTAAATAACACAAGAGAGAAATATAAGAAGTCTGAGCTTTTAACCACAATACGCCTGAAGATTTTTCATATTTAGCTTTCAGAGAAGTATCGCATCCCTACTCCCCCCACAGATACACATGCAAGTTTACCCTCACGGCATCTGGCCGCAGTTAAAGGCTGGTGTAGTTGAAGTCCTAGGGATCCCTCATCTCTTCATTGGACAGAACCTCCTCCCACAACTTGATCTCCTAACCTTCTCCTTAATGCTTTCTTCTAGCTCAATATAAACACTGCACTCAACTTTTGACAGGGCATTAGAGCCTGACCTCCATAAAGGTCAGTGACAATGGTGCCTAATCCATCAGCCAGCAGCCTGTGCCCCCGGCCCTTCTCCCTAGCCAGAGAACTCATGGAATGTGTTTGAGTTCTACTGATCTAAGATGCTGAGAGTTGAGGCATCTCTCAAATTCAGTTCTTTTGTGCTACAGCATTTGCTAAGCCACCAGGATGGCCAAAGAGGTTTTACCCCTAAAACATTTGTTAAAATTAGAACTTACCTTTGACCAATATGGTTGGAGCCTGCACGCTGTTTCTGCATCATGCAATGCATCTTCATAAGATTTCAAAGTAGAGTTAATCTGGGACCGGTTGCTATATAATAAATGGTCATTT
The DNA here is from genome assembly GCF_011386835.1 of Chrysemys picta bellii. Lineage (NCBI taxonomy): Eukaryota > Metazoa > Chordata > Testudines > Emydidae > Chrysemys > Chrysemys picta. The sequence continues at coordinate 92,179,234 of NC_088799.1, forward strand.
GGAGCTGCAATGGAAACATTGTCTCATTATAATGACTATAAACATTACTGACATGGGCCCTGTTCTTTAGGACTCTTTTCTAAAGAGAAAGAGTTTTTCGAGTTGTCTCAGGAAAGCAAACACCCAATTACAAAATTAGATATGGCAATCTCACTGGGGATTTCCAGGTACAAAGGTGTCAGATTTATATTATACAACTGCTGTAGACACTGCATACATAAAATTCAGAACAGCTCACAAAATCACTCACCAGCTCAGAGGATCAGATTGTTTATAGAAGCTGACCAGAAAGATTTAAGGTGTGTCATAACTGCATTGTTATGGCCCAATTAATGCTGCCACAGTATAGATGGGATTTTAAAATGGATCACTCCCTTTTCAAAAGGTTTGGGATCAAAAATTGTAAGTGGCACATAACTCTATAATCAAAGGAAATTAAATGACAACCTGAAGAACTCTGTGCAGCTCAACACTTCTTTTTCACTAGCAGAAGTTGGTCCAATAAAAGATATTACCTCACTCACAATGTCTCTAATAACAGCTACCATCAGATAAGTGTTACAGCAGCACAGACCAAATGGCCCCATTGTTTCATACGCTATGTGCTGTAACAGCTAGACACAATGTGGTTTAAGAAAAAATTCTGGTCTTCAGTTAAAGGTTCTTAGTCTGGGATATTCTTTATTGTTACTTTAACTTTTTTTTTTACATTTAGTTTATTTAACACTAAATATTTTGAAACCAGATTATAGTTAACAAGTAATAAATCAGTTTTCTTCGCAACCATTTGTAATGTTTATTACTGGCTTGACCTTGTTAAACCGAACAGTGTTTACAGAAGCTTGTTTAGCTGTTCTGTATTACTACAATGTTCCTGTTGGGTGGAGACTGAAGAGGACACAGAACTGTCATGAGTTCTAGAAGTGACCTGCATGTATTCCAAGATCAAGCACTAAATATCTAGTAAAATCATTTGACAAGCAAGTCCCTCAACAAAATAGGCCAGGGCATTTTAAATCTTTTTCACTCATTGCAACATGTCCATTAATGATTCACCACGTGATGCTGCGTAAGTTAGATTTGTCAAGAGAGGGAAAGCCCTTTTTAGGCAAAGAGCAGCAACCATCTCCTGAAATAAAGCATATTCCAATGAGCACCATGTAATGGGAAGCTGTGACAATGACTCACTTGTAATTTTGATAAATACGATCAAACCTCTGGGATGCTTTCAGAAACATGACCCAATTTGTTGTTACTTCACTGGTTATACAACCATTCCATAAGAAGGGGGCAGGGAATCCAGACCAGAGTCGCAGGCTAAAAGCTTATGCAACACACTGTTCTCCTGACCTAGTTTCACTTTGGACTTTAAAAAAAACAAAATAATAACAGATTCATAAAAGTTATCCCTCCCCCCAAAAGAGATGTAAATATGATGGATATTGGTGTACCCTGTCAAGCTACAAACACCACCAAACAAAGAGCACCGTTAGGTCATGTATGCTCTGCTGCCTGTAAGTCCCTAGTATGCCTACGACAAACTGTTCGGTAAACTGATTTTAAACTGGCACTAATACAGTCAATACTGCAGAAATTAATAACGTTTGCTTCTTTATAAAGGACTCGGCTTTATAGCATATCCTCGGCACAGCACGGGAACTGCCACACCCACCCCAATGTTATAGCTAGGAATACCTCTCAATGGCTGCACCTGGGATCAAAGTCTGTAACTTGCCCTGGTCAAACTACTTGGTAAATAGGCTCGGATTTAAAAACAAGACTATACATGACACCCAGCAGCAGTTTAAGGAGAAATTTGGTTGCTAGAAACTTGGGCGTCTAACATCCCCTCTGCCTGGCTGTGATCGATCAGTCGCAAAAGTTGCACGTAGAAAAAAATTCCAAATTCTAAGGAGTTAAGTCTTGCAGCATTAACCCCCTTAACTCTGCCCCATGTGAATGGATCGGTGGGGGATCATTTCTGGGGTGGGGGGGTCATTACCTAGGCTGACTGCTTCATTGTACTTCTGCAGGGCAGCTTGCAGCTTCTTCTCCTTATACAAGAGGTTCCCTTCGTGCCTGAGCTGCGACGCCTTCACTTGTCCGGGGAACCACTTGGCCAGCAAGTTGCTGAGGATGACATTGACGCGGAGGTGCTGCCCGGCCGCCAGGCTCCCCTCTTCCTTGCACAGGGCGCAGTGGGACTCGGAGGCCCTGTCCCGCTCCAGGCACTTTTTGCAAAACGTGTGTCCGCAAGGCAAAGAGACGGGCTCGAAAAGGAAGCCCTGGCATTTGCGACAGCTAAAGATGTCCCAGTCCCGGGGCTGCAGGAGGCTGCCCCCGCCGCTCCAGCAGGCGGGCAGCCGCTCTCGGAGCCGGATGCCCTGCGCCAGGCACTCCACCAGCTTCTCCAGCTGCTCCGCCCGCAGCTGCTGGTGGCGGGAGACCAGCTGGTAGAGCTGGAAGGCTTCGTGGAGCCGGCCCCCGCAGGCCAGCGCGTCGGCCCGCTTGAGCAGCACCTGCCACTCGGGCACCAGGCTCGGGGCATCCACCTGCAGCGGACTCCCGCAGAGCTCGGCCGCCCGCTCCAAGTTCTGCGCCTGGAACGCGCCGGCGGCGAACTGCAGCAGCAGCTGGCGCGGCGGGTGGGAGCCCATGGCCGGGGCCGCTCTACAGGGCGCGGGGCCGCGCGCGGGGCAGGGCCCCGGGGCTGGGCTGCGGCGCTGCTGCTACTGCCGGGACCGTCTGGCTGCGTCCCCGCCGCTCCATGCTGCTCGCGCCCGGCACCGAACAAGTGGCCCGGCTCCGCGGCCGGTTATATAAACCGCGCGGCACGTGACCCCGCGCGGCGCCGCCCATTGGCCAGCGCCTGCAGGATGGTTACAAAACGGGCTGGTTTTGTAACCGCGTGGCGCTGGGGGCTTCGCTGCGGGCGCCTGGCTGAGGGGCGAGGCGAGGGGGTCGCCTCCCCACCCCCGCGGGGAGCGCTAGGCTCTAGGAGCAGCCCTGGAGGGAAGGGCCGGGCTGGCTCGTGCATAAAGTCCGGAGCGGCTTTGTAACGCCGGGCTGGGGAGGGGAGACGGGCGCTGGAGGGGAACGGCTCCCCCCGCAAGGGAGCGGGGAGAGGGGATGAGAGCTGCGGGCACGGGGCAGCGGCGGGAGCAGAGCAGGACTTGGGGCACGGGGGAGAGCCAGGCGCCCGCGGGCTCCCCGTGCTGCCGGGGCGGCTCCGCTCTCTGCCCCGGTCGGGCCGCTCTCCAGGGGCAGGAGGCGATGCTGGGCGCCCTGTCTCCTTCCGGGACTCGTGGCTGCGAAACTCAAGGGACGACGCAGTCGAAAATACACCGAAGTGGAAAAACCCCCGCTGTGCCCAGGGCGATGGCCTGAGAGATCTTTCCACTTCCCCCGAGGCTGGTTACAGGCTCGCTTCCCTAACCCAGCCCAGAGCACGCAGGGGTCTGAGAAACAGGTGTCCCCCCAACTCTTCACACACACGGGTCCGACCCCCTGAAACGGCCCCTCTTGGCACACACGGGGTAGCAATCAACTTGCAAAGCGACATCTGAGTCTTTCCCCGACCCTGCCCTGGGGAGTTTATACACTGCAGAACCTGGACCAATCCTCCTTCGCGGGAATAGCCGGGTCATTGCAAATGGGTTTGTCTCGGTTATTGTATTTATTTTACCCAAATAAAAGGGATAGTTAGCAATGCCTTAGGAAGAAAACAACCCCCTCCCCTACCCTTTTTGTACAACGTGTTCCACTGATCCTCACATTTAAAACCGCACTTGCATAACTCCGGACCTTACTCACTACCTAGTGGTGGTGAGAAGCCTAATTCCTTAATGTATTCAAAACGCTTAGCGCTGAAAGGTACTCTGCAGCCAGAGAGGTTTGATGACTACAGTATAAATAAAACATCAGTTAAAGATACAATTCCAAAGACCAGTATCGTGGCAAAACAAAGGAATCAAGTCCCCACCCCAAGACAGCAATGGAATTATACAAAGTTTAATTATACAGGTTATAGTAAAAATTCTTTATCAACAAATCCACACCCCTTTTAAGGAATTATAGAACATATTTACATTTCACCACACTTAGACTAACCAGAACATTAGATGATAAGTAGCAAAATCTCTTGTCTACTTTGTCTTGTTAAGTCATGTAATATCTCATCTTGTGTGTGTGCGCGTATACATATATATATATATACATCTATACACACCAGTTTTTAGATTAACAACATTTAGGTATAGGTTGCTATTACAAAAAACTTATATAAGGTTAGCTATGTTGACCTCTTTACTGTAATTTTCCGTAATACCCATTGATTGGCCTAGAGGGATCTTTAGGATAAATCCACCTCAAAGGATACTGGAAGACATTTAAAAAAAAATCAACTGTCCTACCTCATAATTAATGTTGATATGCATTTGCTTCAAAATGAATGTACTCGATTGCAGGAGGTTTTTTGTTTTTGTTTGCAATTGTTCATGGAGGTAGAGCTTTAGATTGCACATTTTTAGAAACTGATCTACATACGTGAATTTTCAAAACCGCGTGTAAAAATACAAGCCATTGTCCCAATATCTCCATTCAGCGAAAGAGACATGTTGTCTATCTCAGGATTGCTATAGCAAGGATACAGCCTTGTACTTCCGCAGATAGCCCCCTCCCCCGCCGCAGACGGTCAGGAGTCGGAGTCAGAGAATCCAGTTCCCATCCAGTATTCTTACTCATATTACAGTAACACCTATAAATCTCAACCTAGTTTGGGGCCCCACTTGTGCTAGGCACTATACCAGGGGTCGGCAACCTTTCAGAAGTGGTGTGCCGAGTCTTCACTTATTCACTTTAACTTAAGGTTTCGCATGCTCGTAATACATTTTAACGTTTTTTAGAAGGTGTCTCTCTATAAGTCTATGTTATATAACTAAACTATTGTTGTATGTAAAGTAAACAAGGTTTTCAAAATGTTTAAGAAGCTTAATTTAAAATTAAATTAAAATGCTGATTTTTTGCCACCGGCCCACTCAGCCCGCTGCTGGCCTGGGAAACGTTCACCTAGTTTGGCAGTGGGCTGAGCGGGGCCTGTGGGACCCCGGCTGGCAAGGGGCCGGCAGCTGGGACCCCAGACTGGGGATGTAGGTGGGAATGTGGTGTGTGTGTGTGCAGGAGCTCCTGTTTGGTGCTCAGGGTGGGGGTGGGGTTGTGGGGGAGGGGTGCAAGAGTCAGGGCATGGGGGGGCTGGGTATGTGTGGGGGTGCAGGAGTCAGAACGGGGGCTGGAGATGTGTGAGGGGGTGCAGGGGTCAGGATAGAGGGCTGAGTGTGTGGAGGGGGTGCAGGGGTCAGGGCAGAGGGCTGTGTGTGTGGAGGGGGTGCAGGGGTCAGGGCAGAGGGCTGGGTGTGTGTGTGGGGAGTGCAGGGGTCAGGGCAGAAGGCTGGGTGTGTGTGGGGGGGTTCAGGGGTCAGGGCAGGGACCCCAGACCAGGGGTGCAGGTGGGAATGGGGGGGTGCAGGAGCTCCCATTTGGTGGTGGGGGTGGGGATGTGGGGGGGGGGTGCAAGAGTCAGGACATGGGGTGTGGGGGGGCTGGGTTAGTGTGGAGGGTGCAGGAGTCAGAACGGGTGCTGAAGGTGTGTGAGGGGGTGCAGGGGTCAAGGCAGAGGGCTGGAGGTGTGGGGGGGTGCAGGGGTCAGGGCAGAGGGCTGTGTGTGTGGGGGGGTGCAGGGGTCAGGGCAGAGGGCTGTGTGTGTGGGGGGTTCAGGGGTCAGGGCAGAGGGCTGGGGTGCTCGGCTCGTGGGGGTGCTCACGGCAGGGGGCTGGAGGGGATATGCCCCGTTCCGACCCCTTTCCCCAGGGCCCCGTCCCCACCTCTTCTCTGCCTCCTCCCCGGAGCAGTGAGCATGCTGCGGCTCAGCTCCTCTTCCCCTCTCCCTTCCCCTCGCAAGGGCGATCAGCTGATCCGCGGCAGGGAGAGGGAGGGGGAGGGGCAGGAAAGCACCACGCTGGGGGAAGAAGTGGGGGAGAGGGGAGTTGGCTGCCGGCAGGACCAAGCTTTTGCCTCCTGCCCCCTCAGGAGAAATCGGTGGGTGGGGGGGGCTGAGTGGGGCCAGGATCCTGGCAGGCAGCAGCGTGTCATCAAAAATTGGCTCGCTTGCCATCTTTGGCACGCGTGCCGCAGATTGCCAACCCCTGCACTATACAGACAGATAACGAACGACAGTCCCTGCCCTGATGAGCTTACAGTCTAAACAGACAAGACACAAGATGGGAGGGGAAATAAAGGTAAAGTGATTTGTACAAGGTTGCACAGCAGGCTAGTAATAGAATCTCTGGGGTGGATCCTCAGCTGTCTTTGACATCAATGGAGCTATGACAATGTATGCCAGTGATGTTCTGGCCTTTGCTCTCCTGAGTAACAATCCAGCACCCTATCTATTAAACCATACAGCATCTCCTTAGAAAACGTTCAGAATCAAAGCACGTTGTCAGGTAAAATTCTTTAAAAGAAACTGATTAATTGAATAACTGGTTTCAATAATTCTGTACTTGGAAAGTCAGGTAATAGCTCAAAAGTACAGCACAGCCCCATAGCAAATAGTTCAAAAAAGGCATGAAAACCAAAGTACTTACCTATTAATTACAGTATTTTAAATTAGGCAAAGATTAATAAAAACAGGTAATTAGTGCATATGCCGTGATCATGTTTTATACTTAACCTCCCCCCCTCCACCAAAAAACCCCTAAAACAAGATGGCTGATGAAACATACACATCTTATTTGTATTTGGAGTTCTCTCCAAAAAATGTACACTGTTTTGTTAATAAAATGTTAACGTTCATAAAAAGCAGGGGAGATATGATTGCTCTTTATAAATACATAGTGGGATAAACAGCAAGGAGGGAGAGGAGTTATTTAAGTTAAGGGCCAATGTTGATACTAGATATACACTGACCATCAATGAGTTTAGGCTTGAAACTAGACAAGGATTTCTGACCATGAGAGGATGGAGTGATGTTCTGGAAGAGCCTGCCAAAGGGAATTGGGGGGTGGGGAACCTAGATTGTTTCAAGACTGAGCTTACTACTAAGTTTGTGGAGGGGATGGTATGAGGTTACCTACTATGGCAAATGGCCCATCTTCATCTGCTATTAGCAAATATCTCCAGTAGCCAGAGATGGGACAATAGATGGGAAGGTCTCTGACTTACTATAGAGAATTCTTTCCAGGGGTCTGGCTGATGGGTCTTGCCCACAAGCTCAGGGCCTAACTGATTGCCTGTTTGGAGTTGGGAAGGAATTTTCCCCCAAGTCAGATTGGCAGAGATTCTGGAGGGGTTTCACCTTCCTCTGCAGCATGGGGCACGAGACACTTGCTGATTTGAACTACTGTAAATGGTGGATTGCATATAACTTGAAATCTTTTAACTCAAGCTTTGAGGACTTTAGTAACTAAGCCAGAGGTGTTGGACCTATTGCAGGAGTGGGTGGGTGAGGTTCTGTGGCCTGCAGTATGCAGGAGGTCAGACTAGAGGACCAAGATGTCCCTTCTGGCCTTAAAGACTATGAAGGTATAAGAAAAATATCTGTTTTTCTAATTTTAGAACTCAGGATAGCAACAGTTTCTTTTCATTGCAGTGGCTTTTATATCTTTGTGATTTTCATAACCATTGTCCTATGAGCCAAAGTCTCTGTGAAGGAGAGTGACCTAACCAGTAACTAGCAGTGCTGTAATAACGCTTATGAGCAGTGGGACATGCTAACAGTTAACATATAGTAAACACCAAAGAGATAGAAGGTAGTGGTAGAAAGAGGGTACAAACTAGGCCTAAGGGGATGAAGCTAGGGAAGGGAAAATTTCCTAACAGTGAGAGCGCTGTAGGATGTGGGAAAGACTCCCAAGGGAAGTGTTGAAAGTCCAGCCACTTTCAAACTAGCTTGACAAAACACTGCGAAATGTATATTTGTGAACAATCCTCCTCTAGCAGGAACATGGACTGGAAAATTTGAAGAAGGGAGGGCAGCTTTGCAAAGGGGCCACTCCAATGGTGGGAGCTGCATGCTCATAAGCATTCAGAGTGCAGACCTTGACTCCAACCCAGGAAACAGTTACCCGTCATGGAAGGCCTGTGGAGCAGAATCCATGGGAGTTCTGGGGGAAAACCACCACCTAAATTCCACCCAGCTTGAGGTTTGCTGTGACTGCATATTGCCAGCCATAATTTGGTACCTGCTAATGTGGGGCCTGGGGATGATGAAGTGAGATGGGGAGATAGTCTTACATTCTATACTTTCAAGTATTTTCATGGTGAAAATGTCACAGAACTACAAATATTTGGTCCTGAGTACCTCCCCGGACAGTCCAGCAAAGCCCACGTTAGCAAAGTGCACCTCTACAAATCAAGCTGACATACTAAGCTAGATTGCAATGTTTTCTGTATAACAGACTCTGGAAGCACGATTTGGAGATTGGCATTCAGACATAGATTCAGAGCAGCAGGAGGTCACGAGGTGCATTCTGGTTAGGAAGCAGAAGAGAAAGGAACCACTGCCTACTTGCATTGCTCATCAGATTAAGAAACTGATTTATCCTACACTTAAACAGAAAAAGTTGAAGCTAGCAGGTGACTCACTCTGAAAAACACAAATCTCCCTTGTATGATTTTTCTACTAATACAAAAGTAGAGTTTCTGCTTTTTAAAGACAGGGAGTACAGAACTGGTCTTTCTCAAGCAGTTAATGACTGGTATAATAAACACAATGAAAGCTATGAACACTGTGAATGACTGGTATAATAAACACGATGAAAGCTACGAACACTATGACTTCATTCTTGAACTTTCTCTTAGGTTTATACTCTATTATGATAATTGAGAACAGGAACGTAATATAAACACCCCTATAGTGTTTTTCCTGTATTCAAGAGGTTGAAGACGGTGAAATTCTGTCCTATTGAAGTCAATGGCAAAACTCCAACTGACTTCAAGGGGGTCAGGATTTCATCCACAGTTTTAGAGAGATGGATATGAACGTCACCTAGCAATTATGTAACCACAATGGCTTTTTTTAGTCTATGCACTTTCTCCATAATAACCAATAGGCATGAATATTTTTTGACTGCTGACTCAGAGTTCAGCCAATGCATTTTTTTTAAAGGGAGGGGAATAAGAATCATGACTGTTTTGACCTTATACGATGGGAAGCAGCATGAACTCCTAGTTAGATGAAGGACATAGAGTCAGGAAATGTTGGTTCTATTACTTTATCTGCCATTGTGACTCTGTGTGAGCTTGAGTAAGTCCCTTTAATTCTCCGTGCCTCAGTTTCCCCATCTGTAAAATACTACCTATGCTTTGAGTTCCGCGGTGCTATTATATATGCTGAAAATTATTCATAGTGAAAATGATCAAGTCCGATTTCCATTCTGATATGCTCTCATTGAGAGGAAAGGCACTGGTGGAAAATTATGTAAATATTACATGTTTTATTGTTAGAAATTTATTACAACTAAAAGTAAAGGCAATTGTGAAAAACAGTTTAAGTAGATTCTGGGGACCAGCAGACAGAAGACAATGAGAGAACTTGGATTTGTTTTTTCAGGGAAAACGACAAATGAAATCTGTGAAAATCCTTGTTACCTACTAATCCACGAACAAAGTGTAATGAGTAAGAAGCAGCCCCCTTTCCATGCAAGGCTCATATCTTCATAATTGATGACTGACTAGTGATCAGCTTGACAAGGCCTTGGGGCTAGCAAAATGAGCATTGCATTCAATTCCACTTTGAAGGAGGTGATACAGAAAGAGAGGCACTCACAGGGTATTGTGATAATCAAACCGAGAGCTGGACAGAAAACAGAACATCTCTTCCATGGGAAATCCCCACATTTCAAAATCTGATTTCATTCCAAAATGGAATGAAGTAAAATTTTTGAAATTTCCCATGACATGGAAATTCCAAATAATTTCAATTCAGAAACATCAGTGTTTTGTTTAGATATCAAAATATTAATATAAAATAGCAATTACATGAATACTTTAAAAGTAATATATCAAAATGAATCAAAATAAAGTTGAAACAAAACATTTTGACGTTATCAAAATGAAAAGGGAAAATCGTTTTGACTTTCTTCCATTAAAAGTGATAAGTTCCCCTGAAATGTTTTGATTTAAATGAAATTGCATTTGCCAGCAGAAAACTGTTGTCAATTTTTTTGACCAGCTTTATCAAATTCCATTTGTTGCGCAGAAGATGGAAAATCCCCAATTTTTTCAACACATGCAAATTATATTTGCTTACAACAAACCCCTGCTTAAGATGACATTGGCTTATGGCAAGTTAGACTTGTGGAGTGTAGGGTTGAGTGTCTTTCAGGGCACTGGACACAGTGATTGTAGAAAGAGGCTAGTCATATCATTTCCAGCTCTGTTGAACATGGGAGTGAAATCAGAATCAAGCTTAAAATGTATACGTATCCAAAAGATTTTCAAGGTTCTTGTTGGCCTATGGGTAAGACAGACCATCACATGAAGCCCACAAAACTTGTGAGGTACAACAGAGTAAGTTTGAAGGCAACTATCTCAGCATAATTTATATGGGAGAGAGGAAAAGCTTCTCATCCACAAATGATGAGTAAACTACAGGTTTACAATACACATGAGAAGTATGGGAAGTCCACAGGAGCAGAGGCAGCCCTCAATTAGAGCTAATCTTTGGATTGGGGCATAGACGGCTGCAGTTACAAGAGAAACCACTGGTACTATAAGGAAGTCTACTATGGAAGGAAGAAATGATTTTCAGATACTTCAAATCTTGATGCTGACCAGTAGAAAGACTGCCCCGCTGTCCTATTTAAAATGGCTCAAATAATGGCAGAACAACATTTTGTACTGACCGTCATTTACAAACATGAGAGATATTGAAAAAGAATTCATTAGTGAAAGCTCAGTTGAGATTTAGATTTTCAATGTAGAAGACACTTATGGCTAATATTAAGAGGGAAAAATTAAAACAAGGGATTGTAGGAACCCATGCTTTGGATCAAGATGTAATAAAGTCATTCCAATAATTGGTTAGGAAAATCTTAAACTAGTGGAACCAAAAAGGGAGACATTGACTTACCGTAACCTAGGGGGCACCTTGAGCCATAGGGGTCAAAGGTTGTTCACTTAGAGCCTTTCCATGTTTCAGTCTCTAACTCCTTTTTTTCTATCTAGGCCTGATCCAAAGCCTGTGGGAGTCAATGGAGAGACTCCCATTGACTCCAACAGGTTATGGATCAAGCCTTTTGTGAGTCACTGCTAAGATGTGCCTGTCAGAAGGGCTGGATCTTAATGGACAAAGGATAGTAGGTGGGTGGAAGGCTGGATTCTGACCTGCTCAAATCATAACTCACTGATTTGTTTGGCAACTTAGGGCTGGTCCACACTAACCCCCCACTTCGAACTAAGATATGCAACTTCAGCTACGTGAATAACGTAGCTGAAGTCGAAGTATCTTAGTTTGAACTTACCACGGGTCCACACGCGGCAGGCAGGCTCCCACGTCGCCTCCGCGTACTCCTTTCGCGGAGCAGGAGTACCAGCGTCGACGGCGAGCACTTCCGGGATCGATCCCAGAAGATCGATTGCTTACCGCCGGACCCGGAGGTAAGTATAGACGTACCCTTTCAGTACAAACAGGTGTTTTGATTTCATAGACGTGGAGGATATTTTTTGTGGACTCAGACAACTCTCTGCCTTGGGATTCGGATTTTCTCTCCTCCTAAAAATATATTCCCTCTACTGAGCCATTCTTCTCTAGAAGAATCAAAGACCTGCCAAGGCAGGTGGAGGAGTTTGGACTTGCCTCACGAGCTAGTTGGAAAGACAATTGTTCTATAGAGACTGTGATGGGCTGATATGCTAGAATCTAGCACGAAGGGAAACTGATAGAACTTAGGTGGCATGCCCGCTGATATTAGAGGACCAGGATTCAGGACCCTGCTCTTCTGTTGCCAGTTCCACCCCTCACTTGCTTATGACTTTGCACAAGTCAACATCCATCTATGACAATTGACCCATTTGATAAGTGGGCCAAGAAACACACCTTGCCTTAGGGACATGGTGGTGGCTTGTTTGCAAAGCATTTTGAGATCCTCAGATGAAAGGTAAGTATTATTCAGGTTAATTATGGTGGAAATGCTTGAGACACGATGCTCCCTATCAGCTCTCTCCGTTCATTCACTCAGAGCCTCAACCCAGTTTCTAGACCTTGCTCAAGGGAAGGGAAATCGTGTTATATTGCACTTACCTGAGATTTCTAGGGGTTCAGAGGCACACAACTTTATTTTTAGGCAGCAACTGTACATCTTATACCACAGAATATGCTAAAGGCTTCAAATACATTTTTCCAATGAGAGAAGATTAGAGGTCATTGATGTGATGATTAGGGCTATAGCTGGACAACTTATGAATTCTGATTTATATTGTGAAGTTGTGTTCTGAAAAACTGTTTTATCGTGTGCCTTTATGTACATGGATCCACCACTGCTGACAGGCACAGTAGCAGGCACACACCAGACAGGGAAAATGGGAAATACTTAAGGTTAACAACAGTACTTCGACCTCACAAAGGTTATGCTAAAAAACAAAACAAAAAACAGCTGCATTCTTTGAAAAAAAGAAAAAAAAAAACAGTTTAGCTGATTCCTCTGAAGACAGGAGCTGTGGAAAGTTAACTGGGAGTAAAACAAGGGACCAGGTGCCCGGCAAGAGTAGAAATCATAGGAACAAAGGGAGTGAGACAGGAGGAAGTGTGGGGCAAGAGACAACAAGATCACAGGAACTGAATAAGGGGCTCCCACTGGAAGGAGATACCAGCTAGCATGTAACAGCCTGCATGAGGAGGGGACACCCTCTCTGCCTGGCTTCCTGGACCCAGATAATTTCTCAAGGGCTTACAAGGGAAGGATGAGCTAGAAAGTGAGGGACATTGTAGTTTCAGATGTTTATTGTTTTGTATGATCTGTACTCTCCTGTGTTTTACATGATTAAGTACAGAAGAGCACAAAGGTGCTAGACTGAATAAAGTTGAACGCTGCATAACTGCTGCACGGCTCTGAGAGTGTTAAACTGTCAACCAGAAACTTCACACCTTTTGGGGCTGAGTTCTGGGAGAGCAGGGCCGGTGCAACCCATTAGGTGACCGGCCCTACAATTTGGGGGGCAGCGACCGCGGCGGTATTTCAGCGGCGGGACCTTCTGCCGCCTCTGTGGGGGGCGGCATTTTGGGGCAGGACCTTCCGCTACCTAGGGCGGCAGAAAAGCTGGCAGCGCTCCTGTAGGAGGGGGATGTGTTTAAAGTAACTGGGGTAGCTTGGAAGTCAGTATTGGCCCCTGGGACCTACAGCAGGTGGACTGAGGAGCCCCATTACCTTGAAGTAGTAACAGATGAGAGTCAGCACTCAGGAAATGTGTCAGAGAGACCTAGGGAAGAACCAGTCCTGCAGCCAGCTGATGCTCTAAACTTAACACACCCCAGAGATCCAGAACACAGAGGTATGGATTCTGCTCACAGCTGTCCTAGTGGCTGGCTAGGAGGGGACACTTGCTAGGATCTGGAATACTTGACAGCTAGAGATATTGGTTATGTTAGAATCCTTTGGCACTGAGCAACAGGAATAGAGAATAATGGCCATTTTGTAAAGGGGGCTCACAACAACATGGTCAATTGACAATGACAACTATAATTGTCACAAACATGATATGGAAGCAGTTACACATCCTACTAAAACATGATCGGTCTCCAAGGACTGTGCATTCCCACCCATCCATCCACTGCATGCTGCCGTTTGACCTTTAGCTCTTATTTGCATTGGACTTTCAGGAAGAAAATAGAACATTTGGATACAGCGCCAAGTCTGGCTTTTGGCAACACGATGTGATCTTGCAATCTTCAGATATTTTGATTCGTTTCAGCAGGAAGTCACGCAGTCTAAAATAATGCGACAGTCTGAAGTAAGTCCAACATCATGTCAGTGTATTTTTATGCCTATTGTGGTTCTGAAAAAACAAGAACCCACTTGTCCTCTCCCACACAAAAACATGGGGGAGGGAAAAAGGCTTTCTTGAAACGCCAAGCGTGTGTGTGTGTGTGTGTGTGTACAAGGGACAGTTTTGCAACCACACCAGACACAGGGGCGCCAAAGGAATAGGTGGCACTACTGAGCCAGATCAGCAGGTAGCTAATTAAAGCCAGTGCTTAAAAACTACAATTCACGCTACGTCAAATACTTTTGACAGGTAAATCCCATGGTTCCAAAGCCTATGAGCTGTGTTGTCTTCATGCTATTACCCAGCCTCCACATCTCCCCTGGCAGCAAAACTCACTCAAGCCTGGATTCATGAACATATGCATTCCTACTCCGCAAATCCCTTAAACCCATGCTTGTTGTCCCATTGAAGCCAATGGGACAAACACAGGCTTGAAGTTAAGTAGGTGCTTACGTGCTTTTCTCAAAAGGGATGACTTAAGCATGCTTTCCTGAATGCGGATCTCAAGTGCCAATGCACTACCTTTCTGTTCAAGAGGAGTAGGGAACAATGGACAATGAGCAGCTTTGGATTTCTGCTTGGAAGTCCATCAGGTAACCAGAGCAGCACGCCACCCACCCATGACAACCTGGTGAGGGGTTCTTACAGGCCCAAGTTCCACCCCCATGCTGTTTGCACAGCTCTAGCTGGTTGCACTGGATTTCTTCTTTCCTGCTCCACAGGCTCCCAATTTTCTTTAAATTACCTTTTTTAACTGTCACTGCACCTCACTCACTCACGGACAACGCACATCATTTGAGAACGCAGACAGCAATATGACTTGTATGTGACTTGCTCAATTTCATATATTTGTCATGCTGTTTACAGAGAGGTTTTTTTAATTTCAAGCATTGCAAAGTTTTTCTTATGTTACATAGTGACAGGGCTTTCGGTAGCAAGCTTTCTAAAATAATTAGAGATGAATCATTATAATGAAGCAGCGGTTCTTACATCTATTAGGACAGTTATTTTAAAAATGTTTTGATGAATCATAGAGAAGCGCTCACAAACAGTGGATTATACCATGTTCATAAATATATTTCTTAGGCAAAAATAAGTTTGAGAAAACAGCAGAGGCTTTTAACACTTTAATTGAAAAATATTTACAGCAGATGTTAGAAATGTTATGTTACAATACTGATAACATGCAAAATGGTGCTGAATCTTTATTTTGCATTTCACAATTCTCTTTCAGGTTTCCAACTGGTTCTATTAATTTGCAGTTTGGAAGTGTTCAGTCCTGAATTTTCAGAATGCTTCTTTTCTCCAGATCATTCATTTCCTTCAATATCAGGGCAACGTTGTACCTTAATTCTTGAAACTTTACAACTGGCACCTGAAACATACGATTTGTTAGAATTGTGACTCATCTGGCTAATACACCCATACAGACAGAAAACATTCTAGAACATCAGGCCCATATAGGTTCAGACAAGAGTTTTATAGATTTTAAGTAAAAGATCAGAGGCTAACAAAATGCTAGGTAATAACATAAGAATGATCACAGTGAGTCAGACCAGTGGTCCATCTTGCTCAGTATCTGTCTTCTGAGTGGCCGGTGCCAGATGCTTCAGAGGGACTGAACAGAACAAGACGATTTATCGAGTGATCCATCACCTATGGTCCAGTCCCAGCTTGTAGCAGTCAGAGGTTTAGGGACGCCAAGAGCATGGGATTGCATCCCTGACCATCTTGGCTAATAACCATTGATGGACCTAACCTCCATGAACTTATCCAATTCTTTTTTTAATCCAGTTATACTTTTGGCCTTCACAACATCCCCTGGCAACAGGTTTCACAGTTTGTATGTTGTGTGAAGAAATATTTCCTTATGTTTGTTTTAAACCTGCTGCCTATTAATTTTATTGGGTGATGCCTGGTTCATGTGTTACGTGAAGGGGTAAATAACACTTTCCTATTCACTTTCTCCACACCAGTCATGATTTTAGAGACCTCTATCAACCCTCCCTAGTTGTCTCTTTTCCAAGCTGAACAGTCCCTCTTTTTAATCTCTCCTCATATGGAAGCAGTTCCCATACCCCTAATCATTTTTGTTGCCCTTCTCTGCACCTTTTCAAATTCTTATATATCTTTTTTGAGCTGGAGCAACCAGAACTGCACGCAGTGTTTAAGATGTGGGCACACCATGGATTTATATAGAGGCATTATGATATTTTTTGTTGTATTATCTCTCTCTTTCCTAACGGTTCCTAACATTCAGTTAGCTTTTTGGACTGCTTCTGCTGCACATTGAACAGATCTTTTCAGAGAACTATCCACAATGACTCCAGGGCTTCTTTCTTGAGTGGTAACAGCTAATTTAGACGCCATCATTTTGTATGTACAGTTGGGATTACATTTTCCAATGTGTATTACTTTGCATTTATCAACATGAAATTTCATCTGACATTTTCTTGCCCAGTCACCTAGTCTTGTGAGATCCTTTTGTACCTCCACAGTCAGCTTTAGACTTAACAGCTGAATGTGTGTTGGCTAAATCAACTGTGTGACTATAAAAAAAAAATCACTACACTACTTCTGTGCAGGGAAATCAGTCTGGGAATACACGAGTGAATGCAACTATTCCCAATTAGGCATTTCCACTGAAAAAGTTGAAGCATCTGATTTCCCTGAGGAGGCCACACAGCCAGAAGAGCAAAAAACAGGGCTTAAAAAGGAAGGATACAGGAAAGGAAAAAGACAAGGCAGGAGAGGGAAGGGAAAAAAGTCTATGGACTGATTTATTTGGGGTGTGTGGGTGATTGCTGCAGCTTCTCATGGCTCTCCTGTTAAAAGCAGCATCAGATAATTTTAACAATGTCACAGAAGAGAGGAAAAATAGCAAGTGAATTACTTTTTTTCCAGGCACATAATGGGAGTTTTGCTGCAGAAAGTGGAAGTTCTGTGTCCGGTTAGGGTGCTTTTGGCAAAGCTGAGGAATAGACAACATCAAGGAAATCACGGCTAGCAATGACTAACAGGAGAGCAAGCTTCCAGAAAACACCCGCTGAACAAAAGGAAAAACTAAAATTACAATAAGATCCATTTGCGAAAGGCTGGCATCAGCATTTTGTAAATGACATTCTAATGTTAAAGGACATGTGAGCTGGAGGCTAGATAACACATTGGGGATCAGAGTTCACCTCTTGAGCATCCCATGGCTGGCAGGTGATGGGAGTGCTCAGTCTCCAGGATCTGGGAGAGTTGTGACATTCTGACAAGAAATAGGGAGGAGTGGCTCCACAGGGAGGGCTGCTGCAAAGTGGGTCTTTTGAAGGACTGAGAAGAGGGCAAAGATGGGGAGGCCAAGTAGGCCACACAAGATGGCCTACTTGAGTTACATGGTACTTTGCACTATATCTACTACAGATGCAGGCAAGCAGTTTGTTGCACCTCTGAAGATTATAAGATGACTTTGTGGCTCTTCAAGGTGAGGAAGCTTTGATGGTTCCTAGCTGTGCTGGTTTTTAAGTGCCTACTAAACCAGGAGTGGGCAAACTTTTTGGCCCAAGGGCAACATCTGGGAATAGAAATTGTATGGTGGGCCATGAATGCTCACAAAACTGGGGTGCGGGAGGGGGTGAGGACTCTGGTTGGGGGTGCAGGCTCCGGGCTGGGGCCAGAAACGAGGAGTTCAGGGTGAGGGAGGGGGCTCCGGGCTGGGGCGGGAGAGTGGGGTGCGGGCTCCGGCTGGGGGTGCGGGCTCCGGGGTGGGGCTGGGAATGAGGAGTTTGGGGCGTGGGAGGGTGCTCTGGGCTGGGGCGAAGGGGTTTGGAGGGTGGGAGGGGATCGGGCTGGAGATTGGGGTGTGGGAAGGGGTGCAGGCTCCGGCTGACGTTGTGGGCCAATGGGAGCTGCGGGGGGCAGCGTTTGGGGCAGGGGCAGCATGCAGAGCAGAGCCCCCTGGCTGCCCCTACGTGTAGGAGCCGGAGCAGCGCCATGCCGCTGCTTCCAGGAGCCACATGGAACAGCCCCCGACCCTGCTCCCTGGCTGGAGCGGGGCAAGCCCCACATCTCGCTCCCCAGTGGGAACTCGAGGGCGGGATTAAAACGGCTGGCGGGCCGGATCTGGCCCATATTTTGTCCACCCCTGCACTAGACACTCTTCTGTAACTTTACAAAAGCACAGAAAAATTTGGAAAAACCCACATAAACTGAAAGCAGGGCTGAAAGTTTGGGCTCTTGCTGCAAGAGAACACAATCCAGGCTGAGTAAACCATTCCCTTGTGACGTCCCAAGACCAGGAACAGAAGGTATCAGCCTAGGAGAGCATTTCTGTGTACAAAGAATGCTGAGTGTTCATAATGGCTTGATCAGGACTGGAACTTCTGTGCTATTTTTTATTCAAAACTAGTGGCAAAAGCAGCTTCTGCACATGTCAATATAAACATATCAGTAGCTTAGAGAAAGCAACACATCCAAGCCCGGGATCTATTCTTAGGACTACTCTACTCCCCACTAATAGGAAGAAAGTGTGGGGTCAGTGGATAAGGCATAGGACTGGAAGTCAGGGAGACGTGTTCTAGTCCCAGCTCTGCATAGGTTGCTGTGTGAACCCATGTTCTCTGTACCTCCTTTCAGCTCCTAAATGGATATTATTTGTATTACCACAGTGTCTAGGAGCCCTAGTCAGGGATCAGAACCCCACCTCCACGTCCACAGCTGAAAAAGGACTATGCAAGGACTAAGTATTACAACTTTGGTCAGAGGAACATACCTGGAAAGCAGGTGTTGGGATATACTTATAAACTGTGAGAAGGGAAAACTGAGGCAGTGGGATCTTCACAGCAAAATCACAAAAACATGAGAACAGCTGTGATTATCTAAGGTAAGTGTGAAAGAAGAGGAACCGCTCGGCACAGGCCAGCATTCAGGATCATAGCAACAGGAAGCATTATATTACCCTCTGCCTAAAGAGAACTGCCCACCCACACAACCTACTCCCATCCAAATGCCATTAGCACATGACAAACATGATGAGAGTAGACAGACTACTATGTCTAGGACATCTTAACCAATAAAGAAGTGTCAGAACCAGATGAAGGAGAAATGCTTCACTGCAGTGAGTGAGTAGCCTACACTTCATACAACTGGAATGCATAATGAAACCTATGAAGCAGTGAGGGCAGTCCATGAAAGGTGGACAATGCTGCCCAGGACTGCAAGAGAATTTTACTTAAGCACTTTGAAGACCATATACTTCCGAACATCAACACACTGGACTGTATGGAGGTAGCCCTACACCATCCAACACAAGCCTACAGAACGGAGAATTTCTAGTGAAAGAAGATCCTTCAGACCAGCTTAGTTGACCAATGAAACATTCCTAGTGTACACTAATGTTGACCCTAGTTGCGGACAATAGATATCACGTTACACTTGTTTTAGACCCAAAGAATCCAACGATGAAAGAAGAAATACAGTACTACCAAAAAAGATTATCTTTGCAGAGATAGCAGAGACTTCAAAGCAGCTCATCCAATCTCAAAATATTTAACAAACATATTCTTCCCTGACCCCCCCAAAAGACCACAAACCAAAAATAACATTACTGTAATCTTTCCTGGTCTCAACTAAAGCCACTTATGGAAATTCAGACTTAAGCCGTTACATTTTTTGTTGCATCTACACAAATTTGATACATAAGTTACTAAACACACAGACCCCCAGCTATTAGAGTGCCATCAGCAACGTGGAAACTCTATACAAGAGATTTTTGGTAACCAGTTTCCAGACTCCTTTTTATGCTGGTGTGATAATTAGAAGAATAACTTACATTTCACTTTTAAAAATGTCAACAAGTTCATACACGTTGGGATTTGAAGGAATTCACACCCCTTTTTTAACAACCATAAAAAACTGACACTGGCCTCCAGTCTGCTTGAATGCACAAATGAGGCAACTTTTTTATTTTTAGAAGCAAGATGGTGACTTAAAAACATCAAATATATTTAAAACCAAGGAGTTTTTTTTTTGTTTTGTTTTAAATAATTTACATTTTACTGTTCAGTCACAGCCAGAACTTTCTGAACTTTCAGACTGTTTGGAGAAGTATTAGAGTTAAAAAACTCGGAGTCTATTCATGTTCTGTAAATTGGAAAGTAGTTATGGCAGATAATGCCTTAGGTATAATAATGCAATTACATTACAATGGTGTACTATCAAGGCAGTTATGAAAAAATGTGGCCGCATGACTTTATGCAAAATGCACATTCAGATAACATTAAAAACAGCACGCTGGCTGTATTCCTATTTCTCCCCCCCCTTCTTCTGGAGGTGAATAAGAAGGTTAAACAAAGTTTTATGAACCCAGTCACTTAACAGGATGTTTGTGTTGATTGACAAAATACAATAAAATATGTGAGAACCAGTTTCTCCTTCAAGTTATCTTCCAAACTGAGGTTTCTTTGTTCCCTGCTAGTTAGCATCCTAACCACCAGGGGTAAAATCCGCTCATCAGATCCATGGGCTGGATTAGAGATAAGCTGCAGAAGTGACTACTTATCCTGCTGAAATGTACTAGCATGGCTTATCCAGATGCTTCCATGCTCCAAATAAGGATCCTTGCAGCCTATGCACATTTCTGGAGGCCCCAATGGATCTTCAAAAGGGCATGTGGTCTGGCCAAAACAAAGGGGCCTTGAGTCCCTGATTAACTGAACTACAGGGGTATATTAGGTGGTACGGAGAATACACTCCTTACACTTTGTCTTCGCTACAAAATGGCATTGTGTTAGAACACTGCTGTGAAGAGACCAATTAGCTAAGAGGATGCAGACCATGATTTTGCAGTTGGTGTACAGAAGGAGGATTAATATTCAGCATCATGTCAGCCCCATCATATTTAAACCTTGATTCGGGTAGGGTTTAACCATGGCTAGCTGATACGATAGAGATGACTTATCCTTGTCTCAAAGTCCTGGTTAGCATCGTTAGCGAATTTGACTATTCACAGTCATATTCTCACATGACATTCACTAGCGAAGTGATGCCCTTAGTTAGAATAACTCAATGGTTTTCAACCTTTTTTCATTTGCAGACCCCTAAAAAATTTCCAATGAAGGTGCAGACCCCTTTGGAAATCTCAGTCTGTGGACCCCCAGGGGCCTGTGGCCCACAGGTTGAAAACCACAGGATACAGTAACCATCTCAGATGTGATTACACTTGGAAAAAAGATGGACAAATGCATAATATATGTCCACTAATGTCAAGGTCTTAAAGCAAAGGCTAGACAAGCAGATCATTAATGAGGCTGAAGCTATGGCTACATTACAGAGCTTACATGGTTATGGAAATGGAATGCCTCTTGTGCGTGGTTTACGCAAAAATTGCACCCATATTCCTCACTTCACTTGGAAGAGACTCATTTTTCAGCTTGAAGAAACGAATCTAATGGATTTATCTTTACCACTACAAACTGCAAAGAGCCAAATGGGGGCAGTGGTCTATTAATGCTGCCATACCCCTTGTGAGACTAAGAAGTTCCTTCCACAACACGAGTCTCCTATCTCCTATCACACGTTTGCTAAGCGTAGCATGGACCATCAGTGAAGTGAGAGGCATTCAGCACCTGATTGTGACTCATGCAGCTGAGTAGTAAAAGCGTCATGGTTTTTTCATTTACACGACAGGCAAGCAAAGTGCCACAAAATGTTGCAGTCCCCCCTTCTTTATTTAACCACTCAGCGCCAGCAAACATGGCTTGAGACAGAAGGGCCAGCAGATCAAAGGGCATATAACTTTTGTGTGTGTGCAACAGAATAATTTTAAAGCACTATTCACTGTGGAACAATCCTTTGGATTAATTATCTTGGTTTCCCAGTCCAAACACAAACATGGCTGAGCTAGCAGGTCACGGTATGTGCATGTTTGGGCACAAAGGAAACTCAGAAGTGGAGAATGTTTGCCTACATGAATAAGGCACTTTGAACCAGGAGACAGATTTACCCCTAGATCTAGTACCAACTATTGGAGTGGCTCTGACCTCGTGTTGAAATCCTGCTCACAGCCAGTTCTGCAGTACCCAGATCTAAGTGGCTGGTGGATTAGGATTCAGAATGAGATATGCTGCTTGTGCATGGTGATCTGCATGCACTAGAGGAGACCCAGCAGCAGATCTCTTTGACAGGACGGCTCCACCTTTAAAAAGGTGCAGAGTTGCACTGCTGACTGCCCTTTTGGTGTCTGATGTCCCCTCTGGAAAGAAAAAACATGGAACCCCGAACCCAATCCTGGCAGTTACGGGAAGGAGGAACTGATTTTCCAATAGATTTTTGAAAATATTTGTAACTGTCACTTGGGCTCATTTATTTGCGTAGGGTGAAATTCACTCCTGTGCAGAAGTTTAGCACAAAGCCTATGCACCACTTAAGTCCCAGGTAACACCTCAATGTAGGGCTTAAGTGGAGCGTAGTCCTTGAGCTGGCCTCTCTGCATAGGAATGAATTTCATCCTTTGTTATATGGCCTCTTAAAGACTTCACAGTGTAGCAAATCACAGTCAGGCCTTTCCAAGCAGCTTTATGTTACGGCTTTCTGTGAAACAGTTTTCCACGTTAAACACAGTAAAGGTTGTGAAGCTAAACATTTAATCCAATACCTGGCGCATAACCTCCAGATATTTATGTATGAATTGAAGCCAAAAACACTAAAAGGTGAACGACTCATGCAACACAGCGTTATTTATAGAGTGCAACATTCTATTACAAAGGTTAAAAGTACAGACAAGTTCATGCCATTTTCTGGGAAGGCATTATGTACAATGTCAAAAAGAATGCCCTTGCTTAACTGGAAGTAAAAAAGGCCCCACAGCTTTCTGCTCTCTTTCTAGAAGCAGGATGTGTATTAAAGAGAAAATGAGTAAAGATACTTGATAACTATCTTCTGTGGCAAAAGTAACAGGCTTAGTGGGGCATCATGCATTTCATAAATTGCTTCAGTAACTTCCCAGCCATCAAAAACCATTGTCTTATCTTAAGATTAAAGTCAATAATAAACTTATAAAGTGTTAATCACCAGAAATTATGCAATAGTACTTTGGAGTGATTCATATTTCTTTGGAAAACAAAGTTTCAACAAAAGATGCCCAAGAAGAAGATAAGAAATCATTTTGGCTGGAGTTTTGTAACATACTGTGTGTGGCTGTACAGAAATCAGAATATACTAAAGGAAAAAAAAGTTCCAACAAAAATGAATTGTCCATGAAAGCTTTAACATTTTAAATAGCAATTTAACTTTCTAAACGGACTATAAAGTGGATCTCTCTCTTTATCTATTAGGATAACAAGACTTACTTCAAAGCGATGAGCTGTCCCATCCGAAAGCTTCAGCAGCATTAAAATGGACGGTTGCAATGCCCGGGCCAGTGAACTGAAATTATTTACATGATTAGTATTAAAATAGTACACATTTGCAAAGCTATTATACAGCATTATAAGTTAACCCTTTCAGGTGTCCGAGAGAGGTCCCATATAGCTCACATGAATAATTTCCAAACATTTCAATCAAGCATTCACATTTGGCTGAGTAGGAAATTCAGAGGAACACAAATTAACAGAACTCTATCAAATTCACTTTCATATGGAGGTAGCAGACTAAAAAAGGAGAAGGAGCTTTTAGATTTAAAAGGAAATGTATTCCAACTTGCAATCATTACAGATAATAAGCCAAAGTCAACCCTGGTATAATTCCACTGATTTCTACAGAGATACATTAGGGATGAAAATTGCCCAAATACTGTTAGCAAAAAAGAACCCAGACCATCTTCACTAAGCAACAGTAGCCTAAATCCTTCCATTCCTCCTTTGCTCTAAACTGCAGCCCCAGCTGGGGAATCAAGCTCTCCTGGAGACTGTGCTAAGTTTGTGGCTTGCTATTTTATTCTAGAGTCTATTTGGTGACCAGAGGAGTGGGAAATGAGTCATCCCTGTGCTGCTTCCATCAGCGGATGTTGCCAAAGCCAGGTCAGGTACTGACAGGCATCAGAGCTGGAAGCCTGGAATCACTGTGCTTCCTCATCTCCTAAGCAGAGGCGATGGCCAGACGATAAACAAGAAATCCTGAGGGGGCAAGGAGTGGCAGGGTGACTGGAAAGGAAAATAAAGGAGAAGAATACAGAAAGTGGAAGACATACTGTTCCTGAGTTGTTTGGAAGAAATGGTGAGGCTATTATGGGGCCCTCAAGGCAGTGAGGCTAAGGTTATTTATCTGCATGCCTTGCTCTATCTTAGAGAAAGAATTTGCAGTATAGTGGCACCTGAGTGGAACTCTTTAGAACAGGGGTTCTCAATCTTTTTCTTTCAGAGGCCCCCGCAACATGCTATAAAAACTCCACGCCCACCTGTGCCAAAACTACTGGTTTTCTGCATATAAAATCCAGGGCTGGTTTTAGGGGGTGGCAAGCTGGGCAATTGCCTCATGCCCCATGCAACAGGGCCCCCCGTGAAGCTAAGTTGCTCAGGCTTTGGCTTCAGCCCTGCGTGGCAGGGCTCAGGGCCCCAGGCTTCAGCCCCATGCGGTGGGGCTTTGGCTTTCTGCCTTGGGCCCCAGCAAGTCTAACGGCCCTGCTTGGGGACCCCCTGAAACCTGCTTGTGGCCCCCCCAGGTGGCCCTGGGTCCCTGGTTGAGATACCCACTGCTTTAGAACACACCTCAGGGCACTCCTTATTTGTAACTACCCTATCTGCTTTGTATAATTCAATTCAGCCAATGGCGAGTGCCCAACATCCTCCTCGCTCTGAGTTGGCTGCAGAGCTTGTAGTTGCAAGTTGCTTGGCTTCCAATAGTTTGCTGTATTTGTGGGTGCAGGGTAATGTCTCGAGCAGACAAATGTTGTGTGTTCTTTGGCTGAGTTTTGGCCAATATTGCCCATTTTGGGTTGCCACAGTGCACCAGACCCATGAGCCTCTTGGTTGGTAAAGGACATTAGTGAGACACCACGGCTACTGTTGGTGGTATGCCAGTGTCTCTTTGATTGAAGCTTCTCAGGGATGCACTGGTGGGGCCACTACTAAAGAAATTGTCTTGAGCCCAACAATCTCAGCTACTGACTCGCGTTGCATCTGCCTCTTTTGGGAAAGATTACCAAGACTTCCTCTTTTGGGAAAAATGGCCAAGCAGCTACGCCAGTGTCTACAGACTCTATATTCCCTTCAGCCTGATCAATCTCGGTTCAGACCAGATCTGAGGGACAGAAACTGCATGAGCAGTACTGATCACTCTCTCTTCCTGGCTCTGCCCAAAGCCAATGTATCTACAGTGATTGCATAAGATGTGCCTTTGGCCTGGCTGATCATAAAGGGCTGTTCACAAGGCTGTGAGGTCCCTAGCAGCAGTGGACAACTATTCTGAAATGGATTCATTCCTGTTCAGAAGAGGAATTCCAAGGGGTAATCATGGATGATTGTTTATCCACCCAAGAGCCCTCATGTAGGGTACTGCAAAGGTTCTGCTCTGTTGTCTTTCTTAGTCAATGTGTATATTAGGCTGCAAGGAGGATTAGTAAGGAGACAAGAGCTGCTGTGTCTATAGTGTGCAGATGATATTCAGCTCCACTCTTCTCAATTACAGTTGATCCCACCAATGAATCTGAAAGGATAACCAGACATCTAAAGGAGACTGGGGTTCGGAGGAGGGTTGGCTGACCGAGGCTATGTCCAGGTGAGACCGAGAGATAATGTTAGAAAGTTGGGGGAAGCAGCCAAGTGAACTGGCTGGAGTTATCTCAGCTGCAATGTGTGATGGGGCCATGATCTGTAAATCAGGGGTGCAGTTTAGACTATTGTTGGAGACGCAAGTAGTAGCTGTGTCCAAGAGCATTTTTTCCCCACCTGCTTGGTAAGGGGAATGTGCTCTTCGGTTTCAAACGTGGACCATGCTACACTTATCCATGCCTTTGTCACTTTGAGATAAAGACTGTTGTAATGCACTCTACTCAGGGCTACATTCTGACACCATTCAGGAACTTCAGCTAGTTCCAAAGGTGGAGGCCTGCTTACTAATAGTATATGCTGGAGCTCATAGCACTGCTGCTCCGAGAGCTGCACAGGTTGCCTGTGGGCTTCCAGATGAAAGTCAAGGTGGCAGTCTTGGGTTTTAAGGCCCAGGTTACTCGAGGGATTGCCTCTCCCCTTGGACCATACAAACACAGTTGCAGTCAGTGGAGGCCCTAGAAATGGAACTCCTCTGATACAAAAGAAAAGGGACGCTTCATTTTACTTTCATGCTTGGCCTGCTGGAGTCCAGCTTCATCCACCTTCTCCACAGGCTACAAAGCTCATCTTCCTTTGTGGTGTTTGGGGAGGAGACAGGATGTGGTTAGCTGCTATATGGTGTAATTACATAGTGGGACTGGATTGGGTTACAATTATGGGCCGCTGGCAAGGCACTAATTAAGTTTATTATTGTGCATTTTAAAATATTGGAAGGGTGTCACAGAGCTTGGGAGGGGAGCTTCTCGCATGCATGTTTTAGAAATCTAAACAAACAGAAGGCATAAAAATGCATGACTGTATTAACAAATGATGCAAGCATTTCCAACAGACAGATTTTATGTAACAGTAGCCTTGTATATAATCTGATTTGTGTGTTACTCAAGGTTATCTCCATACAGTACCATTTAACACTGCATGCAAATCTCACAGTGAGATATATTTTAGCATTGAGAAGTGGATTTAAAGTGCAATTAAAGTTTAGAGTTGGAAAACCTTTTCACTGGTCCCGCAGACTTATTTCTTACCTTGTGGATATAGCCACATCCACTCTCCACTTAATGTCATTAACACTTGGCAGCTTATTTCCTTGTTTCGTAGTTGTGGCTTCAACAACAGGACGCCTGGAAGATAAACCAGGGAAGGGAAATTATGAAGCACACATGTAAGGCAAAAATCTAAAGGGAAAAAAATATGCCTCAGTACAAACATGTTTCCCCTCTGCGTCTAGCATCATTCAGAGCACTCTGAACAAATTAAGGTTTTGTAAAGGGGCTGCATCTTGTGCTCACACTACACACGTGCTTCTTGCCTTTTGCTGCACTTTTCAACAGATAATTTATCGAACTCCTGTGTGTAATTTCAGTAAACTGAGGTCACAGTAATGATCTGTCAAAGGGTTATGGTAGAGACCTGAGTGTTGAAATTGGAATCAGAATAATATATAAGTCAGTGATGCACTATTAACAACTAAGGTCCTTCTGCCAATATACCTTTATCTCCATGTGAGGCCAGCACTAGCAAGTAAGAAAGAGGGTTTAAACACAAACACCCTCCTCCCCAACTGCCCTCCCCTCAGCAAACACATACAGCACAGCTGCAACAGAGCACGCCTAGTGTCAATTAACATCAAGTTTAAAAAAAGAAAAGAAAAGATAATGTTAACATCAGGGAGCCGTCTGAAGTGTGCAGTAAAATGTCATCCCTGGATCCTTGTTAGAGTATGTAAAGTGGATCGGATTAGAGTTCCTTATGTAATGCACAGTCACAGCAAGCCCCGACGTGGCTTTTATGATTTTGTCTAGTCTAATAAACGAAAGTTTTGGCTTCTTACACATCATATTTTGTAGCAAGAGTCACACATGCTGGGTTTAGGTGTATTTCTATGATAAAATGCAGTTGACGGTGATTAAACTTCAGATGCCTGGCAGTCTTTAAAATTTTAATAGCATCTTAAACTCCGAGTAAGTAAACAAGCCAAATCTGATACAAAGACACAACAAGCATCCATTTTTAGATTTACTCACAAACTATCTCCAGAAGAAGGTCACTCAGTGGTCTGCTGGGGAGACAGTCTGAACTTCGTGTTACTCATCCTTTTTTTTTTTTTTTTTTTTTTTGCTAAGCTTCTTGTGCCAGGGTAAGTTATTTATGGTACATTTCAAAGCTACTCCAACCAAGGACTGGATGATGCTTCACATAATCTAATTACATACTTTATTTCAGAAGAGATTCCTCTTTTCACAAACGAGGATACATTCGCTCGATAGTCTAATGGCTATCCCTACTCAGATCCAGGCATACCGTTTCCTTGGTGTCTGCTTATAATTTGTCCAGAGAAATTAGCAGTTAGACAAAGGTGTGTAACACGGACAACCTAAGGTAGTATGACGTTCTCGTGTAGAGCAAAGGCCAAACCCCTCCCCCCCTCCAAGTTATTTTTAGAACTGAGAGGCATCCCTGGTAGTGTGGACAAAAACAAGAGCAGAGGAAATAGATCATCTGGCTCTTGCCCATAGTCAGCCTGTGGATAAGAAGTAGGTCAACACAGCTGGGTGCCACTACGAGGAGTCAGAGCCTAGAAATGGGCATTAGCAGAATCCTGACAGGATTAAATATTATAAACATGCCTTCCCCTCAATGGCGAGCTGCTGCAGGGCATCATTTGTAGGGAGATCACCTCAAAAATATCCAGGCTGCAATTTGCTGCTTTTGTATGTGCTAATGTCAGTCAGTGGAAGACACTTCAATTAGGCAGGAGGGTCTTGGGGGGAGAGGTGGAATAAGAAGTCTTCTTCCATTTTCTAGGTTGCGGGTGGTTGGCGTTAAAGGTCCATAGTGCAAACAAGTGTGATGAGACTTAGCGTCAGACTCTCACTTAGAAGTCACAAAAACTCTGTGGCCAAAGTTTAGACCAGGGGTCTCAAACTCAATTTACCTTAGGGCCAGTGCCAGTCCTCAAATCCTCCCAGTGGGCCAATAATGTCACTCATGCTGCCCCCCCAACACTCCGCCCCCTGCCTGCCTAAGGCTCTGGGAGGGAGTTTGGGTGGGGGAGGAGGTGCAGGGTGCAGGCTCTGGGATGGAGTTTGGGTGCAGGCTCTGGGCTGGGGCAGGGTTGCAGGCTCTGGGAGGGAGGAGGGGGTAAGGCTGTGGGAGGGAGTTTGGGGGCTGGGTGTGTGTGCGGGGAGGGGGTGCAGGCTCTGGGAAGGAGTTTGGGGGTGGTAGGGGATATGTGGGAGGAGGTGCGGTGCTTACCTGGGGCTCCAGGGCGGGGCGGGACAGGGGGCCTCAGTGCGCTGCTGCTCCCAGGCACTGCCCCTGCAGCTTCCCATTGGCCACAGGGGCACTCGGGGCGGGGGCAGCATGCGGAGGCACAGTCCCGCCCCTCCCTGTGGCCGCAGGGAGGGGCCAGCAGCCACTGGAGTGAGCAGGCAGATGCCACTCAGCTCCGCTGCGCTGCTGGGGCTCTGGGGTGGCAGGTGGGGCCAAGGGAGAGACCCGGTCCCAAAACTGCTGGAGCCCTGCGGACCACACTGGGGAGGTTCGCGGGCTCTGGTTTAGACCTTTAGTTTGGTGCTGGACTGATAGGTATAAACTTCTCTTTACAAGGTAGTTTCGTTTTCAGTCAACACTTTCTTAACCCCCTCCACCCATACAAATGCAGCTGGAAATGGAAAATCAGCAAGGATGGTAGAAACTCAGCAGCCAAAGTGAAAAGAAATGGGATGTTGGTGATAGGAAAAGAAGAATTTATTTACACTGCAAAACATAAGACACCTTTGACTTCACAGAGTCTTCACTGCACCTGCTGAGTCTCGTGTCTTCAAAAACTTTAATTAAATAAAAAAATTTTGGGGGTAAAGAGTGTCCATCAGTGACCCCATATATTCTCCGCATGCAACGCTTCACACAGAACTGTCTAGAAACAGTGTGAGTGAAGGAACAGTAGGCAAACTGGGATGCACCACATTATACTTGGGACATAATGATATTCATGGGGACCTAAATGAGTGTGTCAGAGTACTCTAAGCAAAATGCATTGCAGCAGGAGAGCATCTGGAATGAACTCCAGGATTGGATGCAGTAACTGAACTACCAATGTCAAAATTAATGACAAACCAATTCCAGACATAGCAGTATTCGCCTAAAAGGAATGTATGAAAATTCAATTGTATAACAAGAGCACACGAATCAGTGAGACACACAGAACCATGGGACCCACTCTAAGCAATGATCTGACAATACAGTAATCTGGATTAAAATTAAATTGTACTAAATTTATTGTAGGTATTAAAAGTTGGAGAATCTAGAGTAATCCCTTTCAAAAAGCAGCTTTAATTTCTCAGTTTATCTGATGGTGTCTATCAGACATGATGCTCTTCTCCCTTTATCTACACAGCTTGACATATCTGAAGCTGTGGTGATATAAAGAGAAATACCATTTTTAATTTTGGAGAGTTTTGGAACTGTCATTTAAGATGCAAAATTATGTGGATAGGCCAGAATGCCTGGAAAACCATAAAAATGAGAGGTTAAATGTTTATTTGAAATGGATTCCTCTGGGATATCTAGTTCATATGAGTTCTGAATCAAAAAATCTAATAGGTCTCACTCCAGTGGTCAGGTACTTAGAATGACTGTACATACATTTATAATTCATTAAAAAAAATGTAGAATTAGGTGTTAGCTCATGCAGCAGATTTGCATGGAAATGATACATGGTCCTACAAGTCCCTCTGTTCTGGTTCTTAAACATGAAGCCAGATTACATTGGATAATCACAGCTGGAGTTAACTCTTCTGAAATTAAAAAAGCTAAATTCTCTAACACAATAGTGGCCTGGATGAAAATACATAATTCATGCACATTCTACCCTCCCTTCAAATGTCTCTCTCCATCACCAACGTTTCACTTGGCACCTATGAACTCTGCATTCTTACATCTACCGTGGTGTAATTCAGAAAGAAAATTACAGAAAGGAAGAAAGAGGAGTAAAACGTATACCTGCTCCCAAGAAATCTGCACTTTGAGCAAAGAGCCGAAACAAGGAAAATTAATAATATTTTGAACTTCTGTAGCATCATTCATCCATTTGTTTTGGGTAAAAACAACAACTAAGAACAAGGAGAAAAGAATTATATCAATAACAATGCTGGGCTTGATTCTCACAGGTGCTGAGTGCCTCCAACTCTCGGTGAGGAACACTCAGCACATGCAAGATCAAGCCATTTATAAATATGGTGAGAGATAAAATAAGAATAGAGGATCCATCTGGGAGAAAGGACCCCCTAGAGAGGGAGAAAAATAGTCTGCTCTAATCCTCCTTGATTTGATGTAGCACACTAATCTATTAAGCTATCAGGTAAATGAATTCTGACTAGTGCAGCACCAGCTATTAACCCTTCTAGAGTATCATCAAATCACCTGGATTGAATTCTCAAGTCAATTTTACAATCAGGCTGGATGACTGAACTCGATCTAGGAAAGTTTCTAACAATTACAGCACAGCATATGGCATGGCACATGTGGTTAGACTGTCAATGAAGCATGCTAATGAATAGGCTCTGTATAATGCAAGTTATAGAAAACTTAATGATGATGAATAATCACAGAAGTGTAGGACTGGAAGGGACCTCAATAGGTCATCTAGTCCAGACCCCAGCACTCATGGCAGGACTAAGTAACAACTAGCTCATTCCTGATAGATGTTTGTCTAACCCAGCGGGCCGCATGCAGCCCAAACAGTACACAGCTGTGACCCAGCTGTCTGCTAAAAATTATCCGGGTCTCAGCTGCCTGGCCCTGCGTGTGGCAGGGGACAGGTCTGGGTCCTGGCTGCCCGCCCCCCACTGGTCTAACCTGTTCTTAAAAATCTCCAATGAAGGGATTCCACCACCTTCCTAGACAATTTGTTCCAGTGCTTAACCATCCTAACCGGAAGCTTTTGCTAATGTCCATACCTACACCTCCCTTGTTGCAATTTAAGCCCATTGCGTCTTGTGCTATCCTCAGAGGTTAAGGAGAACATTTTTTCACCCTCCTCCTTGTGACAACCTTTTACGTATTTTATGTTATGTCCCCTCCTCAGTCTTCTCGTCTCCAAACCAAACAAACCCAGTTTTTTCAATCTTTCCTCATAGGTCATGTTTTGTAGACTTTTAATCATTTTTGTTGCTCTCCTCTGAACTTTCTCCAATTTGTCCACATGGCGCCCAGAACTGGGAGTAAATAGAAAAATTGTTTCTTGTGTCTTGCTTACAACACTCCTGCTAATACATCCCAGAATGTTGTTTGCTTTTTTTGCAGTAGTATTACACTGTTGACTCATGTAGCTTGTGACTGACAATAACCCCCACATTCCTTTCCACAGTACTTCTTCCTGGACAGTCATTTCCCATTCTGTACGTGTGGAATTTGATTCTTCCTTCCTAAGTGAATACTTTGCATTTGTCCTTCTTGAATTTCATCCCATTTACTACAGACCATTTCTCCAGTTTGTTCAGATCATTTTGAATTTTAATCCTATCCTCAAAGCACTTGCAACCGCTCTTAGCTTGGTATCATCTGCAAACTTTATAAGTGTACTCTCTATGCCATTATTTAAATAATTGAAGAAGATATTGAACAGAACTGGACCCAAGGACACATCCCTGAGGAATCCTACTCAATAACCCTTTCCAGCTTGACTGTGAGCTACTGATAACTACTCTCTGGGAACGATTTTCCAGCACCCACATTATAGTAGTTCCATCTAGGTTGTATTTCCCTAGTTTGTTTATGAGAAGATCATGCGAGATAGTATAAAAAGCCTTACTAAAGTCAAGATATACCACATTTAACACTTCCCCCTATCCATAAGGCTTGTTACCCTGTCAAAGATAGCTGTTATGTTGGTTTGACATGATTTCTACTGGACAAATTCATGTTGACTGTTACTTATTACCTTATTATCTTCTACGTGTTTGATTGCTTGACTATTTGCTCCATTATCTTACCAGGTACTAAATGACTAGTCTCCCCAGGGTTGTCCTTTCTCCCTTTTTATAGATTGGCACTATAGTTGCCCCTTTCCAATCCTCTGGAATCTCTCCCATCTTCCATGAGTTTTCAAAGATAATGGCTAATGGCTCAGATATCTCCTCATTCAGCTCCTTGAGTATTAGGATGTATTTCATCAGGCCATGCCAACTTGAAGACATCTAATCTGAGTAAGTAATTTTAACTTGTTCTTTCCCTACTTTAGCCTCAGATCTTGCCTCATTTTCACAGGAATTCTCTATGTTAGATGTCTGATCGCTACTAATCTTTTTGGTGAAAACGAACAAAAAAAGGCATTTAGGACTTCTGCGATTTCCACATTTCCTCTTACTGTCTTTTCCCCCTCATTGGGTAACAGGCCTACCCTGTTCTTGGTCTTCCTCTTGATTCTAATATATTTGTAGAATGTTTTTATTTTACCCTTTGTGTCTCTAGCTAGTTTAATCTCATTTTGTGCCTTGGCCTTACTAATTTTGTCCCTACATGCTTGACTGAATTTTGTCTGTACATACATAATATCTAACTCTTACATAGCATTTCCATCTGTTGGTGAAAGTATCATTATCCCCATCTTACACATAGGGAAACTGAGGGACAAACCCAAAATCATTCTGAGTTTCCCAAAGAAACTGCTGGTCTCCACTGCACCTGACTACTACTACTGGAATTCTGTGCCACTGCGCAATGCAGAATTTGCGCAGAATTAATGTTCCCTGCAGAATTTTATATTTTTATGCAAAATTTGTGATTTCCAGCGAAATGCTTCCTTTTTCCAGTTTTGCATGTTTCCAATGTATTAGTTATGTATACACATTACGTCTCTATGTGCACATGAGCCTGAACACATCCCCCTCTGCTCCCATCTATCACTGAACGCCCCAGCACGCCTGCCTGCACCTGGCATGGGGGCATGCATACCACCCCTGGAGATGAAGGGGGGTTGGCTGGCAAACCATGTACAAGACCCAAGCCACACAAACACCCCCTCTCCCTCCACACACTCACCCTTACACACACACACACACTCTTTGCTGGGTCTCTCTTCTCCATGCTAACTGCCCACTATCCTACAACAAAACTCACCAACCCCCCTCCCATTACGGTGGTGTGACCCAAAAACCTTACAATACACATAGAAGCTTGAACTTGGACAAGACATGACAGACAGACACAAAACAGTCCTTTAGGATGCTAGTGCCCTTTTAGACCAGGTCATTACAATACTTTTGTATAACCTATTTTTGTATAATATTTAATTTCACTGAAACAGAACATAAGTGTCACCAAAATACATCGAGTTCTGTATTAATATGTCTAGTAGAGAATCTATTTGCCAAAAAACATTTCCTGATTTTGTTGTTGTTGTCTGTATTGTTACAGACATACTTGCTGATGGGTATTTTGAAATAAATTACCAAAGGAATTGAAACTGGTGTGATTATATTGTATTTTGACAAAATATGCAGAATTTTTAAATATTGTATGCAGTATTTTTAATTTTTTGGTGCAGAAATCCCCAGGAATACCTGACACAATCTGGGATTTCACCACTTGCCTTCTGTTGCAGATATACTAGTTGAAATTTTCAAGGCAGTTCAAGAGATTCAGCTACACGTCCTCTATCCAAGCAGTGCAAGAACTGTGGCTAAATTCCCTGCACTGTTTCAAACATCTCAACCATTATTTTAATTGTCCATAAACATGCATGTATTCATCATCATGGAACAGTGCATAAAAGTAAGTATGACCCCTGATTCACGGAGCTTACAATGCAAATCATGTTGAGCAAAAGACAAACTACATAGACTGAAGATTGAATCTTCACGGGGAAGGTCAGGGATTTGTGCCTTGAGAAAGGATTTAAATGTGACAAGAGAAGCTGCTTGCTGCACAGAGGTACATAGAATCAGAGTTGTAGGGTGAAATCCTGGACCCTACTTCATTGGGACCAGTTAATCACCCACCATCCTTTAGACCAGTCGCTTTCAACCTGTGGTCTGTGGACCCTTGAGTTTCTGCAGACTATGTCTAAGGGGCCTGCAAAAGGTTGTCGTTACCACAGAACAGTGGTTTTTAATCACATCTAAGATTTCCAAAGGGGTCAGCACCTCCATTTGAAATTTTGTAGGGGTCCGCAAATGAAAAAAGGTTGAAAACCACGGCTTTAGACTTCTGATAAGAGCATGTAAATTGATTTATAAAAATTACGAACCTGTTACCAAAGACCACACTAGCAAAGTCCATGATGAACTCTTCTGGTATCCTTAAAGAAAAGGTCAACAATATTAGACAAATATGTAAGTGTTCTGTAACCACAGATTCCCACCCCTCTCTCTCCAAGTTATATAAACCATTATATAAGTCAAAACACATAGTTTTATCAACATTTTACATTTTTTCCTCAGTTAGAACTACCATCAGATTTTAAGCAATCACTTAAGTTCAGTCAAATTGAGAGGAACACAGCCTAGCAGGATTCTACTACCTTTTATAGCAGGGGTCTTAGGAACTCCCTTTCACATTTCCCTCCTCCCTTGGATAGCCTTTATTCTCTAAAGCAAATGATTAGATACATCAAGTGTGAATTTCAAAGGTGCTCAGCCCTGACCTAACTGCTCTCAGTGACGTCAATTGGCATTTTACCAGTGACTTTAATGGGAGCAGAATTAGGCCAATGCTAGGTGCTTTGGAGAATCCCAACCAATACTTTTTGATTTTACTTCCAGCTTAAAGTTCAGGGGAAAGAGAAGGAAAAGATTTGCAAAGAATGGCACCTCAGAACGATGTGGAAATCTCTGGAATAGCTCAGAGCACTTATTAAAAAAGCCACGTTACATGGACTGTGCAATATTATTAATAATTCACATAATGTCTTAACGCACACAGCAATCGAAGATCAGAAAAGAAAAGGAAAGGTCCCTGTCCTGAATGGCTTATTGGTTATAGGTGAGATCGGAACAAAGAGGAACAAGGTAAGAATTTACACAGAGTGGGGTGTGACCATTAGATCTTGAATGCTTAATGGTAAAGGTGGATTTTAAGTAGCTTCTTGAAGGGGAAGTTTAATTTAAATTAGTGGGGAGGGTATTCCAGGCATATGGAAACACATGGAAGGCGGCACAGAGAGGGAAGTGGGCAAGAGGCAAAGAGGAGTGCTTTTCTGGCTGTGTGCACATCTCCTTCTCCATGAAAGGCAATGGGGTCCTACAATACAAACACTGTCTGAATTATCTGGGCAAGCTTTTTACCTGAAACACCCCAGCAAGGAACAAGGTTCCATGTGGCAAACAACTCTTCCTGACTTCTCCTCTGTAAGGGCTGAACAAAGGGGATGTAATGGTACTTCTCAATGCACTGTGTTTATTGTCCTGGTGTGGATTACTCAAACACATAAGACGTACTAATACCACCTTTGCTACTGCATTATTTTTGCAATTCAAAATATGTTTTCAGGAAACCAACAATGTGCAGACATTGTCCCTGGCTCAAGCAGCTTACATTTTAGTCCAGTCACAGAAGGAAGAGATCAGACAAACAGTGCTGAACTAGAGACGGTGTAAGTATCCAGCAGTGATCATTTTTCAAAGGATTTGTTGAAAAGAATGTTTCAAGGAGGGATCTGTGGGACGAGGAGCAGACTGTGAGGACACCCGTATCCAGTGTTACTGGACCAGGTGCTGACCAGCGCTAAAAAACTACTAAGTATGCAGAGAAAAATATTCCTGGCAGTGGTCACAGACTCACTCCCACTGGCTCAGCGGCTTCTGTTTTGCTAAATGAAAGGTGAATTTGAGAGACTGCTATTCTCTCTGCTGATGAAAGTGCATGCCTGGAGATAACCTCCGTGTTGTGATACTGGATGACAACTAGAGTGACAATCAACAGTGATGTAATCAATCCTAAGTGGGTTTGCTCTCCCTGCCTCCTTTTCCACTAGATCTATTGAGGCAGGGGTAAGGAACTAAAGACCATAAAAGCACCTGAGAGTTACAGGACCTTTGCTTGTCTGATTCCAGCCAAAAAAGTTTTCAGCCTCACTGAAGGGAATGGTAAAGACTATGGGGAAGGCGAAAGCAAGGATATGACTCAAGCCCATAACTTCTGGAGGAGAAATGACAACTTGCTGTCTCTCTGCTCTGGCCAAATTCTGGCAGCATCAATAGAAGATGGCTATTGCTCAGCCAGGTACATGTGTACCTCATGCATGTGGTCGTGGTGCCAATGAGAAATCTTGGCCCAATGACCCACGCCAGTTGATGCACATGGAGATATTTCTTTGGTTAATTAATACATCCCTGGGGCAGTGAGTGTGTGCTTTGCCTCCAGCTCAGATATGCTGTGCAACAATATCAATGTCATTTCCCATAAGAATCACTGAAGTTGTGAAATGAGCCAATACACCTAAAACTTTCAAAATCTCTCTGCATGCCCTTGTGACCAGAAAGACACTATTTACTCATTTAAAAATCTAGTCTCAAAGTGAGCAGAAACAATGATTTAAAGAAAAAAAAATCATTCAGAGATGAAAATGTTAGAAGACATCTCCCCTTAAGTTAACTAGCTTATTAGACTCTCCCGAGGGCACCAGAGAAGACTACCAGTGTAAACTTCTAGGTCTGAGAGCAGCATGAATGTACAGGCAAGTTAACTTTTATGGCTACGCCAGCCACATTAACAGCAGCAATGAGGCATGTGTATTGTCACTCTTATGTACTTTCTTCTTCTAGTAATCCAGGCCAATCCTGTAACAAGAGTCACCTAGGCTGACTAATGAAGACCTTCCTGTGGGGAAAAGTGTTGGTAACATGATTAATCTATTAGTAGGAGGGGAAAAAAACCCCATACAAGTGTGAGGCAATGGCACTGTGGTCAAGTGGCAAGAGCAGGGGACTGGATATCAGGAGTCCTGGATTCTATTTCCAACTCTAACACTGACTTGTGCTTTGGAAAGTTTCATTTCTCAACCCCAATTTCCTCTGTACAACAGGGATAATATTTACCTACTCACAGGTGGCATGGAGGTTTTAGAGAGTCCTGTGGCACCTTTAAGACTAACAGATGTATTGGAGCATAAGCTTTGGTGGGTGAATACCCACTTCATCAGACGCATGTTTAGGACTCTCTGTTGCTTTTTACAGATCCAGACTAACACGGCTACCTCTCTGATACATGGGGGTTTTATTATTTCTTGAGCACATAAATGCACTTCTTAATGTCCAACACAGAGAAGACAAGGCTCCTGCCTCATTCTAGGCAACCAAGTTCAGACCCAGTACACCAGATGTTCCAGGATTGGAAAGTCAAATATCCAAGTGGTGCACATTTATTTAAAAAAATGGGTTCACGTTGAAAAGGCTTCTTAGAAAAATGCAAAGGAGGCAGGGCAATTCATTGACCTAGATGAAGAGGGAGACTGTCCCAAGCAGTAGGGGTAGCATGGAAGATGACACAAAGATGAAATGGGGACAGAGTACAAAGAGGGATGGGGTTAGGCAGGAGGCTTGGATGGAATGAGGGGATAACTGAGAGGTCGGCAGCCCCTGCTAGCGACTAGGATGTGATTGCCAACAACCTTGAGGAAAGTAGCTTTGGTGGAATGAAAGAGGCAGAAGCCAGAATGCCGAGGAGCTAGGAGAGAGAATGTTTGTAAAATAATTTGAGATCCTGGCACAAAAGACATTACACAGATGCACAAAACATTAAAACAAACAATGCAGGGTATAGGTTGCGTTTTCTCTTATTTCTCCCCATTTCTGTGTTCAGCAACAAACCAGGAAGATCACTACTATGCAGTGAGGACTAGCTTATAGTGCCTGAACGTCTATACAAAGATATTCTCTCTGGATAGACTGAAATGGATTTTGACTAAGTCTTTGTAACAAACATTGTGCTTTGCTGGCTAATTAGCACAAGCGATCACAGCTGAACAATGCAGTAGGATTTCACGAGTGTTATATCATTGTCCTTTCAAAGCAAAAAGTAGGACAGTTCCTCAACTTCTGAAATGTTGTCATTGTCTTAGCAAACATACTAACAAAAACAAAATATTGCATGGCGGGTGTGTGTGCGCAGGTCACATTTGTATAACCTACATTAAGGACTAAATTGTGCCATCTCCCCAATGTGTGAAATTTACTGCATGAGTTCAATGCCAAATCATATCTTATACAACGCCTGAATATTTCTCCTGGCTTCACATGACCTCATTATCAAAGTATTACATGTACATTACATCTGAACAGGACCATGTTACATTACACTCATCTCACACTCAGTTGATATCATGGTAATAAGCAAAGTGATAATCAAGCTTTTTGGGGGGAGGTGGGCAACGGATAGAAGGGGTGAGGCAAGGATGAAGTGGCAGGCTCAGCTCTTTGTTATCTTGCATCTGAAGGATGAACTCAATCCCTTACAGAGTTCTTTCAGCAGGTCCATGGGTGTGATGCTATATTGATCACTCTGACATTTTAAAACAAACCTAACTTTGAAGAGCTTTTTTTTTTAAAAGGTAGTGTTTGGTGAAAGCTTCTGGTCTGACAGCCTGGAGCCTCAAATCCTCTATCTACAGATCAGGTACAGCCCAGACAGCAATAACACAATTTCCTTTATTTATGCCACACTCTTTCTGTGGGTACGTCTACACTTACCGGAGGGTCCGGCAGCAGGCAATCGATGTTCTGGGATCGATTTATCGCGTCTGGTTTAGACGCGATAAATCGATCCCGGATCGATCCCGGAAGTGCTTGCCGTCGACGCCGGTACTCCAGCTCGGCGAGAGGAGTACGCGGCATCGACGGGGGAGCCTCCCTGCCGAGTCTGGACCCGCGGTAAGTTCGGACTAAGGTACTTCGAATTCAGCTACGTTATTAACGTAGCTGAATTTGCGTACCTTAGTCCGAAGTGGGGGGGTTAGTGGGGACCAGGCCTGTGTCTCAGCCATGATCTGGAGAAAAGCTGGCTAGGATTGTGGCTGGTTTTACCTTCATGTTCAATCCTTGGAGTCTCAAGCGTGGACTGCCAATCATGGTGGTGCTTTTGTGATGGAGTTACTTGTTCACAGGGAACTGGACTGAGAACACCAGCTCGTTTCACAAAGGCTGTCACTAGACAGTATCCACTTTTGGATTATACTGACCTGGGCTGGTTTTCAACTGGTGACCTAGAGGAGACTGGCTTGAGGAACTGGCAATGAGACATAGAGCTGCTCTCTCCCACAAAGAGCAATAACATTTAAAAAGTTGATTACAGCGGCCTGTTCCCCTACAGGGTAGCAACTACACAAAAACAGTTATAGTGAGCAATTTAGATGAAATAAATGGGCATACCTAAGCTCCTGAAGATCTTCCTTAAAAACCTACAAAGACAAGGAATGTGCAATTTACATACTGTAGACTTGAAAACTGGTTCCGCATTAAAAAGATATACATTTACAAGAACTAAAATAGTGGTTACTTGCTTGTTAGCGCGCCCCCCTCCCCCAATTTTATTCCATGCTAATAGTCCTGAGATGGTAAAATGGATGCTGGATAGGATTTCCAGACATGCCTAAGTGACTTAGGAGCAGAAGTCAACGCTCAATGGGACGTATGCTCCTAAATCACTTAGGTCTATACATACTGCCCACCATTGGCAGCAGCATGTAGGGCATAGGTAGCTACCTGCTGCAGTGGAAGGCAAGCTGTGTCTACAGTGTGATGTGTAGCTACATGAATCAGTGAAAGGCTCTGGCAGCAGGACTCCTAAAAATAGCAATGTAGACGGGAGAGGCACTGCTTGGGCATGTAGAGAGCTGTGTAGTGTACTTACCCACAGGGTTCAGGCTTGTCTTTACTTGCCTAAGCAGTGCCTCACCACTGTTTATACACTAGATAGGGGATGTGCAGTGCATGTACTCTACACACTGCTGGAAGGAGTGTGTTGTGTAGACGTTCTCTTAGACACATTTGAAAACTCCACCCATTAGTTTTAAGAAAAACCTCTGTCATTCCATTTTTATTAAATCTACATGTTCTTCCTTTGGAATCATGTTGTGGTCTCTGAAAACACTTTAGGGGTGCTTGTTTAAACTATTAGAACAAAACAGAAGTTGCAAAAGATAAATTCTGACCACTAAAGAAACTTCATCACTGTAACAGCATGATGGGAGATCCCTCCCAACACCACCCTATGACAGAGGAAAAAGAACATCTTGACACATAAGATGCCAGGAAGCTAAAAGCAGACACATTTAAAATAGAAAATAAGATTAGACAAAAAACATAAGTTAAAATAAAGCAAAAGGTAAGGGAAACAAAATCACAAAATCATACAGAACAATGGGGGGAATTGAAGCAGAGAGATTAAGTGACTTGTCCAAATTCACATAGAATGTGTAGCAGAACCAGGAACAGAACTCAGGTCTTCTGACACTCAGTGCCATATCCTAACCATGCACTTATCTTTCCTCCGAGATACACATACAAGGCAAGGAAAAACAGGTGTGCAGCACAATTTCACACGTTTTTTCTAAACACACACACACACATATATAGATAGTGTGGGAAAAAAGTTGATGGCAAAAGAAATTACAAATTATCAAAAAAAGAGAGACGGCTACAAAATGAAGACAAATAAAACAGACAAGCACAACCAGAATGCAAGCTGCTGAAGTAGAAAATGGATACAAGTAAATCTTTTCCATAAACTAAGTTTTTCCATAAACGTCTGCAGAAGTATCTTGTAAATCTATACTTCAGGTCTTTTTAAAAACAGAACAACAAGATTAGTAGCAACAAATGCATTCCCAGCAGAGATCCTTCTACCAGTTTCTCATGACCTTTTTGAGCTGAGTGACACACCCCCGCATGGAGAAGTTTATGCTGTAATTTGCAAGTGACACAACCTTAATTTATCAAGGCACCATGCACTCCTAGTACTTACTTCTTGTTTGAAAGTCAATAAGGGAAGCCGCAGGGCCTCTCTGAGAAGAGTATACATGCCAGAGATGAGGGAAGTGAGCTGCTCTTCTGACAGATCAACGCTTTCTGCAATCGCCCTCACAGATTCTTTGCAATCTTTTCCTTCCAATGCACTAACAACGACTGCAAAGAAACCAACAGGATACTCCTTTAAAATGGGGAAAGTGCGATGTGTGCGTGCACATCCAAGCAAAATTATGGAAATATTTGTGTGTATGAGGAGGCTGGTGTTTTCCCCCGGGTATTAATATATCACTCCATGTCTTTGTAAACACAACTGATTGTTTACCAGGTCTGTTGTGCAACAACATATTGCACACAAAGCTCGAGTTGATGGAATAAGAGTTACGGTTTAAAGTGGAACTGTCAGCAGCAGTGGGCGAGTGATTCGCTCAGGGAACTGGAAATGGGATACAAACGCTTTCATCATTATGTACTCCTGGGGGAATTCTGCACCGCTGCGCATGCACAGAATTTATGTTCCCCGCAGAAAAATGACTTTCTGACAGGGAAGCAAAGGGAAGCCACAAGAGC
The DNA here is from genome assembly GCF_011386835.1 of Chrysemys picta bellii. NCBI lineage: Eukaryota > Metazoa > Chordata > Testudines > Emydidae > Chrysemys > Chrysemys picta. Next base: position 92,221,556 of record NC_088799.1, read on the forward strand.
GGTCATGTGACCCTCCCCAGCAGTATGCTTTGGGTGCCCAGGGCAGCCGGCAGAGAGGTAAATCACTGTGGAACAGAGGGCAGGACTGGGGAAGACCCAGCTGGTGGCACCTACCCTGCGCTGGGTTCAGTGCTAGTCCCGGGTGGGCTGGATAGGATGGGACTCCTCTTCCCCTGCACGGCATCCAGGGCCAGGTCAGACCCACCCCCAGATTTCTACCCGGGCTGCAGGAAGTGCTGCAAACTGTCCCCACTCCCTGCACCCATCACTCCTCAGCTACAGGGGGACGGATCACTGTATGGGGAGCTGTTCCTCCATCCACCCAATCCCCATGCATCCAGACTCCCTCATACCCAGACCCCCTCGCTGAGCCTCACACCCCATATCCAGAACCCCTCTGCCAAGCCCCACTCCCCCTGCACTCGGACCAGCCTGATGAGCCACCTGCACCCCGATCCCCACTCCACTGGCCCCAACCAGCTACATCTGGATCCCCACCAACTGAGCCCCACTCTCCCAGCATCTGGACCTCCACTGACCCCCCCTACAGAGCTCTATCCCCCCACATCCACCACCCCCCCACCGCTGAGCCTCAACCACCTTCACCTGGACCCCCCTGCAGAGACCAATTACCATTGCAAACCCCCCAACAAGCCCCTGTGCATCCATATCCCCCCCCCGCACCCCGATCCCCCACTGAGCCATCCACACCCAGATTGCCCCACACAGAACTCTCTCAACCCACACCTGGATCCCCCAATGCTAAGCCCCTCCACACTTGGATCCTGTCTTGCTGAGCCTGTCTGCCCACACCTGGTGCACCTGGCACAGAGGGGCAGGGCCCTGGGGTGTTTCTGGGGCAGGCTGGGTCCTTGCACTGTGTCAGGGTTGGGTGCAGCCTCATTGCTGAGTCCATATCCTGGAGGGAGTCGGGGGGAGCTGCAGAGAGATCTCTCACCTCTGTGCAGGCAGTGCTCCCCAATGCCAGGCTGGAGCCTCCACATTTATTTGACAAATAACATTTGCAGAATTTTAAAATATTGTACGCAGAATTTTTTTGGCACAGAATGTCCTCAGGAGTAATTAGGTCACCAGTTTAAATTTGATGTGGGCGTGTAGTGACAAAGTCTTTCACGTCACAAGTCTGGTTTGGTGGTTCACCTACTTTAGGATGGCCTGTAGCTCTGACACTTGTTTAGTAGGAGCAGGACTAGGAGAACTAACTTGCTTCTCATCAGCTTTAGATACCACAGAGAGTTGGAAATGACACCCTGGTTGCAAGCTCAGCAGACAGGTTAAATATTGAATGGGCATGGAGGTAAAGTGAAACTAACTCTTTTTAGCTGACCTCTCTGGGTCAACATCAATGCACATTTCTGGAGCAGTTTGCACTGGTGCTAATGGTGCAGTACCAGCACCAAAGGTCAGCCAGGCTTCAACATCATAAAGAGACACCTTTGGTTGGACTCCCTAAGACCGTCAATATATAATTATTTTTCCACATTCCACATACACAAAGGCTTATAAAAATGAATTTGGCTTATATAAAAATTTTGCTTCTACAATCACATCTGTGTGGGCAGACCTCACAAACACATGAAGCCCCACTGAGAAAGATAAATGTCTGCCTACATGGATGGGTTTGCAGGATCAGGCCTTTAAATTGGACATTTATTCTGCTCCAGATTTACCTCCTGAAATAAAATATGAAAAGTTAAAAATGGCCAGGCTGGGACAACAGCTTAACATTAAGGTTAAAAAATAAAACAAGTTTTAACTGAATTGCCAAACTTCCTTGTGGTATTAAATGGATTTCACTCACTACCAGCTTCTATTTTTGGACAATTTTACTTCCTTTTGTACATTTTAAAATGTCTTTAAATGCAGTGAAAGATTCTAAATAATCAGAGCAGTAGACTGAAATCTTCAGTATTTATCCACAGAACAGATGTAATATGGGCAGTGCCAGTACAAGATTTCCCACAATGTTGGAAAATGACTCAACACTAAAGCTGAGGAATCGTCTTTAAAGGAGAAGGGGAAGATTCCTTCTTCACTGAAACTGCCTAAAAGAGTGTCAATTAGTACCAGTGGTGAGGATGTTTTTTCTGTTAACGTTTGTCCAGTAAGTGCACGTCCAGACTCGAAAAGCAGGTTGTGTTTTAAAACACATTAGCTGGTTCTGAACAACCCTAGCATGGGTAGAAGAATGGGAGGGGGCAGGTGGTGAGATCAAGCTAACACATTTTCAAACACAATTAACCCAAGCTACGGTAAGTGCAACATCTTGTTTAAAATCACGTCAGTTACAACATATTAACTAGTATGTTTTAAAACAACCTGTTTTCCTCATTTGGACATGACCTAGAAATTGGACTGGTATCAATAATCAAATAGAAATGACTTTGGTTTATATAAAAATTTTGCTTCTACAATCACATCTGTGTGGGCAGACCTCACAAGCAGACACATGCCAACAAATGATCCAAGAAGCGAAAGGTTCCTTCTCTCATTACTGAATCCTATGAGTATTTCTCTTCAAATCCATTCGATCTATTTTACAATGTATATTACACCAGGGGTTCTCAACCTTTTTCTTTCTGAGTCCCCCCTTCCCCAACATGCCATAAAATCTCCCTGGCCCACCTGTGCCACAACAACTGTTTTTCTGCATATAAAAATCAGAGACAGCGTTAGGGGGTAGCAAGCAGGTCAATTGTCCAGGGCCCCACGCCACCGGGGGCCTTGTGAAGCTAAGTTGCTCAGACTTTGGCTTCAGCCCTGGATGGCGGGTGTAGAGGCCCCAGGCTTCAGACTCATGTGGTGGGACTTCGGCTTTCTGCCCTGTGCCCCAGCAAGTGCCAAATCCTGCTTGGCAGACCCCCTGAAACCTGGTTGCGGCCCCCAAGGAGGCCCCAGACCTCTGGTTGAGAACCACTGTATCACACTACCCTAGAATGCCTACTGTTTAATCCACACGTTGTAAAGAACTGCATAGCTTTACTGGATTGATTGGAATGCTGGTAACCACATTATAGTAACATTTCCAGTTGATAGTTTTTTAAGATTGACTATTGGTAGGCAGCATGTCCAGTGGATAGGGCACAGGAGACCTAGGTTCTCATCCAGGCTCTGGAAGTGACACAGATGACTTCTCTGCACCTTAGTTTCTCCATCTGTCGAAATGGGATAACACTAAAAACATTAAAAATCCTTGTGAGCTAGGTAAACTAAATGCTGATTGAGATCAATGAAGAGAGCGTGCTGTATAAGTGCAAACATTGTTTTCAACATGAAACATTTCATCACGCATCCACTGAGTCAGAGCTAACATGCCATTAGTTTATGCTGTCAGACTTGCATTCAGCCTGTAATATCTTTGGCAGGATAACCTTGAGACTCTGGTCTGTGAATTTCTACAACTTCAACTCAGGGGTTGTATGACATTGCATATCATTTGACATTAGCTATAATATATAGTATGATATATAAACAAATTCACCATGCCTTCCAAGGCTGCCAATCCTTCAATGGAATATTAGTTTGTAGTACATGTGCGCTCACCATACATCAGCATGTCAGCAAGAGGAAAAGATGGGTAGAGGGAGACCTGTGCTAGCTCGGCTTATTCTGGAAAAGTCTGTTTCCTTTGGTTGTAAGTGAAAAGTAACTAACAGTTTGAGAGCCGATGGAAGATTGTTTACATGTTCTAGTTACAATAGCATTTTTGAGAGACTGTTTGCTCCCTCTACAGAAGGAAGTGGGAAATGCACAATGAACTCATCATGAAATCTTTACCACCGACATTAAACCACTATGGGATTTAGGGAGAAGAGGGACATGTTTCTGTGTTACCTAGTCTCCAGTCCTCCCTTGTTAATAGTGGGCTGGACAAACATGGATCTACTTCCAATTTTACCTGACTATCCAGTGAATCTGGCAATTTGTAATTCCATCGCTTACAATTATTACATAGCTGCCGATATAGCTTCAGTCATGAGGCGTTGCTCCATTCTCACCCCAAAACACTAGCACTATGAAGATTCCTAATCCCAACTAGAGCCAGACCATTACAGCCCTGCGCAGATATAAAATTTGTATCCGCATCCAATCCACAATCCGAAAAATAATCTGCGGATGCAGATATCTGGCGGATTTGCAGAGCTCTACAGACCATCTTAATCTAATAACAGTCTACTTGTCCACTTCTTGGAGTGCTTAGCTTTCTGTTATTCAGATCCAACACTCTCAGTGAGTGGTTTGATCAGGAGACCAAGCATGTGGCTTCTGGTGCCAAAGAAAATTCAGTGTCCAAAACTGAAGTGATGTCAGTTGATTAAAGGGTATGAGCAGGACCTTCCTATCCATATGGGGAGTGGGAGGGTGGTACCCAGTGGGGAGGAGAGGTGCAGGACCCCAAGGGGAACAGGACCCCTCCGCCCGTTGCAGGGGGGGTGCAGGACCCCCCGGGGAGGAGCTGGGAGCCCCTGCCCGTTGCATGGGGGGGGGGGTTCAGGACCCCCCGGGAGGAGCTGGGAGCCCCTGCCCGTTGCATGGGGGGGGTTCAGGACCCCCCCCCCGGGGAGGAGCTGGGAACCCCTGCCCGTTGCATGGGGGGGGGGGGTTCAGGACCCCCCCGGGGAGGAGCTGGAAGCCCCTGCCCATTGTGTGTGTGGGGGAGGGTCAGGAGGCCCCTGCCCGTTGGGGGGGGGCACAGGACCCACTAGGGGAGCAGGACCCCCCTGCCCGTTGGTGGGGGAGGGGGGCAGGAGCCCTGCCCAAGGGGAGGCAGGGGGCGGGGAGGGCAGCCCGGGCCCGGCCGTACCTGTCAGCAGGCGGCGGAAGGTTTCCTGGCTCAGGCCCCGCACGCCCCTGGCCATCGCCTCCACCTCGGCGGGCAGCCGGGCCCCCAGGAAGCTGACTCTGCCCAGGCTGCTCTCGCCGTGCACCGGGTGCGAGTAGGGCGGCGACCCCGCCTTCCCGGCTGCAGCCATGGCGGCCCGAGCGCCCGGCTCTCCGGCTCAGCTCGCAGCCCCGCGCCCGGCCGCTCCGCCTGCCCAGCGCGCCCCCTGCTGGGCCGAGGCAGACGCGGCAGCGCCCGGCCCGCCGCCGCTTGGGAAGCTGGGAGACTGGCGCAGGGGCTGGGGGGAAGTGGGGGGATGGTGTAAAATGCTTGGGCCCAGACTTAGCCTGAAGTAAAGCAACGCTGAGAACTCCCTGCAGTGCTCATGTTTGTGCAGATGTTTGCAGCTGGCTGCAGGTCTCCCACTAAACCAATTCAGGTCCCTATTTCATAGCCAGCATCGGTAACAACAGAATTACAGACACACCACAAGGCAGGGAAAAGGCACTCTCCTGGGCTTTCCCTGTTAGCTTTACTGGGATTTTAGGGAAGGGAAAATATAGAAGAGAGAAAGAGAAAGGAGGCAAATACAAATGAGAAAAAGAAGGCGCCCTAGAGAAACCTGATGCAGAAGAACAGAGAAAGAAGCCAAATCCATCAACATGAAAAAAGCCTGAACATCAGCATGAGACTGAAATCAATGGCAGAAACTGGTAGACACCCTATGCTCCTGAGGGTGCGGAGGAGAAAGAAAGAAATACAAAAGAGTAAAAAGAAGGGGAAAGAGACGCAGAAAAATAGATACAGGATCAAACTCACAGAACTAGACATTAACACATGTAGCTGTCAAATAACTATTAATTCAATTCCTCTTCTCATCTATGTTTGTGACTCGGCTCTCCCCTCAGACGTAGCTGTTATTGTGTGTGGGGTTTGTGTTTCGGGGTGTGGTATGTTGAATTATGTGTATAATGCAGTTATATGCTGCTGGGTATGTTGGATGTGTATGTGGCTGGCTCTGGTGGGTGCTGCATATGGGATGTGTACAGCTGTGTGTGTAGGGGGTGTTGCTGAGTGTGGTGTATATTGGATGTGTGGCTGGGATGGTGTGTGCGCACGGCTGGTGTATGCTGGGTATGGTGTGTGTGTGGCTGGTGTATGCTGGGTCTGGGCTGTGTGCATGGCTGGGGTTGCTCCTGGGTATAAGTTGTGTGTGTGTGTTGCCGGGGATGGGATTTGTGTGTGTGGCAGGGGGTGTTCCTGGGTATGGTGTGTGTGTGTGTGTTGCTGGGGATGGGGTATGTGTGTGTGACAGGGGGTGTTCCTGTGTATGGTGTGTGTGGCTGGTGTATGCTGGGTGTATTGCTGGGTACTGGCTGTGTGAATGGCTGAGGTTGCTCCTGGGTATAAGTTTTGTGTGTGTGTGTTGCTGGGGATGGGGTTTGTGTGTGTTGCAGGGGGTGTTCCTGGGTATGGTGTGTGTGAGTGGCTGGTGTATGCTGGGTCTGGGCTGTGTGCATGGCTGGGGTTGCTCCTGGGTATAAGTTGTGTGTGTGTGTTGCCGGGGATGGGATTTGTGTGTGTGACAGGGAATGTTCCTGGTGTATGCTGGGTGTATTGCTAGGTACGGGCTGTATGAATGGCTGAGGTTGCTCCTGGGTATAAGTTGTGTGTGTGTTGCTGGGGATAGGGTATGTGTGTGTGACGGGGGTGTTCCTGGGTATGGTGTGTGTGTGTGGCTGGTGTATGCTGGGTCTGGGCTGTGTGCATGGCTGGGGTTGCTCCTGGGTATAAGTTGTGTGTGTGTGTTGCTGGGGATGGGGTATGTGTGTGTGACATGGGGATGTTCCTGGGTATGGTGTGTGTGGCTGGTGTATGCTGGGTGTATTGCTGGGTACGGGCTGTGTGAATGGCTGAGGTTGCTCCTGGGTGTAAGGTGTGTGTGTGTTGCTGGGGATGGGATATGTGTGTGTGACGGGGGTGTTCCTGGGTATGGTGTATGTGTGTGGCTGGTGTATGCTGGGTCTGGACTGTGTGCATGGCTGGGGTTGCTCCTGGGTATAAGTTGTGTGTGTATGTGTGTTGCTGGGGATGGGGTATGTGTGTGTGACAGGGGGTGTTCCTGGGTATGGTGTATGTGTGTGGCTGGTGTATGCTGGGTCTGGGCTGTGTGCATGGCTGGGGTTGCTCCTGGGTATAAGTTGTGTGTGTGTGTTGCTGGATATGTGTCTAGTGGTGTTGGATACTGTGTGTCTCTCTCCAGCGGTGTTGTTGACGGGTCTGGGCTCTGATCACTGGCGGCTTAGGCCGTAGTTCCCCTCCGTCGCAGCAGGGGGCGCAGCCTCCCTATCTCTTCCCGGAGCCGGAAGCGGCTGGCTCCCGCTCTGAGCTGATTGAAGCCTGGCACCGGCCGGCCTGTAATGGCGGCTCCCGCGGCCCGGCTGCAGTGTGTGTGAGCAGCTCGCAGAGCCCGCGGCCCCGCGCTCCCCCGGCCGGGCCTCCGTCCATGGTGGCGCCGTGGGCCCGCGAGAGCAGCAGGTGCTTGAGGCCGGGCGAGCCCGAGCCAGAGCCGCCGCCCGGGCCCCCCGCCCTGCCCGCGGCGCCATGAGCGAGGCGTTGTACGAGAAGTTCCTGGCCCCGGACGAGCCCTGCCCGCTGCTCTGCCACCAGCCCCCGCCGCGGGCCGCCAGCCTGAGCGAGGAGGGCTGCCTGGATGTCAGCGACTTCGGCTGCCAGCTCTCGTCCTGCCACCGCACCGACCCGCTGCGCCGCTTCCACTCCAGCAGGTGCGGGGCCGGGGGGGCGGCGCCCCAGGGGTCCCCCTCTAGGCAGCCCGGCCACGGGGCGGGGAGCTGTTCCCCTGCGTGGGGAGCGAGCCCCCGGCTCTTTGTGGTGCTTGCCCTGCCCTCACCCCCTGGCTGTGCCTGGCACAGGCAGTAAGTGCTCAGCTCTCTCCCTGCCTCTTGGGTGGATGGGGTTGTCCCCGACCGAGTTGTTTTCCTGAATCTGCCAGTAGGAGTAAAGGTGGTTCCCCCCCAGTAGAGTTAGTGCAGTCTGCTCAGGTTCATTGAAACCCCTCCATCGCCAGAGAGTAGCTGACCATTTTGGTAGGTAGAATGAGAGTTTAGGCAAGAGTTGAGCTAGTTTAAATTGAGCTAGCTGGGTTGGGAAATAGCACCCGTTTCCCTAATGTAGATAAGGCCTTTCTGTGGCTTAGTTCCCTCCTCGCCCACCCCCAAGAAATTTGCAAATCCCTGTATTACTGCCCAGTCACAGTGATATAGTAGCATCTCCTGTAAGCCTTCACTAAGCTAAAAAAACCTTACTATGCTAAGTATCAGAGGGGTAGCCCTGTTAGTCCGGATCTGTAAAACAGAGTACAGGACTCTTTGTCGCTTTTTACTATGCTAGTAACTATTTGCTTTTTCTCCACCCCAATCCCAGCATGCTTGTAAAACACAGCCAGCCCACATACATGCCAAATACCGTTTGGATTAGGCTTGCTTCTGCAGGGCTAATTAGTTTAAAGACATTATGGCTGGTATTAAAATGGTTCAGATAACTATCCTATGGTGCGTTTGTGGCCTTTTTGAATCTTCTAGAAATCATTGTGTTTGGGAACTGTGGGATAGGAACTTGGAGGGTGTTGCAGCTGAAACAATTTAGAACAGCACTAGTGTGGGCACAAAGCAAACCTACAAAGATTCAGAACATGAGTCAGAATGGCTAGAGTGGATGGATCTAAATGTTTCTGCTTGAACTAGTGCAGTCTTCACATTTCGGTTAAGAACTGTTTGATTTTTCTGGTGCAAATCGAGTCTTATGGCATTGGTGAGGTGTAACTTCCAAAAGTGCTCAACTAGTTTTGCTAAAAACTACCACTTCTGTTTACTACAAAATACAAACAAATCAGTTCCCAAAATGAAAAAATAATTTTGTCTACCCAAGAAGCAGATCTTATATGTGTGTATCCAGAAATGATTTTTTGTATGTCAATAATCAATCACGCTAAAGTTGCAACAACGTTCAGATCTGGGCCTTAGATGTGAATTCAAGATAGTTTTGATGATTCTCAGTTTAGACTTAAAAATGTTTTTGCATTACACGTGCATCTAACTCCCCCACACTTTAATATTTTTTAATTATTTAATGTAAATATGACAGGTACTTTGCAAAGTTTGAATTTAGACTGAGAAGTAACATACCAACTTCCAGCTCAATTTACATTAAAATAAGTTAACTTAGGCTTTGTCTATGCTGGCACTTTTGTTGCTAAAACTTTTGTCGCTCGGGGGTGTGAAAAAACATCCCCCGAATGACAAAAGTTTTAGTGATGAAAAGTGCCCGTGGGTGCTTCGTCAGCCGTTGACGAAACTGCCGCCCCTCATTGGAGGTGGTTTTATTTTGTCTCGTTCCTAGTGATAAAGAGCAGCCACACAGCGAACCTTACAATGGCGGGCTGCAGCGGCAAAACTGTGCCGTTGTACGGGTTGCAGTGTAGATATAGCCTTAGAAAGATGGTTGACAGTGGAAAAGCTGACAGGCCCTTAATCATAGCATTGCTATCCATCATTCTAATACAAACATGATCAAATAAGTGTGCTTTCATTTCTCAGTGTGAATTCAATTACATTTTCTCCCTCTGGGCTTTTGCACTTTACTTCTATAAAGCCTGCATGTGACCTAAACAATAGGTTCATGTATTTCTGATCAATCTTTGGATCGATGTGAGTGACAAGCTTGTAAATGTATGTGTAGGCTATTTTTAAATGTTCCTCCTTATAACATACCTGTCATTCAAGTTTCTGAGCATGTGTAACCAAGCCTCTGTCAGTTAACTAGTCAGTGTTCTGCACCTTGAGCTAGTTCCTCATTTTTTTAGGAAAGTGTATAGCTTGTCTTCATTATTTTTTTTAATTCACTTTGTCCTTGTCATCTTTTGGAATAGTCTACTCACTTCCATAGTGTCTGCAAGTGCTCTGTATCTTTTGAATTTTCAAGTAAATATAATGCAATCCTCATTTCTCATGTACTTAGGTGTACTATGTTCAGCAGCCCGACACCACTTTTTCTTTCATCAAGTTTTTGAACTGTTTTGGTGTTTGTGTCTGATCAAGTGTAAGGAGGCTAGCAATGGCTTTTACAGACCATGAACTTCCTGTAGGAAATGGCAATTACAGTATTATTTAGGCCACCCGTCTTCATTCATTAAAGATTTAGGGCAAATATTTGGCCTATTGGAATGTGCAGATGCCATCCAAGAAACATAAGTGTTGACAAGCAAGCATATGTGTAAATCAAGTAAAGGTGCTGAGGGACATGCTTCCCACATCAGAAGGTGTTGCTCTTCAGTCTGTGATTAAAGGGATATTCCAATAGTAATCAATATGTCAAACGAATAAAACTTCAAAGGTTAAACGTAGCTTGTATGGCTTTGTACAGTGAATTCTGGAAACCTTTGAATTTTCCAAACTCTTCTGGAATTGGGCCAGAATGCTGTCCAATTGTGAAACATAGTCAAGTCTCTGCTCATCATATTGGTGAAAAATAATTGAGATGCTGAAACAAATTTTCTGACCTTGCTAAACTTCATGTGAGTAGGTCAGCAGAGTGAAAACCTGTTCCACGGCTTTCCGTGGGAACAGACAGACTTTCCAGTTTAGCACAATTAACTAATTTGTAATAATGAAGCTGTGGATAACATAATTCTTTTTAATTAGTATTGACTGAGGTATTGGATTTTTTTCATGTGTATCGCTTTCTGTTTTTCTGTGTCGTCTTTAGAATTAAAAGCTCTGTATCCTATGTCTTTTTTGGCTTTGAGAACAGAGCCCAAAATATTGAGTAAATGAGTCCCAGATGTTTCCCTGGCAAGCACTAACTTCATGGGATCTACTCACATGAGAGAGAGTTATGCTTGCTGACTCCCTGTTCTGTCTTTTAAAACAAGACCATCCTCCCTCCCTCATCTAGTGTTGGTACCTTTAATTTTGTCATGCCTATTATGGGAATACTTTTAATGGAGGTTTAAACAAACTGGAAATAATTTTTCAAAACTACATTTAATTAGAAATCTGAGACTCATAAATATGAGGAAATTATGGCTCTCTATGTGTAATAAAAAAATTCACCAGAGTCTTTGTGTCCGAGTATTCATCCTTTGAATTTTTCTTGATTTTGTGTGCGTAAATTAGACCCTTAATATCTATTTAAATGCAGCTTATTAGATGAATTAACTTATTTCCAGCAAAATCCACATGTAACAACTGATACAAAGGTATGAATATTGTAATGTACATCTTCAAAGGACAAAGCATTTTTTCGGTGAGTGTGTGTACTGCTGTTAATTTGCTTGGTATGCTTTGCAGGTGGAACTTGACTTCTTGTGGAACAAGTGTAGCCAGCTCAGAATGCAGTGAGGAGCTGTTTTCATCAGTTTCAGTTGGTGATCAGGATGACTGCTACTCTCTATTGGATGACCAGGAATTCACATCTTTTGATCTGTTCCCAGAGGGGAGTGTCTGCAGTGATGTCTCCTCTTCTATTAGCACATACTGGGATTGGTCAGACAGCGAGTTTGAGTGGCAGGTAAACTATTTCTATGGTCAACACAGCAGATGAAGTGGGATCTACTAGCTGCTGTTTGCAGTTTTGACTCAGAAGTAAATGTCTGAGGCTCTTTGATGGCACGATAAACTCCCAGTGCCTATACTGAGATTCAGCAGTAAAGGAAATGTTTTGATAGACCATTTTATTACAAAGTTCCCGTATAGAATTTTGATGACGAGACCTGACCAGCTTCTGAAATAGGGCTGTTGCATGTTATGGTCACGTTCATTTTTAGTTATCAGCATATCTTGCATCTCTGAGGCCCAATCCTTTGGTGTGGGGCATCTGCACATGTATTGGAATCTGCTGTGTATACCTTGCATTGGCATTCCGGTGTGGCTGGGTTGCCGCTGTGTTCTTAATTCCCATTTGTGATTTTTGGGTCTGTGGGGTCGTTAGTAATCACTGCGGACCAGCCGTGTGCTCTGTGGTCCAAGGATGGGAAGAGTGCAAAGATGAGCTTTGTGCTACCTTGGCACTTTCCTCCCAGTCTGTTACGTGCAATTCGATCTGACATCAGATTCTAATCTAGTATCTTCACAATTTTGTTTTTGTGTTTGCATATAGCAGTCTTTCACCTGTGGAACGTGCAGACGTTCTTTCTGTTACAGGTTTAGATTTGATTATTTAACTACAATTAAAATATATGGCGCATGCTGTTCTAGGATAAGTGTAATCATCAATTAAAAGCATAATGTTCCCTTTATCTTTCATGGACTTTAGTCATATCATACAGTGTATGTAATACTCTGTGGCCATAGAAATATACTGTCTGTTCCAAATGTGATTTAACCCCCTTCCACCCCAATTTAAGCATTCCATGATGAATTAGGAATGTTACAGATATTCTGCAAAAGAGAAACTGTAAATGACATTGTGTAGGCTAGCATTCGCTAAAAGTAACTTCATGTTTCTTACTGCAGCTTTAGAATCCCAATTTCCAACTGTATCCCTTATACAAAAAGAATTCCAATTGCAGTTTTATAATGCAGCTTATAGAAATACCTCAGAAAATTACCCGGATGACTTAGTTCCTCATTGAGATGTGAAATATTAATTACCAGGTGGACACAGTGGGATTGTAATTTTAAAAGAGAGTTTTCTGGTTAGTTGATTAGCTGGCAGCTTTCCTTTTGAGTAGTTACTGGACATTTTTTTTCTGTAAGCATTTGCTAGAAGAGACCTACTTGACTGGACTTGTAGAGCTTTGGAAAAGATTTTTCATTGCTTTTACCACCTTACACAGCAAATTCCGTAAGTGAGTAATTCAGTTGTCACATTTACACTTGAAGTGGATCAGAAATTAATGTCAGTTGTACAAATGAAGCTAGTTATTATTCAACTGTTGCTTACAAGAAAAAAAACATGATGCAGGTTTCTTGTGTAGTTACTGTGTAGAGTACAAATAAATAGGTTTCCAATCTTCTCAAACCATACTTTTGGAATTGAATGTTTGTTTATTTTACAATGGAAAATATTCCCAATTATATAACTTCTATTAAACACCTGTAATTATGACAGGTTAATTATGGGTTCCCTGGGTACACAAACGTGCAGGTAATTAGAACTGTATGGTTCAGAATGTCTTATTTTTAATAAATAACCTCCATAATTAGAATCGTGGCTCGATAAACAAAAGATAGTAAACTGAATAATTTTACCCAAAAATTTAATAAATACCTTTATTTTAGGGCATCCCATTGCAATTTAAAGCTACCATTTTTTATATGTGCATACGTTCATCTTTGCAGGATCTAAAACAATGAATTACCATCCTTAAATGACAATAATAGTATTTCTGCAACATTAGGGCCTCCTGGGTTTAAGTAACAATGTACTATCATTTGAGTTTTATTTTTAAACTTTTGAATAGTCTTTTTTAAAAGTGTTATTTATGTTAATAGGAATGAACAAAAAAGTCCATCTTCTTAAAATAAACCTCCAAAACATTTATGTATTAACACTTTTTTTTAAATGTGAAAAACTCAAATTCTGCATGTTCCAGGAATTGGTATGTATATAACACATGCAATTTTGAAAACCAAAATCTAATCAAAGTAAACTTAAATCCATAAAATCAATTTAAACCAATTGCAATAACCATTTTAAAATTAATTTATAAATGTGTTGCTTCCCTTCTCTAAGCATCTGAGCACCTTATTTTATAAAAGAAACTAGTTATTATAAAATACCAGCTTTTCAATGTAAAGGTCAGCAATTAAACCCCGTTCCTCCACTTCCTATTGATAAACTAAATAAAACATTCTCAGAAATTTGACCAAACAGATAAGTATTGTACTGCCCTGAAGCATGTTAAACTCTGGCTGTGGTGGACTTCTAGAAGGAGCACTTTGCCCTGCCATGGGAAGTTTAAGCTACATATATTGACAGAGTTACTCATGTGATGGAGGAGAGAGAAGTTCCAGATTATAAATATCCTCTTGAATGGTACTCAGCACAGAAGTGAGTAAGTAGCCATTGCGGACAAAAGGTTTGTGCTGCATCCTGCACTAACTGAAGCTTTTAGGGACTTTTCAAGGCTAGACCCAAGTAGCATATGTTGCAGTAATGCAGTCTGGAGGTAATAAACATGGATCACTGGTTTGGGGATGCCTCAGAAAACTATGATCACAACCTCCAGGCCAGCCATACACGAAAAAAGATAGTATGTCCTACAGGTAATAGCTGAGACCTCAGGTGTAGTGATAAAATCCAGACTGCAAACTGTTGGCAAAGGTTGCACCTACACCCACACAAATGGAAGGTGGTCTTTTCACCTTTGCTAGTTCTGCCCAGATACTTCTCCTTAGCCATCCGCATTGCTTCCATTGTAGTTGAGTTTGGCCTGTCCCCACCTCTGAAATCTGGCATTAGTTGAGGGCACCCTCAACCTCAATATTTGTCTGAAGTTGCTTTAGTACCACTCTGTCACTGAGCTTCCTTAAAATTGGTGAGTAAGAGACTGTCCAATAATTGACTAGTGGTGATTTTCTGAGCAGGCGCTTCTTCATATGCTATTTAAGTATAGCTGGCACCCTGGCTTCACAATGGGAAGCATTAACAATCCTCAATGAAGGACTAAAACCCTTCTCATTAGAATTCATTAGCCACGTGGCCAGGCTCCAGATTGATGTAGTTGGCGGCAGCTCATGTAAAACCTCACTGAGTGAAATTGGACAGAACTCCATCAGAGAAGGCAGTGTGTTCATAGCCAGCTGCTCTAGCACTGCTCCAATAGTGCCGGCTTAACCAGCTTGTATTTGGCTAATTATTTTTTTTTTAAATTCCTTCTGGTGTAAAAAGTTTGACTCTAACAGAGCTTAGGCAAATAGGTTCACTTGATTTCCATTCACAATGACCATTCCTGTTGGATGATGCTTGGCAGAGAATGATGCGTCAATAGAGAACATTACTCCTGAGGGCATTCTGCGCCAAAAAATTAAAAATTCTGCACACAATATTTTAAAATTTTGCAAATTTTATTTGTCAAATGGGGAGGCTCCACTATGGCATTAGGGAGCACAGGCCACTGGCTGAACAGAGGTGGGAGATCACAGTGCAGCTCCCCTCCAGGATATGGACTCAGTGGTGAAGCTGCACCCAACCCTGACACAGCACAAGGACCGGGTCTGCCCAAGAAACCGCCCAGGGCCCTGCCCCTTCGTGCCAGGTGTGAGCAGGCAGGCTCAGCAAAGCAGGATCTTAGTGTGGGGGGGATCCAGGTGTGGGTTGAGAGGGTTCTGTGTGGGACCATCTGGGTGCGGGCGGCTCAGTGGGAGATCTGGATGCTCAGGGGCTTGTTGGGGGGTTCTGGGTGCAACAGTAATGGGACTTTGTGGGGGGTCCAAGTGAAGGTGTTTGGGGCTCAGCACGGGGGGTGGGTCTGGGTGTGGGGGGCTCAGTGAGGCATCCAGATGCTGGGGGAGTGGGGCTCAGTGGGGTGCAGGGCCAGCTCCAGGCACCAGCTAAAAAAGCAGGTGCTTGGGGCGGCACTCCGGCTGCTATTGGGGCGGCATGTCTGGGTCTTTGGCGGCAGTTTGGCAGCGGGTCCCTACAAGTTGCCTCTCAGAGCGAAGGACCTGGCGCCGAATTGCCACTGAAGAGTGGAGCGACGCGATCGCGCTGCTGCGGCTTGCTTTTTTTTTTTGCGCCACTTGGGGCGGCAGAAAACCTGGAGCCGGCCCTGGTGGGGTGGGCATCCAGGTGCAACTGGTTGGGGCTTGGTGAGGTGAGGATCGGGGTGTGGGTGGCTTGTTGGCATGGTCCAGGTGCAGGGGAAGTGGGGCTTATCAGGAAGGGATTCTGAGTGCAGGGGAGTAAGGCTCAGCGGGAAGGTCTGGATGCACGGGGGTTGGGTGAATGGGGGAGCAGCTCCCTGCACAGGGATCCTTCTCCCTGCAGCTGAAGAGCCATGGGTGCAGGAAGTGCGGGGGAGTTTGCAGAGCTTCCTACAGCTGGGGGAGAAATCAGGGGGTGGGTCTGACCCATTCCCGGATGCTGTGCAGGGGAAGAGGAAGTCCAATCCTCCCCAGTCCAGCTGGGACTAGCAGCTGAGCCCAGTGCAAGGATAGGAGCCACCAGCTGGGTCTTCCCCAGTCCTGCCCTCTTCCCCACAGTGATTTACCTCTCATGCGCAGTGGTGCAGAATTCCCCCAGGAATAGAATATACTAGCATAGCATGTTAATGGATAGGGAAGAGTGAAATGCTGCATAATTCTGCCATTTCCCTGAACGCAAATTGAAAAGGGAAATCGTGAAGTAGAAAGCTGCATAGTTTGAGTTTGCTACACTTCACTACTGCAGATGGGTCATGAAATTAACTTTTGTGCTTTGGAGTTGTAAATCATTGCTGGGCAATTGTTTGTTTGATTGGATTAAGAACTGATCCTTTGCCCATTTGACAGCATATTTTGCATGGTTAATAGTATTGGTCTGACTATTTTTCTACTCCTACCTAGCATATTTTGAGATTTTGTTCTGTTTCTTTTTTTTCTTTGCACACCTACAAGTTGCCTGGCAGTGACATTGCAAGTGGGAGTGATGTACTTTCTGATGTCATACCTAGTATTCCAAGCTCTCCGTGCTTGCTTCCAAAAAAGAAAAACAAGCATAGGAATCTTGATGAACTCCCGTGGAGCGCAATGACAAATGATGAACAGGTAAGCTTTGTTTTCATTTGTATTGGAGAGAACCAGTATAGATGTACAGAATAATTAAGACTCAATTAAATTGTTAGTTTAATAAAAGTTCTATTGGTTACAGCAATGTAAGCATGATTTTGAACAGTTGTACACGGCTATTGAAGTGAGAGATGAAATTCCTTGTCAAGTGTTCATATAGAGATGGTTAACTTTTACTTTTCATTCTGAATTTTTATTTTAGATGATACTCAACTAGGTTGAGTCAAGAATCATAGGAAATGCAACATTTGAGAGCATTTCTTTGATCCCACATGGTACTGGTTCCTTCCTTTTACTTCTGCTTTGACTCATATTAAGAGCTAGCAGTTTTTAATAACTGTACGTTTTGTTTTTATTAGGTTGAATATATTGAATACCTGAGTCGGAAAGTCAGTACTGAGATGGGTCTTCGAGAGCAACTTGATATTATTAAAATTATTGATCCCACTGCTCAGATCTCGCCTACAGATAGCGAGTTTATTATTGAATTAAACTGTCTCACAGATGAAAAATTGAAACAGGTAGGTTAAAATTTTTGTATGTGTTTCTTGAATTGGAGATACCATTGCCCTCTGACATGTGGTATGTCTCGATACATGTCTTGGAAAATCATCTATTGGGTTGTGACTAATTTTTTTTCCATGTTCACGGAGTACCAGTGGGCAGGATGGAACACACAGTATGTTGTTGAACTTTGGCTTTCTTCAACAGTTTCATATCAGTATGTGATCTTGGACCTTATATGAAACACATTAATTACATAAAGGTGACTGAAGTGGTAAGTTATTTCTGGCATATGAAACAGTTTCAGACAAAATACTCGCTGAGTAACTTTCAAGATTTAGGCCTCAATCCTGAAAATACTTCCTCTGGTGTGTAACTTCACTCACATTAGTAGTCCCAAAGTGAAGGTACTGGTTGTGTGACTATACTTATACACCTACATAAGCGTTTACAGGATTGGGGCCTTAATTTGCTTGCAAAAACTAAACTTAAAAAAATCCAAAGGCACATATTGAGTAGCAATTGATTAAAGGCTAGATCATTACTTTGGAAGTAGCTTACCCTTTTTCTTGTGTTTGGATTTCTTGTTCTTACAAAACTCGAATTCTCATGAGAGATGATGTAATTCTTCTGATTGATTTGGCAGCTTTCTATATGAATATTTTTTGCGGGGAAAAAACTTATTGAAGCAAGAGGATTATTGGCCTTATAGAAAATAGAGCAAAAATAACTCTTCACTGCGAGTGCAGAGTAGCTATTCAGCCAACCCTTAGTGTCATTTGATGAGGTGGATAGTACCGCATAGCTTCATCTTTATCATAAGCTTTGTTTTCCCTCCACTTATATTATTGCTGAACCTATTTTGCAGGCCAGTTTTGGCATGATGGCAAGCACCCTCAGCTTTTATTGAATTCAGTCGAAATTGAGAGCATTCAGGTCCCTCATAGATTCATGCCCATTTCATATTTCAGAACACTTAAAAACCCCTAATAGGGGTAAGAATCTACTCTTCTGAGGGTTACTACTGGATATGTCTATGTAGTACAATAAGTTTATAAAACATAATTTGCTTAAACAAATGTTAGTTGTCTTTTTACTACTATGGCTGACCTCTACATGGTGGTATCATTTTTGTAATACATTAAATAGAAAGGGGAAGAAATGTAAAAAGGTCAGGCAAGTAATTCTCTAGCTAATTAAGTCTATTATAAGAAAGCCGAAGTGAAGATGTTAATAGTGTCATTACAATAATAAGAGTTTTAACTGGCTAACTGAATCCCTGTTTTAGACTGTTCTTGGTTTAGTTTTTTCCCCCAGAACTTAGCTGTAATAAACATAAAACATACAGCTTTTCCATGAAATATGCTGTCACAAAACAGTGCAGTACCAATCAAGCTTTTATCCTTTTTAATGCTTTTGTTCTAAAGGTGAGAAACTATATCAAGGAGCACGGTCCTCGACAACGATCTGCAAGGGAAAGCTGGAAGAGAAGCAGCTACAGTTGCGCAAGCACCAGTGGCGTGAGCGGTGCAAGTGCCAGCAGTAGCAGTGCCAGTATGGTCAGCTCAGCAAGCAGCAGCAGTTCCAGTGTTGGCAACTCTGCTTCAAATTCCAGTGCCAACATGAGTCGAGCGCACAGTGATAGTAACTTATCCACCAGTGCTGCAGAGAGAATCCGGGATTCAAAAGTAAAACTTCTAATTACGTGTGTGTGTGTGTGTGTGTGTGTGTGTGTGTGTGTGTGTGTGTGAGAGAGAGTGAGTGAGTGTGCACATCAATTGTTTGTTAAAGACACTTACGTGAATTGATTGTCATATTTTTACTGAAAGAACAAGTATCATTGATAGTTGCAGGACCCAAGGAAATGATTTGACTCGTTGCCCCATGACACGCTAGTAAAGTGTCTAAAGGTGTTCTTATATTGCTTGGCATCACTTTTTTTTTGGCAAGTGAAGAATTATTTTGAGACGTGTCTATGTGGTAGGGTTTAAACTAGTTTGATTTTTTTGTTTGAACATTTAAAGAGCTGCTAAATCAGCTTGACTTTTTTAATGGTAAAAGCATGTGTTCTTTCTTTGAAATGATTAAAGATCAATTTAATCTTTCAGAGCACAATACATGAATATTAAAGAATATCTTGATCTTTGTGATAGAACTTGTCTGATTTCCTAATTTCTTTTTGTTTTTTCAACGTATTTCTCATAGGTTACTTGCCCATGCAAGCATGGTTGTACACTGAGAAGTGATTCTTTAAAAGTAACATTATGGCATCTGTGTCTCAATGATTTTCATTTTGTGTGTATATTTCTTCCAATTTTGCAAACTCAGTCTGGGCTTTAAGACAAGCTGATTTCTCTTGGTCTCGTGATTCATCACTTATAGTTAAGGTTCTTCATCTCAAAGGCTCAGTTTTACCTTCCAGTGAGCTTGCACAAATATAACTGATAGATACTTAAAAGTTTCGACAATGCACAACATGGAATAGAATTTGCATTTTGTTCACTCTTAGTTGCATTAGCTCTGCATGGCTAAACAGTAAAAAGTTGCTCATTTTAGTGACAAAATTAAGTATGATTTTTGAATAAACACATGGAATAGATCTGAGTAAGGGTGCCTTTTTTTTAGTCACTTCTCAGAGCAGTTTTATGTTCACTAAAATCCACCTTTAATGTTTCTAATAAAGGACCATTTATTCCAGTAGTCTAGATATACAAGAACTCATTTTGCCATTTGTCTTTATTTTGACAGAAACGTTCTAAGCAACGGAAGCTCCAGCAAAAGGCTTTACGCAAGAGACAGCTGAAAGAGCAGAGACAGGCTCGTAAGGAAAGACTGAGCGGATTGTTTCTTAATGAAGAAGTGCTCTCTTTAAAAGTGACTGAGGAGGACCATGAAGGAGATGTGGATGTTTTAATGTGACAGGGATGAATTTATCAGTGTTCTTTCTAAGCCTTAAGTGTATTATCTTTGTTTACATACGTTTCTTGACCAAAATTTTGATTAGGACAGAGCTAACAATGTATCAAACAGAACCCTCTATTGAGTGTAATTTTAATAATTTGAACATTTATAATTTATTAGAGTGAGCTAACTCTTTAAGACTAACAATTTTGTCTAAGATTGAGACTGCAACAGACAATTTCACAGTGACTTTAACAAGCTGCTGAGAAGATACTGTCTAAAAAATAAGCCACTGAATTAGGTTTGTATGATATTTGGTTTCAAGAAGCTAACTGCAATGGATTGTTCTGTTAAATAGGTTGGTACTCGCTTAGACACACTGATACTGATAGCAAAATTTGAAAAAAAACTGTTTCTAAATAGGAAATCACACCTTTATCTTGTTCTGTGGGTTCCCTTATTTCTTATTAGGAGGTTTGTTTTCATGAAAACAGGATCTTAGTTCTATAAGTTACTCTGTTCTTGCCCCTCACCATATCAAATCCTAATACTTCATGAAATTAAATTGGATTTTTTGGAAATTATGGTTATGATTTCACTTAAAGAATTATGAAGTCATTGGGAAGTAATAAGCAGAAGCAACTTCTCACCACAAAAAACTGTAATGCAAATGTCAGCTAGTAACAAAATGTAGTAGAAAATGGTCATTTTCAAAAGTAGAATTTTTTCTAGGAGGAATTGGCTGTTCTTTAAGATGTAAAACTTAGTCTCTAAAAGGTTATCTTGCTCCTCAATATTTGAATGATTAGTTTTTTGGTTCCTTTGATAGTTTTATTTATGTTATTAATGGTTAATCAGTACATCCTCTTTCTTGATGTTAAGAAAAAAAACAACCCTAAAAAATGAAAATCTCATACATTACACTAATATCTATGGTTCAGTCATAGGATACCATTCATAAAAAAAAGTCTTAAAAAGTGTTACTGGAAACCAAAGTGCAAACAACTGATGCCAAACTTGCTAGATATTTCTTTGTGGCCAAAACCATATGTAAGAATAACTATATGCTGTTGTTGGCAAGAGAACCTAATTATTGATGCAGCATTGTGTTTTAACTGTATGCTGCTAGTTTATTTACCACTTGCAGGATAGTTTAAGGTGACTGAACTTTTTTATGAGGTGTTGTATCATTGCTAATCTAACTCACAGAGTACTGGTTTTGTTGTATAGCCTTTTGAATAAGTGTTGCTGAGGAGAACAAGACACACCTTTTAGTTTTTACTTCTGCACCTGGAAACTCAAATTGAGATGATTTTATTCTTGACAATTAGTAAATGAATTCCTGACTTTATTATGGAAATGTTTGTTGTTGGGTTCATCTTTTGTTTTGGAAAAAAATTGCTGCGTTCATTCAAATGCAACTATTAGAGGTGAAAGAGGTGACTAGAATGACCCAGTTCTGAATTCAGAAAGGTGACCTTTCTGATTTATGTTGGTGCTTCATGAATATCATTTAGACTGGTTCACTCTGGAGATAATGAGTTTCTCTCTTGCTGTCAATTTAATGTGGCCTCAGAAAACAGGAGTCCTGA
Source organism: Chrysemys picta bellii (assembly GCF_011386835.1). Lineage (NCBI taxonomy): Eukaryota > Metazoa > Chordata > Testudines > Emydidae > Chrysemys > Chrysemys picta. The sequence continues at coordinate 92,243,185 of NC_088799.1, forward strand.
CGTGTGCATTTTCAGGATTGGGACCTAACTCTGCTCATGAATAACTTTTTACACATGTGAGTAGTCCTATCAACTCCATGTGACTATCCACCAATGCAAATGTTTGCATGATTGGGCCTTAAATTAGTCCTGACAGTAGAATTTTATTGTTTTCTGCAAAAGTTAAATTAAAGAGAAAAAATCTGGGGACAAAGAAAATGTTAACAATGATACTACAGTTGAGATCACATTTCAGTGGAAGATCAAAAGTAAAAACTTCCATACATGTATGTGACGACATACGTTTAGACTGTAGCATCTTTGGAAATATTTGTTTGATAGTAAATGAGATAGGTGTATTACTGTTCTGACTACAAACTCCAGAACATGGACCACCTGTGAATTGATGCAAAATATATTGGAGATCTGAAATGTCTAGTAGGTATTTATTCCTTTAAGTATGTATAATGCCATGTGCCAAATGAAAGGGCTTCAATAAGAGAGAGGCCCACAGTCAAAATAGTAAATGTAAACTCTCCTACTCAGTTGATTCTTCAGAAGTCACTAACAAGTTTGATTGCCCACTGTCTTCAGTGGCAATGAGAAATATCTTAATTGTCTGTTTTAAAATTCAAATATCTGTCATTTCTGTCTTGTCATTTGAATATACTGGTAACTTGTCCTGGGCAGTGAGCTTTTTTTTATTATTATTACTTGTCTATTATACACAGTTGCAATAGTAAAATACAAAAACAATCCCATAAACTCTAATAGTAAATCTTGTTTGTAGTGTTAAGTGTAACTCAAACCAAATAATCCTTATGTTTTCTGTTAACAAGTTTCTGAGATGGAGGATAGCTGAAATTGTATTGCTGTTAATACTGCTAATTTCAGGGCCAATTATTGAACCCTTGTGGCAGAAGTTCACAAATTCATCATGAAACATTTCACGTAATCCATATAGGTATCTACTGCAGTTCAGTACAACCTTTATTTTCTACAGTGGCTTTGAAATATGCATCTTTATCTAAAGAAAATTGCACATTGGTTGCCACATAGAGCGTTGAAACGCTGAAATTAATTGTAAGAAGGGTGCAATATCTCAATTTTGGGGAGCGTGAAAGTGTCACTTTATTTTTCTGTCTCAGCAAGTCTGCTCTTCAAAGTGTAAAATTCTTAGTTTTTATTGCAAGAGGTGACCCTCATTTTGATGAGATGCAACTCTTTTGAGTCACTTATTACCAACTTCAGAGTAGAGTAAATGTTAGTGTGAACCCCAAAGCAGTTTGTCACCCTGACTTACCAGAACGGCAAGTTAGTTAATTTTTCTAAATAATAAATTCCTAAATCTAAATCTTAAATTGTTTGAGGAAGACCTTGCTATAGTGATTATGTGCAGTAGCAGAATTCCTATGAAATGGGAAACTTCACCGAAAGGAATTCCTATTTTTATCTGTTTGTCATTTGGTAAATCCTTCACTTATTTTCATAATGGTTTTAAACTGGATATCATTCAAAACATTAGTTTTTTGTTTGAAAATACTAGAATACTAAAACAAGATGTGTTGTACTAGCCTCCAAGCTTTAATTTAAGTTCTCACCTCTGTATATAAGGATGTGTATATCCCCATTTGTCATAATGAGGATATATCACTTTAAATGTGCCTTAAAGTGAGTCTGACATTTGTTTAAAATTATGAATTGGAAAAAGAAAATACAAAATTAAAATTATTACAAAATGGATTAATTAAAATAGGTCCCTCCTAGACAAAATCTGACAATTTTTTTTAAAAAATGAAGAGCAGAATGAGTCATCAATTTAAATGTTAGCCAATATAATTCTTCATTAATATTTTACAGTACAAAATGAGAGGAAAAGAAATAGCATTTCTATCCTGGTGTGTGAGTGGTCCTATATGAAATAAAGTGTAAACCTAAATTTAAACTTAATGGTTAAATAGTTCCAGTTTTCATCAACTTGGATGAATAGTTTCCAGAACTATTTTGGCCTGGTGGTGGTGGTGGTTCACCATCACCTGGAGAGTTCAGCTCCTCATTGTGTAATTTGATGATGGTAGTCAAGAAGGGTGGAGGAAAAAGTGGCTTCCAAAAGGTACCAAAATGGTGCTTTAATAATTTGTAGTTTTTAGCATCCTGCAACTAAAGTAAAATCTTACATTATTGGTTATTCAGTTATAACTGTGTGGTTCTTTGGTCACCAAACTGAACAGTCTTCATTTCTTTATCTCATGCAACTAAATGTTTTGACTTTCTTATCTCTGTCTTGTAAAACCAGTCCATCAGAGGCCGAGTGCTCCGCACCTCAGAAAATAAGGCTCTAGATAATTTCTTTTTTCTGAGGTGCTTATTTACACTTTGAGATTGTGTATCTGAGCTGAAGGGAAAATAGCTCCAAGAACAAAAGGCATAACAGAATGTAAAAAGTTAAATACTTCTGTCCCTTCATAGATTTCAGTTCTCACATTTGAACAAACAACTTTTTTTCAGCACCAGCGTTTTTTTGTCAATGATTTTGGTCTTCACTTATAAAATGCAATGTCATTCTCATCACGTACTTGCCCATGGTGTCAGTCTAATTTATGGGTTTGTGGTTGAAAAGAATATTTAAGTTTTGCAACATGGATGTTAGTTACTACTGCGATTTGTCAACCCATCTGGTCTTTGTAGGACTGACATCGGAGATACAGAAAGAAGCCAAACTGTTAAAATTTTAGATCTTTGAACTGCTTTTAAAAAAGTCCAATCCTGCTTTTTATCCCTTGATGGAAATTTAAATCTTGGAAGCAATGTATAAGTGGAGAAGGAAGTGCTAATAGTTATTTGGTTCCTGAGTATTGGTTCTGTGGCTATCTTGAGCTTTGTAACAGCTGTAATATAAATGTAATCCATTTAAACTCTGCAAGAACATTAGCAGTTTGCCTGGGAATTATTTCTTTATAAAGGCTTAGAAGGAGCACTGAAAATCAAACTGCAAGAGGACTGTTTAATAAAAAAAAAAAAAAAAAAAAGGCAGAAGTCTTGAGCATGATTAAACGTGAGGAAGAAAAAACTGCCTGACAGACCTGTTCACTTTTTGTATATGTATAGCTAATTTCATCTTCTGTTTTGTTTGAAATGGTTTCAGTATTTTCTTCCTTTAACAGCCTGACAAATTTAATTAGATTAAAAGATAAACTTATGTTCAGTACAGAATGCTTACTGAGAACAGCAAGCAAAAATCAGATCTCTTCTCTTGGTTCAATATTTAGTTTTTGAATGTGAACTTTTTTATATTGTGGTCAATAAAACCTGTGGAGATCTTTCTCTAGAAACTATTGCTTAAATTTATACATATGCATTTAAACTATTAAAGAGTACCTACTAGATGTGGAAAAATGTGTATAAATTTGACAATATATATTGATCTGAGTTGCTGAAAGGCCTGAAGCCTGTACTCTTCCTATATGGCTGCTTGAACTTCAAAAGTAGGTTGACATGTTGACCTTTAAATATTGGTGATTTCTAAAAATTTGTTCTAGATGTCTGAAGCGTCGTGTTAGCCCTCAGTTTCTCATGGCCAGCATTTAAGACTATCTGGCCTAATGGTCACTACTTTGTTGACTAATTAATCCTGCAATTCTTGTGCATGGAAAACTTAGATGAAATGGGTTGTGTGCATAAAGTCCCATTCTTGCAGCCTTTGATTCGTGAAGTGCAGATTTTAGCCAAACTCAAACCTTGTACGTTTGACGCTTCGGTCTGAATGAATCTTAGCCAGAGAAGAGAAATGCAGCGAGCTTTAAAACATTTCATAAGGTGGTTAAAATTTTCAAATTAATTCATTCTAAAAGGTCAGTGATGTTGGAACCCTGAGACTAAAGGTCATAACTAAAGCAAGGAGGAAGTTGTCTCATTTGAAAAATCTGCTTCAAATAGTCTTAAGATTTATAATGTATGAAATGTTAAATTGGAGCTATTTTTCCAGGGTTTCTGCTACATTTATTGCAACAATGCACTTTTGTACATAAAACTGTCCTTTGTAAATTCTGTACCTACTTGCCACAATGTTTATAGAAAGCTTTTTTTTCTGAAGTTGTGAAGAACTGCAACACTGGTGACTGACTTTATTTTCAGCTCTTCATTGTATTTAAAATAGTCATGTGAACATCAAAGTACGGGTTGGAATTAAAAATAACATAGCAAAGATGTGCTGATGAAACTGAAAATGTGGTGTCTTGTTTTGAACAATAAAGTTTGACATGAGGTTTATGTGCCCATTGCCCGGCCTCTGGGCAGATGGCATAAATAAATGCAGCATGTTTAAGCTGCCTTTGGTAGTAGACAGCATGTACAGCCCTACTTGTTCATAATAAATAACCCAGCAAAGGTTCATAGTAAAACATACAGTTGACTAAAGCAGATGTGCTTTCAGCTGAACTCTGACGGATCAGAGGAAATGAGTTACTTAACCTGAAACCCACTAGCAAAAATGCTCTGGCTTTAATCAGTGACTTTGCACCTACAGGTTTCAGAGTGGTAGCTGTGTTAGTCTGTGTCAGCAAAAACAAAGAGGAGTCCTTGTGACACCTTAGAGACTAAGGAATTTATTTGGGCATAAGCTTTTGTGGGCTAGAACCCACAAAAGCTTATGCCCAAATAAATTCCTTAGTCTCTAAGGTGCCACAAGGACTCCTCTTTGTTTTTTCACCTACAGACTGTCACCAAAAGTTCTCATTTGTTCTCTACGATCATGGTGCTGTGCATAGGGAGAGGAAGTCTTTAACTGTACATTTTTACTGCAGCGTTAATCTATCCCCACATACAAATCTCTGATCTGAGTTTAGTGGTGCTTTCAACCCAGGCTAGCTAGCCTATCCTGGGGTATTGGCTAAAACCCAACTGAGGCTTTCAGTCAGGCAGGTAACCCACCTACTTTATAGTGAAGATGCAGGTAAAACCACTTGAGGGCTGATAGTCCTCCAGTGCTTTCCCACACTTCCCCTTGTATGCCTGGAAGGACAGACAAGTTCTCCCACAATTCACTGGAAAGGAATCAAGTGGCTCTGCTACTGTAAAACAAAGAACCATGGGACAAGCCTACTGAAGTACTAGTGACACATACTGCAGCATCAGTGAGAGCTTTGCAGTGTGGTGGTTCACACCTGGGCCAGGCTAACCTGGGTGCTCAGGCCTGGCTGCTGATTACTTGAGATAACTAGTGAAGACATCTCCTAAATAGATACATTCAGAACCATAGAGGCAAGGCCTTGTGTAGTCTGCTATGCTTCAGAATTTGTCATGGAATTGACTCCTCGGTTTACCAATTAAAATGGAGCAATTTAATCTCAAAGTATTGCAATTGCAATCTAGAGAAGTTAAGGTTTTTAACTTTGTCTGTTTCCACTAGAGGGAGTTCTGTGATTGTATTATTTACCTCCTCTGACAGTGCAGTTCAACAGACTTGTTCTTTATTCAGTTCCTTTTCTTTATTCCTCAAAGAGAAAAGTTATACTTGTTATCAGGATGACTGATTCATGCTCTAAAGTGTTTTAGTAGGAGAGAGAAACCTATAAAAGAATGTGGTATCTATCTTTTACAATTAAATTTACACTTTAGGTGTTTTTTGTAAAAGTTTAATTAGCTTTTTTTTTTTTAAATAGGTGACATTGCTATAATTTTTCTCTGATGGTCCTTGCATTTGGGAGTTGGATGTCTACCCTATCTGTAGTTAATAGGGAATACTTTTAAGTCTCTTGAACTTTGGTTCAAATCCAGTACTGCTGAACATTAGCTGAAAGTTGCTAACAGCTGCATGACTAGGTGGTTGATGTGAAATGAAATAGTCTGAATCCAGTTCCTTCTGCTGGGCAGGTATTTACATCACAAAACTCAGATCGTGGCAGTTGGTACCCTCAGAAAAATGGCAGCGGTGCTGCCTCCTACCCTTTCACTGATTATGCCAGGTAAGGTTTGGGGCTCGTTGGTTGGTGACTTGGGGAAACTTGGATTGCTGCCTCTGCTGAACCTGTTCTGTAGGTAAACAAAATGCTTCACTTTCTACTTGTGTCTGTGTGGTGCCCTTTACCCTCATTAAACATCTTTCCTTAATATAGATACAACTGCTGACTAGGGTGTTCTTTTCCCCTGGAGTCTCAGCACGTGCTGGGAGCTCATGGCCCTACTGTTCCTGGACAGTATTAAGACTCTTTGTACTAGAGTGTATCTACAATGGCTGTATCATTATCCTCCTCATGATGCTGCACAAATAGCCAGCTTTGTATGCTGAAGAAAATTCAGGCAGGAGGGAGAGAATTTCTGAGGCAGGTACTTGCCCAGAACCACTGCTTGCTAGATGTGCCTGCCCCTGGAACCCCTAAGCTCCAGCAGAGCGAAGCACTGTCTTGCTGTTTTAGAGCAGGAGTAGGCAATCTATGGCACGTGAGCTGATTTTCTGTGGCACTCACACTGCCCGGGTCCTGGCCACCGGTCCCGGGGGCTCTGCTGCTGGCCTGGGGTACTGGCCGGCCACCCGCCCCCTGCCAGCTGGGGTTCCGTCTGCCGGCCCTGCTCAGCCCGCTGCCTGCCACGGGTCCAGGGGGCTCTGCTGACGTCCCGGCCGCTGGCCTGGGGCTCTGCAGCCACCCCCACCTGTGGCCCACTGCCCCCAGCCTGGGCAATGAGGGGTGTAGACGGGGCAAGAGGGGGCACAGCTCAGCACCCCCACCTTAAAAATTGTTCCAGCACCACTGTGATAGGTTATTTTTAAGTCCTGATTTGCTGCTTACATCACAGTCACGCCATGTGGAACAGCGCACTGCGTTTGACATTAAGATTAGAATGTACATGCAAGAACAGACATCAGAATTTTCTGACATTTCAAGATTTCCAGCGATTTGGCCCAATGCTTTCTTTCCTAATTAAACCTGAAAAGTTCAACAAAAGGGACTTGGATTTGTCTGTATTTCAGTGGATGAGTGTTGAAGATTTCAAAATGCAGCTCATTCAGTTAAAAAGCTCAGAATTGTGGGCATCGCAGTTTGGAGATCGGCGGAGTGCACTTGAAGGTACTGAGAGAGACCATGGGGCCTCTATTCTGACCTGCTGGACATCCCTGCCAGTGAAATTTTACTGTTTGAAGAAAATTGCGTTTGCGATGCTTTCAGCATTTGGATCCACATATCTGCGTGAACAGGTATTTTCACACATGAAATCTGTCCTCTGTCCCTCTCTGCGCCGGTTAACAACTGATCACGCAGAAGCCTGGGTGCAGCTTAAAGTATCCAAATACGTGCCAGACATTGGAAGACGCAGCAAGGAAAAGCCAGGGCAAGGATCACACTAACCTAATAAGATCTTCATTTTAATTAAATTTTAAATGAAGCTTCTTAAACATTTAGAAAACCTTATTTACTTTACATACAACAGTAGTTTAGTTATATAATATATAGACTTGTAGAAAGAGACCTTCTAAAAACATTAAAATGTATTACTGGCATGTGAAACCTTAAATTAGAGTGAATAAATGAAGACAGCAAACCACTTCTGAAAGGTTACTTACCCGTTTTAGAGTTTAGGTGCTCTGCCCAGGAAAGACCTCACCTGCGTGAAAGCCTTGCCCTGTGGTCAGGTTTGATGTTAATCGCTACTTAGCAGCAGGCCCCTTCTTAGGCCTCCCGGTAGTTGGATTTAATTCTCAGGAAACCCCCTAACTTTAAACACACACGTGCATTTTCTCTCTCTCTCCTAGTTTCTACAAGGAGGGGGGAGGTTAGATCCTACTAGTAGCAGGCTGGCCCTTGCTGCGTAATTAGAGCTGGACATGCTGCATGTACAAAAAGTCTCAAACACCATGTATCCTTTAATGACGTGCTCAGCTGTAGTGTTCTTTACTGCTTCCCAGATAGTGGAGTTGGTTTCTTATTCATACACATTTTCCCTCTGAGAAGGGGAAAACTGTTTTGAAAAATTGACAGTTCAGCTCCTTCAGCAGCCGTGTGTATTTTTGCTCCTCCTTGCCTACTGTAATGTAAAGTATTCCCAGCGGCACTTCATTTCTGTATACATCATCAGTAAGTGGGATGGGAGGAGGGGGTGAAAGAGCTGAAGAGTGGAGGTGCAAAGTTTCAAAACACACGTCTTGGTGCTGTGTCTGTATCTGCAGCCACATGAAAATCTGCTCTAATGTTTTGTAAAGAAACAGGAGCTTCCTGCACAAACTCCTTAGATGGACAAAGTTGTAGGTAACTAATTCTAGAATACTGGCCCTAGCAAAAGTTTACCCAAAGAGCCCTGGAGTGAGGGAATATACTTTGAAAAGGTAATGAAATACACCATACAGTTATTAACAACTGCATACTTTGGTCATCAAAAGTCCTTTTCTCTTCCCAATCTTGTAGTACCTTCTTTACCTACAAGGAAGTTGAAATGGTGGTGCAGAGAAGAGACCAGGGCTGCATAAAGAGGTGTGTGGGTTACAACTAGATACACCATTTGTTCACATCCCCTTGGACATGTTAGTTGGGCATCTCTTTTCCGCAGTGCAATGCTGCTTGGGGATGTGTAGCTGCCCATGTTGTTTTCTCCCCACTGTAACAGCACACACAACCCCAACCTAAAGATAGCCCAGGGGTGGCCAACCTGTGGCTCCGGAGCCACATGCACCTCTTCAGAAGTTAATATGTGGTTCCTTGTATAGGTACCGACTCCGGGGCTGGAGCTACAGGTACCAACTTTCCAATGTGCTGGGGGGTGCTCACTGCTCACCCCCTGGCTCTTCCACAAGCCCTGCTCCCACTCCACCCCTTCCCTGAGCCGGCCATGCCCTCCCTCCACTCCCCCTCCCCCTCCCCCAGAGTCTCCTGCTTGCCGCAAAACAGCTGATCGGGAGGTGCAGTGAGGGAGGGGAAGGCACTGACTGGCAGGGCTGCCAGTGGATGAGAGGTGCTGAGAGCGGGGGTGGGGAGCTGATGGGAGGGCTGCTGAGGTATTACTGTGGTTCTTCGGCAATGTACATTGGTAAATTTTGGTTCCTTCTCAGGCTCAGGTTGGCCACCGCTGAGGTAGTCCTATGTTTTCCACATAACTAAATACAATTCTTGGTACTAAACAATACACATTGGAACAAAGCATTACAATGTGCAGCAGTTGTACATCAGAGAAATCTGCGGACATGGGGATCTTAATATTTAATAGTTATGCTCCCTCTTCATTACGCCTTTTGTGTTCTGGATTTATTTTTCTTAATTTCTGTTGTCCTTTCGGACTGTCGTATGAAATGTCCTTGAATGTTAAGGGTTGATCCATAAATTCTCTGTTGATGGTATGGTGGAATTATTGACCTCCTTTAGAGAGAGATCCCATATTGTATCCCTTTAACAATTTTGTATGTGCTATAAGGAAGGTCACTTGAGTAAGAAAACCAGGCTTTTACAGTGTAAAAATAATGATAAAGGAAAAAATCAGAAGGAAGAGCTGAAGTAATTGTAGGATGGATTTACTCATTAAAATTCCTAGTCTTGTTTTTTAATGCAACTAAGCTCTTAGCCTATATCTTCTGGCACTGAGTTGCACAGGTTAATTAGGAATTGTTAATTATTTCCGTTCATCAGTATTTAAATATGTGCCATTTAATTTCATTGGCTGTTCTCCTTGGCTTTGTGTTATAAAAAAAGGCAAACTGAAGAGTCCAGCTGAACACCTCTCTGCCATTTATTTTCTTTACTTTGACTCTATCTCTTCTAACCTAAGAGTCCTAAACGTTTTATTTTCTCTTATTACTATTTGTATTGCAGTAGCGCTTAAGCATAACTCCATTATGCTAGGATCTGTACAAACACAGCCCAAAACGACAGTTCTTGCCTGGAGGTCTTTCAATTTCTCTAACCATTTCTCTAGAGCCTTTCTCTATTTTTTTTCTTTTTCATGATGGATCTCCCTTGAGTTAGGGCAATGAGACTGGAACACAGGATTCGTGATAAAGACGAGCCATCCAATTCAGTAACATTCTATAATCTGTCCCTTTCTTAAGGCAGCCGAATATCTTGTCACCACTGACCAGATATTCAGATTGAGCTGTGCACGATGGCACCTACTACTTTTTCTCTGAGTTGTTACACACTGATGAGTTCTTAAATTACCTGTATCAGTTCTTTCCACTGGGTGTCACCTTGCGCTTGTCCACACTGAATTTCATCAGTTGTTTCCCAATCACTGGGCTTTAAGGTCCCTCTAAAGTTCCTTGCAATTCTCTAAATAATGTCACTGGAAATGTCATCTCCATATTCCCCTCTTTTCCCAGATAATCATTAGAAAACCACTTCTAGTACAAGTCCGTGGAACACCCCGCAATTAACCTGCGACCATGTGTAAAATTGACCAGTTATTCCTACTCTTGTTTTCTACTTGCTAATTAGGGTCCAATCCATGACAGAACTTTACTTCTCAACCTGTGAATGCTTTGCTGTATTGGTGGTCTCTTGAGGAAGACCTTTTAAAAAATGCTTCTTGAAAGTCCAGCTAAATATCTGTTGGTTCGCCTTTATTTGCTACTATGTTGACTTCTTCAAAGAATTCTAGTAGATTGGAGAGATGCAGTTTTCCTTTACACAAGTCATGCTGGTTTGTCCTTAGGTTGTGCTTATGCTGGTTTTTTATAACTTCATTTATTGTGTCAACTAATTTACCTGAAGTAAGGCTCATGAACCTGTAATTCCCAGAAACGCTCCCTGTTTTAAAGATAAAGAAAACATTGGCTACCTTCCAGTAGCTGATTTTTAATGACTCCTAAATTATGTAGCCTAATAGCTTTAGACACTTCATTCTTAAATCCCTTTGGATGAATAGGCAACTTGATAGAGCAATGTGGGGAAACTTGCATTAGCTAAGTTCTAGCTGGTTGGTTGACAAACAGAGAAATCTAGTCTTCAAATCTCAGTCCAGCACCTTCCATGAGCACAATATATACCTTACAAAACTTGGGAACTGTGCAAGCCCATGCCTTCAAAGTAGCCCAAACTGATTCTTGTTTTATATCATGCAATGATTTGCCATCAGATAATATCTGCAGTGTAATCAACAAGAATGTGAGTGCTTTCTAGTAGTGGACCTGTTTACTAGAGTGAGTTGAATCATGAAAAGAAAAAAAAAAATGACAGGCCTAGTAATCTATTTGAAAATATTCGACTAATACACGATTTGAGTACTATTTGGCTGCCTATACAGTGTACCTGAGCTGCAGTGTCTCCTGTTGCTCCAAACAGTCACTCTTGTTGGCATGGAAACAATATTACCAGAAACCATTTATATTGGTTTATTTGGTAGGCAGATGAAAATAATATGTATATAAATATTTTCATTAATCCCAAGAGAAAATGTATATTGACATGAAAGGGAGCATGTCCTTTATGAAGTCTGAAAGACAACATCCTCATCTGTTAGCGCTGGAATATGTTCAATAAGGTGAGTTTATTTACCAAATAGAAGCCATTCAAAGCATAAGTACGGCTTACTAACCTATTACTCTTAACAAATCCATGCACTTCCTCCTGAAAGGATTTAGATCGTAAAACTGTTTGTTTGAAGTTACAAACGCTAGTCAACCGAAAATGAAGCAGTGACTAAAATCTTAGTACAAACTCATTTGCAGGCTGATAAAATGAGTGTAATTGATAGTTCTAAATATCTTATTGGCCTATGTATTAAAATTCTAGAATATGTCTCTCTTTCTTAGTATTGCATTAACTGTAATTTCTATGTAATGCTTGAATTCATTTATATATTTGCACAATACACTATTAGATAAAAAAGTGCCAAAATGTGTATAAGGAGGCCATCACTTTAGCTTAATTGCACACAAATTTCCTGTAGACTCTGATGCTTAAGACCAATAACGAGACTGCTACAGCTAGAATAAACGCATTAGCTTATAAATTTAGAGCTTCTACCTGCTTTGCAGAAGGAGAATCGTCTCTAAATGAGCCTAGTAACATTGATTTGTGATTAATCATTTTACTTAGTGACTCATCTGTGATCACAGTACAACAAAAATGCCATGTTTGCTTAGTGGCATTAACTCCATTTATCTTCTGTGCATGCAGAGAATTGCCTTGTTGTCAATGTGGGACTGGGAATATGTCTGAACAATACAGTTGTTAAATTTTGTTGTCAGTTTTTGATATCGCAGAATTGGGACGGAGGGAAAAGGCAATTGATTAAAACAAACCAACAACACCCCCTTCAAATTTAATAATTCCAGTTGGTCAAACCAAAGTAGTATTTGAAATAACGAGTTTGCATCTGCAGAACCGAAATAATTACCCGGAAAATGACAGTATCTTCCACTTGCGGCTGAATTCCTCACTTCGGCTTTTCATATTGGGCCCAATTCTGCAAGCTGATGAGTGCTCTCAACTCTCTTAGGATTTTATTAGATCAGAATTGTAGGGTTCACTTGCTATGTTAGCACCACAATTTTAATGATAAATCATCTGTGTTCCACTTGACTCTAATCCAGCTGTGTCCTTGCCCTTCAAACAGAGATTTCTGAAAATGTGTATTGGGTAGGGAGGTTTGATGAGTTTATGGAAGAGGATTCTGTCAACTTTCATAAGGAAATCTATGGGAAGAACTGCTACTTGTTGAAGAGCATTGCCAGAGGGACTGAGAGACTAAAATATTGTTTGGTAACTTTTACGTTACTCTGTTTTTGGCTATCGGTCATATAATACTATGTATTTTTATAGCACCTCTTACCAGAGATGTTACATTAATGGTCTGCATCCCATGGTCCAGTGGACAGGCCACAGGACTAAGAGTCAGGTGAGCTGGGTTCTCTTCTTGGCTGTCAATCATTTGTTGTGTGCCCTTTGGCAAGTCACTGCACCTCTCTCTACGTCTTCCCATCTTCAAGGCAGGGACTATTTCGTCCTTTGTTTGTAAAGTTGCAAAATTCACAGCTGTCCTGTTCAGGACAGCGTTTCCAGCTCAAGTGTTCAAAAATCCTGAGCTAGAATCCAAAATCATATCAAGTTAATCGTGAAACTTACAGATTATATATATCTATATCTATAGATAGTGTGTGTGTATATTTGGTGTGTGTCTATATTTAATATGTAATAATTTTGTCTTCTGGCTTTTGAGTCATTGGAGTTTATATTTAAGCTTTTCTATACAACCATAAGGGCTAGATACTGTAGCTGGAGAAGGGCTTTCAATGTGACAAATCCTGATTTTAAAAGGAACCTGGAACTAGTTGTGTACACTTTCAACACTGCTGCTCTCTATTCTGTTGATAGCAGTGCTTCAAGTAGGCACGCTGGAAATCAAATGACTCTTATTCGGCTTTTCAATTAAGACTTAACCACTTTACGTGCACCTTAGTGATGATCAGTAGGAAAATGCTGACACCTAGAATTGTTTGGATAAAGTAATCTGAGTCATTGACGCTAATCTACATTTGTTTGACAAAATGGGGCCTCTTGCCATATCATGACTAACATGACATCATGACGTTAATGCTCAATCCGTATACATAAATCATTAACTGTTTAGTTTTGATTTAGAAACCTGAGGAAATTAAATGCTCCACCAAATGCGTATGTTTCTCTCTCAATATTCTGAACCAGCCATCTCCAGGGGATTTAGGATGCAGTAGAAAAATGAATTCAAGAGCTGAACGAAGTCTGGATCCCAGGGGCCAGAAAGATGCTTGCAAGCAAAAAGCTAAGCAAAAAACCAAACCCCATTGTGACCGCCCCCATCCCCTCCAAACCATGAACTGGTGAAAAAGAATAATGAGGTGATGCAATTTTAAATGCTGCCTTTATCTATGCTAGGATATTAGATGCTACACTACACCCAAAAAACAACAAAAGCTAAGAAGAATACCAAGATTTTGATTTTTTGGGTGGAGAGCAGAAATAAGGTCCCGATCCTACAGAAACTTTGGCATATGGTTAACTTTACTCTCTTGAATAGTCAAGAGGATGACTTGCATGCTTAAAGCTACTCACGTGCACAGGTGTTTGCAGGACCAGGACTGAAGGCTTCAATTCAGCACAGCATTTAAGCACGTGCCTAAAGCTAAGCGTATGATCTGTTGAATAGGGATGGGCTGCTGAATCAGTGCTGAAGGGGGGGGACGGGACCTTGCCAGTGTGATCATATCTTGCATGATATGTCACGTTCCTTCAAGTGCTTGGGAAGAAATGTACAGGTGTTTGTTATGGCTGCTGTCTTCCATGTTTCTAACAAATATCCTGAGGCAACGAATAACAGTCGAGTCCTGTGTACAATAACGTTACTTTACAATGACACTCATGTGACTTTCCAAGTCCTGTCACGCACTCTGATTAGTCCACTGAAATAATGGGATAACTCCTACTGAGTAAGGTTTCCCCGAGAAGAAACTACGATAGTGGTGAAATTTGAGTTTAAATTGAAAAGCTTTAGGATTTCCTGTCTTTTCTGATTCATAGCAATAAGCTTTGCACTCCTCTTCCTAAAATTTAAAGACGACTTTGGTTTGACTTTAAGATGGGAATGAGAAGAGACCATAAGGCAGAGTGGGAAAGGCAGATTTCTTAACGAGAAACAATTTTGTCTCTGAAACTTGAGGCTCTTGAGTTACTAAAATGAATGTGTTTTCATTTTTTATAATATCTGTTTATAGTATCTGTACAGAAACTAAATCTGAGGTGCTTTCCAAAACCCTACTTAAGCCTCACTTCATCCCTTTAAGGTTGGGAAACATGAATACCCTGTTTTATAGAAAGGGAAACTGAGGCACAGAGCAGTTGTGAGCTGACCAAAGTTACAGAGTAAATAAAGCAGAACAGGGCCTAGAACCTGGGAATCCTGCCCTGATTTGACCTCTTGTTATCCTTCCTTCCTTTTGAGAGTGTTAACACATTCCCAAACAGGGTCTTCTTGTTCTCTTTCACGGTGCTCATTTGACAACGCTTATGAAAAACAGCATTATTAGGTGCAAGTAAGTAAAACCTTTTATTTGACCCCTTTCACGACTCATTCAAAATCTAGACGCTTGTTGCTAATTATCATTTTGGCTATTTTGGAGGAGCAAGTATTTAAGCCAATGAGATTCCCATCTATTCATAGGTTTCAGAGTAGCAGCCGTGTTAGTCTGTATCCGCAAAAAGAACAGGAGTACTTGTGGCACCCGAGAGACTAGCTCACAAAAGCTTATGCTCAAATAAATTTGTTAGTCTCTAAGGTGCCACAAGTACTCCTGTTCTCTTTGCCATCTATTCATGTATCCCCCAACTGGACTTCAGTTTATTTGTTACATGCAGAATTTATCAGTTCAACCCACTTATTTTTTTTTCTGAGCCAATGTCATGATCCGGGATTTCTATTTTATAAAGCAGATGTTGTGTCTTTTAATATTTTATTGGTTTTTACACATTTTGAGGGAAACTCATCCATCCTTCAAGAAAAGCTTTGCTTTGAGATGTATTGGCATTGCATATTAAAGTGCTTCAGTTATGTACTGATTACATATATTTGCAAACTTCAGCACTAAGTATGTTACATTCCAACTCTATTAATTGAAAGGAAAAACTAATTTGCTATTCTAGATCTTTATGTTGAAACAAATTTGGAAAATTGTATGCAAAATAAAATATATGAATATTTCATTCCTACTTGCCTTTCTTTTCGTAGATACTGCAAAGCAATTAGGACCTATTTTAAATATGAGCTATATCATAATATATCCATATTATGGATTTTGGCTCAAAAGCTAGAACGTGATGTTTGAGGGGTAAGTTCAATAATCTAAGAAGGATTTGTTTTACTTCATATAATAAAACTCAGCCATTATTTTTCAGCTACGCTGGCTTTTAGGGGCTCTGTTTACAATGAACAATATATTCTTTGGAATACAGAAGTCCCTTTTAGAATGAAATAAAATGAAAATTTTTCTAACATCTCTGAGTGGATGAGCTCTAAAGAATTCAATACAATACCCCCCTCTGCCCAGTTCAAGCCAGTAATATAAGTTTTTACAGTTGCTAATAGCAACTTATGTGGCGAACATAATTACAGCAATTTAGAGGACACTGGTAATATGAATTTCTTCAAGTAGTTAAATACTAATGTCTTTCATGACAACATCAATGTCAGCCCCACTCCAAGCGAAGGACAAATGAACTTACCATTTTTATTTGCTTTTTCTGAATGAAAGGTTTTCAGAAAAGTGACAGTCTAGTCTGTAATTTTAACTTGATTTATTTGAATTAGTGAAATCTTTATTAAATACATCCCAGTGCACATCTTAAATATTTCCCCCTAGATATTAAACATCCATTACTTTTTAACTTCCACCAGCGCTCACACACTTTAATTTCTGTGCCTGACAGTCTTCTTGAAAGAAAGGAAAAGATAAGTGAAAAGGAAAAGGTCACTTATGTACCAGAACCATTACAGCGAACAGGAGCATTTGGCTAGCACATTTTACCTACTAATCTAAGCGATAGGCAGAAGTGTTGATCCAATGAGAGGTATATCTGACTTGTTTACATTGGGATCAGAATGAAGGGATGGTCTTTTGCTGGGGAAGCTGTTTTCCAATGTATTATCTCTGGCTGTTTACTCTTTCATCTGCGTCTGTGAGCAGGAGTGGGTCTACATTTATTAGTTATTCGCAAAGAAACATTAATCTCGAGTTAAAGTACCTAGGGTAATAAGGAAGAAAAGGCAAGGCAGTACTGAAATACGCTCCTGGAAAGGATGTGGAGGGATACTGGGAGTAGAATGCAGGCCTGACAAGTGAGGAAGAAAATAAAATGACATCCAAAAGTTAAAGTGCTCTCTTGTGGTGAAATTCTGGCTTGTTGAAATCAACGGAAGTCTTGCCATTGTCTTCAGTGGGGCCAGGATTTCATCCTTGTTCTTTTTATCTGTGACTCTCCAGCTGGTAACTCTGTATCTATCCATGGTTCTTCTCTAAGAAACTCAGATGTTGTCCTGGTCTTTGAAGGCTCAATCCAAAGTCTATTAAAGTCCATGGAAGGACTCCTCTTGATCGGCAGGCTTTGTATTGGGGCTTAAGGAAAGCAATATGCTGTATTCTGCAGATGTTATTTCAATTTGTATATTCCTTGTATTCAAACTTGAGTGAGGTTATTCCATGCTGTTTTGGAAACACTTGGGCGCACACAACTCCACATGCCTTTCAACCGCTCATATATTTTTCTAATATTTATCTCTGGTCTAAGTTCTTACTTCTTCCCATGCTTGTATTTGGTATCCCAGAATCCCAACGGCAAGCTCTGTTTTGAAGATATGCTAGCGGGTCTTCATTATTACTTGATAGCATGAATAGTATCACTAGTTCCAGCCAGAATAGACTGTGTCTACACATGCTTTTAAGCACAGCAGGCCAGGATGATTTTGACTGTCCTCTATAAAGCCTGAATGGCCAAGCGATCTCAGAAGTGCCCTTTGTACTTAGCTCCCTCTTGATATACGCCAGACTGAGTTTGAACAGCATCCTAAAGACATCTGAAACATCAATTTAATCTGTTTATTTTTTACAGTGTCAGTGGCTGGTAAGATATTGCCTGTCACTAAATGAAGGTGGTAATTACAGTTCTTGGTCTGTACTGGGTCCTTTTGTGAACACTTGTTTAGATTTTGTGAATATCTCTGGTAAATATCTCATGATGGTGTGACGCTTCCTTTGGATACCCAGGGTTGTGAGGCATCTCGCTACCACCTGCCCTTAGCATGAGGGAAACTTGTCTGTGCTTGCCGTGGGTTGGCTTCCAACTCCCCTGGCCCCAGGCAACACAAGCACTCCCCTCTAGGCCTTGTGGGCCCTGCTGTCTCTCTGCTGATTAGCGAAAGACACACTACAACCCCTGAGCCCTCCGAGACGCTCCTTGGAGTGTCCAACCCCTGGCCACTGAGGGTTTGTCTATACAGCAATGTAACCCCAGGGTTAGCCGGACTCAAGTCAGTTGACCCGTGTTAGGGAATCCTGGGCTTGAAGCATCTACATTGTATTTAAACCCTAGGTTAAGAGTTTTCTGACCCATGCTTGAACCTAGCGCCCTGGCATCCACACTACAGTGCACAGACCAAGTCTAAGTAACTATCCCGGAGTACCTAGCGCCCCCCTCCCCCGCCCCCAAATGTGGCCAGTCTAGCCATAAGTGCATGGTGCACTGTGGGAAAACTTTACTGCCCACCCTGCAAAACCAGGAAACAGTTCCCTTTGCAAAAGCCTTGATTGGTTCACTCTCCATGCAAACCCAGGAGGCTCTCTGCTAGTGTGCTTGCAGACTGGTGACCAGAACAGAATGGGTTAACCCTGACCTGAGCTGCTGCCATTTGCCAAGGGGGGTGCTTCTGTTTTCAGTAGAGTGAATTGCAGACTGTTGGGATAGAGAGATCTATGGAAGTTGTCCCATGGAATTGTGGGATACTTCCGGTTGACGGATGTGACCTGAGTCAGGCAGGGCTGCGGCTACACTGTAAAGCAATAGGGCTTGGACCCTGGGTCCCTGCTTGACTTGAGCTCGGACCCTCCAGCCCTGCAGGGTCCCAGCCCTGGGTTAGCACAATTGCAGTGGAGACACCCGGTGTGGTTAGGCTTGAGCCTGGCTTCTAGCACAGGTTTACATTGCACTGTAGACCAATGGATCTCAACGTGTACCCCGGGGGCTACGCAGAGATCTTCCAAGGTGTACGTCAACTCATCTAGATATTTGCCTAGTTTTACAACAGGCTACGTAGAAAGCACTAGTGAAGTCAGTACAAACTAAAATTTCATACTGTCAATGACTTGTTTATACTGCTCTATAGACTATACACTGAAATGTAAGTACGATTTTTATATTCCAATTGATTCATTTTATAATTACGGTATATGGTAAAAATGAGAGGCAGCAATTTTTCAGTGATAGTTTGCTGCGGCACTTTTTTGTATTTTTATGTCTGATTTTGTAAGCAAGTAGTTTTTAAGTGAGGTGAAATTTGGGGGTACGCAAGACAAATCAGACTCCTGAAAGAGGTACAGTAGTTTGAAAAGGTTGAGAGCCACTGCTGTAGACAAACTCCTCACAGTATTCACTGACCACTGCTTACGAAAAAGCAGTACAAACCAGTTTGCCAGTTCCACCTCTGATCACCGCTTCACTTAACTCAAAGAACTTAGATTTGTTTATAGTGAAATCACGTATGAAGTTTATTTAACAAAGCACAGAGCTTCAAGTAATAGCAAGTAGATGTATTGGAAACAAATGGCTATATATAAAACAAAATCTTAACATGCATTCTGGAGCCTAGACTTGATTAACAAGAACTTCTCATATCTAATAAAGTATTGCTCACCCAAAATCCTTGCAGAGCGTTACTGCCAGGCTGGCTGTGACCCTTCTTGCATGAGACAAGCTGTCAGTTTGCCACTTAGGTGAAGGACTCAGTGTATCTTTCTGCACTCCAGGATATACCTGACCAGCTCTTTGTCTTTATTCATAAGCAGGACACCCTTCTGCTGTATGTTTCTTCCTGTAGATTTTCTCTCTTGTAGATTTTGCAATCTCTCAAGTCGCATCTGCCTTAGAATGCAAATAGGTCTACGGTGCAAGGCACACAATACACAGATTGGCCAGACAGAGTTACGGGTGTCAGTTACTTCCAGCCTGAAAGGAATATCTCTAAGGTATGTCACCTTGTGGGAATCTGCCTTAACTCCAGCACTTTCAGGACATAATTTTCAGTATAGGTACATAAGTCCTTAAATTTATCCGTGCATACATCTTGCAATGATTTTGATGACCAGTGGGCTACTGACTTTCAATAGAGACCTCACACGTCACCCTTTGGTGAATTATTATGCAGATACCCAACCCAGGGGATTCTGTAAAATCCTATGCACCTCTTGTGCCCTCTGCCAGTTGGTACCAAGGGGTCCCTGGGTCACAGATTGTTGTGACAGAAATGTCTTTAACTTCAGGCCTTTTCAGAATTGTACTTCCAAGTTCCAAGTCTAAAACCATTGAGAAATGGTGGCAACTCCTATGATAAATAGGAGAGAATGGCTTCCTTAAAAATAGAATTTGGGTTTATTTTCAATTGAATTTTAGACTAAATCATATTAATTAAACTACCCTTATCATTAGACGCCCAAGTACGGCTCTGTTTTTTATCATTTTAGCTGGATACTCAGCATTCACAAAGATGAAGCTTGATATTTTCAGTGCTCTCACTACTCGCAAAGTTCACAAATATGTATACATCATACTATTTTAATTCTGGTTAGAGAAGAGTTGGATGCCAAATGCAGATACCTTGCAGATTACTCTCATACTTTTAGTTTGATGTCACTCACTGAATTTCCACCTCCTGGGAGCAGTGCTTCCTGGAACAAAGACTTAAGAGCAGCCTCTGTGACTCCAGTGTTAATAGGTCATTTCTGGGAATAACTTTTTTGGTTGACACTTCTATGAATCATGGACAAAGACAGTAGCTTCTATGGTTGGGTAAATGTTGCATAATAAATACTTCATTGAAGCTCTCTGGTCCACAGCCATTTTGGAATGTAGCCACACTTTTCAAAACCTGCCAGTCTCCCTCGAGTTGAGATTACTGATAAATCCTAAATTTGGGACTTCCAGGCATAAGAGAGAAATAAGGCAGAGCAAAATTTTTAATTCAAAACTTTTTTCAATGGAAAATTGGTTTTGCAACAAAATGAAAATTTTCCCGGGAAGTGTATGCTTTCCTCAAGAACTTTTCGATATTTATCAGAAAACTGAAAACCCCAATCCCAAATATTTTTGACCAGAAGCTGAAATTTTTTGGTTTCACAAAAAAAGTTGAATATTTTTTCAGCAGAAAATTTAAACAGATACCCCCACACCTTTTGTTGAAATGTTCCATGGGTGGGGGAAGCCATTTTCTGAAAAGTGCTTGAGGTAAATCATCGACTGAGATTGTCCTTTTAAAAGTTTTTTCAAGCTGTATACCAGACAGGAGTTTCCTTCTTAGCCACCATGGCAGGGTTCTTATGAGGTCCTCACTCCGGGTGAATGGAAGGGGGTCCTTTGGTCTCTATGGTGACCCATGACAAGAGCTACTCCAGGCCTAGGTCTGTTGACATTCCCAGAAAGAATGAGTTGTGGAAGGCAGGGAACTCTCTTTTCTGGAACTTCTTTACTCCTTTTAGCTTGAGGGCTTCCCTTTTCCCGAGATAAGCTAATTTCTCTGAAGAGGCAGCATCCTGGCCTCCTGGGCATTGCACAGCTCAGAAAGCTGTAGACAGGGCCGGCTTTAGGCCGATTCCCCCAATTCCCCTGAATCGGGACCCACGCCTAAGAGGACCCCGTGCCCGCACCTAAGAGGGCCCCACGCCCTAAAGAAGAGCACCTAACTTTTTAATTTTTACTCAGCTGGCGGCGGTCTGGGTCTTTGGCAGCACTTTGGCAGGGGGTCCTTCAGTTGCTCTGGGTCTTCGGCGGCATTTCGGCAGCAGGTCCTTCAGTGCGCGGAAGACCCGGAGCAAGTGAAGGACGTGCCGCTGAAGACCCGGACCGTCGCCAGGTATTCGAATCGGGCCCCGCACTGGCACATCTAAAGCTGTAGATGTGTTTTGGCTGGAGACTGATCATTGCAATGGAATAAAATCCACTTTCAGATTTTTTTTTTTTTTCCAAGCTAGAGAAATCAGTTTCTCAGGAAATAACTATTCCAGGCTGGAGACTTTCAGGCCAATGTAAGCAATGTCTGCAGATATTGCAGTGCTCTCTGACTTCCTCTTGAGAGCGTTATTTACAAGTTCTGATTTACAGCCATGAGGCACAGGCCTGCCCAATTCAGTGTGCTGAGGAAATCACACCCTCAAGATATTGCTCCTAATCTTCAGTGTCCTCATAGACTCCAAGGTCAGAAGGGACCACCATGATCATCTAGTCTGACCTCCCGCATGATGCGGGCCACAAAAGCTGACCCACCCACTCCTGGAAGAATTCTCTCCCTTGACTCAGCTGTTGGAGTCCCCAAATCATGATTTAAAGACTTCAAATCGCTGAGAATCCTCCAGCAAGCGACCCCTGCCCCATGCTGGGGAGGAAAGCGAAAAACCTCCAGGGCCTCTGCCAATCTACCCTGGAGGAAAATTCCTTCCCAACCCCAAATAAGGCGATCAGCTTAATCTGGAGCATGCGGGCAAGATTCTCTAGCCAGACCCTCTGGAAAAAGTTCTGAGAAACATGAATTCTCTTTGCCTTTTTGTAAGAGTTCTAAACAATCCCCATCCATGCTTAACTGACATTTCTTCCTAGACTGTTACAGTGTTCAGGACTTTCAACACTGGGGGAGTTGCTTGCTTCTTCATGGCCAGTATTTTTGTGTGTGTGTGTGTGTGTGTGTGGGGGTGTATTTTCAGGTATAATTGGGGTAGAAAATGTGCATAGCATTATATGTCTAATTAAAACCATGTCAATAAAAAGCAGTTGTGTGCTACATAAAAGAAACATTTGTAGAAAATTGGCCTGAATTACAGCTGTTTTATACACATTAATTTGCTTTGTCCATACAAAATGGAGTTGAATGAATAGCATGATTGTTTGACGAGGACTGAAAAGCGGCGCTTGGTGTAAGTAATTTAAATTGAGCACTATTATCATTTACGGATTTATTCTGTTTAGAATCAATAAGAGGAAAAAGCCCTGAAAGC
The DNA here is from genome assembly GCF_011386835.1 of Chrysemys picta bellii. Lineage (NCBI taxonomy): Eukaryota > Metazoa > Chordata > Testudines > Emydidae > Chrysemys > Chrysemys picta. Next base: position 92,265,863 of record NC_088799.1, read on the forward strand.
TTTACGCTAATGCTAATCACTCTTGGTTCAGTAACTCCTTGTGTTTAAGTTATGTATTTTTTTCCCCTCCTCTCAGTAATTGTGGCTACTTGGGAAGCCAAATATTTAAAGTACCTTCAACTGGGGAGAATCCCCCCTTCCCCTCACTTCATGGACAATTTGGCATCTGTAAATCTCTTGTTGTGATAGAAAAGTTCCCTCAGAGGTTAGTGATGCCAAACAGGAGGACAAAAGAGCCACTCTGGAAAGAAACTGAGCTCAGCTTACATGGACAATGTGCTGCTTTTATTATTGGCTTACAGGGGCACCTTCATGCCACGGTGGTTGGAGTCTCCCAGGCTGAGAGCTTCTGGAGTATGATTCTGGTGAACTCCTAGGCTTGAATGCAGCCCTGGGTAACCACAGTAACTTTACGGATGATAACTTGTTCCTTTCTGGGTTTACTTATTTTTGTCTGGTCAGAGGCCACTGGTCTGCAAAAAGGAAATGCACAGGGGAAATGGCACAAGGGCAGAAGAGAAAAGGTTAAAAGGAGGGTAGGAGCTAGGGGTGCTCAACATGGAGATGGTGCCAAAACATTTGGGAGTAATAAAGCCCTTGTGCTTCTGAGTAAGGTGAACTGAAGATGAGCAGGAAAGATTAATTAACTCACCAGGTCAAGCAATGGGGCTGAAGCTGGTCTTTATGGCCCAGTGAAAAGGATCTACTGAGTTGGAAGTCTGGATTTTGCAAATTGAAGGAGAGGCAGCATGACAAGCAAGTTCTTGTGGTGAGAAGTCCAGAGGGGAGCGGCACTCAAAGCCAGGAGCTGCTGAAGTAGGGGTGTTGGAGTTGGGCCCATCCCCCTAAGTTTCCTTTTTCCTTTTCCAGTGAATTTCAGGAGTGATTCTGATAGATGCTGCCTAATGCCACAAGAGGTTGGCTTGAAGAGAGGTTGGAAAGAATTTGGTTACTGCCACAGCAAAGCTGGGGTTGTTGACTGAGGCTAACAAATGATTCATAAGTTTCATGAGTCACTTTATCACCCCCAGCCTGCAGCAAGATTTGATTCCATAAGGACAAAAGCATCATTCACAAAATGTAGGGACAGAGAAAAACAGATATCAGATGGAATGTCTGATATGCTAATTCCTGTTATCAATGTACATGCACTGCTGGGTGGACTCTGCTTGAGTTACTCTACGTACCAGTGGAGCAGGTCCTGCTACTCACTGAGCTAGTTCATTTGGAACCTCAGATCTATTCCTGATTACTCACATGTATGGTTAACTGAAAACCCTGGGGTCTGGAACACACCCATAGAGGAGTCTAACGAGTAGAATGGTAAAGAGCAAATAGCTAAAGAATGGATAAAAGGACATAGGTTGAGTGAGGAGCATAAATCAAGTTAGGAAGCGAAGCACATTAAGTCAGATTGCATTAGGGAATCTGGTTTATTGATGTCACTGCTAAGGTCGCTAGTATCTGAAATCAGAGTTTTATCTAACCGACTGGCGGAGAGATCGAGGTATTTCACCAGCAACAGCGGCCTGTGACTAGAGCTGGCTGGGAAATTTTTGCCTAATTGGTTTTTTTGTTGTTGTTGTCAAAAATGCCAGTTCATCAAAACCAAAACTGTTTACGGAATAGGGTTGGGTTTCGTGACTCTCCGAACTTGAAAAAGGGTCAGGAAAATTTCATAATTTTCCCCTGACTGTTTTAGTCTGACAGGTTCAAAATGAAAATTCATTTCCAGGTCAAAATGAACTTTTGTTGACATTTATGCTAATTACAGCAAAGACGGTTTTTTGAAAAGAAAAAGTTTTGAACTCACGATGACACACTTCGATTGAACCAAAACAAACACAATAAAATCTTTCTTTTCATTGCAAATAATTTTAAGATTTCAACTTTTCATCCTGACAGAACTTTTTTTTTCTTTCAAACTTACCAAAATACTTGTAGGTCCAGAAAACCCCTTCCCACTCAGCTCTGCCTGTGAGCCTAGAAGTGCAGAGAAACAAAGAGTGCATTGGTTACTTAGAATAAACAGAGCTCTCCAGAGATACGCAGGGACGTTGTTCAGGCCTGAGACTTCTTAGCAAAAGCATTAGTGGAATCAAAAACAGGAAAAAAAGAGCATGATCAACTATCTTGGGTTTTGGTGTGAATGACTGACATTTTTTGCACTAGTCAATATCCTTGTGCACTCTTTTTTGTCCACTGCTTTGTAGTTCATAATATGGGGGGCAGTATGTGTTACAGTTGCTATATACATTAAAGTACACTTTATAAGTATTTTATTTGTAGAAAAAATCATCTGAAAGTCTTTAAATTGGCTAATTTAGTTATCATATTATTTATTATGTAGTTGTATTGCGGTAGGGTCCAGGGACCCCAGGACCCTATTTTGCTAGGCACTGTACGGTATAGGTGAGTTACAGTCAGGTTATGTAGGGCATTGTCCTGCTCCCAGCGGGGTCAGTGGCAAAACTTCCATTGACTTCTGCCGTGCAGAGTCAGGCCCAGAAAAGCTTTTATTTGGAGACTGTAATAGTTTTTATTAGAATGTCTCTAGTGAATACATCCTCTAAGGACATATGTATCTTTGGATGTTCTGTAATCAAACTGCTGGCTATTCCTTTCAGTGGTCTTACTGCAGTGGACTCAATGGTCTCAAAATGGCAGAGCAGACTCAAATGTAAGATTTCCATCTATTCCATTAACACATTAATTTACAAAGGGTTAGACTGTGTGGGTGCATAGTCCAAGTCCCAAGAAGGAGTAAGAATCCCCACTACCCTGTCTAGTTGGAGGTTGGGTCCAGAGGTTTAGGGACGTTGTAAGCAGAGCGACCAGTTTACTCTCCTCCCTAGAGTGAGTGGGTGGAGAGTGGGTGCAGCTGCTCAGAGTAGCTGAACCAGTGCGGGGGTGGGTGGTTATTGCAGGCCTATACTATCTTACAGGAACAAGGAGGAAGCGAGGAAGGAACTGTTGTTCAGAGTGGTGTCTGAGTCACACTATCTCCTGGTGCTACCCCTGGGGTGGTGCCGTTTACAGCCCACCCCTTTGCTCAGGGCTGTGCCAAAATTCAGAGTGGATCCCCAAGTGCACCCAATGGAAATAAGGTACGGCACGTTTGCCTGTCAATAAGATGGCTAATGTGTAATGTCCCATATTAATTTGTGTAAGTGACACTGATTTGCTGTATGATATTGCAAGGCGCAAATTAGTGGCTGGGGATTAAAATGACATTTATAAACAGCTTCTTTTTAAAAACACTCCCAGGAAAAGGAATAATAAAAACCCTGTTAATAGGGTTGTTAAAAGAAACAGTAAAGATCCTAAACCAACCTTTAAGTAGGATTGGTGGCCCAAGAAACACCAGCTTTCAGCACACCATTTAAATCTCATCCTAGGCAAGATATGGGGTAACGTAGATATTGTCCATGGCCCTGGTGGTTAGATGAGGTAATGTGGAGGTGTCTTGCCTGCCCTGACATAGCTGGGCTCGATGGGGAGCTTCATGGAGGCACAGGGCTTCTGCTTCATGGTCTTTTTGAACCTGGGGAGATCCATGGGTTTAGGGGCTAACTCCCCTAGCCAATGGGGAAGTATTAGTGCAGGCTCCACATGCAACAACTCAGAAGGAACTCGATGCCTGGGTACTTGTGGAGTTTCTTGTCCCTGCACAGGACTTGCTTTTATAGGGTGTGATTTATTATTGGTATTACGGTAGCACCCGCAAACCCTAACCACGATCACTGGCCCACTGCACAGACTCATAGTGAGAAACGAAGCGAAGAGCTTACAGTCTAAACAGACCAGGCAGAAGAAGGATGCTGAGAGACATGAAGTGTGACGTCCAAGGCGGTACAACAGATCACTGACTGAGCTTTAGAATAGAATTCAGGTCTCCTGAATCCAAGGCAGTGCCCTAACCATTAGACCATGCTGCCTCTCTAATCAAACCCTTAAAGGTTATTTGTGGATGATATCCAATGATTAAATACCCAGTGCTTTTAAAATCTCAATACATCATGCACAACACTGTTATGCCTGATTGCAAGGATGCCTTCTTGCCAAATCCTCAGTTTACAAAAACTGTCTTTCACTTCTAGCCGTTACTCTCCTACATGTCTAACACTACTACACCTGTTAACTTTTTATGAAAAAGCATTTTAAAAAATGTGTTAAACTTTGCTTTTATTAAAATGGACCAGAGCAGCTAATACACTCTCTCTTACAATAAATAGCTATAAAAACATCAAAGGTTTTGATAACTGTTAGCTGTATATTTTGTAATGCATGCCTGTTGTATTTCCATTTTGTTAGCTCTATTTAAAAAGCAGTTTTATCATGCCCCATTTCCTGTTAGATAGTTCTATTTGTCTGCTCTACAGGAGGCAAAAGATTTTAGGTCCAAAAGAAATTATCTCTCAGTAAATTACTAACTCCATTACTGAATACTAAACACCATCCCCATTTACCGTACGAGCAGCTAGAAGAGATAACATTGCAATTTATTTATTTGTTTTGTCCTGTGTGCATAGGTGACACACAGACCCATCTGAGCAGAGAAGGTGATAAACTGACAGGTACATTAGATCTGCCGCATATAGTAAAGTTTACTTTGATTATGTAGTAAGTGTCAAGATGTACAGTAGCTGATGTCAGTTTGATCACTCTTATAGTATATAATGGCTCATCTTTTTCATGGTTGATTGGACACTAATTTTTGTCTAATAAGTAAGCTATCAGTGAGAGTGTTTTAGAAAGTAGCCAGAGGTTTTTTATCCTACTGAAAGGGAAACCATTCGTGAAATTATTTTAAAAATTGTTTGGATTGCTTGTTGTATTCATTTTTCTCCTCCTAAAGTCTCCTGTTTACTCCAGGAAAGTACTAAAGGGACACTATTTTCCAGGGACCTGCTGTGAATCTGCTATATTGTGTGAAACAGACTTCCATATTAAAATAGCAGCATCGGATAGAATATTTTATGTTTATCCTCTTTGTATCGCTACCCAACTGAAATGTCCATATGTAACACCTCCCAAACTTTAAAGACATAGGAACAATAATTATGTTCTCTTATCCACATACCCCCTTTTTTGTGTGTGTAATAATATAGTGACGTGCAGCAGAGGTTACATTTATAAAATATTTCTTTTTCTATTGCTATACAGATATGATTGAATTAAAATCAGTTTTTTTAAATTATTCTGTTAAATAGATTTTGCAATGTTTTACATTAATTCTGGTGTTTAAAAGTTACGTCAACAGATGAAAAAGAGAAAAGCCTAATAGAGACATTTAAGAGTGAAGGCTGGTATTCTGTCCTAGTTTATAGCACAGAGTGATAGGGCAATGCCAGGGAAACAGGGGATACAGTGAAAATGGTCAACTCTTGATTTCTTTGGGGTTGGCCGTTTGTATCACAACTTTAGTGTTATTTAAATATAGCTTCTCGATCCAATAGTCCATAACACAGGTCCCTTGAACCCTTAGTGCTAACAGTGTAAATACATAATGTGATGTTTCAGAGTAGCAGCCGTGTTAGTCTGTATCCGCAAAAAGAAGAACAGGAGTACTTGTGGCACCTTAGAGACTAACAAATTTATTAGAGCATAAGCTTTCCTGTAGTCCACGAAAGCTTATGCTCTAATAAATTTGTTAGTCTCTAAGGTGCCACAAGTACTCCTGTTCTACATAATGTGATGGGATCCAACTAACACAGAATATTGTCATAGTGCTTTGATGTAGTTAGAGCTGCAGATATATTTTAGGACTTTAATATTCTTTATTGGTGGAATAGAGCCAAAATGAATCAGTCATCATTGATCCATAATAAGGTTTCATACGGCTTCCACTGACCTCAGTTGTAGTTAAGGGTATTCAGTACTAATGTAGACACATGTTCTGTTGCTAAACTTTTAATCTTTTCATTATAAACACACGCAAGTATTAAACCTTTTTGGTCAGAGATTCAAGGAGACCCAAGGTTGGATGGAGCCCATCTAGCTGAACCCATCTCCTAACTACCATTTTTAACCTATAATGTTGATTTCCTTGCTTGTTTTTAGATAAAGTCACAAATGGGGCCTCAATTATGAGTTTACTCCATAAATTAACTGCCCTCTGTGTAAAGAAATGTCTGCTAAGGTCGTTTAATGCAAGATCCTTTCCTAGTGCCAACTTCTGCCTTTTATTTATTTATTTATTTTTATATATATATATATATATATATATGTGTGTGTGTGTGTGTGTGTGTGTGTGTGTGTGTACATATATGCATTGATTTTAGTGGGAGTTACATGGAGGTATCTAAGGAAGGGCATTTAGGCATCTAATTGGCCTGTGCTTTTATTGTTTCTGAGCTTACACCGGGGATGCTCCTGCAGCTTGAATCATTGTATGTAACCTAAATCATCTTATTGGTGCTCATCTGTGCTCCATGCCCATGTACTAAAAACACTGTTTTACAGCAAAACACAAGGTGGGTGAGGTCATATCTTTTAGTGGACCAACTTCTGTAGGTGAGCTTATCTCTCACCAATAGGAGTCAGTCCTATCAACGATATGACTTCACCGACCTTGTCTCTCTCATATCCTGGGACTGACATGGCTACAACTACGCGGCATACAATAATGTCAAAGTTAGAGACACAAGTTGGGTGAGGTCATATCTTTTATTGACCAACTTCTGTTGGTGAGTCAGACAAGCTTTTGAGCTTATACAGAGCTCTTCTTCAGGTCTGGGAAACATACTCTGACTGTCACAGAAGGTGAAACAGATTGTTTTGCATACATGGTTAGCTCATATTTCAAGGGACTGTTTTCAGTCATGGGGGTGGTGGGGAAGGATAGGAGAGGGGGAAAAAGGCAGCTTGGAGGGGAGACAGGGGAGGAGTTAGTGGGCTATAGATTGTTGTAATAAATCCAGTGTCTCTGTTCAGTCCATGATTTTTAGTGTCCAGAAGAGTTATGAATTTAAGCTTTCAGGCTCATCTTTTGAAGGTGTTGTATGGGTTTCCTTTGAGAATGAGGACTGATAGGTCAGCTGTAGAGTGATCATTTTGTCATGTGTGTTTACCCATGGGTGACATGGTGTTTTTATTTTTTATCATTTCCCTGTGTGAGTTCATTCAAGAGTGTAGAGATTGTCTGGTTTCATCCACAAAGTTGTTATTAGAGCATGTAGTGCACTGGATGAGGTACGGCACATGTTGTGATAGGTATGTGTAGGATCCATGTATTTTGAAAGGTGTGTTGATCATCCTAGCAGTTGAGATATATCTGCAGGTTTTGCATATATTATTCTTCTGAGTCCAAGTCAAAGCCCTACCAATTAGACTGTCCTTCCTCCCTTGTTCATATTAGAGATTCCATTTTTAGCACCCCTCTAGCTTCAGTTAACTGGGCCCTGAACCTTTATGGTAACTTCTCTACAAAGAGGGTAAAAGCTTCCAGAACATCAGCTAAAACATCAAATAAAGGTCTTTGTTTGCTGCAGTCAGCAACTTCCCGGCTTCTTCAATTTGAGAGAGCACTAACAAAGGTAAAAATAGATGTTTCTGATCACTTGCTGATGAGCACCCTTCAGGCTTTCTTCATACATTAACAATACAGCCCACTTCACTTTCTTTTCCTTATCCGTATAGTCACCTGGGATATATAGAAAATAAGGCTATAATGATGTTGCCCTTTCTTGTCTTCTTTCACAAACATTAATCCCATGATTTTTGATCAGTACAAAATAACCCTGTAGATAGGGCAGTCTGTGGACCAGCTTCTATGAAACTAGAAAACTGAAATTATTTTGTTTAATTGTGTGTGAAAGTCAACTTTTGTCAAAGTCTCTAGCTGTGACTGGGTACTTACAAAATGCAATATATTCTTTTCTTTAGCAGATCACCTAAATACATTTTACTAGCAACCCTTTTGAACTAGATGAAACTGTAATTCAAGCTGTCTTGTCTTCTTCTGCTTTCGTTCACAATAATGTCACTATCCTGTTCACACCAAAGACTGTTGAGTTTTTATCTGTATTGCATCAAGTATTTTGTCCCAGTTTTTCTGCAGGTCATTACTGTTAAGGCAGCTTTTTTAAACTTGTTTTTTCTCTTGCTTCTAGTCAGTAAATTTTTAATGTAAAAGTTTTTTTTTTCCTCTGGCAGTGTGACTTTGCAAGCTTGAATTGTTCTTCACTGCCCTCCCCCTCAGCCATTATATAGTGATTACTTGCTCACTAATAGAAGAAATGCTATTTCAGCCAACACAAGAAGAGAATTCAGAATGTTATGTTCCCTCCAGGAACTGGCTTCCACCTTTAGCCTAGTCATAATCTGGCATGCCACTCGATGGTACTTCTTGGCTTCTAGAAGGTTTACATTGTATTCATTAGTAAATTGATGGGGGCAATATGGTATTATAGTTAGAACAGAGGACTAGGAGTCAGGAGACTTAGGGTCTTGCCCAAACAGTGCCACTGGTGAAATAAAGTCTATCACTTAGCTTCTCTGTGCTGTCGTTTCCTCATCTATAAAATGATGTAACCCTCAGTTCCATACCTTCCTGCAGTGTTGAAGGTTTATGTGCTTGAAACCCTTGAAGATCCTAGGCTGGTAGATGATATATACTTGCAGTATTATTGGTATTAACAAAATAGGGACCTAAATCAAAATCTGAAATCCAAACTTCCCTGAAACCATGCAGCAGTTCTGTATTCAGATGTGAAAAATGATCTGTGGTTTAGGCCCATCTCTAATTAGTGAAATGTCATACCAAATTTAAAAATGTACATTTGTGCTCTCTTCCAAAAAGTAACTTTCTATACCAGTTTGAATAGTCCTTAGAAGTTAAAACTGAAGGCACTAGACATAGGTGGGGTCAAATTAAATCTTTTTATGCCTGTGCAACTCTTGTTGACTTCAGCCTGGCTTACCATATAGAGTTGTATGGTGAAGTCAATAGAGTTGCATGGAAGTAATTGAAGACATAATTTGGCTCAGTTTGTATAAAACCAAAAAAGTGTAGGAAGTAGAAAAGTAGCTATTGCCAAATATTGAAATATAATTTTTCAGGCTGTTTATATCCATGTATCCATGTTTATATCATCTGCCAAACAAACAAAAAAAGATGAAACTGAGCTTTAGATGAGCCTTCCACAAATTCATGTCCGAGGACTTAAGTGGGAGATGTTGGACACCATTTAGAGGTGGCTCCTACCTCCCTAGAAAATACCAAATGACTAGTATGTTGGGAATTTAGGGTTTTTCCTTTGTTAGGAATTCTGGCTTGTTTACTCCCAGGCATTTGGTGTATTTGAGAATTATCAGCCATGGGGTATTGGCTTCCTCTTCTTGACAGAGGAGTTCATGCCCTGCCATTCTGTGACTGTATTCCAGATCCTGGTGTGTACTTAGTTGGCTTGGTGAGTTGTAGACTGTTTAGACAACAGCACTCTTATCCCACTTGTAGTCTGGGAGCAACAGGCAGCATTATATGTAAGGTGTTAAACCTATATCAATCTAGAATTAGGCTCAGATTTTCAGAACTGTGCCTGTGCATATGCATAATTAATAATTTAACAAAAGGTATTGCATTTGTTGGTCTAATTTGTTTGTTAGGTATCTAACTGGCATTTGCATACATGTTTACCATAACTCATGCACTCACGGTGATTCCATGTAGAATCACGTGAACATGTAACACTTACGTTAGCTTCATTTCTTCACAAACCATGTTTAAAGGTGTTTGGTATCATGGCAGAAACTGAGTGTAGAAGGCCCTTGTTCCCAGGAAGATATTTATGTAATCCAGATGGTTTATATTAGCTCAAATAAGTGAAGTGTAGAATGCATGGTATGCATTTGAAAACAGTGGAGAATTCAGATCCGTTTGCACTTCATCATTATGTAGATTTTCCACCATAGCTTTTTAAACTCCTCCTTTCTCTGTGTGGTTATGAAAGGGTAGCCAAATGGCCGGATAGCCCTTGTATTTATCTTGAAGTGTTAGCATCTGATTGTCTATGACACAATCAGTCACACTCCTAGTACCTTCTGTTCTAATCTGTTTCAAATTGTATGCAAATTACATTCTTCTCAGTTACAATCAAGTGATATACAGGCCAGGGTATAGATTCATTGCGGAAGTCTAGGATGGCATTGTCTGCTGTACATATTTGTCAGGTATTATTGTGACAACAATGAAAAATGTTAAAATATGCTTCTTGAACTACTATAGTCATTCAGTATTCAATAAAATAGGTGATGGCGATTAGCAGAGTTACTATTGTAGTTATTCATTGGTCTTGAATAGATAAATAAATAGACTACTTCATGGGGTGAAATTAGAGCCAAGTTCATCAACTCCACATTGTTTTTGGCCCAATATTCTTGTTCCAATCCTATAGTGGGTACATTGCTGTTGTCTAGAGATGGAAGAACATCAGATATTTCCAAATAATTTGAAATCTGCAAAATTAGCAGGAAATCCCATAAGGAAAGGTTTTTATTATGAGATTCCAGCCTAAAATACACTTAGAACAACCTTTCTTGCTGGTATTTTGTGACTTCTAGTTCTGATCCTGGCCAAATATTGGCAGTGGGAAAAAATAAAAATTTATAAACAGATAAATCAGAACCTTAAAAAAAAAGTTGAGTTCTAATTTTGGGCAAATCATTTGGGACTTGGGAATCCAAACTCCTTCTCCTAGCCCAGATCACGTCCCATTTTTTTTCCACTTCATTTCATATATTTTTCTCCAGTTACGTGGTTCACAGGTGTGTAGTGGAGAAAGGTTATTCCTTGCATATGGGAGAAGAGAGGTTTAAAGAGCTACATGCAAATCAAGATCTATAAGTGAAGAAATTCCTGTTTATCTATTTTAGATGAAAAGAAATGCCTGCTCATTTCGGTGTATTCAGTTTTATTGTTGAGGAAAATTAATTTTCTATTAAATCAAATCACACCCAGCAGTTCACAAATTTGCAATGGGGACCAAATTGCAGTTTGGTGGTTTACATTTAATGTAGCTTGAAATAAAGGAATCGCTCATGCATTCACGATCAATACAATTACCACTACTTTACATGAATTAAGTAATTTGTATGGTATTGCTGTTTGGTGCATTTGTATCCCTATTCAGTGCACTTCTTCAGTACTTCAACCCCTCTGATGGTAAAGGCAGGTGCATGGCAGTAGCCCACAAAACCAAGGAAAAGCTCTATGGGGAAACTCTTTTATGTCCATCTATATTTGAATTTGTAGTCCCTTTCCAATTACTGCACTAATTGTTTAAGAGATTGCTAGAATAAAAAAGTTTTTAATCACTAATCTGTTTTTGAAAAGACTTATGGGCTCAAAACCTGAACTACATACTTTTTAAATTAATTTTCTTCATGAATACTTCTTACTCAATACAGATTTGTGAGTCAGAACACCCTACTGTGCTCGCTCCTTTGTCTTTTCTTCAAACACCTGGCTTATTATTCTCTCTCTCTCACTCTCTAACAATAAAATTACTCTTTCTTTGTAGACAAGGTTCTGATGATATTATGCCACTGGAAATATGGACATTTTATCCAAACTCCTGTGTTATCAAATCTGAACTTGAGGTAGAAAACTAAGCTAAACAAAATTGACAGTTGTACACTATTTCCGCCGAAGGAGAGAAATCCATTAGAAACATGTGCCAGTGTTTCTTAGAGCGATACCAATGTTCAGCAGAATTTTAGGACATCACTCCCCAAACACATTGCAGGACAGAGGACAACATGGAGATGTTTAATTATAAGGCTGAGATTTTTCAAAGTTGTCCAGGGGATTTACGCAGATGAAGGGAAGATGTGTCTAAATCTCTTATGCGGCTTTGAAAATCTCCATTTACGTATTTTCAGTGTCCATAAAAAAAAAAAAAAAAGACACCGAGTAAGGGCTCTAATCTTGCTTCTGTTGAAGTCAATGGCACAACTCCCATTTATGTCAACCAGAGTAGAATTATGCTATAAATATAAGACTTAAATCCTAAAGCAACAGAAAAGCACAGGGCCAAATTATGCAATCTTAATCCAGGTCAATGGGCATTTTGCCTAAGTAAGGACTGTATGATTTGATCTATATGGCAACATCAAGTGTTGGAGAATAATTCATATGTTCAGTGTGACAACTCTTCTATGAATGGGCTATTCTGCATATGGCATGCTTCGTATTGCATTGAAATAAATTGTAAAAGTAAATTTCTGCATAACTCATTATAAGAATGCTGACACATGCATGTCTATGAATCCAGACCCAGACTGAAGGTTTTTCCGCTTGCTGCTTAAAAAAGAAGTAATTAAAGCAACACTATGGGGGAATTCTTCTTCTTTTACTGTGCATGTGGTATATGCATGCAGCCCCCTGGTAATGCAAATGGGAGTTAAGCAAAGTGGGCCTGATCCGTAGTCTATTGATGAAATCAATGGAAAGGCTCCTATTGATTGATAATTGGCTTTGGATCAGACCCTTAAATCCACTGGAGACTTTGAGAGAATGCACCAGTATGTTTTTAAAAATGAAGGTTTAATAACCGTGTGTGTGTGTGTGTGTGTGTGTGTGTGTATATATATATACATATATATATATATATATAAGTTTGTATTTTAGCCTCTACTGCCTCTGAAAACTTAAAATGAGAAGGGTGGGTCTAAGCAAACCCTCCTCCTTTGGTGTTATAGTTAATAACAAAACATTGATCTGTAATAGCAACAAAAGAAGCTTCTGGGAGTTCAAACAAGGCACAGTTTTGGTTACAGATGTGCTTTGATTCCTAAGCCGGTTTCAAGTGTTGCACATACATATTGACTTTCATAATGTTATTAGCTCTCACAGCTGGCTTTTCAGTTCACGCAGCGGAATGGAAACTTTTGGAAAAACTCATTAAAGCCGAGAAAATTAAATCAGTTTAAATAAAATTTCTCTATGGTTTCAAAGGAAAATGGGCAGGAAGTTACTGAGGCATGCTCTGCTAGGAAACATTTAATGCATGATACACCAGTTTCCATCTGAGTGCTCTGTGGACTGGTAGCCTCTGTTACATTCCCCCATAATTCCTTTCACTGGAGGCCTCTCCGATCTGTGGTATAATTACATTAATACCAAACTAAGTAATATTTAAAATTAATATCTGGAGTGACGTCACTCCCAGAGGCCACAAGCCCATTGTGTTTGGCACTGTACAAATATACATCAGAGAGATGGGCCTTGACTCAGGCTTACAATCTAAGTAGAACACTATAGACACCAGGAAGATACAACAAGAAGACATGGGGGCGCACAAGCAACCAGTGGGATGATAGTGGTCGGCATGCTGGGCAAACCAGCTGCCTTGCTCTGATTGAGCTGTCCGTAGGCCTCATGGTAGAGGAGAGTTTTAAAGAGGACCCTGAGGCGGCTTTGCAGCTATTGACAGGGAGCTCCTCCCACACATAAAGGGCAGCATGGGAGGAAGTACAAAGGAGCCTGCTGAAAACAAGTGTGACTTGAGTTTTATTCAGAGGCGATGCATGAGGGGTGGGGGTGGGGGTGGGGAGCATGTGGGGTCATGTCCCCCTCCCCTCCAATTTGCTGCTTGGCTTGTACTGAGCATAATCACATGGATTGAGCATGCTCACTAACATCTGCTGAAGCCGCTGCCCTCACTGTGTCCCTCTCCCGCCCCATTGGCAGGCACGGGTCATCTCTGGCTTTTATTTCAATAATATAACTGCAATTTGAAGTGATTGATAGAGCATCTTTCCTTTGTGGCCTTTGTACACTCTGCTTATTAAAAGCAAAGTTTGGGTGACTGATGGGAAATTTTAGTGGTTACGGAAGTGAGGGTCTGGCAGAGTAGCATGAAGTAAAGCAACCCCAGCACTGGCAAGTAGGGGTCTCAGCTTCCATACGTGCTGTCATGAATCAATACAGCCCTGTTGATCTGACATGTTAATGACCCGGCTAAACATTCCGATACATAGGGATTCACCAGTCAGAGAGGAAGTGTGGTCCAGTGGGGTACAGGGCCGCCCAAAGGGGAGGGCAAGTGGGGCAATTTGCCATAGGCCCTGGGCCCCACAGGGGCCCCCACAAGAATATAGTATTCTATAGTATTGCAACTTTCTTTTATGGAAGGGGCCCCCAAAATTGCTTTGCCCCTAGCCCCCTGAATCCTCTGGGCAGCCCTGGTGGTATAGGGCTCTAGACTGGAACTCGGCAAATTGGGACTCTGTTCCCAGCTCTGACATGGACTGGATGTGATGTGTGACCATGGGTAAAGAGTTCTGCCTCTTTGTGGCTTGGTTTCTGTAGCTGTAAAATGGGCTAAAAGGACATCTATCTTGCTTTCAGATCCATGGATGAAGAGTATGATATAGGAGGTAGGTACTATTATTGAATTTGCACCAGGGCAAGATTAGCATAAAATAATTTTGAGTTCACGGGGTTTTCTGTGGTCCTGAAGCCTATCAAATGAATGCCTATGTTTCCAGGCTCCAGCTGAACAGACAGTGATTCTGCAGGCAACTGTAGGAGATCCTTGAAACTTATTGTATGGGGTAGCCAAACTTAATTGAACACAAGTATCCAGATCGCAGGGTAATCCTGTAAACCACTGACCCATCAAGCTGCCCTGAACTTAAAAAAAAAAATTGTTAATTTCCTCTTTTGTTTTACTTTCCCCCCGGGAAAGCCTGTGATTTCACATTACCAGGGGCTTTCTCACAACAGCGTCCTGTCCCAGTTCACTTTCAAAGTTTCTCTTCTCACCCCACCCAGTTCCTTCCTTTGTGAAACCTTCGTGGTCCGTCTGCAGACCCCATACTTCTAAACAAGTATGCCTGACGTACCCACTGAAAAAATGTGAGCAAAGCAACTCACCTCCTGGCATTGCTTATTTTGCTAAACTCCTGATTGTGAATATGCATGGGAGTTCTATGTGTATGGGGAAAGCTTAGGGACTTGCTGGGCCAAATTCATCCCCGTTATAATTATAAAAATCAATGGAATTCTGACGTGGGTGAATTTGACCCAGTAGATGAAATCTTGACCCCACTGATGTCAATGACAAGACTCCCATTGACTACAGTGGTGCTAGGATTTCACCCATATGTTGAAATGCCGGAGTGCCTTCTTCAAAAAGTATTTTTGACACTATTTGTCTTATGGATACTGCTCTGCAGAATAATAATTAGCAGGAACAGCTGGGATTTTTTAAATAGTCAAATTCTGTTTTGAATAGCTATTGGACGAGTTCATTTAAGCAAGGCATTGGTGAACGTAGGGAGCAATATCTAATGCACCTAGCATACTTGGGTATTCTATTTCTTGTTACTTTTTAGAAAAAGTACAGAATGTGCTTTCCTTGCAGAATTTTCTAGCCTTTTCAAGAAACCGAGTATTAATTCCAGAGGAAGAACACAAGGAATTATGTGCAGAAAGAAATACAACTTGTGTAATGACAGTTTATACAAACTATCCTCCTACTTTACAAAAAGGTGGGAGAACAGTTACACTGGTCTACAGACCTAAAATATTTCTGCTCTCTCACTCCTATGCGAAGGTGATGTTATGTAGATGTATACACAACTTTTACTGCAGTCAGACCACAAGCTAGAATAAAAGCAGTTTTGGAGGGTAAGGGAAGTGAACAATCTAATTAACCAAGAAGTCTTCTGTATAATGTACAAAATTTAATACAATCAAGGTTTAGAGACATCTACAAAAGCAGAAATTAGGGTAGCTAAGGGTTCTACATTCCAAGCTCACTGCAACAGTATTGATAACATTATTGATCACATTCAGAATAAATGTTATCAAGAGATGTAACAGGGGCTATGGTAGGTTGATTGTAGTTTGAGTCAAGATACAGTAGCCTGATCTTACAGAGCATGAAGCACATGGGGGAAAAAAATCTTACAGAGGTGTGGGGGACACTGAATGCTTTTTCTGTATTTAAGTGACGTTAGTGCATCAGAATGGTCTCAATGGAACAGGAGAAGCACAGGCAGCATCAATGAAAGATTCTCCACCCTGTCCCATACTAATGTATGGTACTCAAAGCCTCTTTGGAGGGACCTCTAGGGATGAGACAAAAGCTCGGTCTCCATGTCTGTTTAGTCCTTGTTGCCTCTGCTGTGACTGCCACTGAGGTTGCCAATTAACATACAACACTTAGCACTAATATAGCTCTTTTATATTTGCACAGTGTTCGGAACATTCATTTAGTCCTCACAACAGCCCTGGGAGATACGCAAGTGGTCTGTAAAATGGGATGATACTTACCCTCCTTTATAACACACTTTGGTATTTCTGGATCAAGAGCTATACAAGAACTAGTTGTTGTTCTTCTCACCCCCAGTTTACAGCTGGGGCAGATACAGTAAATGGCTTGCCCAAGGGTTTTGGTAAATTTAATGTCTATTCGCCAGAACCTCAGTTTTTACTCTTCCCAACAATCATTTCAAGGACTTTTTTTTTTAAAGACCTGTTAATAATTTTCACTGCAAATCTGAATCTATTTAAGCATACAATATACTTTGAAAGAGATTTACAAATAATGAGAGTTAACTTAACGATAATGGTCTGCTACTATTTGCCACCAGTCACACTAAAAACATTCAGAAACCTTGTGGTTAAAACTAGTAACTACTCACCAATATATATATATTGAATTACACACAATTTACTGCACAGAAACAAATATTTTCTTACAGGACAACTTTCATTTACAAAGTGATCTATGGTCAAAGGTTAAAGCTTAGGATATAGTTATTAAAACATTGCCGCATTGAACGGATAAGCAAACTTTTTTTTGTTTATTTCAGTTTGAAACAGGATACATTTTGTACAAACCTAGTTTTGAATCAAAGCCCTATATTCAAAATATTTCATACCTCATTCCTGATCATTCTGTTTACTTTGTGAAATTTCACTGGCATTTGTACTTCAACGTGAAGCATGATCTTTAAATTAAGAACATACCATATCTTGATTCTTAGGTCTAAACTATTGTGGTTACACAGTTCCTCCTGAGACATCATTTAAGGATTGTTTATAAAACTCCAGAGTTATTTCTACAGAGGATTTTCAACCTTTGTGCTAATGTCCAGTACATCATGGGGTTTCACAGCAAACTCGTTCTTCACATTAGTTTTATTTATGTAGAAGAGTCAATTCCTGATGTATATCTTTTGTAATGTTGAAAATTCACCATAAGTACTCATTTATCATTTGCTACATGACCGCACAATTTTGTGTTATAATAAAGGAAAGCTATTTTTAGCAGGATTAAAATTTCCATCAGTCCATTTTGCAGATGGAAGATCTACAGATGGATGGGTTTTTTTATATGCCTCTGTATAACTGGATCCACTTATGGGAGAAGGCATTTGCTTTCTCCTATGCTACTGCAGTCTGCGGGAAAGTTCCTAACAAAGTTCTTTGTTAGTGTTTGTAAGACTGGATAGGAGGTTTAATTGAGGGATTTGTGCTGAATGTTCTTTCGCTTTGAGCCTTAGTGCTGCAATGCTCGACGTTTTCCTTTCAACTGCTGCCGGATCAGTGAAGGCAGTGAGACCAGGGTCTGACGGGGGTCCTGGTGCTTTCATTAAGACTGAAGCTGTTGTCATGAGAGGATTTAAAGCATTGAGAAATCTATATTTGGAAAAAAAAGTCAATAGTAACAAACCAAGAAGTATTTTGTAGAAGAAATATTTACCTTATTAATAACCATAGCACTAAACTGGGTTGAATTTTTTTTAAACCAAACTTCTTCTTCATTCCAAACTTACATTTTTTTGTAAATTTACTTTTAGCTTGTTTTTTTTTTTTTAATGCAATGGGCAAATCCACTTTGCACCTAATGAATATCACTTACTAAACTGTGGCTGCAGCATAGAAGAAAGATGTTCATACCACTGCATTGCATGCAGCTATCTAGAAAAGTCAGTTTGTTGGCTTTACTGTCACTCTCTTAACATGTTACATCCTTTCTAAGCAAACCTTGTAATGCGGGAGAGCAGCACGCTCTGAGGAAACAACAGAATACTTCATGAAGGGAACAATTTTCAGACAGGTCTCTGGGCAACCCATTTGTTGTGACAAGTTATTTCATGTGAAAAGCAGCATAAATCAGCATGGCAGAAAGGTGTGCTCATTAATCGGAGGCTATAATATAGGCTGTCATTTCAGGAGGGAGAGGAGTATACAGTGCTAACACAGCAGTAGCTTTCAGTTGTTTAATTTCAGCACTTGGAGCGAGCGAGACTGAGGAGCCGATCTTCAGCTATTCTAAATCATCAGAGCTCCTTAGAATTCAATGGAGCGCTGATAATGGACACAGGTTTGGGATCTCCCCATAGGTCTTGGAGTTTGGGAAGGAAGACCCTGAACTCATCCCTGTGCTTATTGTAGTCAATGGCAAAACTCCCATTGGGATTGGGCACACATGTCTTCAGTAAAGGAAATGTTAACAGTACGAGTATGGCCCTGAAATGAAAACCAACGATGTCAGCTCTCTCATTGGTGCTCAGGGAACTGGGGCCGTGTTCTGCTCTCCTGTGTGGGAACATCCAGTATAATTCTCTATTCTGTAGAGCCACCTCGAGAGCTCCTATCTAGATCTGTTGTAGTAGATTTTAAGCTGTGTAATATACTACACCTGTATAGACGAGATCAGAATAGAGTCCATAGTTGGTCTACATTAAAACAGTCTGTCATGAAGACAAGGGCCTACTGACTTCAATGGGGCCAGGATTTCCCCCAACACGCACAACTGCCCTTAAAACAGTAACTATGTAGAATGACTTTCATTGGGGTTTACAGCTAATTTAGGGCCAAATCCTGCTTATTTTACTCAAGTTATCCCAGTGAGTAAGACATGTGAGAGCTGGCCTTTTTAATAACTTTTTATATTATTAATTTATATAGACAGAATCCATACTGTAACATTGGAACACACATTTAATTATGGCACCTGTGAATTGCTTACTGATATTAAGCTGTTGTATTGCATAAGAACGGCCATACTGGGTCAGACCAAAGGTCCATCTAGCCCGGTATCCTGTCTTCTGACAGTGGCCAATGCCAGGTGCCCCAGAGGGAATTAACAGAACAGGTAATCATCAAGTGATCCATCCCCTGTTGCCCATTCCCAGCTTCTGGCAAACAGAGGCTAGGGACACCATCCTGCCCACCCTAGCTAATAACCATTGATGGACCTATCCTCCATGAACTTATCTAGTTCTTTTTTAAAACCCTATTATAGTATTGGCCTTCACAACATCCTCTGGCAAGGAGTTCCACAGATTGACTGTGTGTTGTGTGAAAAAATACTTTCTTTTGTTTGTTTTAAACCTGCTGCCTATTAATTTCATTTGGTGACCCCTAGTTCTTGTGTTCTGAGAAGGAGTAAATAACACTTCCTTATTTACTTTCTCCACACCAGTCATGATTTTATAGATCTCTATCATATCCCCCCTTGGTCATCTCTTTTCCAACGTGAAAAATCCCAGTCTTATTAATCTCTCCTCATATGGCAGCCATTCCATACCCCTAATAATTTTTGTTGCCCTTTTCTGGACCTTTTCCAATTCCAATATATCTTTTTTGAGATGGGTTGACCACATCTGCATGCAGTATTCAAGATGTGGGTGTACCATGGATGTAGATAGAGGCAATATTGTATTTTCTGTCTTATCATCTATCCCTTTCTTTTAAACCTCGAGGTTTAAAAGAAAGGGATAGATAATAAGACAGAAGACCTCACGGTTTAAAAGAAAAGATAATAAGATAGATAATAAGACAGAAAACCTTGAGGTTTAAAAGAAAAGCACTTAAAATATGCTCTCTGTACCTTCCAAAATGGGGACTTAAAATTGGATTTCTGAAGAGCGATGTCCAGGCAAGACTGCTGAGACCAAACGGCCCTAAACTTGCAGGGTTGAATGCTGGAGTTACGGATGGCATAGCTATTGTTGAAAGTGGCATTGATCTCCATGCGTGGTCCAGAAGAGGAGACTGACTCAATGGAATGTCCAAAAACAGACCCAATGGATGCGTTAAGGAGAGTCCTGGAACGTTCCCTAACAATTCAGTTTTTTCACGTTTCCTCCATTTTGCCCTTCTGTTTTGAAACCAGACCTTCAGAGAGAATACAAAAGGGTTAGCTAGACTGAGTTTGTTGTTGCTTTTATCAGCTATGGTAGGCCGTAGTGCACATGGCATAGTAGTGACCTTTATTTTAAAAGTACAGTTTCTATGTAGAAAGGTTCTGTTTATAAAGTGTTTTTTATTAATTAATATATGTCATAATCATATTTATGGATGTGAGTAGTATCTGTTGTAGGCATATCAGCAAAAGGTGTTATTGGTAATAAGCCATAGTAATATGCAATCTCTGACCTGTTGGACTCTAACTATTGACTAATCTATTAAACAATGAAAATAGCTATTAATAATTTACTACCCCTTTATTAGTTGAGCCTTCAAATACGATCCCCCTGACCTCCCCAAATCGAAAGATGGCTACCTCAGTCCATGCAATTTAAGAAGCAATTTAATCATAACTGAAATATTTTTTAATCAAAACCATGAGTGTGATTTAAATGCCTAGATAGTCTGGCTGACTAACTACATAGATAAGTATTTAAAAACATTTTTTTAGATGCTCTTATTACTTGCCATGACTCAAACTGATGTCATATATAGTTATGTGAAACTGATTAACTCAGTTATAGTACAATAGAAATCCATGTTCCTCAAGACACCAAATATATTCAAAGGTTTCAGAGTAGCAGCCGTGTTAGTCTGTATCCGCAAAAAGAAGAACAGGAGGACTTGTGGCACCTTAGAGACTAACAAATTTATTAGAGCATAAGCTTTCGTGGACTACAGCCCACTTCTTCGGATGCTTATGCTCTAATAAATTTGTTAGTCTCTAAGGTGCCACAAGTCCTCCTGTTCTTCTTTTTGCAAATATATTCAGATACTTGAGAGTTCTGGTAACCAGGAGTCAATAAAACAGGGAGACATGCTGGTAGTTTCTTAGACATAGGGCTTTGGATGGTAAGGAGTCTACTGTACAGCATACTTTTGTACAGTAAACTGTTTATTAGATCAACTTCTCTTTGCAAGGCTGCACTATTAATTATTTTAGCCTATGGAGTATATTATAAAGTAACGGAGAAGTGAGACTAGCATTTAATCTACTCTGACAACTGACACCACACCATTTTTTGTTTGTTTGTAATTTTGACTCTGTCTTGGAGTATTCTCTCTTGGGTCCCTAAATATGTGTGTGCACTAAGGTGAAAATGCATTGTGAAGTATACAGCAGAGATGGGCTGAAACCAGAATCTCAGACAGGAATGCTCCCAAGTTTGAGGATTCAAAAATCTAAATTTTCTCAAATGTTAAGATGTTCTAATTCAGGTAGAGAGATACATTCAACCTGAATTTTGAACTGTATCTGGGCTTGGATCAAAGATTTTTAGTTTGGGCCTGTAGCGGGGTGGCTACCCCGCTCCTGCCCTGAGGGGTTTAAAATAGCCCTGGAGGAGGGCTGCAGCTCTAAAAGCTGGGCTGATTGGGGAAGCAGCCACAGCTGGCCTGTATAAAAAGGCTGGGAGTCAGAGGCCAAAGAGTCTCTCTCTGCCTTCAGAGGGAGAAGGGCCTGGCTGCAGGGAGATAGAGTACCTGAGTGGAGCGGGGCTGGGGAGCTCCAGCCTGGATAGCCCCAGGCTGCGGCCTAGTAGGAGGCCAAGGGGTACTGGGGGTTGCAGAGGGCAGCCCATGGCTAGGCCAAGGCAGCAGGTCCAAACCCAACCTTGCCGATGATGAGTGGCCTATCATGCAGTCTGCCCCAGGGAGCGGGGGCTAGTTGGTGACTGGTAGTGGCCTTATTCTGAAGTGAGGTAGGGATAGTGGGTGGGGGTTCCCTGGGAGGGGAGACCCTGAGACTGGGGGGTGTACTGCCAGGGGGCAGCACCCAGAGATAGGGGCACCGGGGTCCGGGAGGGACACGGGGCCAGGGGACAGGTGGATCACCAGCCTGCAGGGGGTGCTCCACGACGCTGGAAGAGCTAATTCCCGAGATGACCAGCAGGAGAGGCCCTGTAGAGGTTCGGACTCACCCCTGCGGCGCATCATCTCTAACACAAATTTTATATCTAGCCACTACTGAAATTCAATAAGCCATTAGCAGAAGTTTTCATATAGTATAACGATCATGTATTAATTGGTACATTAATAGTCCCCCAAATAGGAGTAAATATTTACTGCAGAGAATGCTGGGATATAAATAGACACTTCTTCCATCTGCAGGTGCAGCATTATGAAACCAAACAGTTCAAGTAAGACGATCAAAACTTTCTAGTGTGTGGCGAGAATTATTATATTTTTTAAATGACCTATGAGTCACAATACAGTTTTGAAATTTTATCAGAAGTCTCTAATATGAGTGCAACTATGGTCTGGGAGTTAGAGCAGGGCTGACTGGGAATCACTGACTTGCTCTGATCTTGGGCAAGTTGTTTACCCTCTCTTTTGGACTTAGTTTACCTGTCTGTAAAGATATACTAGCATCTGCTTCACAAAGAGCTTTTTGATGCATATTTAAATAATAATTGTAAAGTGCCAAGAGCTTCTGAAGAAAAGCCCTATAGAAGTGACAAGTTGTTAATACCCAAAGTACATTGCTATACTGTATGTGTTGCTAGCCTTGGTATCACAGGCCTGATCTTTTCCCTTTAAGTCAATGGCAAACCTCCTATTGAGTTCAAAGGGGACAGGATTGGGCCACACATCAGTCTCACTAAAATACATTACAATATATATAATAAGGAGCGAAAAAATACTGTAATAAGGTACCCACATGGCATAAGTCTTGTGAATGCTTATTCACAGGGACCTAAAGAAGCAGTGACTATTTGAACACCTTTTGTTTAGATTTTTTTTTTAAAGCTACCAATATTCTGTGAAAACTCAAGTGATTCTGCAAAAATAATGGTGTCTTTTTCCTCTGGGTAACTAACGTACACTTCGTGCTTAGGTCTGTTGGCAAGGAGATTGGTGTTTTGAACCAAGAAAAGGACAATGGAAAATATCGCACATTTGACAAAATCTGGCACAATAGTGTTGAACAATAAATAATCTTAGGGACACAAGGTCTGCGCTTGTAAAGGGTCAAATTTCTTATAGGCGATAGCTGAACTAGTGAAATGCTGGAAATCTATATCTACAGACGGGAGACGGGTGCATGAAAGAGACACTTTCAGTTGTGTTCATTCAGCTTTAGGCATCGGCTAAAACAGATTTTAGTAACGTAATTAAATTAGTTTTACAAGGTTTATTGGTTAAATAGCGGCCTCCAATCACTTGCCAATAAGCATCATAAATGGATCTAGAGTTGGTATCTCAGAAGGAAAATAAAACCACTAGCTCTAAGCCACCAGTGCTCTCCTCTAGAATGGAGTTCAAAGGACGAAAAAAGTAGTGAGAATATTACATGATTAAGCATTTTTTTCCTCAGTCTGCCCCAAACAGAGAAACTGAATAAGGAGTGAAATGTTTGCTACCTTAAAATGTTAAAATAATTCCTTTAATTTACTCTTATGGAATCTGTAGAGCTATCTTTTATGATTGCAATACTATTGCTTGTCTGTCGCGCAGATTATAAATCCAGTGTAACAACTGATTTCAATTGGCCATCAATTATTGTATTTATCAAACTTTTTAAAATCTAAACTGAATTTGGACTATCAGCACTGAAAGCCATTATTTAGGACTAAAATCCCCATCTTGAACTCCCGGCTTGGGCAAAATTCACATTAATATGAGTGATAAATGGGGCATAAACACATCTTACCTTACAGTGACATCATAAACAGACAGTACTTTCAAAACTTTAGCATTTATATTATTATAAATAAGATTTAGATTATTTAATACAAGCATAAAAATGACTAATTTTGTATTTTTGCTACTGATTAATAGAAGAGTTCAACTGCCTTTAAAAATAATTTAGCTTTACGTTTTTAGATCATTACATTTCTGTCAGGTTACCTGGGCAGTTTGCATCTGTACACAGATGTGTACATACTTTTTAGCTAACCATATCCTTTTGGGCTAAATATATTCAAAATAATGTGTTAGAGGTATGTAATAAAGAAGAGTGAATTGTAGACTCCTGGAGTCATTACAGTTTTGATCAGTTTTTAAATTTAACAAGAATGGACTATAAACCAGTGTATATTAAATACTGCATATGTTATTTTTGTAACGATTGATAGAGTATGAATGTATCCTAAAAGTGATTCCTATGCCAGGACTTTCATTAGAAATCTAAATTTGGATTATGAATGATAATTTCAAAGTACTCGGTGTTTTGAAAATAATTAAAAACTTTAACTATGCAATTTTAAGAGAAGAGCCTACTGAATGTAAAGTCAGTTTTCAATTTAGTCATTTCTGGAGACTTTAAATCCCTTCAAAATCATGTGAATTAAAACACTTTCTGATACATAAAAAACAAGTTAAATTATATTTGTGACTAGCCATAGTGTATCTTTGTTGCTGAGATTGATTTTGGGATTATTAGCAAATAATATCACAAGGATGTTCAATTTGCAGTAATCCTTATTACTTTGTAAGTGAGTGCTTTACCAATGATACCTATGGTGCTGAATCAACCACTTGATGTTTCTAACTTTTTCATGTTAGAACTTTTTAAGATGTTCCTATTTTTCTCCCCAGACCAATGATCTACACTAATAGTGAGAAAGAAGCCTGTTAAGAGAAGTGAAGTATGGACTCAAACAAGAATGCTTCTGGAAGTCCACAAAGGATGGGTTCCGAGCAGGACTGGATTTACCAGAGTTTCACATCATTCCTTTCCCATGGTATGGAAAAATATAAGGGTCCCCTTGGATGCATTTTCAAAGAGGGGAAATCTCCCTAGGTGGGGGAAATAGCTGAAATAAGTGGTGCACTTTGGAATGAGATGGGAATAAGAGAGTTGTTCATTTTTCTTTCTTGCAGGGTCACTTCCAATTAGGACTCAATGAAATACAAGTTTCTGCCGACTCCGGTAAGAGAGAAAATATTATGCCTGCTCCCCATTGTATCTGGCCGTGCGTATACTACCCCAGGAAGAGGTACGGCAGGTGTCTCCCCGGAGAAGCAAATCTCAGTTTAAAAAGCAATGGGCTGCTTTGCTGGCTCAGTGAGGTACAGAAATGACAACTCTGCGTTAAATTAACTTCACAGAGAGTTACTTTTGAGCAAGTCTGGAAGATACCATTGCAGTATATTTAAAAAATGGTCTATTAACATACCGTGCTATCTAAGCGTCTCAGAATCTTTAATGTATTTATCCTCACAACACCTGTGTGAGTTATCATCTCCATTTTACAGTTGGGGAAATGAGACCGAGAGATCAAGTGACTTGCCCAAGGTACTTGTCTATGGTAAAGCAGGGAATTGAAACTCCGTCTCATGTTAGCAACCAAACCACTCTGCCTGTGACACATAAGTCTAGCCTCCTAAGGGCTGTAATACTGGGGTCTCATCTCAGTTGTTGGGTTTCGTGTACGGGTGCTGGGTGCTGGTGATGACCTGTGATACATAAGAGCTCAGGTTAGATACTGTGGTGGTCCCTTCTGGCCTTGAATTCTATGATACTGGAGAATCCTTCCTCTCAATATTTGCCTAGTACTCCCATGTGGCTATGCCACTGAAAGTTTTGTTCTTTTTTTATGACATTCACAGGAAGCTTGGCTTCAAATCATCTACATGACCCCTTTTGCCGTATGCCAATGTCTCAAAAAAGAGACATCGAACAGCGCAACCCAACTGCATGCAATTGGCAAGCCCATATGAGAAGGTGAGAATGGGATTGGGGAAATGGGTGGGTTAACAGTTTTGCATCCATGTTCATTTTATGGGAGAAACAAGTGGCTGTCATGTGTTAAGATATTTTAGTTACTAGTAGCATTGGTGATATTTATGTTGGTGTGTGTGTGTGTGTGTATTTTCTTTCCTTAAAGGTCAGAAAATAACTTAGCTGTGGTGTTGAGATGAAAAAGGTGACAAAGCTTGCTCACACGTAAAATCATTGAGCACTGGATGTAATATATAAATTGTCTAAGAGCTTTCCCTGATGGCTGGAAGTTCTCTTTCCCAGTCTTCAAGGCACAGATCCTCACAAGTATTTAGGCTCCTAACTTCCACTGACATCAATGGATTTTAGGAGCCTACTTATCTTTAAGGATCTGGGCCCAAGTGTTAAAATATGGAAAGATGAGTAAATCAAGACTTCTGGGGCCAGCTCCTCAGCCAGTGTAAACTGTCATTGCTCCGTTGACTTCAACTGATCTACAGTTTACACAAACTGAGCATCTGGCCCCGTTGGTGGAGTGTGAGGAGAAACAGAGCTAAACAGATGAGTCTGTGAGTAAGCCTGTCAAATCAGGGAAGAGGTTGCAACGCATATCATACTCATGAAAAATGAACAGTACATGCTGGGAGCCAAGTCATGACCGCAGCTTGCAGCTGGACTGACATGCAAAGTAATTCATTAAATATCCGATGTGCTGAGGTTAGTATAATTTGATTGGTTTGTGCGAATTTGGACCCTTAATGGTCTGTTTGAAACTAAATTTTTAACAAGATTTAATATTTGCTATGTAGACAAGTTTAAAAAAAAGCTACAGTAAAGGAGTTAATACTAGAGTTAATACTTTGTAAAAGAGAGTGTTAATTATGGGTGTTTAGATCCAAGAATAGGCTTCTTTAGAGGATTGCAGTATGGACGATTGGTTACACAATCTTTGCACCTGTATGCTTAAGGTTTTGTCTGATGTTCCATTACAACTGCCCAACCTAGTAATAAAAATTCCCTTCAAGCAGACATTCTCATCTCAGTCTCAGAATCATCTTTTAATTTATGTAACCATTTTTTAAAACCGTGCAGATGTTTTCAAGTTAAATTGGGGCAGGAGATGGTGCATGAATGCTTTTGTGAACTACATAAATAACTGCTTAGCTGTAGAACACAACATTCAACTAATCATTAGTTCACAACACGATCTAACCATTTTGGGTCCTTTTATTGTTTTGGTCAAGAACCAAAACATCAGATTTTGGCACTTCAAAAGAAACTGCATAAATATTTTGCTAATGTGAACTTTTACAAAAACTAAATACAGAAATTTAAAAATGCCAGTATGCATTTCATTTTGGACTATTACAGACCAGTGGTAAAAATGGATTTTTAAGTGTTCATCTAGAAAATGTTACTGTCTAAAATGTTATGGTTAGTGTTTTTGTCTCAGATTTAATAATGGATGACATGTCCAGGATATTTCTCCTTTCTTTAAAAAACAAATATCAAGGAGAACACCAGTTGATAAATGTCAGAAAATTATTAATGTAACTACATTCTGAACTCCTATACAATACTATTGTCCCTAATTAGGGTAACCAGATGTCCCGATTTTATAGGGACAATCCCCAATTTGGGGGTCTTTTTCTTATATAGGGTCCTATTATCCCCCACCCCGTCCCGACTTTTCACACTTGCTGTCTAGTCACCCTATCCCCAATTAATTTTGTTTTTAAATATTTTTCTAGTGGAGGAAATTATAGTGGAAAAAGTATCAAATTTTACTGTGAATCTTTAGGCTTCTGTTGGTTTGTTTCAGAACTTTAAGATTTAAATATAAAATGGTATTTAAACAATATGCGTACAATTCATTCAAATCCACATCTACATCCGTAAACAGATGTTTAAATAGTTTAGACCAGTGGCTCTCACCTTTCCAAACTATTGTACCCCTTTCAGGAGTCTGATTTGTCTTGCGTACCCCCAAATTCCATCTCACTTTAAAAAAACTTGCTTACAAAATCAGATGTTAAAAATAACGAAAGTGTCACAGTATGCTATTACTGAAAAATTGCTTACTTTCTCATCTTTACCATATAATTATAAAATAAATATAAATATTGTACTTACATTTCAGTGTACAGTATATAGAGCAGTATAAACAAGTCATTGTCTCTCTGAAATTTTAGTTTGTACTGACTTTGCTAGTGCTTTTTATAAAATTAGGCAAAAATCTAGATGAGTTGATTTACCCCCTGGAAGACCTCTGCGTACCCCCAGCGATAAGCGTACCCAGCTGAGAACCACTGGTTTAGACAAGATGCAAAGCCTATTTTTAAATGATCATTTAATGTTCGCTGACCTGTATTGATATTATATCTGACAATTACTACATTTCATTTTGACGGTTCTGGTTTTGTGAGGGTGGGATACTAACAACTTCTCATTCTTTTAAATTCAAAGCTCTGATCACATTTGGTCCTCTTCTGTAGGATAATATGGAATAACAGCCCCCAGCTTTTTACATCATTTACAGCAGCACTTCTCAATCTGAGTGAGCTGGAAAAATAAAAAATCCAATAGCACTAAGAAAACACTTCACACTTAGCTTAAAGTTAAGAACGTTTATACATATCAAAAGGCAGTGTATTCAGTCCAAACTAGGTCCATGTTCTTTAGTACCTGTTACTCACCTGAACTCTGGCTTCTGTTAAATCCAGACGCATTGCTAGCTCCTCTCTGCAGAAGAGCCAAACATCATTTAGTATTTCCCTCTTGAAGCCAACTCTTTTTTGTGACTAATCAAAAACAGCCCCATCAAAAACTAAGAGTTCACTAAAAGTCAAATCAGATCCCCGGCTCTTTATAGGTGATTTCCAATCTAGAAGCCGCTGCATCGTGCCTACCAGCCTGCGACTATATAAACAGTAACATACAACTCCAAGGTTTTTACACACACACACCCCAGTAACTGCATCAGGACCATTGGGACAGCAATAAGTGGATGGAAGATCTGAGACCCCCTCGCACACCATAGTGCCCTGATTTCACCTTGATTCCCACTTCATGCGAGCGCGGAATCGCATGTGCTCCAGCTGTTACTTTAAAGCCAGCGATTACCATCCATCCCGAGCTATTTCCCTTTGCTTCAAGTGCTTTTCCTATCCGCCAGAATCACTGTTCGCTTTCCTGGGGGCTCCCTGACATTACATCCCCTGGGTTCATTCAATCTGGTTTATTCCCTACACCAGGGAGTGGCATTGACAGGGCAGTGACCATTTCAAGGTCTGGCCCCGCTGCCTTGGGGGGAGGAATCTCTTTTTGAATCCCCCTGGACCCAGTCGAAACTTTGGGGAGAGGGCGCAGTCAGGGCCCGATCCTCCCAAAGGAGGGCAGCATCTCCCAGGATCTGGCCCCCCAGGGAGGGTGGGAAGGGCTGTGCTGGGGCTGGCTGCCCCTGGCGGAGCGGCCTGGCCGCGCTCCTACCTGGTGAACACGTCGGGGTAGTGGCACTTGCGGAACGCCCGCTCCAGCTGCTCCAGCTGCAAGTTGCTGAACGTGGTGCGGTAGCGCCGCTGCTTCCGCTTCAGGGGCCCCGGCGCCTCGGCCGCAGCTGCGGGGGCTGAGCCGGAGAGACCAGCCGCCGGCTCCCCGGGGCAGCTGCTGCCCTTCTCCGCGTCCTCTGCCGCTTCCTTCTCCGCCCACGCGCCGGGGACCGGGTGCTTCTCTGCCGCCAGCGGCGCGGGGCAGGGCTCGGGCGGCTCCGTGGGGTCCCCGCCTGGGGAGAGTGGAGAAGCGGGAGAATGACTGGAGGGCCCGGCTGCTGCGCTGCCCCGGGGAGCTCCGCACTGGGGGAACCAGCAGGGCTGCCCGGTCCCCCCCATCCATCCCCGGCGGGTGGGGGCTGGCAGGGCGCCCCGGTCCCCCCCCATCCATCCCCGGCGGGTGGGGAACCAGCAGGGCTCCCCGGTCCCCCCCATCCATCCCCGGTGGATGGGGGCTGGCAGGGCGCCCCGGTCCCCCCCATCCATCCCCGGCGGGTGGGGGCTGGCAGGGCTCCCCGGTCCCCCCCATCCATCCCCGGCGGGTGGGGAATCAGCAGGGCGCCCCGGTCCCCCCCCATCCATCCCCGGCGGGTGGGGGCTGGCAGGGCTCCCCGGTCCCCCCATCCATCCCCGGCGGGTGGGGAATCAGCAGGGCGCCCCGGTCCCCCCCATCCATCCCCGGCGGGTGGGGGGCTGGCAGGGCTCCCCGGTCCCCCCATCCATCCCCGGCGGGTGGGGGGCTGGCAGGGCGCCCCGGTCCCGGGGGCAGTTCCCCGGGCAGGGTCCCGCTCACCTTGCCGCCTGGCGGCGGGGCTCCGGCCCAGGATGCTGTCTATGAAGTAGGAGGTGAGCAGGTGCAGGGCGGGGGCGGCCGGCCCGGGGGCTGCGCTCTGCATGGCTGTGGAGGCTGCGGGCTGGCACCGGGCAGAGCCCCGGCTCCGCGCCGGGTTTTATTGGTGCTGGCAGCGACCGGCTCGGCGCCCCCGGTATTAGCATTTCATTAGCGCGCTGGCGTCAAGGCTGGGGGTGGGACCCGCACTGGGGCCGGGTTCGCAGCCTGGGCAGGCGGGAAGGAGTGCCAAGCAGCCCCCGGGAGCCGCGGGGAGGGAGGTGCCAGACAACATCCCCTCCGCCTCAGTCTCTGTCAGCTATCCCCTGCTGCCTTGGAAAGTGGGTGCCGCCCCCCAGCCTCGGGGGCGGGGGCACCAATTCCCCCAGAGCCTTTGCCACGACGTGGTGAGGTGGGAGGAAGCCCCTGCTGGGGAGAGCTGGGAGTGAGTGCCAGCTTTCACCCTCTGGACAGGGAGGTGCCAGGCGGGCAGGGAGCTGCCAGGCAATTGACTCTTAAAGGTTGTATGCGGGGGAGGTGGGTGCGTGTGTACAGGAGAAAGGGCAGATCTCTTGGCCTGGGGTTCGCTCTGCACTATTGGCTACAAATGGGGGAGCCAGATTCTGAGCTCCCCTCCAGTGGTGTAAGGCCAGAGTCTTCCCTGGAGTTACAAAGACATCAATCTGGCAGAAGGGAGACTAGGCTCTGGCCGGCTCTCAGAAGCAAACGATTGCTGTTTGATAATAGGGTACTTTTAGAGGGAGCCTACATCCTGCTCCTCAGTGGCATGCAGAGAGGAGGTGCAGCACATGAAAACATCACACTGAGCTCTAGAAACACAATGCGCTTCCTTTTTTTGCACCTACCACTCCATTGCGTACAATGAACTTGTACCCACCTACTGAATCTGATTTTGGCCCTTGGAGCCTGACTCTGCAAAGTGCGGAGTGCCTTCAGGTCCTGTAAGAGCACCCAGCATCTTGCAGGATTGGGCCCTCCCTGGCCCATCCTCCTTTAGTTTTCCTCTTTGCTGTTACAGCAACAATCCCTCAGCAGCCCGAGGGCTGCGAGCCAGCGCCTGCATGCAGACACTCAGCACTGCCATGACATTACTACAGTGCACTGCTAGAGCCCTATACATTAGATCAAGAGGTGACTTGATCACAGCGTACAAGTTCCTTCACAGGAATTCAATTCCAGCTACTAAAGGGCTCTCTAATCTAGTGGAGAAAGGCATAACAAGAACCAATGGCAGGATGCTGAAACCAGATCATTTCAATTTAGAAAAGAAAGCACCCATTTGTAACAGTAAGGGTGATACCACTGGAACAAACCACCAAGGGAAGCAATGGATTCTTTGTCTCTTTATGGCTTCAAATCCAGAGCGGATGTCTTTCTGGATGGTATGCTTTAGTCAACCCCAAATATTGGGCTCAGTGCAGTAGTAACTAGGTGAAATTCTATAGCTTGTACAGTACAGCCGGTCAGACTAGATGATCTAATGGTCCCTTCTGGCTTTAAAAATCTAGGAATAAATTACATGTTCTTTCATCTTCCTCTCCTCCTATCCACCCAGCTGCATGTGAATGATGCAGTGCTTCCATCTCTCGCCAAGCGGGGCCCAGCACCCAATCCTCTGCATGCCAGCTCATTGTCCCACCACTGCCGAGCCAGACCTAGAGTTTGTTTGTTTGAACACAAAAACTTTATTTAGCCCGAAACAATTCCATAACAAACCCATTTCTGTAGCACCTTCTAGCCTAGACTCTCTGAAAGTCCTTACTGATGCTAATTAAGTAACCTCATAATACCCCTGTAAGAGAGAGACATATTATCATCCCTATTTTACAGAAATGGAGGCCCAGTAAGATGAAGTGACCTACCCCAAAAATTCATTGCAGAGCTGGGGATACAATCCTGATCGCTTGACCACAAGACCATCTTTCCTTCTCTTGGATCCCATAAATCCATATATTGATCATATTTAGAGCAACTACAGCAGATACCAACTCAAGTAAAAAGCAGGATGATAGCTATAATAGAGGGCCCCTTGGCTCTTAGTCCTCTAGGAAGAGATGGGTCAGGCTGGGGAGATAACGTGACCAGTGTATTTTCATCTTCTGTAAAATTACAACTTGATTAAAGCTGGAACAATCACACGTCTGGCAATGGGTGACTTCTAGGGGCAAATGCAACTGCAGGAAACACAAATGAATTCAGAGAGAAGCAAGTCTGTGGCTGCAGGTCCAAATTTCTAGTGCACAGTGCATGTCTGCAGTCAGTGGGCTGGGACACAGGTATCATGTTCTCAAAGAAACCAGGGGTCAGTCACGTCATATTTTTATTTTTAAGCTACATGCAGAAACCAGCAGTTCCTTTTGAGCCACAGCTGTCCTGAGGGGTGAAGCATAGGTAGGTGTGCACTTCAAAGGGAAGACGATCTTTTGAACTCTGCAGTAGAGCTGGGCCATTTTTTTCTGGCAAACAGTACTGAAAAATGCATTTTTTGGGGGAGCATCAAAACTGTTCACGAGCTTGGGTTGACTTAGGTGAATCGTTTCAGCCAAAAGAAAAATTGATTTTTTTTTAAAGTCAGCATTTAGTTTTGACCATTTCAAAATGAAACATTTTGGCTTTTTTCCTCCTCCCCAAAATTGCAATTTGTTTAGAAATTTAGCTATTTTTTTTTAAAAAAAAAGGAGGAGAAAAATGCCTGAAAATGACTTGAAACACAACCAACAATTTTTTTATTTTGGGTCGAATAAAATGTTTTGGTGAGAAAAACGAGGAAAAAAATCAGTTTTGGTTCAAACTGAGCCAATTTTTTTTTTCTATTTCAGTTTGGCCCCATTATTATTTACTTAGGGCAGGTCTACACGACCGTTTGAGTTGAGCTAACAGACGTTGCCCAGGGGTGTGAAAAAGACACCCCCCCCAAGCGACGCAGATTACAGCGACCTAAGCACTGTCCACACTGGAGCTATATCGGCGGGAAGCTGACATAGCTTCTGCCTCTTGCAGAAGTGGAGTAATTATGCCGGTGGGAGAGCTCTCTCCCGTTGGCACAGAGCGTCTTCACCAGACGCACTACAGCAGCTGTGCCGATGTAGTGCTTCTAATGTAGACCTGCCCTGAGTTCTACTTTGCAGCACCATCCCACAGGCTTTGTATTGAGGTTACCTGGCAGACCAGCATTGGAGCGTTTTTGTTTTATAACCATGAATTTCCTCATAAATATATTCACCAGGGTAGTTGGGTCTTTGGTTTAGGAGGGTCAGTGTAGCGGTCTACTACAACCTGTGTTCTTTCTGTATAAATTGAAAAAAATATTACTGTAACCTCCATTTTCTCTGAGTTCACTCTCACACATGCTTGAATATTGGTTACCTAATAAGGGGGTGGGGATGCTATGTAGCTGACTGTATAAGAGAATTCTATGAGGCCTATTGAACCATGTACAGTTTTATGGTTGTGGAGGTAGCCAGGATGCATGTGAAATGGGTGGTCCAACTACTGCAGTTATATAGTCTACCCCAGGCTGGCTCTCCATTCCTTTGGCTCCACAATCCACAAAATGGCTGAAAAATCTTCCTGTGACCCACTGTATCCCACATGCCTCTGCTGCCCCAAACGCTTGTGAGATACATCAACAAAGGCTGGTGGGTCACAGGACAATTTTTTGGTCTTTGCATGTGCATGTAGGGGAGGCTTCTGGGTAGGTTATTGCTTCTGGGAGCGAGCTGCCCCTTCCCTGGCCTGTCTGTGCTCCTGTGGGAGAATTTGCAGCTCTTTGAACCCATTAGGTGTGCCCCATTTCCTGGTCACATTTCACTAGGTGAGCACCATACCATCCTATGCGGTCTATGCAGAAGCTCCTGAATTTCTGAGAAAATAGGGTCAGGTGCACACACAAGATCTTCATGTGAACTGATGACTCTATGTGCTAAAATGAGGCCAGGTTAATTTATTTCTTCCTTTCGAAAAACAAACAAAAAACCCCACACCCTCCATCCCCCTAGCCCTGAACTACAATTGAAGACTCATTATCATCTCACTAGACATTCAGCATCTGCCATCTGATGCACACCGATTTTGCCACGTGTACTGTCCCACACAACTCTCAGGCCTGGCTGATTCCCAAGTGTTTATGAAGAAGCTGGTTTTCATTCTGAAGGTGTGTTCCACTGCAGCATTGATGTTTCTGTTTTGAAACACAGCTAAAAATAAGAGCTAGTTATGAACACCTGGATGAAAAGGTCAATCCTATTTAGAGTTTTTGTTGATCACAGTCAGGCACTTCATTCCACTAATGGCGGGTGCCTAGCATGCCTTCTGTCAGATTGTGATTGAACAAATGAGGACATCCTCATTATGGAAACATTTACTGGCCTGAAATCGATAATGTAAATTACTTGGCAATATAGTCCCCATCACTGAAATGTATTGAAATAAATAAAGGTACAGTTTACCCTTTTCTGTTGCCATTTGTACCCTATTAGCAGTGATCATGTGAGTAACATTTATATTGTTGGCTGGACCTGGATATCTGATCTAGTTTGATAATGTATTTATTGCGGTAAAACGAAGGAGCCCCAGTTATCGACTAGAACCCCACTGTGCGAGTGCTGTACAAACACAGAACAAAAGACAGTCCCTGCCCCAACGAGCTTACAATCTAAGAAATTTCATCTTTGATTACCAGCCTTTTTATTTGCTTACATGGTTTCTCTTTCTGACTCCCAAATAATATAAAATAGAACAGATGAATTGCAAGGTCCATCGTTTGTTTGAAAAATGCGGCGAAATGTATAGGGGTGGGCAGACCTATCATTGTATGAGGGGAATTTGTGTTTATCTTACATTGCTGCACTTAGGATGTTTTCTTAAGCTATGGCAAGGGCACTGTAGAGTATATGTCTTGGTCCTCTTCTTAGCATTGGTATAAATCTATAATAAATAAATATACTTGTAATGTACCTAGTATTAAGGCTCACAAAAGAAAGGCCATCTATAATCATGGGGCTGGGAAAGTTACCAGATAATCAACAGATCGAATATATAACATCGCACAAAGCAAATGTAAGAATTCTTGCTAGAAAGCTGGGACTTAATAAGGAAATGTGATGAAGCAAGTCCTAGGAGATTATCTGTGAGGTAGAAATAACTTTAATTAAAAAGTGATCATTATGATTTTAAGGAACGCGCTAATGACTTATCAAATATTTTATTACAAATGTGCATGCAATGTCCCCTCTTCCTCCACAGTCAGTGGGATGGGGGGGTCTTGGATGGACAGCAGGGAATGTAACATGGTGTCTGGAAGAGGTGGGAGGGGGTGTGAGAGTGCATGCATGGCAAGATGGTGGCTGCCCTTCTCCTAGGTCCACTGCCTTCCCATTGGCTGGGGGATCGTGTTAGCTGATTGGCTGCTATATGTCCCGCCCCCATATAAATGTCCTGGGCTTTTCAAAAGCTCCTGGCTCCCCTGCAGCCAGAGCTCCTATAAAGGTCAGAGGGAGTTCTGGTGTGCAAGGACTGCAGCACTGGATACTTTGGGACAGTCAATACAGCTCTGCTGATTTCCACTGGCTGAGGCTCTGGGCCTGTAACTCTTTTGTAATAAAATCATAATACAGTAAACTCCCATTTATCCAAACCTCTGCATTATCTGAACCCCTTTCTTCTCGCCCATGTAGCTCCTGCTGGGGGGCAAGGAAGGAATTCTGATAATAGAGCAGAGAGCCCCAGACAAAGAGAAGGAGGAGGATGAGCTGGCAGTGTGGGAAGCCACCCTGCGGGTGCTGAATGGCTTCTGTGGCAATGCAGGGAGCCCTCTGCAGCCCCGCTCTCATAGTGAGTGAGCAGGGCCAGGACAGTGCGGCTGCAGAGGGCTCCTTACGCTGCTGCAGGGCCAGTGACACCTGATCTCTGCAGGTGCAAGGTGCAGGGAAGGCTGTGGTCCTGGCAGGGCAGAGCAGGGTCCTGGCCAAAGGGTATCCACTCTGCCCTGCCCCTTGTGCCTGCAGGGATCAGGTGTCACCCGCCCTGCAGCTGCCGGGAGCCTTCTGCAGTCCTGCTGCCATTGGGGGGGGGGGGGGGGGTGAGTGGGCAGAGCAGTGACCCCCAGCCAGTACTGCAAGGAGGAGGAAGGAGGAGATCCCAGCCATGAGCAAAGGGCGTCCTGCTGCTGAATGGCTGAAAGGCTCGTCCCATCTCGATTATCCCAGCTCCCAGCTATCCAAAGCAAATCCATGTCCCCCATGCTATTTGGATAATTGGGAGTGCACTGTCTAATGTCTTCCCTCTAGGTTAAGCTAATAACCCCAGAAAATATTATATCTGTCTTTTGCTGACAGCAACACCTGACTGTTAGAAAAAAAGGCATAGCACATAGCTAATTTCCCTCTCTCGTGCTGAATATGTTGGATATTGAAGAGTGCAATAGAGTATTAATTACCAAACATCGGAGATAAAAATCAATGCACTGATCAGGGCACAAATGGAAATAACATGCAATACAGTCACTGTATGCCTTCCGGGGGGGGGAGGGAGTGCAGCCGAGTTCCTCTCGTGGCACTGGACTGTGATTCTGTTCTGTTTGCACGCTGGGTTCCAGCTGCCCTTTGCAGGTCTCATACTGCATCACTTGAGACACACAGATAAAGCGGTGCTCCTTGTGTACTCTGTTAGTCTTTGTGCATATGGTTCTTGAAGGGGATTGCTCACAAAAGGCAGCCAAATGGAGGAGGATCCTGTGTAGAATTACAAGGGGCACTAGAGGGAGCGGGACCCAGAAGAACCTAATCATGCAGCACTGAATGTTCTTTGTATCAGCGTTGGTAACTGGATGTTTTTTCCCAACATTCTAAGGCCTGGTCTACACTACAAAGCTAGGCTGATGTAAGTCGCTGGGCGTTGGCCTAGTTGTGCGTGTGTCTGCATTAAAATTTCTCTCCTGCCGATGTCAGCACCCAATGACGGTGACACACTAACGCCACCGCCCTGAATGAACCATGGGCAGTATACTGTGGTCGACGAAGTGCAAGTGTAGATATCGTCTGACCTATGTTGACTCTAACAGTCCTCCAGCAGCTGTCCCACAATGCCTGACACTGACCGCTCTGGTCACAATTGTGAACTCCACTGCCCAGGGGTCACGGAGACCCAAAGCCTGCCCCACAAAATTTTTGAAATGGCTTTTCATAATCGCCTAGCTTGGCAAGCACACCTAAGCAGCTCTCTCTTGTTGTGTGCAACTGCCCAACCGACCATTCAGGCTCCAAGCTCTAGACGTGCTCCTGCCTGGACTAGACAGGAGGTATTGGATCTCTTAGGCCTGTGGGGAGAAGAGGCTGTGGAACAGCTGGATAGCTATGAGCAGATTGCACAGGGGTTGCAGGCAAAGGGGTGTGACAAAGATCAGCAGCGGTGCCACATGAAAGCAAAGGAATTCCAGCAGGCGTATTAGAAGGTCGGGGTGGCCAATTGTTGATGGGGTGCTTGAGCCACAGACCCGCTGCTTTTACAACAAGCAGCATGCCACACTTGGCAGAGACACGGTGGATACCTCTGAGGAACCCGAGACACAGACCCCTGGCGTGAACAGTAGGGAAGAGGAGGAGGATGGGGGACGTGTGACCAGGGTGTCCAGCAGTGCTGCGAGCCAGGATCTGTTCAAGATTTCATCGCAGTCTAGTCAGTCCTGGCTGCTGAGCAAGGGCAAGACCAGTGCAGGGGAAGCAACCTCGGGTAAGTGTGTGAATGCATTTCCCGTTACAATGTTTAAATGTACAAATGATGCCTGACCCCAACGTAGCAGGACACAGGTATTGACTTTTCATTAATTTACTTGTACTAGAGGAGGTAGAGTCGTTATCTGCTTTTCATTCCCCTGCAGAGTTAGCGGGAGAGGGGGCATGCGGAGCAGTTTGTTTACGTACACAGGGCTGTCCCTTGAATCCTTCTGAGAGATCTTAATGCAACTTTCACAGAGGTATTCTGAAATCCTCTCCTGACAGTTTCTAGAGATGGCAGCCTTATTTCTTCCTTTGTGGTAGGACACTTTCCCAGGGCCGTCTCCTGTTTTTTTGCTGCCCCAAGCGGCGAAGAGAAAAAAAAAAAAGATAAAGCCGCGATCGGTGGCACTTTGGCGGCAGCTCTACCACGCCGCTTCATTCTTCAGCGGCAATTCGGCAGTGGGTCCTTTGAGCGGGACTAAGGGACCCGCTGCTGAAGACCTGGACGTGCCGCCCCTTTCCATTAGCCGCCCCAGGCACCTGCTTTCTTTGCTGGTGCCTGGAGCCGGCCCTGCAGTTTCCTACGCCAGTTTGCGATGCAGTAAACAGGTTAGCGGCACATGGGCTCAAGCGGTTTTGGGACACCAGCAGCAGCTGTGTTCTCTGTGCCTTTGTTACCCTGAGGAGCGAGATGGCAGCTAAAATAATAGAATCATAGAGGATTAGGGTTGGAAGAGACCTCAGGAGATCATCTAGTCCAACCCCCTGCTCAAAGCAGGACCAACACCCAACTATATCATCCCAGCCAGGGCTTTGTCAAGCCGGGCCTTAAAAACCTCTAAGGATGGAGATTCCACCACCTCCCTAGGTAACCCATTCCAGTGCTTCACCACCCTCCTAGTGAAATAGTGTTTCCTAATATCCAACCAAGACCTCCCCCACTGTAACTTGAGACCATTGCTCCTTGTTCTGTCATCTGCCACCATTGAGAACAGCTGAGCTCCATCCTCTTTGGAACCCCCTTTCAGGTAGTTGAAGGCTGCTATCAAATCCCACCCCACTCTTCTCTTCTGCACACTAAATAAGCCCAGTTCCTGCAGCCTCTCCTCATAAATCATGTGCCCCAGCCCCCTAATAATTTTCGTTGCCCTCGGCTGGACTCTCTCCAATTTGTCCACGTCCCTTCTGTAGTTGGGGGGGCGGGGGACACACCAAAACTGGATGCAATACTCCAGGTGTAGCCTCACCAGTGTCGAATAGAGGGGAATAATCACTTCCCTCGATCTGCTGGCAGTGCTCCTACTAATGCAGCCCAATATGCCGTTAGCCTTCTTGGCAACAAGGGCACACTGTTGACTCATATCCAGCTTCTTGTCCACTGTAATCCCCAGGTCCTTTTCTGCAGAACTGCTGCTTAGCCAGTCGGTTCCCAGCCTGTAGCAGTGCATGGGATTCTTCCATCCTAAGTGCAGTACTCTGCACTTGTCCTTGTTGAACCTCATCAGATTTCTTTTAGCCCAATCCTCCAACCACCACTGCCTGTGGAAAATACTGCCAGTGCTGCATGCCATTGCCCTGCCCTTGTACCCACAGAAATAGGGGCCAAAATTGTATTGTTCCATGCAGCTCAATAATTCCTTCCTCATTCTCCCATCTCCTGCTGGACTGTGCTCAACATGGCGGGGTCTGGAGAACGGCGCTGTGTACAGGTGCTCCAAGGCTGAAATGTCAATCAGCGTGTGTTGTTTAAAACTTAGGGAACCAAGGGAAGCAAGTTTTGAAACTTAACTTTTGCTTCCCATTGTGACTGTAAAGACAATGATACCGCTGAGTGTTTTATCTGCAGCGGTCGCCACTGCGGCCTTGAGGGGTTCCCCCTCCATGCCTGTCTGACTATGATAAGGAGGAGAAAGAAGAGGACACGGGAGGATACGTTCGGCGAGATCCTGCAAGCCAGTGCTGCATCAGACTGGGAGCAGAGGACCTGGAGGGTGAATATTGCAGAAGGAATGGACAGGGAAAGAGTGGACAGGAGAGAGGCCCAGGAGACACAGAGGGAGATGCACCAGGATATAATGGGGCTTCTCCGGCAGCAAACACAAATGCTGCAGAGTCTTGATGACCTACAGGCCCAACAATCACAGGCTTGCCTCCCTTTGCAGTCATTGGAGAACTCCATTTGAGCATCTCCCTACCCATCCAGCCCCCAACGTTCCACATGGCATCATGGGCTGCAACCCTACCCTTACTCCTCCACACTGCGGGCCAGTAAGGACAACCACTGCTTCACATACACTGACCTGTAAGAGCCACGGTTGCTGTATGTGTAGCCAATATGAACTGAACTGGACAGAAGTGTTCTTTCTTCTTGTTAAGTTCTGTTAATTTATTTCAGAAGTTTTTATTGTATTTGTTTTTTAATTGCATGTTGGAATTTTGCACTGGTTTTGATATGCAATAAAATCTATTTTTTGGTAAATAATTTATCTTTATTATTTCACAAAATATGCTGCAGAATGCCAAGCGCTACTGAAAGTGCCCACTACTTGTTATTGTACAGGGCACCAGAACTCTCAGGATCAGTGACAAACACAGAGTTATAATTATGAATATATAGCAAACCCTGAAAAATTAATAGGTGCATTACCAGACAGGGTTATATTCATAAATGTACACCAAGCACCACACAATTCCTAACAGCCCCCAAAACTGCAGGGCGAGGCAGAGCACAGTTCACCCCACCACATTACTGTGGCTGACTGTCAAAAAGCTCTTTCAAGGCCATCTCAGCTGCATAGCTCCGCGTTGAGCTCTTCTAATAGCCCTGGTGTCTGGCTGTGCAAACTCAGCAGGCAGCTGCTCTACCTCTCCACCCTGGCAGCAACTTTTACCCCTTTGCCTCACAGATTCTTGGCAGGATACATCATGAAGCTATAACCTTCGGGATAGTTTTTTCATTGAGATCCAATCTGGTGAGTAAACAACGTCAGCGCCCCTTCAATCTACCAAAGACACGTTCAACTGTCATTCTGCATCTGCTGAGCCGATAGGCGACTCTTTCCTTGGTGCTGTTGAGGTGGCTGGTGTACGGCTTCATGTGCCAGGAGAGCAAGGGGTAGGCAGGGCTCCTCAGGCTCCTTATTGGCATTTCAACATCCCCAATGGTAATCTGCTGGTTGGGAAAGAATGTCCCTGCTCACAGCTTTCTGAACAGTCCTGTGCTCTTAAAGATGCGAGTGTCATACACCTTCCTTGACCAGCCAACACAGATATTGGAGAAGCATCCCTGGTGATCCATCAATGGTTTGATAAGCATAGAAAAGAAGTCCTTTCTGTTGATGTACTCTGTAGCAAAGTGGGCTGGTGCCAAAATAAGGATGTGAGTGCTGTCTTTCACCACGCCACAGTTCGGGAACCCCATTGCTGCAAATCCATCCACTATGTCCTGCACATTACTAAGTGTCACAGTCCTACATATTTGCATGACAACAGCCCCTGGTGTGAATTTTCGAACTCGAAAATGATTTCCCACTGACTGGTAGCAATCATGCATTGCAAGTTTCCACAAAGCAATCGTCACTTGTGAGTGCAGCTGTCATCCTGATGTCCCTGCGCTGGAGGGCTGGGGTGAGCTCGGCACACAGAGCCAGGAATGTGGCCTTTCACATCGGGAAGCTCTGCAGCCATGGTTTGTCGTCCCAAACCTACCTTATGATGCAATCCTACCAGTCAGTGCCCTTTTCTTGGGCCCAGAAGTGCTGCTCCACCGTCTGCAGCCACCAACCACCTTGAATTGGTTTTCACGGTGTCCTCCACAAAATTATGTCATGTCCCTCACCGCTGCAATTCTTCCTGCGGCTCTGCAAATAAAAGAGGATCATTCATCCTGTGTTTGTAATGCTCCTGACAGTTGTGCAGAGCTGTGCAGGCTCCATGCTTTTTGCCAGAGATGGCAGACAGCCGTTCCATGCGGCTTTTGTGAGATTTTTTTTAAAAAAAAGACACGAAAATTATGGGACATGGATGGCATTATGGATGGAGTAAGTTGCATAATGGGAACTTGCTCCCAGTTACTCTTGAGCAACTCGTTTCTGCCCCACCGTGAATTGCCAAAATTTCCCAAAAGACAGTGTACTGAGTTGCACACTGGGATACCTACCTATGGCGCTCTGCACTGACACACACATTCCTGGTGAGTACGCGCATCGTTGACTCAAGGTGTCAAGTATGCATGCATGTGCAAAAGCAATTGTGACAGGGTATATTAGACTCAGAGGCCCCCCGATGGAGGCCTCTTGGTCTCGCCACACCCTGTCTCAGAAAGGAGCAGTGGAGATGAGTCCTCCAAGCAGCCCAGAGAGCCTGCAGGGAAAGCAGCCAGTCGGGCCCAGGAGGACCGTATTAAAGGAGCAGCAGCGCTAGAGACAGTCAGTTTCTGCCTGGAGCTGGAGCAGTGAGGAAAGTGTTCCTGGCTGGCTGAAGGAGCAGCAGATCTAGGGTGGGCCCTGGAGTAATGGGTGGGACTGCCGCCCCCCCTCCAAACACTAGGGAAGTGGTTTAAGCCCCAAGGAAGAGAGTTGAGAAGGGGCTGAATAATGAACTGTGAAACATTCCTGGAAAAGGATCACATGGTTTAGTGGCCCAGCTTGGACCAGAAAGGCCCAGAGTGGGCGAAGACAGTGCCTCCAGTGAGGAAGACCTGGGGATATGGCTCCATACCAGGGCTGGGGTGTTTAAAGACTGAGCCCGGGGAGGGCTACAGAGATACCAACTGAGGGGTACTGGGATAGGCCCCTGTTGGACTGTATACCTTCAAAGGGGTCTCTTTTGTTTCACGTATAGACTGTGTGTGTAACTCGGCCGGAGGGCTGAGTCCACTGAAAACCCACCTGAAAAACCACCTGACAGAGGTCACCACAGATTAAGAGAGTGCAGACACTCCCCCGGCCAGGGGTGCTTGCGAGAGGTGGGTGCCACCCCACTCCAGCGATATACTAACTGTGGCGTTATGCCAACTTAACTTGTGTTGACCATAGTTTGTAGTGTAGACGTGACCAAGGTGAAATGTGAATAGCTGTTTGTAGTATTGATAACTCTTGCAATTTTTATCACAAATCTCACAATTTTTGGTGTTTTAAAGCTCCATCTCCTAGACTCGAGTGATGAGGTGAGAAGCTTTCATAAATTTTTTTTTCTAGCTCTGATTGTTTTTGAGAAAAGCTTGAAAATGTGATCAAATAAAAATAACCCTGCATTTATTATTTGTAAAGAAATGTCATGATTTTAAAGCCAGTCTCTTTATTTTGGGGTGTGTGTGTATGTGTGCCTTACACATGATTTTGGAACAGTCAGCAAAGTGTTTGCATCATGCTGAAAAAAAATCATTATGTCTAATTCCTTGCAGAATTTGTCCAAGGACACTTTGCGTGAAAACCATCATTTCTTTAGGATGCTTCGAGACTCATGGAAATGCAGGTGATCTGCTCTGCTGTCTGCAGTTTGTGGCATGGAAAGTCTAAAAAGCCCCTCTCCAAAAACTGGCCTTTCACTCTGGATGTGTAATGCATTTGTGAAGCGGGGGCTATGTCCCTGCCTACTGGCTAATCTACCTAGAGGGTAACAGTTTATTTCTGCTGCCACCTAACGGAGCCACTCCTGGAAGCTAAAATAAGATCCTCCTCTCGGCTTCTCAGCTTGCATATCAGAGAAGGAAGTCTTTATCTTGGCCTGTAACGTCAGCTTTTGCGATTATTTCTCATTCTTGCTTAACTTTTGGTTTTACTACCATCAACTTGTGCATTAGTTAATCACCTCTTTCCTCACTAATTGTAATTTCTATTTAAGTCACCATACATGGGTTATCGTGGCAGCAGTCTGTGGAGAGATATTTACTATTTAATTCCTGTAGTCTAATGAATTCTCTGCCATTTCTCATTTTTCACACATTTCAGTATTAGAAGCTCTCTCTTCAATCCTTGTTTGTACCAAAGGGACATGGTTTGTGCACTTAAATACAGATGAAACGTATTTCATCATAAATATATTAAAACAGAATTCTTTCCCACTCATAGGAATGTAAAAAGCCTGTGTGTGATGAATATTGCATACTCCAAAGTCAGTTCCTCCTGATCCTAAACTCAAGGGCACTTGCATGTTTTTACAACACTGCATCTCTTCCTGGACGTGAGTTTTTCATGATGTTGTAAATGACAATGAAAAACAAATATATAAGGGGGAGAGACATACACACATGGGAGTGGCAAACATTTTTATAGACAGTCTTCTCCAAGCAGACAGCAAATACAGTGCCCACTTCTATTACTCATGTTATAACCTTTATTTTGCTGCTTTGAGGTATATATGAACTATTACTTTTCCCATGCATTTTTATATTCTGAACGTGTTTAATTTTTGTGGCTTTCTCTAACTCCCTCTGGCCAATGACAAAATAATTCTTCAGAGGATAAAGGTTTAGTTGACGCTCTGCTAAACATGCCAGCTGCAGTATGGGCCACTCCGGAGAACGGTTTTCAGGGATTTTCTTAAACTGAGATAATTCTGTCTTTACTTATTAACACAGCCAAGTCATTCTATTAAACTTATTTATATTCCAAAATAATGGGATGAGTAACTGTATGATGATTCTTGTGATGTGTGCAAGAAAGAATGAGCTTTTCAAATTCCTTCCAGCTTGTGAATCTGGTTCAAGAAGTGAAAAGGATTGTTTAATTCATTTCTCCATCTAACCTGTTGCAATAAGGGTGTTTGAGATACAGGAACCATGAAATATAAAGACAGATTGATGCATGCAATTCCTATTAATGTTAGTGGGAGTTACGTGCACGCAT
The DNA here is from genome assembly GCF_011386835.1 of Chrysemys picta bellii. Lineage (NCBI taxonomy): Eukaryota > Metazoa > Chordata > Testudines > Emydidae > Chrysemys > Chrysemys picta. The sequence goes on from NC_088799.1 coordinate 92,310,704, forward strand.
CAAGGTGAGCGTATGGGCATGACTCTCTTGCCCTGCACTGCGTGTAATCATTTACTCCAGTGCAAAGTAGATACTCTAATTTTGGGCAATGTTTTCTTGTCCAATGAGAAGTTACCAATAGTCTAGTAGCTACTGAAAGTGATTAATTCATCATTTTTTAAATGTATACAGTATGAATACAGTGACATAGAAAGGAGAGAATTGGACAATTAGATCATATTTGGTTACTGTTTATTCAGTACTCTTGCATGCACAAAACCTATCATTTAAAATTATGCTGGAATCTTAATAAGTTTAATAGATTGGCTTCACTGTGTTAATGAGTAAAGACAGAATAATCTTTCAGTATAAGAAAAACCCTGGGAAACATCATGTATGGGGTGCTGTCAAGATGCTCTTCTTCTAATGTGCTTATGCCCTCCCAAATAAAGAAACGTAATGCAATGATATAATCACCAATTTGTTCTAAGGTCCTTTTTATAATAGCTTAGTGGATAGAGCTCAGATCTGGGACTCGGGAGATCTGGGTTCTGCTCCTGGCTCTGCAATTGGCCTGCTAGCTGACCTTGAGCAAGTCACGTTACTGCACTGTGCCTCAGTTTCCCCATCTGTAAAATGGGGCTAATGACACTTCATTTGAAAAGTGCTTCGAGTTCTACTGGTGAAAAGCACTATACAAGAGCTGGGTTTTATTACTATTATAATATTGCTCTTCTGATGCATGCACAATAATTTGTAAAATTACTTATATTTCCTAAATAATTTTTTTTAACTTTTAAAGCTGAGCCTTGTTTTGTTTCAGAATAAACACTGAAAATATGATTCTCTTTTAGGTGACCCCTTTTGTTCTAGGAATGAATTTTCTAGTCACAGTGGCTGTGGTTAAAAAAAATCCAGCATTTATCAGCAGTTGCCATACGGCGGCGTCTGAGGCTCCCCAATGTTTCTCTGTATAAGTAGAACAGGAAATAACCAGGCCATCTCACATACTACTCTATGGTAGTTATATCCTTCGGCCCTGATCCTGCAAACACTTATGCACATGCTTAACTTTCCTACTTTGAGTAGTTCCATTGCAGACAGAGGCCAAAGACTGTAAACTCTTTTGGGAAAGGGACTGTTATTTTGTAATACGGATGTGACAGGCCTAGCTCAATGGGGCCTGATCCCTCATAGGGGCCATGGCACAAATGATGATAAGGCTTGGTAAACACACTGGCTTTTATTCTGCTAGGGTACCGCTACACAGCACCAGTCTGGGCTCCAACCCAAGGAATGTCTACACTGTTGTTTTTAGCCCCGTAGAGTGAGTCAATTGATGCAAGCTCTGAGACTCGGTGTCACAGGTGGTTTTTTGCAGTGTTGACCATCTGACCCGCATTACTGTAGTATCTGAGTGCCTCACAATTTTTTTAATGTATTCATCTTCACCACACCATATGCGATTAGCCGCATTTTACAGATGAGGGACTGAGCCACAGAGTGATTGTGACTCACCCAAAAAGTCGGGGCACAGGAGGAAACTGAACTGAGCTCTGCCAAGTCCCAGGTTAGCACCTTAACCACCGGACCAGCCTTACTCTCCTTTTAAGGGCCGCTTTATAAATATTAATATCAATTAACTTTTAAATATTGTTACAATAATGATAAACATAAAAACAACAAGGAGTCCAGTGGCACCTTAAAGACTAACAGATTTATTTGGGCATAAGCTTTTGTGGGTAAAAAACCTACTTCCTCAGATGCATCAGATGGGTTTTTTACCCACGAAAGCTTATGCCCAAGTAAATCTGTTAGTCTTTAAGGTGGCACCAGACTCCTCGTTGTTTTTGTGGATACAGACTAACATGGCTACCCCCTGATACTTGGTAAACATAGGCCGCTTTTTTGCTATATTAACCTGATAAAGTTAAATATAAAACAGTATGTTGAACAGCTACAAGCATCTAACTGAATTTCTTTCATAATCAATAAATATTCAAATGATTACAATTAACCTTACAACACTTGTTACAAGTTGGAAAGGCTATTGCAAGAAGGATTGATTTGTAGCATTTAATTGGATTCTTGTTGTGCCATTATGCGTGTTGCATTTCGGAGTGATTACCGTCCCTTTATGCATCTTTAATTAAATGAGACTGGTGAAGCACACCCAACACTTCCATACATATTGCATTTGTACGCTCCCTCTGCTGGGCAAATAAAGGTATTGAGTCCGAGCCTCCTCTGGCATCACTTTTACACGTGTACAACTTCCTTGACTTCATTGCCTTTACTTCTGATATATACTGAAGTCTAGATTTAGTTTAAACTCATACTGATGGGTAACAAAACCCCACCTAAAACAAGCAGATGTCTGGAGGCTGCTACTTACAATATTTTTGAAGGTTGGTTTTAATATCTAATATCAAACAAAATTGGGTCTAAAAGTCAGAATGGCATCTCAAATTTCAGCAGGAAAATTACAAAAGAAATGGAATTTCCCACTGGTCTATAATTTGTTTTGTTTCATAAGTTTTTTTTTAAAAAGTGCATAGCCATTTATTAGATGCTGAGGTTCATTTTCATATATATAACAATTATGAGTAAGGCTACGTTTATGTCACAGAGGTCATGGAAGTCACGAAATCCGTGACTTCCAGAGGCCTCCATGACATTCTCTGCTTCAGTCCCGTGGGACTCTGGAGCTGGCAGCCAGCGTGGCCCTGGCAGGATTACAGCGACGGGCAACAGCCTCGCGTGTGTGTGGGGGGGCAGTGGGACGCCTTGGGCGAGTGGCTGGGGTGTCCCATTTTCTCTTTGGGCAATATAGTCACCCTGCAGCTCCCAGCCAATGTGGGTGGAGGGGCCCCTGTAGCTTCCAGGTGCCATGGGCAGAGGGGAACCCCATAGCTCCCAGCCACCACGGTGGTGGGGGAAACCATGGAGTTGCAGCAGCAAAAGTCACGGACAGGTCACGGCTTCCGTGAATTTTTGTTTATTGCCTGTGACCTGTCCATGACTTTTACTAAAAATAACCATGACACAATCTTAGCCTTAATTATGACCAAATTATCCAAAAGGAAATGAGTACACGAGTAAGCAGAGCGCTTAACTTTAAGCATCTGAATAAATCCATCCCTATCCAGCAAAACACTTAAGCATGTGCTTAACTTAAGCATTTGATACTATGGGCATGAGTGTGGTATAAGAATCAGAATCGAGTAGAATAGAATCTATGTTTTCCCATTGAAATCAATCTTCTTAAATGCTTTCCTGAATTGGGACCTTAGTCATCATTCTGCCTCAGTGACATCAAAGCCATGTCAATAATGCTCTGTAAGAGCTTAGAACGGAGATGTTTTATCATTTTCATTTAATGGTAGCTGTTAAAAAGAAAAGCCGTAAAAGGGTATAGAAGAGAAATGGTACCATGGAATTGTTCCAAACACGGAGATCTTAATCATACATAGGAACTATACAACAGGATATTCAGAGGAGTATCCTTCTAGGGGACTATTTATAGGGAAATGTATTTCTAAAAGATCATTGCATGCTTAGGGTGGTTGAAAGGAATCTCTCCTTCTTCCACCTACCCCACGCATACACTAATATCTACACCTGTGTGCGTCTCGTGTCTTACTATTGCAATGAATCTGAAAGCTCCTTAACATGAATGTGGGTGGGTTTTTGGGCAGCACTGAATAGTCCTGATGGACTCTGCCCGTTAGCCAGTCCCGTTAGCCAGTCTTTGTATGTGTTTATTTTACTGTAGACACATATGCAGTGTGCGTGCCCGGGGCTCCTGGTGCAGCACCCAGAGCAAAGGGAGCCCAATCCCGGGTGGGCCGGAGTACTGCAATTAAACTAGTAACTAATGATTAAAAACAATCCAATATAGCAATTGTTTCTCTTGAGTACCTTGAATGCCAGTTGAAGCGTTTCACTGGAGGGAATCTCTGGAGACCAAAGAGATGAGTACAATTAAATATTACCAATGTACCATCAACGTGTGCTTCTCTACCACTTTTCGGGAACAATTTCCTAAGTCTTCTAGGGACAGAGCTCTTCTGGGAGGCAATGGCAATTGTGCTCCAGTCCAAGCCCAGATGGCTGCACTGTAATTTTATAGCCCTGCTGCCAAAGCCCAAGCCTGAGGACACAGGCCAGCTGTGGGTGCTCTATTGCAGTGTAGACGTACCCCCCTCCCGCCCCACTATACCTGCAGCCAATGCCAGGCCTGGAGGGGGAAGAAAAGGAGAGAACCTGGCGCAGTTCAGGGCTGACTGGTGAAGAGGCAGGAGGCAGCTCCGCCTCTCTACGAGCCTGAGGGCCAAGCAAGATGCTGAGGGAGAAGCACTGCATCCCTGACTGAGGGAGACTGGGGAGCACCCAGCAGTGAGTGGCCTGTTCTACAGTAAAAGCTGTGTTATCTGGCACTTTCTCAACCAGAGAGCTCTGTTAACCAGCATTTCTGGTATCTCCCAATACAAATCTTCAATCTAGTAACGGGGACTAGTATACTGCCTGGGAGGTTACGCAATTGCACATTCTGCACTCTACTTTTATGCAAAAGAGGCAGAAGACAAGTAAGCAAGCTGATATCAGGGATTTATTCCAAAAAGCAGCTTCCAGGGTGTGTCGTAGGGTCAGTACAGATTCAGCCCAATCTAGAGTGATCAGATGTCCCGATTTTATAGGGACAGTCTCGATTTTTGGGTCATTTTCTTATTTAGGTTCCTATTACCCTCCACCTTCCGTCCCGATTTTTCATACTTGCTGTCTGGTCATCCTAGCCCAATCTCCTACACCTTCTACAACGATAATTGATGTTGATAACGATGACCCTGAGGCACTGGCAAGATCCTGAAGTGCCTTCTGAATCATCAAAGAAAGATTAAATTATGTTCAGTATAGTTTTAGTGCTAAGTGTTTTTTAGTGATCTGGGTGTACTCCCTGCGCTGCCCATTGTGATATGTAGTGTCATAAGATAACCTGCTGTATAGAAAACGTTACCCGTTTACACCTAAATGCTTCAAGAAACCAACCTCTCTGCAGTGCAATACTACTACTGGATTGAAGTACCTGTCTACTATTTTATACTTTATTCATCTTATTGTATTCTAATTCTTTGAAAATTGGTATTTCATTGGTAAGTATAACTCTTAGTTAACCAGAATTTTTGATTAACTGGCACCCCCATCCCCCAAACATGCCGAATAACAAAGCTTTTTGCTTGACTATAAAGACGTTTTGGACGAGGCCCTTCCAATTTTCCTTTCCCCCCATCCAGAGGGACCTGCGGCCACTGCAGGATGCTGCCAAAGGTCCACAAGGAGGTGCCATTTGAGTCAAGCCACTACAGACTGTTTGTGCTAGCGGGGCCACGCCCCAAACTGAAGGGACAGTAGGAAGTTGCCGAGGGCGGTGGATTTGGACTCTTTGCTGGGAGGACCCAGCCGATGTTGCTTTACACAGGGCCCTGGGCTGGGATCTGGTGGAGAGGGAGGGCCATTGCCCCCCCACCACACCTCCTTAAGGGCTGAAGTCCAGATGCAAGTGGAGGCCAGAGAAGGTTCCCAGCCTAAGGTCAGGAACCAGGTACCTCTGCCAGGGAAGCAAGGGGCCAGAAGTCAGGTGTGCTAGCTGCTAGGCCACCCGGCCCTCTGAGCACCCTATCACACTCCACTAGTGGGTTGCTGTGAAAATGAGGGCGTTGTCAGCTCTGACTTTGGATTTCATTGTAAATAATTGCAGAACGTGAGCATCCCCTAACTTAGCTCGCTCTGTAGAATAGAAAGCATAAGGAAGGTGAATTCTGGGCTCCCTCTTGTGGTGAATGACAAAAAAAGAAAGTTTGCAGGGTTGTTGTATCTGAGTCTGCCCCAGGACATTAGAAAGACAAGGTGGGTGAGGTAATGAAGAAGCTGGTCCAATCAAAGATATTACCTCTTCCACCTTCTCTCTCTAAAAAAAGAAAGGGAAAGTAACTCGAGAGTTAATCTATTCTCCCATTAAAACTAATGAAGTTGCACATGTACATTTTCATGCTGATCCTACTGCCACTGAAGTCGGTGGCAGTTTTGCCCTTGACATAAATGGTAGCAGGATCATACCCATAATGAGATCAGAACATAGCCCTTCAGTCAACATTTTTTTAAAAGCTATGCTAAATGCATCACCACGTCCTAGCCTTTGGGTTTCCAGCCAACACAAGCACATGAAATGTGGCTACATGTATAACTCACTTACTGTGCTTTATCTTTCCTGGGAAAAGAACGGCCTGGCAGAATGTAGCCAATAATGCTCATAGCTGTTCAACCTAAAATCCCTCTGGCCTTTGGTTCTCACATGGATTTGTGGATTGTATGTTACTTCTATGTCTCTTACATGGATTTGGGGATTATGTATGACATCTGTGTCTCTTACATGGATTTGTGATCCAGTGATGGAAAATACAATCATTTTATTTAGTATTAATATTTCTATAGCTCCCACAGTGCACCAGGCATTTAGAGACAAGTATGAAGATAAGGTCCCTGCCCAAAGAAATTGCAGCCTGAACTATTCCCACACTGATGGGGTATGAGATGCATTAAAGAGCAAACTGAGCCATGCAGTTCACCATGTATCTTGTAAGTGGTGGGGTACTGCTTAGATTTTGTAATGTCTGTTTTGTTACAGCTTATAGTGGGGGAGAAGTAGGGGTTTGTCCATCTAGAAGAAAATACACTTCCTTTGTCTTATGTAATGGAGACAGTAGCGGGGCAGTTGCCCTGCTTCTGAAAAAAAGGCTAAGCTGATTGGGGAAGCAGCCACAGCTGGCCCTATAAAAGGGCTGTGAGGCAGGGGCTGTGTTAGTCTCTCTCTTGTTCTGGATTGAGAAGGACCTGGCTGCTCAGGGAATGGAACAGGGCTGAGGAAAGGCAGGAGGAGCTGGGGAGCTCCAGCCTTGTAAATCCCCAGGCTGCTGGCCTTGCTAAAAGGGCCAAAACAGGTACTGGGGTTTCAGAGGCAGCAAGCCTGGAGATAGGCAGCAGCAGCTGGTCCAACCTCCTTACCAATGATGAGTGGCCATGACAGACTGCAGTCTGCCCCAGTGAATGGGGGCTAGATGATGACTGGCAGTAGCCACTGAAGCAAGGTGGGTGAGAGGGTTGGGGGTTCCCTTAGGAGGGGAGACCCAGGCTGTGGGTTACTGCTGGGGGGCAGATCCCAGAGGAAAAGGGGTACCATGGTCCAGGAGGGACATGGGGGCCCTAGGGCAGGTGAGACACTATCCTGCAGAGGGTGCTTTGGGCTGGAAAAGAGCTAATTCCCAGAATAACCAGCAGGAGGTGCTATGCCAGTGAGTCTTGCTTTACTACAGAGACAATAAGGGATTAATCTAGTTCTTTATCCTGGATACACATAGACATGTGAGTAGTTCTGCTGCAGTCAGTGTTACCTGTGTGTGAGTGTTTGCAGGATCACATCTCTAGGGTAAAAGTTTATATTTTGGTTGACCCGAACCTACATCATGTGTGAACAGTTGCCCTCTTATAAGCTATATGCTTGGGGTGAGCATAAAGTCAAGAGAATATTGAAGTCAAGACCCCCGCAGTGATCTGAGAGCAGGGTTTTGCGCAATATGTTTATGTAGCTCCCCATTAGCATCATGTACATTATGTATACTAAACTTAAAGCTGCGACACTTAATATCCTGTTTCTTCCTTAAGTGCATGTTGTTGCTTGGTTTTCCCCTCCTCATCTATTGCAAGGGAGTGTGTTGTCCAGTTGTTAGGGCAGGGAGACTCTGGGTTCTATTTCTGCCTTTATTACTGACTCACTGTGTGTGATCTTTTGCAAAATAGGTAATTGCTCCATGTCTCAAGTTTACCTATCTGTTAAATGGCATGATACATACCTTGTAGGCATCTCATGAGCCTAAATCGATAATTTTTAAAGTCCTTTAGGGATACAAAGAAGTGCAAAGTATTTTTATTATTTAAAGATTATAGTCTTTATGCTAAACTATGGTACAATATACATGAATCTCAGGGTTGCTTTGAATGTGGCCAACTAATTTTTTTTTTTTTGCCTCTTTTGTAAGTTTTATTACTTGGATATAACTTTGGGGGCAGAGGCTGTGTTTGCACAGCACCTAGTATAATGGGGTCATGACCTGGTTGGCTGTTTGTACAACTGTAATATCTAACAATAACAATTAATATCACTGCATACATTTTACATCCAATTTAAAAATGTGTAATTCTGTACTTTTCAAGGCGAGAACTTTGCGTTAGTGTTCTATTGGCTATTTTACATGGCTCAGCAGGGGTGCTAAAATTTGAAAATGTAGGTTTACTTTGACAGCTACCTGTCCGGTGCTGACGAGAGCTGTTTGAATCATTTTCGATGAATGATTTTCCATTTGGAAAATGCTGTTTTGTTGAAATTGCCAAGTTCCCCCCAAAAAACATTTAACAGAAGTTTTGAAATGATTCAAAATTGAAACTGAAATATTTGGTTTCAAATGTCTCATTTCATTTTGACTTGTGATATTATGTTTTGATGCTATTGACATGGCAGACTGTGACAACGTTTGCCATTTTAGATATGTTCCTTTCCGTGTTTCCAAATTGAAATATGTGGGCACCATTAAACATGTCCAGATTTGACTTTTCATCCTGATTGAGACACAAACCATATTTCAAAATACTCAATTTCCTGAAGGATGAAGATTCCATTTATGACCTGCTCCAGTCCTGACATCAGCAAAAATCCCATTGAAGTCAATGGAGGTTTGACCAGAATATAGAATATGGCATTGGGCTTTCAGTGACATAATGCTAAATCATCTTAGCATAAGAAAGAAGACATACCTCTGGTGGGCCACCATTGTTTGATTCAGAGAACATAAGCTATCATTAACATGGAGCATCCTACATCCGAGTCTTACTGTAAACTGTCAGTCAAATGTTACCCAAAATACATCCAGCTGGATAGATGTCAGATACTGTACCATTTCAGGGAGGTGCTGTCATGTAACTGACAGTCTGGAGAGACAGAGAAATGAATATTTCATCAATGCAAAGCTTTGCTTAATGATACAACATGCTGTTGCAAACCACAGTATGTTAGTTGTATGTGGAGTACAGCATGCCTGAGCAGTGCTATTTAGCCACAGCTGTAGAGGACAGTTCGTGCATTAAGCATAGGTCTGTAATATATGATGGGCATTTAGATCCAAATCCAGAACTTACTGTGCAGTATGAATAAATGGGCTCCATGCTGGTAAGGTCTGGGGTGTGTGTGGTGGGGCACTAGTGGGACAGAATCCCTGTTCTCTCCGGTTGTACAGTGGCAGTACAGCATGCAACACAGTACTAGAGAGACTTGCTGTTGACTTGAGGCTGCTCTAACTTACCCCAGGGGCTGGACAGGATTCTGTATGGTCACAGGATATGGCGTGCATACAGGGCAGGCATTGAGGCTGGTCAGGAGATGGGAAGCATTATCTGTGACAGAATTCCAAAGACTTGAAAAATGTTAATTTTGGAGGGAATTTATTTTATGAAATATCGAAACTAGTGTTTTCTTTTGGGTTTTCAGTCATTTCTCTCTGCCTCCCCCCATTTCTCTCCCTTTGGAAAAGAAGGGGAGTAGGAAAATTTAAAAATATGGATTAGGTTTTGATACAAATCAATTTTAAAACAATTAATGACAACTTTTGTCCCAACTTCGTCCCATTATTTTTCAGTTTAAAAAAAAAAAAAAAAAAGCCAACCAGCTTTAGATAAGGCCACGCAACCCAGTCCTTTCCCTAAGAGTCAGGGCCACTGAATGCGAAGTCAGAGCATCTAGCTCTAAGAGGGCAGTACTTTTTCTTCATTCTTAGATGATCCTCAGTATTGCTGACTTCAGGCACTGAAACCTCCTGAGTAAGGCTCAGAGATTATGAGCTTGGCTTGAAAAAAAAAAATTTTTTTTCTTTCAAATAGTCCATTTTGGGTTCCTTCTCTTTACCTTCTGGTTTTTGAGCTTTTAGTTTTCATATTTCAAGGTTCTCGCTGAAAGCCTTGAGACTGGAAATGTTCCATTTTCTTTAAAATGAAAGCCAAGTTTTTAATGTGAAAGCGCCAACTGCTGGACTCCTGTTAAGATAAAACAGGAAACTTTGCAAAACTTGAGATAAACCATGAGGGTTGGCAACACTGGATCTTAAATATAAAGTTGCTGGACACTGACTCCTACTGGTAAATTCATCATAAATTCCATCTGTACACTATGCACTTTGCTATGACAGCCTATTAGATGGCTAGCCCCCACCCCCAAACCGCCTTTAAGTGAGGGAGGGCTTTGTAACTGTAATGACATTTAAAGCAATTTGGTGAAGCACATATATTTACATTCCAGTGCAACATAAAATACGGTAAATATCTTCCATCTTGTTAGCCTCTTCCACTGCTCTAATTAATGGACTAACTTGCTGGTTTGTCAGTTTATCACATTGATAGACCTGTTAAATGAAACCTGCAGAGGTTAGACAATTTAGTCTGGTCAGTTTCAGCTAGTCACGGCAGTAATTTCTAGTAATAGCCTATGTGCCAAATGTCCAAGCAGTATCAACATCCATTATACTTTTTGTTGACTTGAACCATTCATAACCTGTCAGATTAGGCAATTAGGCTGTCTTGACTTGCCAGGGGAAATTGCTTTCCCCTAACTGATGGTATTGGTTTTGTGGTTGAGCAGATAAGCACTTGGTCAGACTTCTCTATGCATTCCTAGCTGGCATGGATGATGAATGCTGAACAGTGTTCAAACTTGAGTGCTTGGTAGCAGCAAATAGACAGTCACCAAGAGAAATATCCCCGGCACCTTCATGCATGTTTTAAAGGTGCACGATTAATGATGCCCCCAATCTTGCAAACACTCAGTCATGTGCTTGACTTGATGTACGTGAGCAGTCCCATTGATTCCAGCACTACCTTTTTTTACGCTGTCCCTCTCCTGAATTCGGGTCAGATCCAAAAATCTATTGAAGCTAATAGGAAATGTTCTATGTGGCTTCAATGGGCTTTGGAATAGGGCCTTAGACAAGCACAGCTGTCAAAGGTGCCTCTGCCACTTGGTAGTGCTCTTCTTGCAGGGGGTGCTGACATTCTCCTCTGGCAATTGTCCATCTGGTACGTCAAGCAGTTGCTGTATCAGTTTGTAAATGCATGAGCGCTTCTGTTTATTCCATAGGAGGTCCTGCTCAGCTCTCAGTCAAATGGCTTTTAAGAGCCATAAATCCTTGACCTCAAAAGCCTGAGAAGTGCAGCATCCAATCCATCAGGATATAGTGTCACTTTAGTTGCTTTATGACTTTCAGCAGAAATTTTGTTTTGTTTATCTTGAAAAGCCCGTTGGATCTTGTAGCAAAGTGATGACCGTTGAAGCGCCTCCTGCTGGTCATTCTGGGAATTAGCTCTTTTCCAGCTCTAGAGCTCCCTCTGCCGGCTGATGTCTCGCCTGCCTCAGGCACCATGTTCTCTTGGACCCCGGTGCCCTTTACATCAGGGTTCTGCCCCAGCAGTACCCCCACACTCTGGGTCTCCCCTCCCAGGGGAACCCCCAACCCTCAAAACCCACCTTGCATCATTGGCTGCTGCCAGTCATCATCTAGTCCCCTTTCCCTGGGGCAGACTGCAGTGTGTAATGGCCACTCATCATTGGCAAGGGAGTCAGACCAGTTGCCTCTGCCTAACCCCGGGCTGCATCTCTGCAACCCCTGTACCGGCTTTGGCCTTTAGCAAGGCCGGTAGCCTGGGGATTTGCCAGGCTGGAGCTCCCCAGCTCCTCATGCCTTTCCCCAGCCCTGGTCTTCTCCCATGCAGCCAGATCCTTCCCTCTCCAGAGCAAGAGAGAGACTGAGTCAGCTCCTGGCTCACAGCCCTTTCATAGGGCCAGCTATGGCCTGATTGGGGCATGGCCCCAGCTGTGGCTGCTTCCCCAGTCAGCCTACTTCTGCTGCTTCTGTTCCTCTATCCCAGTCCTCTTCAGGGCTGCTTGTATTCCTTTTACCTTGGAGTGGGGCAGCTGCCCCACTCCAGGTCTCCACTGAGTAAGGCATATGCCCTTTCAGTGGCTCTTTACAAGATTGGCACAAAAAGTGACTGGTGGTGAAAGGCAAGACTGACACAGGCGATGACTTCATGAGCAGATCATCATTTTAAGGGGAAATTTCCGAGTTCTATTCTGCTGGAATTTCTGTGGGGGCATTTGCGGGGGATGATACTGCTGATAGATTGATGCTTGCGTGTGTGTTTGTTGCAAAACAAAACAAACAAGTGTCACACTGACTCATTTAGCTTATGATCCACTATGACCCACAAACCCCTTCCTGCAGTACTCCTTCCTAGGCAGTCCTTTCCCATTTTGTATGTGTGTAACTGCCTGGGCCTTCCTAGGTGGAGTACTTTGCATTTGTCCTTATTGAATTTCATCCTGTTTACTTTAGGCCATTTCTCCAGTTTGTTCAGAGCATTCTGAATTTTAATGCTATCCTCCAAAGCACTTGCAACCCCTCCCAGCTTGGTATTGTCCGTAAACTTTATAAGAATACTCTCTCTATGCCGAAGATGGCCAATCTGAGCCTGAGAAGGAGGCAGAATTTACCGATGTACATTGCCAAAGAGCCACAGTAATACGTCACGAGCCTCCATTCAGCTCCTCCCCCTCCTGCTCCCAGCACCTCCTGCCCACTGGCAGTCCCACTGATCAGCACCTCCCCCTCCCACCCCATATCTCCTGATCAGCTGTTTCGTGGTGTGCAGGAGCCTGGGGGAGGGGGGCGGGGCAAGGGCACTGCAGGCTCAGGGGAGGGGGCGGGAATGGGGACAGGGCCTGTGACAGAACCAGGGGTTGAGCAGTGAGCACCCCCGGGCACACTGGAAAGTTGGTGCCTGTAGCTCCAGCCCCAGAGTCGGTGCCCATACAAGGAGCCGCACATTAACTTCTGAAGAGCTGCATGTGGCTCCAGAGGCACAGGTTGGCCACCCCTGCTCTATGCCGTTATCTAAATCATTGACGATACTGAACAGAGCGGGACCCAGAACTGATCCCTGCAGGACCCCACTTGAGATGCCCATCCAGCTTGATTGTGAACCACTGATAACTACTCTCTGGGAAAGTTTTTCCAACTAGTTATGCACCCATCTTGTAGCAGCACCATCTAGGTTGTATTTCCCTAGTTTGTTTATGAAAAGGTCATGCGAGACAGTATCAAAAGCCTTACAAAAGTCAAGATATATCAAATCTACTGCTTCCCCCTCCTCCCCCATCCACAAGGCTTGTTACCCTGTCAAAGAACGCTACTAGGTTAGTTTGACATGATTTGTTCTTGACAAATCCATGCTGACTGTCACTTATCACCTTATCTTCTAGGTGTTTGCAAATTGATTGCTTAATTTGCTCCATTATCTTTCTGGGTGTTGAAGTTAAGCTTATTCTCCAGTTTTTCTTATTCCCTCTTTGTATAGATTGGCATTATATTTGCTGTTTTCCAGTCCTCTGGAATCTCTCCTGTCTTCCATGACTTCTTGAAGATAATTGCTTATGTCTCAGATATCTCCTCAGTCAGCTCCTTGAGTATTCTAGGATGTATTTCTTCAGGCCCTGGTGATTTGAAAACATCTAACTGTCTAAGTAATTTTTAAACTTGTCCTTTCCCTATTTTAGCCTCTGATCCTATCTCATTTTCTCTGGCGTTCACTATGTTAGATGTCCAACCTAACATTGGCCATTGGATGTCCAATCCAATGTCTGGCTTTAGTCATTTGTTTTGTTTCTTGCTTTGTCAGCCAATCCCCTCCAAAAATATATATTGAAGAAGGGGAAAAGCTCTTGGAATGATGGACATTTCCCAGTGAGAGTTTTCCTTTGACCCCTGATGCTTCCTTTGGCAGCTCCACAAAAGAACAAGCACCATGTGCACAACCTACTGAAGGTTCAGCAAGACCTACTGAATCTCAAATGACTGCCCGGAGTCTGCCACTTATGTCATAGGGAAGGGCACATCTGCATTTCTTGGGGTGTGAGGGGCAGTCTGCTTCTGCACTTAAACAGGATGATGCAGATCTTGATTCTAAACCTCCGTGAAGAAATTTGGCCAAACCTCTATAAAAATAGAAGCAGGCTTTAAATTCTCTGGGATTTACTACCCTAACTTTTTTCAGGCTCAAGCTCAAAAGCAGCGTCAAGCATTTAATTTACTGTGAGTACAAGGCCTGGAGGCAGCTGATCTCTAGACAATGATCTATTAGAAGCCAATGTTATCCATCACTCTGAGAGGAGTTTAGCCACTATTCGCATTATGGAGGTGGTGGGAGCAAACCCTGGTTCGGGTTACTTTGAACTTTTCACTTAAAATGAGATTAAAATCCCTCTATTTCAGAGTTCAGCAATTGAATTTTGTCTCCTGCGTTACCACTATCTTTTCTGAGGACAGCTGAATTTTTTATGTCATTTTTTAATAGAATAGTTACCGATTTTTTTTGAGATGATACCAATCAAGGCTACATTTAAAAATGATAGAATTAAAATCAATCTTCCTCTTTATACAGAACCTTCTGCAATGAGGCCCGATCTTGACTGGGTCCTCTAAGTGCTACCACAGCACGATAATATTGTTCTCACTTGTTTTGGCTAAACAATCTCAATTGCTTCAGACTCAAAACTTCCCCCAGACAGATCCATTACCATGGCACGTTTTGACATAGGCTGTGACAATATCTGACATGCAGTTCTGTTTTCTGATGCTGGATTCCCAGCCCTTCTCTTTACAAAGACCCTTCCCCTCTTTTCCCTCCCCTCCCTCCCTGCCCAGTCAGCCCTTATCCTTGGGGAGCTATGGAAGCAGGGTGAGTAGCATAACATGTCTCCTCCTCTGGGTCCCCAGCCCCACTGCCTTTCTCTCCCCAACTAAGCTACTCTATAACTGTTTGGCCTGCCAGGACAGCTTCCAGCCAGCCTTGACTCCCGCATCCTCCACTGTCCCTGCTCAGATGTCCCTAGATCTGCTAAGGTTTGCCAGTAGGTATCCAGAGGTCTGGTGAACATGATCAGATTTGTTGGCACAGGACTCCTCACTTGGGGAACAATAGAAAATTCGCTAGGAGAAGATGCTTCCTCCTAGCAGGGCTACTGCTTGGTTTTCCAGATCACTTTTCCTGCAGGTCTTCCTGTGTCCCTTCCCTTCTGTTTCCCCCTGGGACAGAGAGGAGTAGGTAGGGTGGAGACTGGCAGCATGTATTTTGGAAGCCATAATGCCTTGGGCTTCCTGCTAGACCCTGCCCCAAAGACTTCCCCTGTGGATAGTGCTTTCAGTGTATGGAGTGGAAGCGGCATAGAATTTTACGGATGCTTCTGGTGCTATCTTGCCTTGCACATTTTCAGCAGTTTTAATAGGGGTGAGCCAGTGGAGAGAAGCTACCCCTGAAGCTCTGCTCCTGTTGGATACCTGTAAAGAGGCATCGAGAGGATTGGATGACAGGGTGGAGGAACATACCATGGAGTTGCTGCTCTTCCCTTGGTGTGCCTCACCCCTGCTTTGTGCGCCATCCCCTAACACCAATGGAGTCTGCAATCAGGCCCATCAAAATTATATTGAGCCACAGATTGTGTTAAATACCAGTAAGATGGAGAGCTAAAGTATAAACAGTTCAACACCAGGACTGTTTTATTGTGAATACTTATGGCTCACAGCTATTGTAGACTAATACACTCCTATAACTGTCTACTCTTAGCTTTGTGACTATCAGAACCTACCCAGCAAGCCAACTTGGAAAATGCAGTCCTATTTGATGGAAG
This sequence comes from Chrysemys picta bellii, assembly GCF_011386835.1. Taxonomy (NCBI): domain Eukaryota; kingdom Metazoa; phylum Chordata; order Testudines; family Emydidae; genus Chrysemys; species Chrysemys picta. Next base: position 92,326,521 of record NC_088799.1, read on the forward strand.
CACTGAATGGATGGCTCTTGCCGTAGTTGATTAAATACTGATGCAAGTCTGATCCAGGGATATTTGTGTTCAGTAATAAACAGAGGGTTCATAATTACAAAGACTAGCTCCCGGTTTTGGATTAAGGGCCTCAGGTGGCGCATAGTAAATAAGCAACACCAAGATGTTTCTTTGCAAGGGTCAGTTTTTAGAAATCCTAAGCTTGCTCAGAGCCAACAGACATTGGTCACCTACATGTAGCTATCAGACTTATTTACTGTTGTGAAATTTGGTATCCTGCTGTGTGGCAGACATGAGGCTTCACTCCTATGTGGTTTAAAAAAAAAATCTCTGACAGAATATTGTCAGACTCACTAGGTGTATTCTTGATGAATAGGGTCATTTGCGGGGCTGGCAGAGAATCAGGGGCACAATAAATCAAAGACCATGGTATGTGTGTGGGGTGGTTTTTTTTGTTTTGTTTAAAAACAGGGCTCTTCAATTTGAACTTGCAGTTGTTTAACTTTCGTATTGGAGCTAGTGCTGGGTGATTTCCTCCTGCAACCTGAAGTAGTGCTCTGGGAAACCTTGGGGGAATAAGTGAAGGAAAGAGGAGGGGGATTGACTGGGTTGGGTTTGGAAGCTAGGACAGGGCTAGAGGAGAGGAAGGAGAATTCAGAGCATCTTTTATAGCTGCAGACCAATGTTATCAAATGGCGATTCCCTCCCCCAGGATCATCGCTTAGGTCCCTGCAAGACAGTAGATGTTCCACAGTCTTAAGAGCCAGGGATCCAATAGACAATAACAAACCTCTGGCCACCTAGGATTTTACAATGGACCCACCATGGCCACTCCTATCTTCAAGGATAGACCTGCTCCAAAAGCACAAGCCCCTGCCTCTTGAACTAAACCGAATACTTTGTTAGCACTGGGGCTAGGACACCATGTTGAGCAGTTCTAATTCAATCCAGCAGAGGGCAGTCTCTCAGACACATGCGCACGCACACATTTTTCTCTCACCCACCAGTGTACTTTTGCTCCCTTCCCCAACAGGCGGAAAGCAGTGTTTACCAGAGAAGCTGCAGAAGTGCTTTGCACTTGGTGAAATCTATGTGTCACTGCTGAGGGTGGAAGTTGAAAGTTAGAGGGTAAATTCCTCTTTCACAAAGGCTGCTCTGTGGGCTGCCCTGTTTATACCCACAGCAGAGAGCACCTGGGTATGGCGAGAGCATCTGAAGGGGTGTTGGGAGAAAGGTGCAGTGAAATCCTGTAAAATGAGTGTGTGCTTAAGCAGTGAAACCAACTAAACTATCCCATAACTATCCTGCAGCAAACAAGGTGCATAAATTGGGATTCTCAGGTATGATGCTGTAATTTGCCACAAGGTGGCACTAGCTGTACAGAGATGTATTTGCATGCGGCAGTACAGATATTTAAGCACAGGTCTGCAACAAAACCATACTAGGCTTTGCATATGTTGCCCATGTGATTAGCAGGCTGTCATCAGAGAGGTAGATTTACAGGGGGAAACGTGTAAACATGAGACATCACTACAATAGTGCAGGAGGACTTTTGGGTGGCTAATGTTTTCAAATCTATATGTAAAAACAACAAGGAGTCTGGTGACACCTTAAAGACTAACAGATTTATTTGGGCATAAGCTTTCGTGGGTAAAAACCTCACTTCTTCGGATGCAGTTTCTTCGGTGAGGTTTTTACCCACGAAAGCTTATGCCCAAATAAATCTGTTAGTCTTTAAGGTGCCACCAGACTCCTTGTTGTTGTTTGTAGATACAGACTAACACGGCTACCCCCCAAAAAAGAACAGGAGTACTTGTGGCACCTTAGAGACTAACAAATTTATTAGAGCATAAGCTTTCGTGGACTACAGCCCACAGCTACCCCCGATACTTGAAATCTATATGTAGATTCCCTTAGGAAAACATAGATCACTCAGGGGAATAGACCTGCCACCCCAGTTTCTGCTGCAGGTATTTGTTGCTTCTTCCGCTATTTTCTTTTATTTTCAGTTGCATTATGGTGCAAAATGCATTTGGTCGCACAGGGCCGCCGAGTCCGAGCAATGAGAATTGTGTGCCTATGCTGTATGTTTGCAATAAGAACATGATTATACGCATTCAAATCTTTCTAATCTGCACTTTGCTGGGCCACACATCTTATGATCTCCACCTGGAACTGATTCATTCTCTCTCTCTCTCTCTCTCTCTCTCTCTCTCACAAGAGATTTGACAGCAAATGTAGCCAGGACTCCCATTACTAATATTTACAAACTACACTATGGTACATTTACAATGTTACAGCCAATTGTTAGTAAGCATTGAGAGCACCCATGAACAAAGCACATATGATGATGCATTACCCTTGCTTTCTTTCTTGTTTCTCCTCAGTTAGATCCAGGTGGGGGAGCCCCTAGGTCGATGTAGAGCTCCATAGTAGTCAGTTTGTTCATTTATTTAGGTTGAAAATAATAAAAAAAGATGCCTCTCCAAGGCTCTAGGTGCCCTAACAATCATTAATAATGCAGCATTCCAGTAAATGCTTCAGCAGGAACTCAGCCAGCCAGACACCTACTGAAAGTCCTTTCCATCCCTTTGTCATTGTGGGGTGTGTATGTGCTGCCTTCTCCAAACCCCCTTGTTAACTGATGGCTTTTGCTTTGTGCCAGGGTCAGGGGCAGCAGGGTTCCACCAGGGAGGAACTCACTGCAGAATTGGGTCCCTCTACTAATTTAAATTAGGTTGTAGACTCTCCAGGGCCTGCCATTGGGAAAATTTTCAGGAGCCTATTTTTGAAAGTCACTAAAGTGGCGCCTCCATTCCGCAGCAGTGCAGCCTGCAGGGGTGTGAACCGCAGAGCTCACCACACTGTTGCCCTGCGACTGCCCGGTGTGGACGCTGCTAGTGCTAACTAAAAGGTACCTGGGTTGGCGTGAAGTCTTCTTTCAGACAGACTTCGTTAACCTGTGCTAGGCGCCTTTTAGTTAGCACCAGTAGCATCCACACAGGGTTAGAGTGCAACATTTTGGTGTGCTTTGTAGTTTATCCGCCCACAGTCCTCATTGCATTGCAGTGTAGACCAGCCAGCAGCAGGGGTGCTGCAACAATTTGTATAGTGGGGGCGCTGGGAGCCATTGAACCAAACTGGAAACCCTGGATATGATGGAAACCACTTCAAGCCAGGGGGTGCAGCAGCGTCCCCCTCGCCTCTAGTTCCAGCACCTATGGCTGTCAGGTACTTTAAGCACCTTAGTGCCATTGAAAATCAATGTGACTTAGGCACCTGGGTGCCTAAGTCAATTTTGCACATGGGATTAAGGAGTTTTTGAACATTTTATCCCATCTCTTCCTTTGGTTTCTTCTCTAAAGCACCTAGAACACTTTGCAGCACTGTAAACAATAATACATCATTAGACTAATTCACACCATTTGGTAATTCACAGTGGGTCTCCTAGGGGTATGTCTACACTGCAATTAAAAACCCATGGCTGGCCTGTACCAGCTGACTTGGACTTAGAGGGCTTGGGCTAAGTGGCTGTTTAATTGCACTTGATGATTACCTGTTCTGTTCATTCCCTCTGGGCACCTGGCATTGGCCATTGTCAGAAGACAGGACACTGGGCTAAATGGACCTTTGGTCTGACCCAGTTTGGCTGTTCTTATGTAGACATTTGGTCTCAGGGCTGCAGCCTGGGCTCTAGGACCTTGCAAGGAGGGTCTTAGAGCTCGGGCTGCAGCCCAAACATCTGCATGACACTTAAACAGTCCCTGGGCCAGAGCCCAGTGAGCCTGAATCAGATGGCATGGGCCAGCTGTGGGTGTAACTGCAGGGTAGCCATACCCCGAGGCACTAGTGAGAGAGTGTGAGATGCGATTTTATTCTCTGATCATTTTACTAAGATGGTACACCCTACCTGGAGGCACTCAGATACCCTGGGGAGGCGCGTGGAACAAAAGCCTTCTCTATAAATCGATAACAGAAGGTCCATTTTTCTCCTACCAGGGCAGGGAGACCAGCTGTGTTTGCTGAGAACTAGATGGTGAGAACATTCTCAGCAAACAATGTTAAATGGATGTGAATTAGCGAACCGTCTCCTCTACCCTGACCACCTCAGGCCGCTGGGATGGGGGTGACCCTGCATAAGGACTATTACCCTGCATTTCAGTTTGCAGAGTTGTTTTTCTTCTGTCATCAGGAATATGGATACTTCAGCCCAAGGAACTATATTTGGCCAACGCTTTGCTAGGGCTTAGCTGCTGCAACAAGACACAATCCACGGCCATCGCTCCATTTTAATTCCACTAATTTCCAACTAGCTGCAGCTAACAATGGTTTGGCTTTGGGGCCGGCTGCTATGAAACGCAATCCAGTGGCACATGTGTACAGTGAACGTGGCTAATAATACATAGCTCTTGTGCAATGCTGTTCATTTTCATCTTCAAAGTGCTCTGCAAACATTAATCCTCACAGCTGCCCTAGGATGTAGGAAAGTATTATGAACCCCATTTGACAGATGGGGAAGTGGAGGCAGAGAGATCAACAGAGTGACTTGGTCTCTGGGATTAGAAGGCAGAAATTCCTGCTGGCCAGTCTGTGTCCAGACCATGCTTTTGCAATAGTGAGACTGTTTTCTTCTAGTGAAGTAGATCTGGCAGGGAGGAGGGCCTTAGACATACACATGGAATGCAGACAGCAAAGTAGGTTGAAATCCAGCTGTTTCAGTGGGTGACAATGTACCAATTCCAGTGGCCTTCCACACTAAAGGGGAAGTTGTTCTGAGTATGAGGGGCAGGAAATAACCTGGTTCTACTTTGTGCAGGTTCCACTTTGAGTGTCCTGTTATTCCTGTGACCTACTGTGTGCCATGACGCGATATCTGTGTCCCTTGCTCCTTTGGTGGAGCATGGATTACCTCAGCAGGTCTCTGATGGGTGTGCTCCCCACACTTGCCTGGCAAGAGCTGAATTAGGCTAGGTGGGTCCAATTAGATAATTAGACAGCAAACAGGAGAGCTTTAGGCTGGAGGCAGCTAATTAGAGAAAAGCGACAAAGAGTCCTGTGGCACCTTATAGATTAACAGAAGTATTGGAGCATAAGCTTTCGCCAGAGAGAGGCTTCTATAAAAGCTAGGAGGCTGGCAACAGAAGGGGTGGTAGTGAGAAGGCTACAGTCACTCCCTGAGAGAAGGGAGGGATGTTTGAGGGGCTGCAGAGATAAACTGCCTAAAGTTATTCCCTGGAAGGAGGAGGAGGGAGTGAGGAGACTGGCAAACCTGGAGGAGGGGGGAAGGCTCAGAGAAATGTAGCACAGAGCAGGGAACAGAGCTTGGCTGTTGTGTAGAGGGTCCCTGAGCTGGAACCCAGAGTAGAGGGTGGGTCTGGGTTCCCCAACCAGCTATTGTGAAAGTGGCACTGTGAGCTGTGAAGCAGAAGACTGCCTGGTACTGTTGGAGAGCAGGAACCTTTATGCACTTCACTGCTGGAAGGGGCCACCATAGTGACCTGGCTGGAGGGCTGAGTCATGAAGAGGACAGCTGCGGCTTCTGAGTGCGAGAGATGAAACTGATGTGGTGTAACTGCTGGAAGGGGTGTGACCGAGCTAATCCCCAGAACAGCCAGGAGGTGGTGCCATCCAGTGGTGAGTACAACATCCTGTCACAAGGTCATACATCATCTTGCTCTCCCACCAGTTTGGCTGGAAAATGCAATTTTAATCACATTCTGGATAATTTTAAACTTCATTCTGGGGAATTAAAGCTCTAATAATGATAGCAGTGCTGTAGATTGGAATGCACATGAAACTGCCAGTCAGCTGGGATAAGTGATGATGCCAGGTATAATGAAGACTGTTCTTAGCTGGGCCTGACAAGGCAGTCAAAATGCATATGGGAGGATGCATTAGGTAAGGTGATGACATTTGTGTACTAATGGAAATTCCCCATTAACAGCTCTGGGGACCAGAGAGGCCTAGGCAGCAGGACGATGGAAATTGTTTAGTCAAAATCGGATTAATACTGAGATGAATGAGGAGAGTCTGCTACTGGGCTTCTGTTGATGGAAATGTCTCAGGGGAATGAGAGAAATTTCCTTCAAGTGCAGTGATGGTCAGAACAGTGACTATGTAAGAAAGGCACCTGCTTATTCATTGGGTCTGCTTCCCATGGGCCTGGTACGTGGAAATCTCTTCTTTAGCTTTCAGTGAACTTTAGAACAGGCCCCCAAGTTAATTTAGATCCATGTCATTAGTTTACTTACTAGAATAAGTATGCATGGCAGAGCTAACACAGCTAGGGGGGGAACGAGCTCATGGATTGTCAATTAAGTCCTCACTGCATTATCTTTGTTACATGTGGCTTATGATGATGAATAAACCAGCAAGAACCCAGCTTGACTTTCAGATCCCAGGGATGCAGTTGGGAAAACCCTTCAGTTTATTTGCAAGCTGGTCAAATTTGATGTGAGACCCAGTGAAGAAGGAGCCCTGCAATGCCATTCCTGCAGGGTTGCTTTTCAGCTCAGAACCAGATATTTAACCAAAAGGAATAGGAAGAGATTCAGCAGTGGAGGCCCAAGACATGCTCCATAGAGAGGTCCAGGAAATACGTGGACTGAATCATCCCCTCAGGTGGTGGGGTTTCCCTCTGCTTTGAAATAAAACAAAGGGCTTCATCCTCTGACTCCTCACATACCCAGTGACCTATATAAGTCTCAGGGGAGCTGTTGGAAGCAAGGACCATCCATGAGAGCCATATCCCGACATTCTGGTCCTTGTCAGGGAATCCTATAACCTCTCTCAGAATATTGGGAGGGGCTACCATAGCTCAGAGGGAACCCAAGTTTTTTAGACTGTTTTGGGCCTTGAAGATGGAGAATCCATGTGGGTTTGGTGTGGGGATGAGGTATGGAGAAGGCCTCTTCTCTCCTGGCCCCTTTCTCTCAAGGCATGGATCCCAGTGGAGGGGCTTTCACAGGGTCTGGGGACGGTGGCAGTTCCCTACTCTGCGGGTTCCCTTCCTTCAGTCAGGGATTCAGTAACTTTTCATCCTTCATGTCCGGGATCTCAGAAAGGACAATCGGCTAGTACAGTGATGGGTGTGGTGTAAGAACTAATACAGAATCTCGGTCAGAATTTGGATGAATCTCGCTGTGGATTGAGGGTGTTAGGCTCCAAATGAAGGAACTCCCCCTCACAATCGTTAGTGATGCTGAAAGGCTGATTGTGTAGGGGGAATATAGACAGGACAAGAAACTGAAGGTGCAGGGACAGTGTTGCCTGGGGCCCACGTCCTTGCTTGGCTTTGCTATAGCAAATTTTGTGTTTTGGAAAACTAAGTTGGCTGAGGCAAAAAGCGACAGGCCTGCTGCTAGAAAGCGTCCCGCTGCTGCTCAAGCCACAGAGCGGTAGGGTGTAATGAAGCATTGATCAATTTTCCACTCCAGTACGGTGGAGCATGTTGCCTGCATGAAATTATTGACTAGCTTGGGGTCAATATTGAGTCCTACACAGAGAGGTGTCTCTATGCACAGAAGTACACGCTGTGCCTTCGCTTACACATGTGCCTGCGTGTTCTATTGGAATAAATGTCTCCTTTGATTGGAGACCAACTCATGCCCTTGGCAGCATCCTCCTGCTGCCTATATTCCCTTTAGTTTTGTATACTCTGGGATCTTCTCTTTTATGGCCCAATCCTGCAAGGTACCTAGTACTTGGGGAATTGAGATGGCTCAGCACCTACCAGAACTAGGCTCTGAATCTCCTATTTCCTAAAAATGTCAGACCTAGTTTTCATAACCTTTTTAGAATGACTAAGATTTCCGAGTCCCCGTATTCCGCTGCTTGCCCTCTGCTGGGCTTTCTTCAGATTCGCCATTTATGCCCAGTGTTCTAAATGTGGCCTCATTTGTTCTTTAGAGTACGCTAGAAACATCTCTTCCTGGTTACATTTGATAACTTCTTTATGCCTTTTGCAATTGTATTTGCATTCCACGGGTATTAGCACACTTGCCTATTTTAACTTCCGGCCAGGGGATTGAAACATGTGGCTAGTGAAGATATACTGGATTCCCCATAGGTTTTGGATCCCAAGCACTTCACATTTCTCTACATTTCATTGCAGTTTGGCCTGTCTATCTTCCTGTTCAGAACTTTAGAATAATGAATGAAGAGACTATGCCCAGAAAATGCAGCCTAGGTTTGACATGTTGCGACAGGAATTTGGAAGCTGCGTGGATCCTCAGAGGCCTGATTCAAAGCCCATTCAAGTCAATGGGAGTCTTTCCATGGAAGTCAATGGCTTTTTAATCAATCCAAAAGCGCAGACAAGTTCGACAAAGTTCATAATGATGGATAACCCAAGTAGGAACGCTTTGATTTATGAAGCCCCTGGTCAACTGGAATATAACAATGCATCATTCTAGGATGTCACAGATTCAAGAAGAGGCAATAGTTGAATGAGATGAGGTGTCTGCTATTGCTAATGCCCCAGAATCCTGTATTATGGGGGGAAGCATGGATACTATTGCATCGCGTCTAATAAACCCATAAGTGCACCTTAATTTCTACATGTCTAAAGAGAACATGTAAAAAAAAATTGAGTTAAAATTTGTCTGTAATGCATGCCTGGTTACTGAGGGCATTTACCATCTGATTCTAGGCTTGTCTCCCTTTTTAATTTTAGCTTTGTAGTTCATGGCTAAATTCTTAGGTTCAGGGATTGCAGCCATGAAGAATATCAGTGACTCACATGCTGTTTTAAAAGTTCATAATGGAACTTGAGGTGAAAAGTCCAGTCTTTTTAGTTCAGAGATAGAATTATACTCTTAGTCTATTTATATTAACTTGAACTGTATTATTGCTCTCCTATTGTACTGATTGCATCCTCCAAAGTTTCCTATCAGGAGCAATTTTCATTATCTTTTTTCCAAGTCACTGACATCTAAACAGAAAAATTCAGCCTCAGTCCATCCCAAACTGTTTCCACTTAAATGTGTCCTCAGATTTCAAGTCTTTCATTATTTCACCCACTTAAGATCCTCACTCACTAAACCTAAATATCCAGTTATCTTGTTTACCGTCTGACACTGTCCTGCATTTGTTTGCATGTGTATGTCCTGTAGGCAGCAGCTATGCTCCTAAAAATGACCCAGTCAGACCTATGCAGAAAGAACAGTCTTTACATGTGTAATATCACAACTTCCAAGAAGAACTGCACCGCAAGTAACAAATAGCATTTCTCCAAGAGCTTGCTGCCTGGTCATTCAGTTCGATCGAGCTTGTAAGATAATCTGTAACTGCACCATCCGGTGACTCCAAAAATATTATGTCTTATAGAGCAATTAGCGTTTGATACCGTAGTATACTGATTTTCTAATCTTTAGGGTACTATAGCAAATGAAGTGGACAAGCTGTCTGTCTTAGTTTCACTTTGTAACTTGTGCTTTTGTGCAGTGCTGGTCTGCTCACAGAGGGAGCCAAGAAGTATGTCCGAGCGCTTTGCGTGCCCCACTCTTGTTGTCATGCCTGGCAGGGGTGGCTGTCCCCCATTGGCAGTCAGAATTGTAGGAAGCTTTTCCAATTTGCACTTCTGTGTGTTGATTACACAAGTAAACTTGCTAAAACTGCACTCTTTCTCCATTGCCATGGCTCAAAGATGCTGTTAGGGATTGCAAGTGAGTATGTGTTAATGCAGACCTTGTCTAATGGGCAGAGTTTTAGCCAGAGGATTTTAGTGGAGGTCATGAACCCAAAGCCCTGTGTAGGACTTTGAAACTGTAGGCATAGAAAGGATGGTTTTGTCATTTAAAACATTCATGAGAACTCAAGACATCTAAATTCAATTCCTGACTCCGCCACAAATGTCCAGTGTGACCTTGGGCAAGTCACTTAATCTCTGTGCCTCAGTCCCTTCTTTTTAATTGGGAGACAATAATAATCCCTTCCTGCCAAGTCTTGTATGTTTAAATTGCAAGCTTTTTAGGGCAGCAACTGTCCCTTTACTATGTTTATTACAGTGCCTAGCACCTCTTGGTGCTATTATAATACCACTAATAAAACTAGGGCTATGTCCTTTTTTTCTTTTTTCTTACCTTATCCACATGACCCATCTCTCACACCTCTGTCTCTGATTACAGCACGTGAGCTCTAGATTAAGGATGGTGCTTCAGCAGGCACACAGACCATGCCAATGCTGTAGGGCTTTCCTTTCCTTCTCTCCCTGGCACTCAAGTACTTTACTCATGGCGATTTGTAAGCAAATAAATATTTATAACGATGTACAAATTATTTAACGCTACCATACATAATGCTGTCACCGACTGAGTAGGCATTAAAGGAGAAAAAGATGCTCTAAGACTGAACAATCCTCTGGGTCTCCCAGTGCATTCTGTGTCTGCTTTATGTTGTTGGCAGTGTTGTTATAGCCATGTTGGTCCCAAGATATTGGAGAGATGAGGGGCATGAGGTAATATCTTTTATTGGACCAACTTTTGCTGGTGAAAGAGACCAGATTTCAAGCTATACAGAGCTTTTCTTTGGGTATGTCTACACTTACCGGAGGGTCCGGCGGCAGGCAATCGATGTTCTGGGATCGATTTATCGCGTCTGGTTAAGACGCGATAAATCGATCCCGGAAGTGCTCGCCGTCGACGCCGGTACTCCAGCTCGGCGAGAGGAGTACGCGGCATCGACGGGGGAGCCTGCCTGCCGCGTCTGGACCCGCGGTAAGTTCGGACTAAGGTACTTCGAATTCAGCTACGTTATTAACGTAGCTGAATTTGCGTACCTTAGTCCGAAGTGGGGGGGTTAGTGGGGACCAGGCCTTAGGGTCCTCTGGTGTCTGCTTGGCAAGACTGGTCCAGCTCCTGTGAATGTGATGGGAGTCTTTCTATGGACTTGAGTGGGGCTGAAGTTCCTAGAGGCTCAGTATCAGTTTCTAGGCATTTCATAGACTATCAGGGTTGGAAGGGACCTCATACACAGAATGAATAATAATGATGTGTGGGCAGGGCCAATGCACGTTGGTGGCAATAAATAATTGGTAATAGCTGGAACTGCTGTCTGCAAAATATTGCAAAAAAAAAAGCAGATGAATCCATGTTGATAATCAGTGACTCGTTCATTCATGTTTGTTTTATGCAAAACTTTCTGTGCTGATGTCCTTCCTCATGCAGCAACATGGGCCCAGCATGGGTCCTCTTCGTGCCCTCTGTTGTGGAGCAGTAAGGAAGTCCTGGGCCTGTTCAGCCCCACGCAGGTGTCAGGAAATGCTGATCTCCTCACCTTGTGGGGAGGCTGTGCAGAGGGGCAGAAGTCCCAGTGTCTGGGCTTTCCTGCCCTAACGATCCTAGTTAATTTTACATCAGTTTTGAAAATATGGCCCTCACTGTCTTCCTCCAGATCAGAAAAAGAACTAAGAAGTGCAGGGCCGGATTCCTTTTGCACCTTGTCTAGATGTTTACGCCTGTGAACAGGGAGTGTTTAACTGCCACCCAGAGGAGTGAGTGGAAAAGTCTCTGATCTGGTTGAGTTTCCTGCTCACTTTGCACAGGTCTGAATGGCGACCCAAGACGCAAGGCAATGCAGAATCAAGGCCAGAGAGCATCTCGGGCTTTATCTGAACTATCAGACGAAACTCTCCTTATCCCAGTCCATCTTCTGCTGCATTTTAATGGATATTTACGGGTTTGCCCCAGGCAACCAAGTAGCACAGCAGGGATTTAAAGGGACCACACCCAGCATCTGTGTTAGTCTCTCTTTAGCACACTGGGAAACGTACCTTGTGTCATCATCTATCAGTTTCCTTTCCCCCTGTGGGAGCACTGAGGCAAATAATTCATTGAGCTTGTTTTAGAAAATGTCATTTTGCAATGTCAATAAATTAGCTTGGCTGCACTATCTTCAAGCCAGGCAGGCGGCTTCCCTTACAGCACCCCCTGGGTCTTCTGGACTTGAATCTTTTATTATTATTTGTCTGAACATCTTGCATTATCTTTTATTCATTCGCCCCCTTTGTGTTTGCTTTTCATGTGTTGCAATCTCTAACTTCCGTCTTCAATCCTGCCAGGTTTCCCAGTGCCTGATGTTTAGTGGCCATACGCCTCCTTGCTGCTCTTTACATCTCTTGATGTGTCCGCGTTGCCCTTTCTTTGTGCACAGATAGTGCCCACGCCGTCACTTAGCACTGAACCCACTTAAATCAAGTGAGGCCACTGTGATGGGTTTCCCCCGGGAGCCCAGGCTGGTAGGTCAGGGGGCTCGGTGCCACCTGGAACGGGGGTACCACTCTGGGGGAACCCGTCACAGCCACCTCATTGTAACTCTACCTCTTGGCCCCCCTGTCTGTCTCTGCTCAGGGTGGCTTGCACAATACCTGATCGTATCAGGTTAGTGCCTACTTGCCAGGGATATGTTGTCATCAGTTTGAAAACATGAAGGATTCATGTCTCCTGGGATCCCCTCAGATCATGGGATGTTCAGAATGGACTCCAGACTCCCGAGCACCTTCTGTCACAACATTGCTCAGAAAAAAAGAACAAAGTGTTAACACACACTTTACTTTTTCTGCTGTTACACAGCTTTGCTTGGGGGCTTGGAGGGCGGCCGAGAAGCAGCACAAGTAACAGGGCACCTTGCACTGGTGGAAGGTGACACAGCAGACAAAGCAGAGACTGAGGTTGGAGTGGAATGAGCAGGAGGAAGACAATGTGGCCATGAGGATACGCACACTGGACAGAGTTAGTTTATAGACAGCTTTGAAAACCAGTTTTGATCTCTGCAATAAGCCAGTGAAGAGGATGGAAGATAGGGGGGATTCTGCTTCTGGGAGTGGGAGCCTCATCTGGCTAAAGTTTAGATGCACTTTAAATCTAAAGTGCAATTCTACCCTGTGAAAATGTCATCGTCATTCTCAACAGATCAGCTCCCTGTGCACGTTCAGAGCCAGATCTCACATCTCTAGTGACTCATTAAATTTGTTCTGCTTTTAACTCCTATTAGCCCTGCGGAGGAATCACAGCCTCAGGAGACGGGGCTGGATTCAGTTCCTCCTTGTGTGCCTCATCAACAGAGTTGTTTCCTAAGTTCCAGCCAACTACACCTGTGCAACCCCATAGAAGGCAATGGAGTTACACAGGCATCACTGAGGGCATACTTTGACCTGTAGGCAGGGCCGGCTCTAACTTTTTTGCTGCCCCAAGCAGCAAAAAAAAGTGCTGCCCCCCGAGCCCCCCGCCGAGCGCCACACTGCGCCACCCCCCCCAGCGCCGCCCCCCCGCCGAGCGCCACGCCACCCCCCCCAGCGCCGCCCCCCGCCGAGCGCAGTGCCGCCGGAGCCCGCCCCCCCCGCCGAGCGCAGTGCCGCCGGAACGCCCCCCCCCCCGCCGAGCGCTGCCGGAACGCCCCCCCCCACCGAGCGCCGCGCCCCCCGCCGCCCCCCCACCGAGCGCCGCGCCGCCGGAGCCCACCCCCCGCCAAGCACCGCCGATACCCCGAGCGCCGCGCCGCCTCCCCCCGCCGAGTGCCGCCGGAACCCCCCCCCCCCCCGAGCGCCGAGCCGCACCCCTGCCGAGCGCCGCGCGGCTGGAGCCCGCCGAGCGCCGCGCCGCCAGAGCGCCCCGCCCCGCGGAATGCCGCGCCGCGCTTCCCCTGCCGCCCCTTACCAGGTGCCGCCCCAAGCATGTGCTTGGGTGCCTGGTGCCTGGAGCCGGCCCTGCCTGTAGGATCTTTATGATGAAGCGAGAGAAGGAAAGAGTGGTTGATTCTCAGAGCCCAGGTTGAGTTTGCAGGGAGTGTAGTTTTAAAACGATGGTGTTATTTTTCCTCTGTGAACTGGGCACATTTAATCAGGAGTCACTTGGAGATGATAAACATGAAGCAATTTCAGGAGCAGCATTTTGGAGCAGATCTGCAGCTCAATAAGACTATAAAAGATCAAGGGGTGAGGAAGGATTTCAGTAGAGAGCGAATCAGGGTAAATACATTCAGAGAGAAGACAGCAGGCCAGGAAGTTGGAGGAGTAAAAATTTAGCTATTATTTAAGGATGTCTGACGCTTATGGGGCCTGATCCTGCACGGAAGTAAGTTGTTTGTTTTTTAGAACAAAATTAGGATCTGACTGAAGAGTGGTGGCAGGTACAGGAAGCATAATGCAAAGAGAACAGGCTACCCGAGAGGATTAAATTCAATAGTAGGCAGTTATGGTATAGCCAGGAGTTGACAGCTTTGAAAGAGCCAGCTGAAGGGATCGGAGAGTGAGTTACAGCTATGGGTATAACTCATTAGTGTCCCAGTGACTGGATTGTGTAGGTTTGTGTTTCAGGTGACAAGTTCTCATCTCCCAGTGACCAAGTCTTTTGTGCTGATGAGCTTTTCAAGTAGAAATTCTCCATCTTCTGACCGAAATCAGCAAACCCTTCCATAACTGCTATGCAGGCTAACCAATGTGCTTCTTTAGAGGGATCTGGTATAAGGTAGCATACATACATAGGGATAGATTCTGCGTGCACATCCCATGAGTGTGTAGCAAAGAAAGGAGTCTTCAGTCACCCCTTTGCAAAGCCTGCCGAAGGGCGAGCAGCATTACAGCCTCTCTTCGTTGGGAAGGGCAGGGACTGCTCCTTCCCCACTTCACTGGAGGTGGAGGGTGCCCTAAAGGGTGGGGAGGAGCTGGAGTTATGGCCTTGCGCTACTTCCAGACCAGCCTGTGGAGTGGAACTAGGTGGGGCCCCAGGAAAGGCAAAGTGGGCTTCCCCTACAAGCCAACAAGTTTGGGCCGTTCCTCCCAGTACTCTGCCTGCCTTTCACTCTGGGCTGTGCCCAAATGGAATGATCTAGCCCTGAGTTACTGCTGATATCACTGATTTTTTTTTTTTTTTTCTTTCTAGGTGCTGGGGGCCAGCTCCTCAGCTGGTGTAAATAGGTGCAGGTCCACAGAAGCCATTCCCGCTGCTGCCAGCTCTGGATCTAGCCCTGCACAGGAACCCCCATTAACCCATTACAGATGGAAGGATTTGTCAGTGCTTTGGTGTCCGACAGATCATGTGATATGCATCCTGTGCCTGAAGTGAGAGGACAGCCCATCTCTTCAAAACCACGGTACAGGCTCCATGGCGGGCCTGATAATATGTGGGCAATGCAGCCCTCTGTAACAAAGGGCTGGTGTGGCCTATAATGTAGTCCAGCTGTTCTCAAACTGTGGGTTGGGATCCCAAAGTGGGTCACGACCCCATTTTAATGGGGTTGCCAGGGCTGATGTTAGACTTGCTGGGGCCAGGGGCCGAAGACCGAGCCCCGTTGCCTGGGGCCAAAGTTGAAGCCGAAATCCCACTATCCGGGTCCGAAGCCTGAGGACTTAATCCCTTAGTGGTGGGGCTCAGGTCACAAGCCCCCAGACTTTGGCTCTGGTCGTTCTGCCTAGAGCAATGGAGCTCAGGCTTTAGCCACCTGCCCTGACCCGGGGCAGCTGGGCTTGGGCAGAGTCAGGCTTCGGTTTCCCCCTCCTGGGTTGTGTAGCAATTTTTGTTGCCCGAAGGGGGTTGCAGTGCAATGAACTGAGAGAACCCCGACATAGTCACCGGAGCCTGGCCTTGCTTACGTCTTGCTACACAGTGCAATGAGAGAATCTGTGCTGGGGCCAGCAAGAGGAGACTGTATTGCTCAGGCACTGCTGTTGCTGTAATGTTCCCGTCTGACACAGCTGTCAAAGTGTCCAAATGGTTCAGACAAAACTCTGCTGTTTTCTAGGTGATGTTCCCATTCTTTTCTCTCTGCTTTCCTCTCCCAAAGAGCCTTTGTAACAGTAGGAAGAGAGAGAGAGAGAGAGAGAGAGCCAGGGCTGCCCGGGGGGGGGGGGGGGGGGCAAGTGGGCCAATTTGCCCCAGGCCCCACAGGGGCCCCCATGAGAATGTCGGAGGCTCCCCCCCGCCTTCGCCTTCCCCATGCGCCTCGGCGCACTGCATCCAGGAGCAGCCCTGGACAGAGTTAACATGGTGTGGCTCAGGCGGGGCCTGAGCTCCTCTTGCTCGGCGCCACGTGGTAAGGGGGCGGGGCCTGAGTTCCTCCTGCTCGGAGCCACGTGGTAAGGGGCGGGGCCTGAGTTCCTCCTGCTCAGAGCCACGTGGTAAGGGGGCGGGGCTGTTAGCTGCGGCCAAGCGGCAGGAGCTCAGGCCCCGCTGGAGCCAAGCTGCTGCAGCGCTGTCCAAGGCTGTTCCTGGACGCAGCTTGCTGAGGCTCCGTGAGAGGCGGGGGTCGGGGCCGGGGACCCCCCCCCCCCCCCCCGGATCCCATCTCTCCCCTAGCCCTGACCCCCAGCTCCGAGCCCAGCCCCTCTGAGCCGGGCACTCCCCCGACCCAGAGTCCAGCTCCCCACCTAGACCTGGGCAACAACAGCGCCACCCCCAGGCAGCGACAGCCCATTGGCACCAACCATCACCCAGCGACAGCCCATTATGTAATTGCAAATATATACATACCATTAAAGTATTTAATGTTTTTAATAATGTATTTAGTGTATTTTCAAATTATTAAAAATTAATTTTTGAATGTATTTCACTGGTTATTTTTTTACATTTCCAAATACATGTTACTATTGTATTGCAACTTTTTTTTTATGGAAGGGGCCCCCAAAATTGCTTTGCCCCAGGCCCCCTGAATCCTCTGGGCGGCCCTGGAGAAAACGAGTGCCCTTTTCTCTGTATAGCTTAGCCTTGTCTTCACTGGGAAAAGAGGGGTGTTTGTTACCATGCTTGTTAGTTAAAATCCTAGTGAAGCCATGTTAGCAGTGGAGGTATGACCTAGATTCCACCATAGTCTTTAACTTGAAACTGCACACCGTTTAGTTTGCTAAGTTCCATTAGTTAATGCCCAAAGACTGCGGACAATCCTGAGCTCATTCTGAAGAATGTAGTTATACAATGTAGCTCATTTTCCAGTCCTGTCCTTTGCTCTTTTTTCCACTCAGGTACATGGTCTCCAATCTGGGAATCCGAAACAAACTGATTTGGCTGTGGTGAGTGCTGGGAGACAGAACAGGTTGAAGAATAAGAACAAAATTTTGTGACAATTCCCTTCTTTTCCTTGATTTTCCCCCCCCCCATTGAAATATGAATTTTTGAAGGAAATATGAGGAAACTACCCCCTGTTCCCTCCCAAGGCCACCACCTCGCCTTACATGTGCATCTTCTCCAGGGTCCAGGCACCTAATAAGTGGAGCCACGCGTGTGCGGCCCCACTAATTAGGTGGGTGGCCCTTCATTCTCTTCTGCGTGTCTGCCCACCCACCCACACACCTTAAAGGGAACTATTTGCGGACCATTTGAATGGAGTTTGTGGACCACAGTTTGAGAACCTCTGTCTTAGATGGTATTAAAAAAAATAGTAATAACTGCCATCTCAGGTGGTGTTTGGGATTCAACTGGAGCCAAAGGGAGGGGTGATGTCCTCTGGCTTCCTCTCTCTGCCCCAATCTGGTCAGGACATTTCTCAGGATCAGGATGAAGGCCTGGGGGAAATGGGGAGCCATAGAGGTGAAGCTCACTGTCTATTCTTTCTGTCTGTCACCGTAGCCTCTGTCTGTTCTTTCGATTTGCTCTTTATTTATTTTGTGACCAAAACAACAACAACAACAAAAAACACCACCTCATTCTTTAAAGGTCCCAGAAAGGGAGTAGTGGGTGGAATAGCCCATCCCCTCATTATTTTGTCCACCAATTAGTCCTAATAGCCAACATACCAATTTTGGCTCATTAACTTCTGGCTCCACATCTTCTGTTTTTAAACAAGAATAATTTCAACGTAATCCTTGAATCATGTCAACTTGGCCTTCTTGTTTAGACTATTTCAGTTGTTCTGTCTCCCTTTCAGACCTTTTCTTAAGATTTGTTACTCTAGGTTATTGTAATCTCTTATAAACTTTTACATACTTTTTACAGTTGAGCTCACAATTCAGGTAAATTTGTAGGTCCGCCTATCACAACATTAGGGGCTTACTCACGTCACACTAGCAGATTCCAATACCTCCCTTTCCATCTTCAACTAGCTCCTCACGTGTTCCACCTAACTACAGAACAAATTTCGTTTCCCCTTCAAGAATCATCTGAAATATTTGTTTAACAGATGCCGTAGTTTCACTTTTTAACACCTCTCCCCCTAAAAAGTTCTTCAAATATTCAAGATCTGTATAAATTATTCTCAATGCTTTTATGTAAAGCAGCACAGAATTAATGACTTGTGCACTAGCATTCTGCTTAATTGTATCATGCCTCTACACCTTCTGGCTCTGTTTTCCATCCCTGATGTTTACCCTAAAATTCTTCTCTCCAGTTGAATAGCTCAACAAATTGCTGCATTGTACATAATACAGGTAATAAAGAGCTGGCAAACTTCTCATTCACATTATGTTAGCCAGCTATCTCATAAGCATTGGTTTAGTGATGATTGATAGACCATTATTAGCAGGCAGAGTGATATGCTGTAGTGAGTCATTTGGCCCAAATCCACTCATTACTTTTTTTTGGGGGGGGGAGGGGGGGGGAATCCATGGAGCACAGCTTGTCCACAAATAAACCTACTTATGTGAGACTAGAAAGCTCTTATTAATGCAAAGGAGGCTATGTAATTCCAGTATGAGCAATCAGCAGAGAAACTTGTGTTCCTAGCCTCACACTGAAATATTGGTATAGGTCATAAAATCGTTTTTTAAAACATTAACTTTCCCAGAAGAGAGATCATAATTCACCACTCCCCTGAAGCAGCCTGTATAAACTGTCTAGTTAGAAGCCACCTTA